>NW_027480493.1:0-621806 GCF_051401765.1 Calliopsis andreniformis
GACTGGGATTGAGGATTGATGATAGAGGATTAAGGATTGAGGATTGGGGATTGAGGATCTAGGATTGGAGATTGATTATTGAGGATTGAAGATTGATGATTGAGGATTGAGGATTGAGAATTGAGAATTGAGTGTGAGGACTGAGGGTTGAGGACTGAGGTTCGAGGAACGAGGATTGAGGATTGAGGAATGAGGACTGAGGATTGACGATTCAGTACTGAACATTGAGGATTGATGACTGAGGATTGAGGATTGAGGATTGAGGATTGAAGATTGAGTATTGAGGATTGAAGATTGAGGATTGAGGATTGAGGATTGAGGATTGAGTATTGAGGATTGAGGATTGAGGATTGAGGATTGAGGATTGAAGGCTCAGTATTGAGGATTGAAGATTGAGAATTGAGGATTGAGGTTTGAACATTGAGGACTGAGTGTTGAGGGTTGAGTGATGAGAATTTATGTTTGTGGATAGTGGTTTGAAGATTGCAGATCGAGCATTGAGTGCTGAAAACTGTGAATTGAAGATATTCTACTGAGGATTGAGGATTGACTACTGATTGTTGAGGACTGAGGGCTGAAGACTGAGGACTCAGGATTGAGGATTCAGAATTGAGGTTTGTGGACTCAGGATTGAGGATTGAAGATTGAGGATAGAGGATTGAGTATTGAAGATTCAGGATTTGGGGACTGAGGATTGAAGATTGAGGATTGAGGATTGAGGATTGAGGATTGAGGATTGAGGATTGAGGATTGAGGATTGAAGATTGAGGATTGGGTATTGAGGATTGAGGATTGAGGGTTGAGGTTTGAGGACGAGGACTGACGGTTGAGGATTGAGGATTGAGGATTGACGCTTGAGGATTGAGGATTGAGGATGGAGGATTGAAGAGAGAGGACTGAGTGTTGAGGATTGCGTGTTGAGAATTGATGTTTGAGGATTGAGATTTGATTATTGAATATTGTGGAATGATTATTGAACCATGAGAATTCAGGATATTCTTTTGGGTATTGAGAATTGAGTATTGATGATTGAGTATTGAGGATTGATGGTTGAGGGTTGTGCGTTGAATATTGAGGATTGAGGATTGAGGATTGAGGATTGCGGACTGAGGATTGAGGATTGCAGATTGAGTATTGAGGATTGAAGATTGAGGATTGAGGATTGAGGATCGAGGATTGAGGATTGAGGATGAGGGCTGAAGGTTGAGGGTAGAGGTTTGAGGATTGAGGATTGAAGATTGAGGATTGAGGATTGAGGATTGAGGATTGAGGATTGAAGATTGAGGATTGGGGATTGAGTATTGACGATTGAGGATTGAGTATTGAGGATTGAGAATTGAGGATTGATTATTGAAGATTGAGTATTGAGGATTGAAGATTGAGGATTGAGGTTTGAGCACTGAGGGCTGAGGATTGAGGATTGGGAATTGAGGATTGAGTATTGAGTATTGTAGATTGAGGATTGGGTATTGCGGATTGAAGAATGTGGATTGAGGATTGAAGATTGAGGATTGAGTATTGAGGATTGAAGATTGACTATTGATGATTGAAGATTGAGGATTGAGGATTGAGGGTTGAGGTTTGAGAACGAGGACTGACGGTTGAGGATTGAGGTTTGAGGATTGAGGATTGAGGATTGAGGACTGAAGATTGAATATTGATGATTGAAGATTGAGGATTCAGTATTCATGGTTGTGGACTGAGGACGAGGACTGAGGGTTGAGTATTGCTGTTTGAGGTCTGAGGATTGAGGATTGAGGATTGAGAATTGAGGATTGAGGATAGAGGATTGAAGATTGAGGATTGGGTATTGAGGATTGAAGAATGAGGATTGAGGATTGAGGATTGAGGATTGAGGATTGAAGACTGAGTATTGAGGATTGAAGATTGAGGGTTGAGGATTCAGGACTGAGGATTGCGGATTGAGGATTGAGGACTGCATATTGAGTATTGGGGATTGAAGATTGAGGATTGAGAATTGAGGATTGAGGATTGAGGATTGAAGATTGAGGATTGGGGATTGAGGATTGACGATTGAGGATTGAGTATTGAGGATTGAGAATTGAGGATTGATTATTGAAGATTGAGGATTGAGGATTGAAGGTTGAGGATTGAGGATTGAGGATTGAAGATTGAGGATTGAGGATTGAGGATTGAGGATTGAATATTGAGTATTGAGGATTGAAGATTGAGGATTGAGTATTGAGGTTTGAGGATTGAGGACGTGGACTCACGGTTGAGGATTGAGGTTTGAGGATTGAGGATTGAGGATTGAGGACAGGGGATTGAGGATTGAGGATTGAGCATTGAGGATTGAAGATTGAGGACTGGGGATTGAGGATTGATGATAGAGGATTAAGGATTGAGGATTGGGGATTGAGGATCTAGGATTGGAGATTGATTATTGAGGATTGAAGATTGATGATTGAGGATTGAGGATTGAGAATTGAGAATTGAGTGTGAGGACTGAGGGTTGAGGACTGAGGTTCGAGGAACGAGGATTGAGGATTGAGGAATGAGGACTGAGGATTGACGATTCAGTACTGAAGATTGAGGATTGATGACTGAGGATTGAGGATTGAGGATTGAGGATTGAAGATTGAGTATTGAGGATTGAAGATTGAGGATTGAGGATTGAGGATTGAGGATTGAGGACGTGGACTGACGGTTGAGGATTGAGGTTTGAGGATTGAGGATTGGGGATTGAGGACTGAGGATTGAGGATTGAGGATTGAGCATTGAGGATTGAAGATTGAGGACTGGGGATTGAGGATTGATGATAGAGGATTAAGGATTGAGGATTGGGGATTGAGGATCTAGGATTGGAGATTGATTATTGAGGATTGAAGATTGATGATTGAGGATTGAGGATTGAGAATTGAGAACTGAGTGTGAGGACTGAAGGTTGAGGATTGAGGTTTGAGGAACGAGGATTGAAGGTTGAGGATTGAGGACTGAGGATTGACGATTCAGTATTGAAGATTGAGGATTGATTACTGAGGGTTGAGGATTGAGGATTGAGATTTGAGGACTGAGGATTGAGGATTCAAGATTGAGTATTGAGGATTGAAGATTGAGGGTTGAGAATTGAGGATTGAGGATTGAGAATGAGGGCTGAGGTTTGAGGATTGAGGATTGAGGGCTGAGGACTGAGGATTGAGGGTTGAGAATTGAGGATTGAGGATTGAGGATTGAAGATTGAGGATTGGGTATTGAGGATTGAAGAATGAGGATTGAGGATTGAGGATTGAGGATTGAGGATTAAGGATTGAGGATTGAAGATTGAGTATTCAGGATTGGAGATTGACGATTGAGGATTGAGGACCGAGGATTGAGGATTGAGGATTGAAGATTGAGTATTGAGGATTGAAGATTGAGGATTGAGGATTGAGGATTGAGGATTGAGGATTGAGGATTGAGGATTGAAGATTGAGGATTGGGGACTGAGTTTTGAGGGTTGAGTGATGAGAATTGATGTTTGTGGATAGAGAGTTGAAGATTGCAGGTTGAGTATTGAGCATTGAAACCTGTGAATTGAGGATATTCTATTGAGGATTGAGGATTGACAGCTGATTGTTGAGGATTGAGGGCTGAAGATTCATGATTCAGGATTGAGGATTCAGGATTGAGGTTTCAGGACTGAGGATTGAGGATTGAGGATTGAGCATTGAGGATTGAAGATTGAGGATTGGGGACTGAGTGCTGAGGGCTGAGTGATGAGAATTGATGTTTGTGGATAGGGATTTGATGATTGCAGGTTGAGTATTGAGTATTGAAACCTGTGAAATGAGGATATTCTATTGTGGATTGAGGTTTGACAACTGATTGTTGAGGACTGAGGGCTGAAGATTGAGGATTCAGGATTGAGGATTCAGGATTGAGGTTTGAGGACTGAGGATTGAGGATTGAGGATTGACGCTTGAGAATTGAGGATTGAAGATTGAGTATTCAGGATTGGGGATTGACGATTGAGGATTGAGGACCGAGGATTGAGGATTGAAGATTGAGTATTGGGGATTGAAGGTTGAGGATTGAGGATTGAGGATTGAGGATTGAATATTGAGTATTGAGGATTGAAGATTGAGGATTGAGGATTGAGGTTTGAGGATTGAGGACGTGGACTGACGGTTGAGGATTGAGGTTTGAGGATTGAGGAATGTGGATTGAGGACTGAGGATTGAGGATTGAGGATTGAGCATTGAGGATTGAAGATTGAGGACTGGGAATTGAGGATTGATGATAGAGGATTAAGGATTGAGGATTGGGTATTGAGGATTGAACATTGAGGATTGAGGATTGAGTATTGAGGATTTAGGATTGGGGACTGAGTGTTGAGTGTTGAATGATGAGAATTGATGTTTGTGGATAGAGATTTGAAAATTGCAGATTGTGTATTGAGTATTGAAAACTGTGAATTGATGATATTCTATTGAGGATTGAGAATTGACAACTGATTGTTGAGGACTGAGGTCTGAAGATTGAGGATTCAGGATTGAGGATATAGGTTTGAGGTTCGAGGACTGAGGATTGAGGATTGAGGATTGAGCATTGAAGATTGAGGATTGGGTTTTGCGGATTGAACATTGGGGATTGAGGATTGAGGATTGAGGATTGAGGATTGAGGTTTGAGGACTGAAGATTGAATATTGATGAGTGAAGATTGAGGATTGAGTATTGATGATTGTGGATTGAGGACGAGGTCTGAGGGTTGAGTATTGCTGTTTGAGGTCTGAGGATTGAGGATTGAGGATTGAGAATTGAGGATTGAGTATTGAGGATTGAAGATTGTGGATTGGGTATTGACGATTGAAGAATGAGGATTGAGGATTGAGGACTGAGGATTGAGGATTGAGGATTGAGGATTGAGGATGAGGGCTGAGGGTTGAGGATTGAGGTTTGAGGACTGAGGGCTGAGGATTGAGGATTGAGAATTGAGGATTGAGTATTGAGTATTGTAGATTGAGGATTGGGTATTGCGGATTGAAGAATGTGGATTGAGGATTGAGGATTGAGGGTTGAGGATTGAAGATTGAGGATTGAGGATTGAGGATTGAGGATTGAATATTTAGTATTGAGGATTGAAGATTGAGGATTGAGGATTGAGGGTTGAGGGTTGAGGACGTGGACTGACGGCTGAGGATTGAGGTTTGAGGATTGAGGATTGAGGATTGAGGACTGAGGACTGAGGATTGAGGTTTGAGCATTGAGGATTGAAGATTGAGGATTGAGGATTGAGGATTGAGGATTGAATATTGAGTATTGAGGATTGAAGATTTAGGATTGAGGATTGAGGTTTGAGGATTCAGGACGTGGACTGACGGTTGAGGATTGAGGTTTGAGGATTGAGGATTGAGGATTGAGGACTGAGGATTGAGGATTGAGGATTGAGCATTGAGGATTGAAGATTGAGGACCGGGGATTGAGGATTGATGATAGAGGATTAAGGATTGAGGATTGGGGATTGAGGATCCACGATTGGAGATTGATTATTGAGGATTGAAGATAGATGATTGAGGATTGAGGATTGAGAATTGAGAATTGGGTGTGAGGACTGAGGGTTGAGGATTGAGGTTTGAGGAACGAGGATTGAGGATTGAGGACTGAGGATTGAGGATAGAGGATTGAAGATTGTGGATTGGGTATTGACGATTGAAGAATGAGGATTGAGGATTGAGGACTGAGGATTCAGGATTGAAGACTGAGTATTGAGGATTGAAGATTGAGGATTGAGGACTGAGGATTGAGGATTGAGGATTGAGGACTGAGGATTGAGGATTGAATATTGAGTATTGAGGATTGAAGGTTGAGGATTGAGGATTGAGGATTGAGGATTGAGTATTGAGGATTGAGAATTGAGGATTGATTATTGAAGATTGAGTATTGAGGATTGAAGATTGAGGATTGAGGGTTGAGGATTGAGGATTGAGGATGAGGGCTGAGGGTTGAGGATTGAGGTTTGAGGACTGAGGGCTGAGGATTGAGGATTGAGAATTGAGGATTGAGTATTGAGTATTGTAGATTGAGGATTGGGTATTGGGGATTGAAGAATGTGGATTGAGGATTGAGGATTGAGGATTGAGGGTTGAAGATTTAGGATTGAGGATTGAGGATTGAGGATTGAATATTTTGTATTGAGGATTGAAGATTGAGGATTGAGGATTGAGGGTTGAGGATTGAGGACGTGGACTGACGGTTGAGGATTGAGGTTTGAGGATTGAGGATTGAGGATTGAGGACTGAGGATTGAGGATTGAGGATTGAGCATTGAGGATTGAAGATTGAGGAATGGGGATTGAGGATTGATGATAGAGGATTAAGGATTGAGGATTGGGGATTGAGGATCTAGGAATGGAGATTGATTATTGAGGATTGAAGATTGAGGATTGTGGATTGAGGATTGAGAATTGAGAATTGAGTGTGAGGACTGAGGGTGGAGGATTGAGGTTTGAGGAACGAGGATTGAGGATTGAGGATTGAGGACTGAGGATTGACGATTCAGTATTGAAGATTGAGGATTGATGACTGAGGATTGAGGATTGAGGATTGAGGATTGAGGATTGAGTATTGAGGATTGAAGATTGAGGATTGAGGATTGAGGATTGAGGATTGAGTATTGATGATTGAGGATTGAGGATTGAGGATTGAGGATTGAATGCTCAGTATTGAGGATTGAAGATTGAGAATTGAGGATTGAGGATTGAACATTGAGGACTGAGTGTTGAGGGTTGAGTGATGAGAATTTATGTTTGTGGATAGTGGTTTGAAGATTGCAGATCGAGCATTGAGTGTTGAAAACTGTGAATTGAGGATATTCTACTGAGGATTGAGAATTGACAACTGATTGTTGAGGACTGAGGTCTGAAGATTGAGGATTCAGGATTGAGGATATAGGTTTGAGGTTCGAGGACTGAGGATTGAGGATTGAGGATTGAGGATTGAGCATTGAAGATTGAGGATTGGGTTTTGCGGATTGAACATTGGGGATTGAGGATTGAGGATTGAGGATTGAGGATTGAGGATTGAGGACTGAAGATTGAATATTTATGATTGAAGATTGAGGATTGAGTATTGATGGTTGTGGATTGAGGACGAGGTCTGAGGGTTGAGTATTGCTGTTTGAGGTCTGAGGATTGAGGATTGAGGATTGAGAATTGAGGATTGAGGATTGAGGATTGAAGATTTTGGATTGGGTATTGACGATTGAAGAATGAGGATTGAGGATTGAGGCCTGAGGATTGAGGATTGAGGATTGAGGATTGAGGATGAGGGCTGAGGGTTGAGGATTGAGGTTTGAGGACTGAGGGCTGAGGATTGAGGATTGAGAATTGAGGATTGAGTATTGAGTATTGTAGATTGAGGATTGGGTATTGCGGATTGAAGAATGTGGATTGAGGATTGAGGATTGAGGGTTGAGGATTGAAGATTGAGGATTGATGATTGAGGATTGAGGATTGAATATTTAGTATTGAGGATTGAAGATTGAGGATTGAGGATTGAGGGTTGAGGATTGAGGACGTGGACTGACGGTTGAGGATTGAGGTTTGAGGATTGAGGATTGAGGATTGAGGACTGAGGATTGAGGATTGAGGATTGAGCATTGAGGATTGAAGATTGAGGAATGGGGATTGAGGATTGATGATAGAGGATTAAGGATTGAGGATTGGGGATTGAGGATCTAGGATTGGAGATTGATTATTGAGGATTGAAGATTGAGGATTGAGGATTGAGGATTGAGGATTGAGGATTGAGTGTGAGGACTGAGGGTTGAGGATTGAGGTTTGAGGAACGAGGATTGAGGATTGAGGATTGAGGACTGAGGATTGACGATTCAGTATTGAAGATTGAGGATTGATTACTGAGGATTGAGGATTGAGGATTGAGGATTGACGCTTGAGGATTGAGGATTGAGGATGGAGGATTGAAGAGAGAGGACTGAGTGTTGAGGATTGCGTGTTGAGAATTGATGTTTGAGGATCGAGATTTGATTATTGAATATTGTGGATTGAGTATTGAACCATGAGAATTCAGGATATTCTTTTGAGTATTGAGAATTGAGGATTGATGGTTGAGTATTGAGGATTGATGGTTGAGGGCTGTGCGTTGAATATTGTGGATTGAGGATTGAAGATTGAGGATTGAGGATTGAGGATTGAAGATTGAGTATTGATGATTGAAGATTGAGGATTGAGGATTGAGGGTTGAGGATTGAGAACGAGGACTGACGGTTGAGGGTTGAGGTTTGAGGATTGAGGATTGAGGATTGAGGACTGAAGATTGAATATTGATGATTGAAGATTGAGGAATCAGTATTGATGGTTGTGGACTGAGGACGAGGACTGAGGGTTGAGTATTGCTGTTTGAGGTCTGAGGATTGAGGATTGAGGATTGAGAATTGAGGATTGAGGATAGAGGATTGAAGATTGAGGATTGGGTATTGAGGATTGAAGAATGAGGATTGAGGATTGAGGATTGAGGATTGAGGATTGAAGACTGTGTATTGAGGACTGAAGATTGAGGGTTGAGGATTCAGGACTGAGGATTGCGGATTGAGGATTGAGGATTGCATATTGAGTATTGGGGATTGAAGATTGAGGATTGAGAATTGAGGATTGAGGATTGAGGATTGAAGATTGAGGATTGGGGATTGAGGATTGACGATCGAGGATTGAGTATTGAGGATTGAGAATTGAGGATTGATTATTGAAGATTGAGGATTGAGGATTGAAGGTTGAGGATTGAGGATTGAGGATTGAAGATTGAGGATTGAGGATTGAGGATTGAGGATTGAGGATTGAGGATTGAGGATTGAAGATTGAGGATTGGGTATTGAGGATTGAGGATTGAGGGTTGAGGTTTGAGGACGAGGACTGACGGTTGAGGATTGAGGATTGAGGATTGATGCTTGAGGATTGAGGATTGAGGATGGAGGATTGAAGAGAGAGGACTGAGTGTTGAGGATTGCGTGTTGAGAATTGATGTTTGAGGATTGAGATTTGATTATTGAATATTGTGGAATGATTATTGAACCATGAGAATTCAGGATAGTCTTTTGGGTATTGAGAATTGAGGCTTGATGATTGAGTATTGAGGATTGATGGTTGAGGGTTGTGCGTTGAATATTGAGGATTGAGGATTGAGGATTGAGGATTGCGGACTGAGGATTGAGGATTGCAGATTGAGTATTGAGGATTGAAGATTGAGGATTGAGGATTGAGGATCGAGGATTGAGGATTGAGGATGAGGGCTGAGGGTTGAGGGTAGAGGTTTGAGGATTGAGGATTGAAGATTGAGGATTGAGGATTGAGGATTGAGGATTGAGGATTGAAGATTGAGGATTGGGGATCGAGTATTGACGATTGAGGATTGAGTATTGAGGATTGAGAATTGAGGATTGATTATTGAAGATTGAGTATTGAGGATTGAAGATTGAGGATTGAGGTTTGAGGACTGAGGGCTGAGGATTGAGGATTGAGAATTGAGGATTGAGTATTGAGTATTGTAGATTGAGGATTGGGTATTGCGGATTGAAGAATGTGGATTGAGGATTGAGGATTGAGGATTGAGGATTGAGGATTGAAGATTGAGGATTGAGGATTCAGGATTGAGGATTGAATATTGAGTATTGAGGATTGAAGATTGAGGATTGAGGATTGAGGGTTGAGGATTGAGGACGTGGACTGACGGTTGAGGATTGAGGTTTGAGGGTTGAGGATTGAGGATTGAGGACTGAGGATTGAGGATTGAGTATTGAGCAATGAGGATTGAAGATTGAGGAATGGGGATTGAGGATTGATGATAGGGGATTGAGGATTGAGGATTGAAGATTGAGGATTGGTGATTGAGGATTGACGATTGAGGATTGAGTATTGAGGATTGAGAATTGAGGATTGATTATTGAAGAATGAGTATTGAGGATTGAAGATTGAGGATTGAGGATTGAGGATTGAAGACTGAGGATTTAGGATTGAGGATTGAGGATTGAATATTGAGTATTGAGGATTGAAGATTGAGGATTGAGCATTGAGGTTTGAGGATTGAGGACGTGGACTGACGGTTGAGGATTGAGGTTTGAGGATTGAGGATTGAGGATTGAGGACTGAGGATTGAGGATTGAGGATTGAGCATTGAGGATCGAAGATTGAGGACTGGGGATTGAGGATTGATGATAGAGGATTAAGGATTGAGGATTGGGTATTGAGGATTGAACTTTGAGGATTGAGGATTGAGTATTGAGGATTGAGGATTGGGGACTGAGTGTTGAGTGTTGAATGATGAGAATTGATGTTTGTGGATAGAGATTTGAAAATTGCAGATTGAGTATTGGGTATTGAAAACTGTGAATTGATGATATTCTATTGAGGATTGAGAATTGACCACTGATTGTTGAGGACTGAGGTCTGAAGATTGAGGATTCAGGATTGAGGATATAGGTTTGAGGTTCGAGGACTGAGGATTGAGGATTGAGGATTGAGGATTGAGCATTGAAGATTGAGGATTGGGTTTTGCGGATTGAACATTGGGGATTGAGGATTGAGGATTGAGGATAGAGGATTGAGGATTGAGGACTGAAGATTGAATATTGATGATTGAAGATTGAGGATTGAGTATTGATGGTTGTGGATTGAGGACGAGGTCTGAGGGTTGAGTATTGCTGTTTGAGGTCTGAGGATTGAGGACTGAGGATTGAGAATTGAGGATTGAGAATTGAGGATTGAAGATTGTGGATTGGGTATTGACGATTGAAGAATGAGGATTGAGGATTGAGTACTGAGGATTGAGGATTGAGGATTGAGGATTGAGGATTAGGGCTGAGGGTTGAGGATTGAGGTTTGACGACTGAGGGCTGAGGATTGAGGATTGAGAATTGAGGATTGAGTATTGAGTATTGTAGATTGAGGATTGGGTATTGCGGATTGAAGAATGTGGATTGAGGATTGAGGATTGAGGGTTGAGGATTGAAGATTGAGGATTGAGGATTGAGGATTGAGGATTGAATATTTAGTATTGAGGATTGAAGATTGAGGATTGAGGATTGAGGGTTGAGGGTTGAGGACGTGGACTGACGGCTGAGGATTGAGGTTTGAGGATTGAGGATTGAGGATTGAGGACTGAGGACTGAGGATTGAGGTTTGAGCATTGAGGATTGAAGACTGAGGAATGGGGATTGAGGATTGATGATAGAGGATTAAGGATTGAGGATTGGGGATTGAGGATCTAGGATTGGAGATTGATTATTGAGGATTGAAGATTGAGGATTGAGGATTGAGTATTGAGAATTGAGAATTGAGTGTGAGGACTGAGGGTTGAGGATTGAGGTTTGAGGAACGAGGATTGAGGATTGAGGATTGAGGACTGAGGATTGACGATTCAGTATTGAAGATTGAGGATTGATTACTGAGGATTGAGGATTGAGGATTGAGGATTGATGCTTGAGGATTGAGGATTGAGGATGGAGGATTGAAGAGAGAGGACTGAGTGTTGAGGATTGCGTGTTGAGGATTGATGTTTGAGGATTGAGATTTGATTATTGAATATTGTGGATTGAGTATTGAACCATGAGAATACAGGATATTCTTTTGAGTATTGAGAATTGAGGATTGATGGTTGAGTATTGAGGATTGATGGTTGAGGGCTGTGCGTTGAATATTGTGGATTGAGGATTGAAGATTGAGGATTGAGGATTGAGGATTGAAGATTGAGTATTGATGATTGAAGATTGAGGATTGAGGATTGAGGGTTGAGGTTTGAGAACGAGGACTGACGGTTGAGGATTGAGGTTTGAGGATTGAGGATTGAGGATTGAGGACTGAAGATTGAATATTGATGATTGAAGATTGAGGATTCAGTATTGATGGTTGTGGACTGAGGACGAGGACTGAGGGTTGAGTATTGCTGTTTGAGGTCTGAGGATTGAGGATTGAGGATTGAGAATTGAGGATTGAGGATAGAGGATTGAAGATTGAGGATTGGGTATTGAGGATTGAAGAATGAGGATTGAGGATTGAGGATTGAGGATTGAGGATTGAAGACTGTGTATTGAGGATTGAAGATTGAGGGTTGAGGATTCAGGACTGAGGATTGCGGATTGAGGATTGAGGATTGCATATTGAGTATTGGGGATTGAAGATTGAGGATTGAGAATTGAGGATTGAGGATTGAGGATTGAAGATTGAGGATTGGGGATTGAGGATTGACGATTGAGGATTGAGTATTGAGGATTGAGAATTGAGGATTGATTATTGAAGATTGAGGATTGAGGATTGAAGGTTGAGGATTGAGGATTGAGGATTGAAGATTGAGGATTGAGGATTGAGGATTGAGGATTGAATATTGAGTATTGAGTATTGAAGATTGAGGATTGAGTATTGAGGTTTGAGGATTGAGTACGTGGACTGACGGTTGAGGATTGAGGTTTGAGGATTGAGGATTGAGGATTGAGGACTGGGGATTGAGGATTGAGGATTGAGCATTGAGGATTGAAGATTGAGGACTGGGGATTGAGGATTGATGATAGAGGATTAAGGATTGAGGATTGGGGATTGAGGATCTAGGATTGGAGATTGATTATTGAGGATTGAAGATTGATGATTGAGGATTGAGGATTGAGAATTGAGAATTGAGTGTGAGGACTGAGGGTTGAGGACTGAGGTTCGAGGAACGAGGATTGAGGATTGAGGATTGAGGACTGAGGATTGACGATTCAGTACTGAAGATTGAGGATTGATGACTGAGGATTGAGGATTGAAGATTGAGGATAGAGGATTGAGTATTGAAGATTCAGGATTTGGGGACTGAGGATTGAAGATTGAGGATTGAGGATTGAGGATTGAGGATTGAGGATTGAGGATTGAGGATTGAAGATTGAGGATTGGGTATTGAGGATTGAGGATTGAGGGTTGAGGTTTGAGGACGAGGACTGACGGTTGAGGATTGAGGATTGAGGATTGACGCTTGAGGATTGAGGATTGAGGATGGAGGATTGAAGAGAGAGGACTGAGTGTTGAGGATTGCGTGTTGAGAATTGATGTTTGAGGATTGAGATTTGATTATTGAATATTGTGGAATGATTATTGAACCATGAGAATTCAGGATATTCTTTTGGGTATTGAGAATTGAGGATTGATGATTGAGTATTGAGGATTGATGGTTGAGGGTTGTGCGTTGAATATTGAGGATTGAGGATTGAGGATTGAGGATTGCGGACTGAGGATTGAGGATTGCAGATTGAGTATTGAGGATTGAAGATTGAGGACTGAGGATTGAGGATCGAGGATTGAGGATTGAGGATGAGGGCTGAGGGTTGAGGGTAGAGGTTTGAGGATTGAGGATTGAAGATTGAGGATTGAGGATTGAGGATTGAGGATTGAGGATTGAAGATTGAGGATTGGGGATTGAGTATTGACGATTGAGGATTGAGTATTGAGGATTGAGAATTGAGGATTGATTATTGAAGACTGAGTATTGAGGATTGAAGATTGAGGATTGAGGTTTGAGGACTGAGGGCTGAGGATTGAGGATTGGGAATTGAGGATTGAGTATTGAGTATTGTAGATTGAGGATTGGGTATTGCGGATTGAAGAATGTGGATTGAGGATTGAAGATTGAGGATTGAGTATTGAGGATTGAAGATTGAGTATTGATGATTGAAGATTGAGGATTGAGGATTGAGGATTGAGGACTGAGGACTGAGGATTGAGGATTGAGCATTGAGGATTGAGGATTGAGGATTGAGGATTGAGGACCGAGGATTGAGGATTGAAGATTGAGTATTGGGGATTGAAGGTTGAGGATTGAGGATTGAGGATTGAGGATTGAATATTGAGTATTGAGGATTGAAGATTGAGGATTGAGGATTGAGGTTTGAGGATTGAGGACGTGGACTGACGGTTGAGGATTGAGGTTTGAGGATTGAGGATTGAGGATTGAGGACTGAGGATTGAGGATTGAGGATTGAGCATTGAGGATTGAAGATTGAGGACTGGAAATTGAAGATTGATGATAGAGGATTAAGGACTGAGGATTGGGTATTGAGGATTGAACATTGAGGATTGAGGATTGAGTATTGAGGATTGAGGATTGGGGACTGAGTGTTGAGTGTTGAATGATGAGAATTGATGTTTGTGGATAGAGATTTGAAAATTGTAGATTGTGTATTGAGTATTGAAAACTGTGAATTGATGATATTCTATTGAGGATTGAGAATTGACAACTGATTGTTGAGGACTGAGGTCTGAAGATTGAGGATTCAGGATTGAGGATATAGGTTTGAGGTTCGAGGACTGAGGATTGAGGATTGAGGATTGAGCATTGAAGATTGAGGATTGGGTTTTGCGGATTGAACATTGGGGATTGAGGATTGAGGATTGAGGATTGAGGATTGAGGATTGAGGACTGAAGATTGAATATTGATGAGTGAAGATTGAGGATTGAGTATTGATGATTGTGGATTGAGGACGAGGTCTGAGGGTTGAGTATTGCTGTTTGAGGTCTGAGGATTGAGGATTGAGGATTGAGAATTGAGGATTGAGGATTGAGGATTGAAGATTGTGGATTGGGTATTGACGATTGAAGAATGAGGATTGAGGATTGAGGACTGAGGATTGAGGATTGAGGATTGAGGATTGAGGATGAGGGCTGAGGGTTGAGGATTGAGGTTTGAGGACTGAGGGCTGAGGATTGAGGATTGAGAATTGAGGATTGAGTATTGAGTATTGTAGATTGAGGATTGGGTATTGCGGATTGAAGAATGTGGATTGAGGATTGAGGATTGAGGGTTGAGGATTGAAGATTGAGGATTGAGGATTGAGGATTGAGGATTGAATATTTAGTATTGAGGATTGAAGATTGAGGATTGAGGATTGAGGGTTGAGGGTTGAGGACGTGGACTGACGGTTGAGGATTGAGGTTTGAGGATTGAGGATTGAGGGTTGAGGTTTGAGAACGAGGACTGACGGTTGAGGATTGAGGTTTGAGGATTGAGGATTGAGGATTGAGGACTGAAGATTGAATATTGATGATTGAAGATTGAGGATTCAGTATTCATGGTTGTGGACTGAGGACGAGGACTGAGGGTTTAGTATTGCTGTTTGAGGTCTGAGGATTGAGGATTGAGGATTGAGAATTGAGGATTGAGGATAGAGGATTGAAGATTGAGGATTGGGTATTGAGGATTGAAGAATGAGGATTGAGGATTGAGGATTGAGGATTGAGGATTGAAGATTGAGTATTGAGGATTGAAGATTGAGGATTGAGGATTGAGGATTGAGGATTGAGGATTGAGGATTGAAGATTGAGGATTGGGGACTGAGTGTTGAGGGTTGAGTGATGAGAATTGATGTTTGTGGATAGAGAGTTGAAGATTGCAGGTTGAGTATTGAGCATTGAAACCTGTGAATTGAGGATATTCTATTGAGGATTGAGGATTGACAGCTGATTGTTGAGGACTGAGGGCTGAAGATTCAGGATTCAGGATTGAGGATTCAGGATTGAGGTTTCAGGACTGAGGATTGAGGATTGATGATTGAGCATTGAGGATTGAAGATTGAGGATTGGGGACTGAGTGCTGAGGGCTGAGTGATGAGAATTGATGTTTGTGGATAGGGATTTGATGATTGCAGGTTGAGTATTGAGTATTGAAACCTGTGAAATGAGGATATTCTATTGTGGATTGAGGTTTGACAACTGATTGTTGAGGACTGAGGGCTGAAGATTGAGGATTCAGGATTGAGGATTCAGGATTGAGGTTTGAGGACTGAGGATTGAGGATTGAGGATTGACGCTTGAGAATTGAGGATTGAAGATTGAGTATTCAAGATTGGGTATTGACGATTGAGGATTGAGGACCGAGGATTGAGGATTGAAGATTGAGTATTGGGGATTGAAGGTTGAGGATTGAGGATTGAGGATTGAGGATTGAATATTGAGTATTGAGGATTGAAGATTGAGGATTGAGGATTGAGGTTTGAGGATTGAGGACGTGGACTGACGGTTGAGGATTGAGGTTTGAGGATTGAGGATTGAGGATTGAGGACTGAGGATTGAGGATTGAGGATTGAGCATTGAGGATTGAAGATTGAGGACTGGAAATTGAAGATTGATGATAGAGGATTAAGGACTGAGGATTGGGTATTGAGGATTGAACATTGAGGATTGAGGATTGAGTATTGAGGATTGAGGATTGGGGACTGAGTGTTGAGTGTTGAATGATGAGAATTGATGTTTGTGGATAGAGATTTGAAAATTGTAGATTGTGTATTGAGTATTGAAAACTGTGAATTGATGATATTCTATTGAGGATTGAGAATTGACAACTGATTGTTGAGGACTGAGGTCTGAAGATTGAGGATTCAGGATTGAGGATATAGGTTTGAGGTTCGAGGACTGAGGATTGAGGATTGAGGATTGAGCATTGAAGATTGAGGATTGGGTTTTGCGGATTGAACATTGGGGATTGAGGATTGAGGATTGAGGATTGAGGATTGAGGATTGAGGACTGAAGATTGAATATTGATGAGTGAAGATTGAGGATTGAGTATTGATGATTGTGGATTGAGGACGAGGTCTGAGGGTTGAGTATTGCTGTTTGAGGTCTGAGGATTGAGGATTGAGGATTGAGAATTGAGGATTGAGGATTGAGGATTGAAGATTGTGGATTGGGTATTGACGATTGAAGAATGAGGATTGAGGATTGAGGACTGAGGATTGAGGATTGAGGATTGAGGATTGAGGATGAGGGCTGAGGGTTGAGGATTGAGGTTTGAGGACTGAGGGCTGAGGATTGAGGATTGAGAATTGAGGATTGAGTATTGAGTATTGTAGATTGAGGATTGGGTATTGCGGATTGAAGAATGTGGATTGAGGATTGAGGATTGAGGGTTGAGGATTGAAGATTGAGGATTGAGGATTGAGGATTGAGGATTCAATATTTAGTATTGAGGATTGAAGATTGAGGATTGAGGATTGAGGGTTGAGGGTTGAGGACGTGGACTGACGGTTGAGGATTGAGGTTTGAGGATTGAGGATTGAGGATTGAGGACTGAGGACTGAGGATTGAGGATTGAGCATTGAGGATTGAAGATTGAGGAATGGGGATTGAGGATTGATGATAGAGGATTAAGGATTGAGGATTGGGGATTGAGGATCTAGGATTGGAGATTGATTATTGAGGACTGAAGATTGAGGATTGAGGATTGAGTATTGAGAATTGAGAATTGAGTGTGAGGACTGAGGGTTGAGGATTGAGTTTTGAGGAACGAGGATTGAGGATTGAGGATTGAGGACTGATGGTTGACGATTCAGTATTGAAGATTGAGGATTGATTACTGCGGATTGAGGATTGAGGATTGAGGATTGACGCTTGAGGATTGAGGATTGAGGATGGAGGATTGAAGAGAGAGGACTGAGTGTTGAGGATTGCGTGTTGAGGATTGATGTTTGAGGATTGAGATTTGATTATTGAATATTGTGGATTGAGTATTGAACCATGAGAATTCAGGATATTCTTTTGAGTATTGAGAATTGAGGATTGATGGTTGAGTATTGAGGATTGATGGTTGAGGGCTGTGCGTTGAATATTGTGGATTGAGGATTGAAGATTGAGGATTGAGGATTGAGGATTGAAGATTGAGTATTGATGATTGAAGATTGAGGATTGAGGATTGAGGGTTGAGGTTTGAGAACGAGGACTGACGGTTGAGGATTGAGGTTTGAGGATTGAGGATTGAGGATTCAGGACTGAAGATTGAATATTGATGATTGAAGATTGAGGATTCAGTATTGATGGTTGTGGACTGAGGACGAGGACTGAGGGTTTAGTATTGCTGTTTGAGGTCTGAGGATTGAGGATTGAGGATTGAGAATTGAGGATCGAGGATAGAGGATTGAAGATTGAGGATTGGGTATTGAGGATTGAAGAATGAGGATTGAGGATTGAGGATTGAGGATTGAGGATTGAAGACTGAGTATTGAGGATTGAAGATTGAGGGTTGAGGATTCAGGACTGAGGATTGCGGATTGCGGATTGAGGATTGCATATTGAGTATTGGGGATTGAAGATTGAGGATTGAGAATTGAGGATTGAGGATTGAGGATTGAAGATTGAGGATTGGGGATTGAGGATTGACGATTGAGGATTTAGTATTGAGGATTGAGAATTGAGGATTGATTATTGAAGGTTCAGTATTGAGGATTGAAGATTGAGGATTGAGGATTGAGAATTGAAGATTGAGGATTGAGGATTGAGGATTGAGGATTGAATATTGAGTATTGAGGATTGAAGATTGAGGATTGAGGATTGAGGTTTGAGGATTGAGGACGTGGACTGACGGTTGAGGATTGAGGTTTGAGGATTGAGGATTGAGGATTGAGGACTGAGGATTGAGGATTGAGGATTGAGCATTGAGGATTGAAGATTGAGGACTGGGGATTGAGGATTGATGATAGAGGATTAAGGATTGAGGATTGGGGCTTGAGGAACTAGGATTGGAGATTGATTATTGAGGATTGAAGATTGATGATTGAGGATTGAGGATTGAGAATTGAGAATTGAGTGTGAGGACTGAAGGTTGAGGATTGAGGTTTGAGGAACGAGGATTGAAGATTGAGGATTGAGGACTGAGGATTGACGATTCAGTATTGAAGATTGAGGATTGATTACTGAGGGTTGAGGATTGAGGATTGAGATTTGAGGACTGAGGATTGAGGATTCAAGATTGAGTATTGAGGATTGAAGATTGAGGGTTGAGAATTGAGGATTGAGGATTGAGGATGAGGGCTGAGGTTTGAGGATTGAGGATTGAGGGCTGAGGACTGAGGATTGAGGGTTGAGAATTGAGGATTGAGGATTGAGGATTGAAGATTGAGGATTGGGTATTGAGGATTGAAGAATGAGGATTGAGGATTGAGGATTGAGGATTGAGGATTAAGGATTGAGGATTGAAGATTGAGTATTCAGGATTGGAGATTGACGATTGAGGATTGAGGACCGAGGATTGAGGATTGAGGATTGAAGATTGAGTATTGAGGATTGAAGATTGAGGATTGAGGATTGAGGATTGAGGATTGAGGATTGAGGATTGAAGATTGAGGATTGGGGACTGAGTGTTGAGGGTTGAGTGATGAGAATTGATGTTTGTGGATAGAGAGTTGAAGATTGCAGTTTGAGTATTGAGCATTGAAACCTGTGAATTGAGGATATTCTATTGAGGATTGAGGATTGACAGCTGATTGTTGAGGACTGAGGGCTGAAGATTCAGGATTCAGGATTGAGGATTCAGGATTGAGGTTTCAGGACTGAGGATTGAGGATTGATGATTGAGCATTGAGGATTGAAGATTGAGGATTGGGGACTGAGTGCTGAGGGCTGAGTGATGAGAATTGATGTTTGTGGATAGGGATTTGATGATTGCAGGTTGAGTATTGAGTATTGAAACCTGTGAAATGAGGATATTCTATTGTGGATTGAGGTTTGACAACTGATTGTTGAGGACTGAGGGCTGAAGATTGAGGATTCAGGATTGAGGATTCAGGATTGAGGTTTGAGGACTGAGGATTGAGGATTGAGGATTGACGCTTGAGAATTGAGGATTGAAGATTGAGTATTCAGGATTGGGGATTGACGATTGAGGATTGAGGACCGAGGATTGAGGATTGAAGATTGAGTATTGGGGATTGAAGGTTGAGGATTGAGGATTGAGGATTGAGGATTGAATATTGAGTATTGAGGATTGAAGATTGAGGATTGAGGATTGAGGTTTGAGGATTGAGGACGTGGACTGACGGTTGAGGATTGAGGTTTGAGGATTGAGGATTGAGGATTGAGGACTGAGGATTGAGGATTGAGGATTGAGCATTGAGGATTGAAGATTGAGGACTGGAAATTGAGGATTGATGATAGAGGATTAAGGATTGAGGATTGGGTATTGAGGATTGAACATTGAGGATTGAGGATTGAGTATTGAGGATTGAGGATTGGGGACTGAGTGTTGAGTGTTGAATGATGAGAATTGATGTTTGTGGATAGAGATTTGAAAATTGCAGATTGTGTATTGAGTATTGAAAACTGTGAATTGATGATATTCTATTGAGGATTGAGAATTGACAACTGATTGTTGAGGACTGAGGTCTGAAGATTGAGGATTCAGGATTGAAGATATAGGTTTGAGGTTCGAGGACTGAGGATTGAGGCTTGAGGATTGAGCATTGAAGATTGAGGATTGGGTTTTGCGGATTGAACATTGGGGATTGAGGATTGAGGATTGAGGATTGAGGATTGAGGATTGAGGACTGAAGATTGAATATTGATGAGTGAAGATTGAGGATTGAGTATTGATGATTGTGGATTGAGGACGAGGTCTGAGGGTTGAGTATTGCTGTTTGAGGTCTGAGGATTGAGGATTGAGGATTGAGAATTGAGGATTGAGGATTGAGGATTGAAGATTGTGGATTGGGTATTGACGATTGAAGAATGAGGATTGAGGATTGAGGACTGAGGATTGAGGATTGAGGATTGAGGATTGAGGATGAGGGCTGAGGGTTGAGGATTGAGGTTTGAGGACTGAGGGCTGAGGATTGAGGATTGAGAATTGAGGATTGAGTATTGAGTATTGTAGATTGAGGATTGGGTATTGCGGATTGAAGAATGTGGATTGAGGATTGAGGATTGAGGATTGACGCTTGAGGATTGAGGATTGAGGATGGAGGATTGAAGAGAGAGGACTGAGTGTTGAGGATTGCGTGTTGAGGATTGATGTTTGAGGATTGAGATTTGATTATTGAATATTGTGGATTGAGTATTGAACCATGAGAATTCAGGATATTCTTTTGAGTATTGAGAATTGATGGTTGATGGTTGAGTATTGAGGATTGATGGTTGAGGGCTGTGCGTTGAATATTGTGGATTGAGGATTGAAGATTGAGGATTGAGGATTGAGGATTGAAGATTGAGTATTGATGATTGAAGATTGAGGATTGAGGATTGAGAGTTGAGGTTTGAGAACGAGGACTGACGGTTGAGGATTGAGGTTTGAGGATTGAGGATTGAGGATTGAGGACTGAAGATTGAATATTGATGATTGAAGATTGAGGATTCAGTATTGATGGTTGTGGACTGAGGACGAGGACTGAGGGTTGAGTATTGCTGTTTGAGGTCTGAGGATTGAGGATTGAGGATTGAGAATTGAGGATTGAGGATAGAGGATTGAAGATTGAGGATTGGGTATTGAGGATTGAAGAATGAGGATTGAGGATTGAGGATTGAGGATTGAGGATTGAAGACTGTGTATTGAGGATTGAAGATTGAGGGTTGAGGATTCAGGACTGAGGATTGCGGATTGAGGATTGAGGATTGCATATTGAGTATTGGGGATTGAAGATTGAGGATTGAGTATTGAGGATTGAGGATTGAGGATTGAAGATTGAGGATTGGGGATTGAGGATTGACGATTGAGGATTGAGTATTGAGGATTGAGAATTGAGGATTGATTATTGAAGATTGAGGATTGAGGATTGAAGGTTGAGGATTGAGGATTGAGGATTGAAGATTGAGGATTGAGGATTGAGGATTGAGGATTGAATATTGAGTATTGAGTATTGAAGATTGAGGATTGAGTATTGAGGTTTGAGGATTGAGGACGTGGACTGACGGTTGAGGATTGAGGTTTGAGGATTGAGGATTGAGGATTGAGGACTGGGGATTGAGGATTGAGGATTGAGCATTGAGGATTGAAGATTGTGGACTGGGGATTGAGGATTGATGATAGAGGATTAAGGATTGAGGATTGGGGATTGAGGATCTAGGATTGGAGATTGATTATTGAGGATTGAAGATTGATGATTGAGGATTGAGGATTGAGAATTGAGAATTGAGTGTGAGGACTGAGGGTTGAGGACTGAGGTTCGAGGAACGAGGATTGAGGATTGAGGATTGAGGACTGAGGATTGACGATTCAGTACTGAAGATTGAGGATTGATGACTGAGGATTGAGGATTGAGGATTGAGGATTGAAGATTGAGTATTGAGGATTGAAGATTGAGGATTGAGGATTGAGGATTGAGGATTGAGTATTGAGGATTGAGGATTGAGGATTGAGGATTGAGGATTGAAGGCTCAGTATTGAGGATTGAAGATTGAGAATTGAGGATTGAGTATTGAACATTGAGGACTGAGTGTTGAGGGTTGAGTGATGAGAATTTATGTTTGTGGATAGTGGTTTGAAGATTGCAGATCGAGCATTGAGTGTTGAAAACTGTGAATTGAGGATATTCTACAGAGGATTGAGGATTGACTACTGATTGTTGAGGACTGAGGGCTGAAGACTGAGGACTCAGGATTGAGGATTCAGAATTGAGGTTTGTGGACTGAGGATTGAGGATTGAAGATTGAGGATAGAGGATTGAGTATTGAAGATTCAGGATTTGGGGACTGAGGATTGAAGATTGAGGATTGAGGATTGAGGATTGAGGATTGAGGATTGAGGATTGAGGATTGAAGATTGAGGATTGGGTATTGAGGATTGAGGATTGAGGGTTGAGGTTTGAGGACGAGGACTGACGGTTGAGGATTGAGGATTGAGGATTGACGCTTGAGGATTGAGGATTGAGGATGGAGGATTGAAGAGAGAGGACTGAGTGTTGAGGATTGCGTGTTAAGAATTGATGTTTGAGGATTGAGATTTGATTATTGAATATTGTGGAATGATTATTGAACCATGAGAATTCAGGATATTCTTTTGGGTATTGAGAATTGAGGATTGATGATTGAGTATTGAGGATTGATGGTTGAGGGTTGTGCGTTGAATATTGAGGATTGAGGATTGAGGATTGAGGATTGCGGACTGAGGATTGAGGATTGCAGATTGAGTATTGAGGATAGAAGATTGATGATTGAGGATTGAGGATCGAGGATTGAGGATTGAGGATGAGGGCTGAGGGTTGAGGGTAGAGGTTTGAGGATTGAGGATTGAAGATTGAGGATTGAGGATTGAGGATTGAGGATTGAGGATTGAAGATTGAGGATTGGGGATTGAGTATTGACGATTGAGGATTGAGTATTGAGGATTGAGAATTGAGGATTGATTATTGAAGATTGAGTATTGAGGATTGAAGATTGAGGATTGAGGTTTGAGGACTGAGGGCTGAGGATTGAGGATTGAGAATTGAGGATTGAGTATTGAGTATTGTAGATTGAGGATTGGGTATTGCGGATTGAAGAATGTGGATTGAGGATTGAGGATTGAGGATTGAGGATTGAGGATTGAAGATTGAGTATTGATGATTGAAGATTGAGGATTGAGGATTGAGGGTTGAGGTTTGAGAACGAGGACTGACGGTTGGGGATTGAGGTTTGAGGATTGAGGATTGAGGATTGAGGACTGAAGATTGAATATTGATGATTGAAGATTGAGGATTCAGTATTCATGGTTGTGGACTGAGGACGAGGACTGAGGGTTGAGTATTGCTGTTTGAGGTCTGAGGATTGAGGATTGAGGATTGAGAATTGAGGATTGAGGATAGAGGATTGAAGATTGAGGATTGGGTATTGAGGATTGAAGGATGAGGATTGAGGATTGAGGATTGAGGATTGAGGATTGAAGACTGAGTATTGAGGATTGAAGGTTGAGGGTTGAGGATTCAGGACTGAGGATTGCGGATTGAGGATTGAGGATTGCATATTGAGTATTGGGGATTGAAGATTGAGGATTGAGAATTGAGGATTGACGATTGAGGATTGAAGATTGAGGATTGGGGATTGAGGATTGACGATTGAGGATTTAGTATTGAGTATTGAGAATTGAGGATTGATTATTGAAGATTCAGTATTGAGGATTGAAGATTGAGGATTGAGGATTGAGGATTGAAGATTGAGGATTGAGGATTGAGGATTGAGGATTGCATATTGAGTATTGAGGGTTGAAGATTGAGGATTGAGGATTGAGGTTTGAGGATTGAGGACGTGGACTGACGGTTGAGGATTGGGGTTTGAGGATTGAGGATTGAGGATTGAGGACTGAGGATTGAGGATTGAGGATTGAGCATTGAGGATTGAAGATTGAGGACTGGGGATTGAGGATTGATGATAGAGGATTAAGGATTGAGGATTGGGGATTGAGGATCTAGGATTGGAGATTGATTATTGAGGATTGAAGATTGATGATTGAGGATTGAGGATTGAGAATTGAGAATTGAGTGTGAGGACTGAGGGTTGAGGATTGAGGTTTGAGGAACGAGGATTGAAGATTGAGGATTGAGGACTGAGGATTGACGATTCAGTATTGAAGATTGAGGATTGATTACTGAGGGTTGAGGATTGAGGATTGAGATTTGAGGACTGAGGATTGAGGATTCAAGATTGAGTATTGAGGATTGAAGATTGAGGGTTGAGAATTGAGGATTGAGGATTGAGGATGAGGGCTAAGGTTTGAGGATTGAGGATTGAGGGCTGAGGACTGAGGATTGAGGGTTGAGAATTGAGGATTGATGATTGAGGATTGAAGATTGAGGATTGGGTATTGAGGATTGAAGAATGAGGATTGAGGATTGAGGATTGAGGATTGAGGATTAAGGATTGAGGATTGAAGATTGAGTATTCAGGATTGGAGATTGACGATTGAGGATTGAGGACCGAGGATTGAGGATTGAGGATTGAAGATTGAGTATTGAGGATTGAAGATTGAGGATTGTGGATTGGGGATTGAGGATTGAGGATTGAGGATTGACGATTGAAGATTGAGGATTGGGGACTGAGTGTTGAGGGTTGAGTGATGAGAATTGATGTTTGTGGATAGAGAGTTGAAGATTGCAGGTTGAGTATTGAGCATTGAAACCTGTGAATTGAGGATATTCTATTGAGGATTGAGGATTGACAGCTGATTGTTGAGGACTGAGGGCTGAAGATTCAGGATTCAGGACTGTGGATTCAGGATTGAGGTTTCAGGACTGAGGATTGAGGATTGAGGATTGAGGATTGAGGATTGAAGATTGAGGATTGGGGACTGAGTGCTGAGGGCTGAGTGATGAGAATTGATGTTTGTGGATAGGGATTTGATGATTGCAGGTTGAGTATTGAGTATTGAAACCTGTGAAATGAGGATATTCTATTGTGGATTGAGGTTTGACAACTGATTGTTGAGGACTGAGGGCTGAAGATTGAGGATTCAGGATTGAGGATTCAGGATTGAGGTTTGAGGACTGAGGATTGAGGATTGAGGATTCAGGATTGAGGATTCAGGATTGAGGTTTGAGGACTGAGGATTGAGGATTGAGGATTGACGCTTGAGAATTGAGGATTGAAGATTGAGTATTCAGGATTGGAGATTGACGATTGAGGATTGAGGACCGAGGATTGAGGATTGAAGATTGAGTATTGGGGATTGAAGGTTGAGGATTGAGGATTGAGGATTGAGGATTGAATATTGAGTATTGAGGATTGAAGATTGAGGATTGAGGATTGAGGATTGAGGTTTGAGGATTGAGGACGTGGACTGACGGTTGAGGATTGAGGTTTGAGGATTGAAGATTGAGGATTGAGGACCGAGGATTGAGGATTGCGGATTGAGCATTGAGGATTGAAGATTGAGGACTGGGAATTAAGGATTGATGATAGAGGATTAAGGATTGAGGATTGGGTATTGAGGATTGAACATTGAGGATTGAGGATTGAGTATTGAGGATTGAGGATTGGGGACTGAGTGTTGAGTGTTGAATGATGAGAATTGATGTTTGTGGATAGAGATTTGAAAATTGCAGATTGTGTATTGAGTATTGAAAACAGTGAATTGATGATATTCTATTGAGGATTGAGAATTGACAACTGATTGTTGAGGACTGAGGTCTGAAGATTGAGGATTCAGGACTGAGGATATAGGTTTGAGGTTCGAGGACTGAGGATTGAGGATTGAGGATTGAGGATTGAGCATTGAAGATTGAGGATTGGGTTTTGCGGATTGAACATTGGGGATTGAGGATTGAGGATTGAGGACAGAAGATTGAATATTGATGAGTGAAGATTGAGGATTGAGTATTGATGGTTGTGGATTGAGGACGAGGTCTGAGGCTTGAGTATTGCTGTTTGAGGTCTGAGGATTGAGGATTGAGGATTGAGAATTGAGGATTGAGGATTGAGGATTGAAGATTGTGGATTGGGTATTGACGATTGAAGAATGAGGATTGAGGATTGAGGACTGAGGATTGAGGATTGAGGATTGAGGATAGAGGATGAGGGCTGAGGGTTGAGGATTGAGGTTTGAGGACTGAGGGCTGAGGATTGAGGATTGAGAATTGAGGATTGAGTATTGAGTATTGTAGATTGAGGATTGGGTATTGCGGATTGAAGAATGTGGATTGAGGATTGAGGATTGAGGGTTGAGGATTGAAGATTGAGGATTGAGGATTGAGGACTGAGGATTGAATATTTAGTATTGAGGATTGAAGATTGAGGATTGAGGATTGAGGGTTGAGGATTGAGGACGTGGACTGACGGTTGAGGATTGAGGTTTGAGGATTGAGGATTGAGGATTGAGGACTGAGGACTGAGGATTGAGGATTGAGCATTGAGGATTGAAGATTGAGGAATGGGGATTGAGGATTGATGATAGAGGATTAAGGATTGAGGATTGGGGATTGAGGATCTGGGATTGGAGATTGATTATTGAGGATTGAAGATTGAGGATTGAGGATTGAGTATTGAGAATTGAGAATTGAGTGTGAGGACTGAGGGTTGAGGATTGAGGTTTGAGGAACGAGGATTGAGGATTGAGGATTGAGGACTGAGGATTGACGATTCAGTATTGAAGATTGAGGATTGATTACTGAGGATTGAGGATTGAGGATTGAGGATTGACGCTTGAGGATTGAGGATTGAGGATGGAGGATTGAAGAGGGAGGACTGAGTGTTGAGGATTGCGTGTTGAGGATTGATGTTTGAGGATTGAGATTTGATTATTGAATATTGTGGATTGAGTATTGAACCATGAGAATTCAGGATATTCTTTTGAGTATTGAGAATTGAGGATTGATGGTTGAGTATTGACGATTGATGGTTGAGGGCTGTGCGTTGAATATTGTGGATTGAGGATTGAAGATTGAGGATTGAGGATTGAGGATGGAAGATTGAGTATTGATGATTGAAGGTTGAGGATTGAGGATTGAGGGTTGAGGTTTGAGAACGAGGACTGACGGTTGAGGATTGAGGTTTGAGGATTGAGGATTGAGGATTGAGGACTGAAGATTGAATATTGATGATTGAAGATTGAGGATTCAGTATTGATGGTTGTGGATTGAGGACGAGGTCTGAGGGTTGCGTATTGCTGTTTGAGGTCTGAGGATTGAGGATTGAGGATTGACAATTGAGGATTGAGGATTGAGGATTGAAGATTGTGGATTGGGTATTGACGATTGAAGAATGAGGATTGAGGATTGAGGACTGAGGATTGAGGATTGAGGATTGAGGATTGAGGAAGAGGGCTGAGGGTTGAGGATTGAGGTTTGAGGACTGAGGGCTGAGGATTGAGGATTGAGAATTGAGGATTGAGTATTGAGTATTGTAGATTGAGGATTGGGTATTGAGGATTGAAGAATGAGGATTGAGGATTGAGGATTGAGGATTGAGGATTGAAGACTGTGTATTGAGGATTGAAGATTGAGGGTTGAGGATTCAGGACTGAGGATTGCGGATTGAGGATTGAGGATTGCATATTGAGTATTGGGGATTGAAGATTGAGGATTGAGAATTGAGGATTGAGGATTGAGGATTGAAGATTGAGGATTGGGGATTGAGGATTGACGATTGAGGATTGAGTATTGAGGATTGAGAATTGAGGATTGATTATTGAAGATTGAGTATTGAGGTTTGAGGATTGAGGACGTGGACTGACGGTTGAGGATTGAGGTTTGAGGATTGAGGATTGAGGATTGAGGACTGGGGATTGAGGATTGAGGATTGAGCATTGAGGATTGAAGATTGTGGACTGGGGATTGAGGATTGATGATAGAGGATTAAGGATTGAGGATTGGGGATTGAGGATCTAGGATTGGAGATTGATTATTGAGGATTGAAGATTGATGATTGAGGATTGAGGATTGAGAATTGAGAATTGAGTGTGAGGACTGAGGGTTGAGGACTGAGGTTCGAGGAACGAGGATTGAGGATTGAGGATTGAGGACTGAGGATTGACGATTCAGTACTGAAGATTGAGGATTGATGACTGAGGATTGAGGATTGAGGATTGAGGATTGAAGATTGAGTATTGAGGATTGAAGATTGAGGATTGAGGATTGAGGATTGAGGATTGAGTATTGAGGATTGAGGATTGAGGATTGAGGATTGAGGATTGAAGGCTCAGTATTGAGGATTGAAGATTGAGAATTGAGGATTGAGTATTGAACATTGAGGACTGAGTGTTGAGGGTTGAGTGATGAGAATTTATGTTTGTGGATAGTGGTTTGAAGATTGCAGATCGAGCATTGAGTGTTGAAAACTGTGAATTGAGGATATTCTACTGAGGATTGAGGATTGACTACTGATTGTTGAGGACTGAGGGCTGAAGACTGAGGACTCAGGATTGAGGATTCAGAATTGAGGTTTGTGGACTGAGGATTGAGGATTGAAGATTGAGGATAGAGGATTGAGTATTGAAGATTCAGGATTTGGGGACTGAGGATTGAAGATTGAGGATTGAGGATTGAGGATTGAGGATTGAGGATTGAGGATTGAGGATTGAGGATTGAAGATTGAGGATTGGGTATTGAGGATTGAGGATTGAGGGTTGAGGTTTGAGGACGAGGACTGACGGTTGAGGATTGACGATTGAGGATTGACGCTTGAGGATTGAGGATTGAGGATGGAGGATTGAAGAGAGAGGACTGAGTGTTGAGGATTGCGTGTTAAGAATTGATGTTTGAGGATTGAGATTTGATTATTGAATATTGTGGAATGATTATTGAACCATGAGAATTCAGGATATTCTTTTGGGTATTGAGAATTGAGGATTGATGATTGAGTATTGAGGATTGATGGTTGAGGGTTGTGCGTTGAATATTGAGGATTGAGGATTGAGGATTGAGGATTGCGGACTGAGGATTGAGGATTGCAGATTGAGTATTGAGGATTGAAGATTGAGGATTGAGGATTGAGGATCGAGGATTGAGGTTTGAGGAACGAGGATTGAGGATTGAGGATTGAGGACTGAGGATTGACGATTCAGTATTGAAGATTGAGGATTGATTACTGAGGATTGAGGATTGAGGATTGAGGATTGACGCTTGAGGATTGAGGATTGAGGATGGAGGTTCGAAGAGAGAGGACTGAGTGTTGAGGATTGCGTGTTGAGGATTGATGTTTGAGGATTGAGATTTGATTATTGAATATTGTGGATTGAGTATTGAACCATGAGAATTCAGGATATTCTTTTGAGTATTGAGAATTGAGGATTGATGGTTGAGTATTGAGGATTGATGGTTGAGGGCTGTGCGTTGAATATTGTGGATTGAGGATTGAAGATTGAGGATTGAGGATTGAGGATGGAAGATTGAGTATTGATGATTGAAGGTTGAGGATTGAGGATTGAGGGTTGAGGTTTGAGAACGAGGACTGACGGTTGAGGATTGAGGTTTGAGGATTGAGGATTGAGGATTGAGGACTGAAGATTGAATATTGATGATTGAAGATTGAGGATTCAGTATTGATGGTTGTGGACTGAGGACGAGGACTGAGGGTTGAGTATTGCTGTTTGAGGTCTGAGGATTGAGGATTGAGGATTGAGAATTGAGGATTGAGGATAGAGGATTGAAGATTGAGGATTGGGTATTGAGGATTGAAGAATGAGGATTGAGGACTGAGGATTGAGGATTGAGGATTGAAGACTGTGTATTGAGGATTGAGGATTGAAGGTTGAGGATTGAGGATTGAGGATTGAAGATTGAGGATTGGGGATTGAGGATTGAGGATTGAATATTGAGTATTGAGTATTGAAGATTGAGGATTGAGTATTGAGGTTTGAGGATTGAGGACGTGGACTGACGGTTGAGGATTGAGGTTTGAGGATTGAGGATTGAGGATTGAGGACTGGGGATTGAGGATTGAGGATTGAGCATTGAGGATTGAAGATTGAGGACTGGGGATTGAGGATTGATGATAGAAGATTAAGGATTGAGGATTGGGGATTGAGGATCTAGGATTGGAGATTGATTATTGAGGATTGAAGATTGATGATTGAGGATTGAGGATTGAGAATTGAGAATTGAGTGTGAGGACTGAGGGTTGAGGACTGAGGTTCGAGGAACGAGGATTGAGGATTGAGGATTGAGGACTGAGGATTGACGATTCAGTACTGAAGATTGAGGATTGATGACTGAGGATTGAGGATTGAGGATTGAGGATTGAAGATTGAGTATTGAGGATTGAAGATTGAGGACTGAGGATTGAGGATTGAGGATTGAGTATTGAGGATTGAGGATTGAGGATTGAGGATTGAGGATTGAAGGCTCAGTATTGAGGATTGAAGATTGAGAATTGAGGATTGAGGATTGAACATTGAGGACTGAGTGTTGAGGGTTGAGTGATGAGAATTTATGTTTGTGGATAGTGGTTTGAAGATTGCAGATCGAGCATTGAGTGTTGAAAAGTGTGAATTGAGGATATTCTAATGAGGATTGAGGATTGACTACTGATTGTTGAGGACTGAGGGCTGAAGACTGAGGACTCAGGATTGAGGATTCAGAATTGAGGTTTGTGGACTGAGGATTGAGGATTGAAGATTGAGGATAGAGGATTGAGTATTGAAGATTCAGGATTTGGAGACTGAGGATTGAGGATTGAGGATTGAGGATTGAGGATTGAGGATTGAGGATTGAGGATTGAGGATTGAAGATTGAGGATTGGGTATTGAGCATTGAGGATTGAGGGTTGAGGTTTGAGGACGAGGACTGACGGTTGAGGATTGAGGATTGAGGATTGACGCTTGAGGATTGAGGATTGAGGATGGAGGATTGAAGAGAGAGGACTGAGTGTTGAGGATTGCGTGTTAAGAATTGATGTTTGAGGATTGAGATTTGATTATTGAATATTGTGGAATGATTATTGAACCATGAGAATTCAGGATATTCTTTTGGGTATTGAGAATTGATGATTGATGATTGAGTATTGAGGATTGATGGTTGAGGGTTGTGCGTTGAATATTGAGGATTGAGGATTGAGGATTGAGGATTGCGGACTGAGGATTGAGGATTGCAGATTGAGTATTGAGGATTGAAGGTTGAGGATTGAGGATTGAGGATCGAGGATTGAGGATTGAGGATGAGGGCTGAGGGTTGAGGGTAGAGGTTTGTGGGTTGAGGATTGAAGATTGAGGATTAAGGATTGAGGATTGAGGATTGAGGAGTGAAGATTGAGGATTGGGGATTGAGTATTGACGATTGAGGATTGAGTATTGAGGATTGAGAATTGAGGATTGATTATTGAAGATTGAGTATTGAGGATTGAAGATTGAGGATTGAGGTTTGAGGACTGAGGGCTGAGGATTGAGGATTGAGAATTGAGGATTGAGTATTGAGTATTGTAGATTGAGGATTGGGTATTGCGGATTGAAGAATGTGGATTGAGGATTGAGGATTGAGGATTGAGGATTGAGGATTGAAAATTGAAGATTGAGGATTGAGGATTGAGGATTGAATATTGAGTATTGAGGATTGAAGATTGAGGATTGAGGATTGAGGGTTGAGGATTGAGGACGTGGACTGACGGTTGAGGATTGAGGTTTGAGGATTGAGGATAGAGGATTGAGGACTGAGGATTGAGGATTGAGTATTGAGCAATGAGGATTGAAGATTGAGGAATGGGGATTGAGAATTGATGATAGAGGATTGAGGATTGAGGATTGAAGATTGAGGATTGGTGATTGAGGATTGACGATTGAGGATTGAGTATTGAGGATTGAGAATTGAGGATTGATTATTGAAGAATGAGTATTGAGGATTGAAGATTGAGGATTGAGGATTGAGGATCGAAGATTGAGGATTGAGGATTGAGGATTGAGGATTGAATATTGAGTATTGAGGATTGAAGATTGAGGATTGAGGATTGAGGTTTGAGGATTGAGGACGTGGACTGACGGTTGAGGATTGAGGTTTGAGGATTGAGGATTGAGGATTGAGGACTGAGGATTGAGGATTGAGGATTGAGCATTGAGGATCGAAGATTGAGGACTGGGGATTGAGGATTGATGATAGAGGATTAAGGATTGAGGATTGGGTATTGAGGATTGAACATTGAGGATTGAGGATTGAGTATTGAGGATTGAGGATTGGGGACTGAGTGTTGAGTGTTGAATGATGAGAATTGATGTTTGTGGATAGAGATTTGAAAATTGCTGATTGAGTATTGGGTATTGAAAACTGTGAATTGATGATATTCTATTGAGGATTGAGAATTGACAACTGATTGTTGAGGACTGAGGTCTGAAGATTGAGGATTCAGGATTGAGGATATAGGTTTGAGGTTCGAGGACTGAGGATTGAGGATTGAGGATTGAGGATTGAGCATTGAAGATTGAGGATTGGGTTTTGCGGGTTGAACATTGGGGATTGAGGATTGAGGATTGAGGATTGAGGATTGAGGATTGAGGACTGAAGATTGAATATTGATGATTGAAGATTGAGGATTGAGTATTGATGGTTGTGGATTGAGGACGAGGTCTGAGGGTTGAGTATTGCTGTTTGAGGTCTGAGGATTGAGGATTGAGGATTGAGAATTGAGGATTGAGGATTGAGGATTGAAGATTGTGGATTGGGTATTGACGATTGAAGAATGAGGATTGAGGATTGAGGACTGAGGATTGAGGATTGAGGATTGAGGATTGAGGATGAGGGCTGAGGGTTGAGGATTGAGGTTTGACGACTGAGGGCTGAGGATTGAGGATTGAGAATTGAGGATTGAGTATTGAGTATTGTAGATTGAGGATTGGGTATTGCGGATTGAAGAATGTGGATTGAGGATTGAGGATTGAGGGTTGAGTATTGAAGATTGAGGATTGAGGATTGAGGATTGAGGATTGAATATTTAGTATTGAGGATTGAAGATTGAGGATTGAGGATTGAGGGTTGAGGATTGAGGACGTGGACTGACGGTTGAGGATTGAGGTTTGAGGATTGAGGATTGAGGATTGAGGACTGAGGATTGAGGATTGAGGATTGAGCATTGAGGATTGAAGATTGAGGAATGGGGATTGAGGATTGATGATAGAGGATTAAGGATTGAGGATTGGGGATTGAGGATCTAGGATTGGAGATTGATTATTGAGGATTGAAGATTGAGGATTGAGGATTGAGGATTGAGAATTGAGAATTGAGTGTGAGGACTGAGGGTTGAGGATTGAGGTTTGCGGAACGAGGATTGAGGATTGAGGATTGAGGACTGAGGATTGACGATTCAGTATTGAAGATTGAGGATTGATTACTGAGGATTGAGGATTGAGGATTGAGGATTGACGCTTGAGGATTGAGGATTGAGGATGGAAGATTGAAGAGAGAGGACTGAGTGTTGAGGATTGCGTGTTGAGGAATGATGTTTGAGGATTGAGATTTGATTATTGAATATTGTGGATTGAGTATTGAACCATGAGAATTCAGGATATTCTTTTGAGTATTGAGAATTGAGGATTGATGGTTGAGTATTGAGGATTGATGGTTGAGGGCTGTGCGTTGAATATTGTGGATTGAGGATTGAAGATTGAGGATTGAGGATTGAGGATTGAAGATTGAGTATTGATGATTGAAGATTGAGGATTGAGGATTGAGGGTTGAGGATTGAGAACGAGGACTGACGGTTGAGGATTGAGGTTTGAGGATTGAGGATTGAGGATTGAGGACTGAAGATTGAATATTGATGATTGAAGATTGAGGATTCAGTATTGATGGTTGTGGACTGAGGACGAGGACTGAGGGTTGAGTATTGCTGTTTGAGGTCTGAGGATTGAGGATTGAGGATTGAGAATTGAGGATTGAGGATAGAGGATTGAAGATTGAGGATTGCGTATTGAGGATTGAAGGATGAGGATTGAGGATTGAGGATTGAGGATTGAGGATTGAAGACTGAGTATTGAGGATTGAATATTGAGGGTTGAGGATTCAGGACTGAGGATTGCGGATTGAGGATTGAGGATTGCATATTGAGTATTGGGGATTGAAGATTGAGGATTGAGAATTGAGGATTGAGGATTGAGGATTGAAGATTGAGGATTGGGGATTGAGGACTGACGATTGAGGATTGAGTATTGAGGATTGAGAATTGAGGATTGATTATTGAAGATTCAGTATTGAGGATTGAAGATTGAGGATTGAGGATTGAGGGTTGAAGATTGAGGATTGAGGATTGAGGATTGACGATTGAATATTGAGTATTGAGGATTGAAGATTGAGGTTTGAGGATTGAGGGTTGAGGATTGAGGACGTGGACTGACGGTTGAGGATTGAGGTTTGAGGATTGAGGATTGAGGATTGAGGATTGAGGGTTGAGGATTGAGGACGTGGACTGACGGTTGAGGATTGAGGTTTGAGGATTGAGGATTGAGAATTGAGGACTGAGGATTGAGGATTGAGGATTGAGCATTGAGGATTGAAGATTGAGGAATGGGGATTGAGGATTGATGATAGAGGATTAAGGATTGAGGATTGGGGATTGAGGATCTAGGATTGGAGATTGATTATTGAGGATTGAAGATTGAGGATTGAGGATTGAGGATTGAGAATTGAGAATTGAGTGTGAGGACTGAGGGTTGAGGATTGAGGTTTGAGGAACGAGGATTGAGGATTGAGGATTGAGGACTGAGGGTTGATGATTCAGTATTGAAGATTGAGGATTGATTACTGAGGATTGAGGATTGAGTATTGAGGATTGACGCTTGAGGATTGAGGATTGAGGATGGAGGATTGAAGAGAGAGGACTGAGTGTTGAGGATTGCATGTTGAGAATTGATGTTTGAGGATTGAGATTTGATTATTGAATATTGTGGATTGAGTATTGAACCATGAGAATTCAGGATATTCTTTTGAGTATTGAGAATTGAGGATTGATCGTTGAGTATTGAGGATTGATGGTTGAGGGTTGTGCGTTGAATATTGTGGATTGAGGATTGAAGATTGAGGATGGAGGATTGAGGATTGAAGATTGAGTATTGATGATTGAAGATTGAGGATTAAGGATTGAGGGTTGAGGTTTGAGAACGAGTACTGACGGTTGCGGATTTAGGTTTGAGGATTGAGGATTGAGGATTGAGGACTGAAGATTAAATATTCATGATTGAAGATTGAGGATTCAGTATTGATGGTTGTGGATTGAGGACGAGGACTGAGGGTTGAGTATTGCTGTTTGAGGTCTGAGTATTGAGGATTGAGGATTGAGAATTGAGGATTGAGGATAGAGGATTGAAGATTGAGGATTTGGTATTGAGGATTGAAGAATGAGGATTGAGGATTGAGGATTGAGGATTGAGGATTGAAGACTGTGTATTGAGGATTGAAGATTGAGGGTTGAGGATTCAGGACTGAGGATTGCGGATTGAGGATTGAGGATTGCATATTGAGTATTGGGGATTGAAGATTGAGGATTGAGTATTGAGGATTGAGGATTGAGGATTGAAGATTGAGGATTGAGGTTTGAGGATTGAGGATTAAGGATTGAGGACTGAAGATTGAATATTGATGATTGAAGATTGAGGATTCAGTATTGATGGTTGTGGACTGAGGACGAGGACTGAGGGTTGAGTATCGCTGTTTGAGGTCTGAGGATTGAGGATTGAGGATTGAGAATTGAGGATTGAGGATAGAGGATTGAAGATTGAGGATTGGGTATTGAGGATTGAAGGATGAGGATTGAGGATTGAGGATTGAGGATTGAGGATTGAAGACTGAGTATTGAGGATTGAATATTGAGGGCTGAGGATTCAGGACTGAGGATTGCGGATTGAGGATTGAGGATTGCATATTGAGTATTGGGGATTGAAGATTGAGGATTGAGAATTGAGGATTGAGGATTGAGGATTGAAGATTGAGGATTGGGGATTGAGGATTGACGATTGAGGATTGAGTATTGAGGATTGAGAATTGAGGATTGATTATTGAAGATTCAGTATTGAGGATTGAAGATTGAGGATTGAGGATTGAGGATTGAAGATTGAGGATTGAGGATTGAGGATTGACGATTGAATATTGAGTATTGAGGATTGAAGATTGAGGATTGAGGGTTGAGGGTTGAGGATTGAGGACGTGGACTGACGGTTGAGGATTGAGGTTTGAAGATTGAGGATTGAGGATTGAGGATTGAGGGTTGAGGATTGAGGACGTGGACTGACGGTTGAGGATTGAGGTTTGAGGATTGAGAATTGAGGATTGATTATTGAAGATTCAGTATTGAGGATTGAAGATTGAGGATTGAGGATTGAGGATTGAAGATTGAGGATTGAGGATTGAGGATTGACGATTGAATATTGAGTATTGAGGATTGAAGATTGAGGATTGAGGGTTGAGGGTTGAGGATTGAGGACGTGGACTGACGGTTGAGGATTGAGGTTTGAAGATTGAGGATTGAGGATTGAGGATTGAGGGTTGAGGATTGAGGACGTGGACTGACGGTTGAGGATTGAGGTTTGAGGATTGAGGATTGAGGATTGAGGATTGAGCATTGAGGATTGAAGATTGAGGAATGGGGATTGAGGATTGATGATAGAGGATTAAGGATTGAGGATTGGGGATTGAGGATCTAGGATTGGAGATTGATTATTGAGGATTGAAGATTGAGGATTGAGGATTGAGGATCGAGAATTGAGAATTGAGTGTGAGGACTGAGGGTTGAGGATTGAGGTTTGCGGAACGAGGATTGAGGATTGAGGATTGAGGACTGAGGATTGACGATTCAGTATTGAAGATTGAGGATTGATTACTGAGGATTGAGGATTGAGGATTGAGGATTGACGCTTGAGGATTGAGGATTGAGAATGGAGGATTGAAGAGAGAGGACTGAGTGTTGAGGATTGCGTGTTGAGGATTGATGTTTGAGGATTGAGATTTGATTATTGAATATTGTGGATTGAGTATTGAACCATGAGAATTCAGGATATTCTTTTGAGTATTGAGAATTGAGGATTGATGGTTGAGTATTGAGGATTGATGGTTGAGGGCTGTGCGTTGAATATTGTGGATTGAGGATTGAAGATTGAGGATTGAGGATTGAGGATTGAAGATTGAGTATTGATGATTGAAGATTGAGGATTGAGGATTGAGGGTTGAGGATTGAGAACGAGGACTGACGGTTGAGGATTGAGGTTTGAGGATTGAGGATTGAGGATTGAGGACTGAAGATTGAATATTGATGATTGAAGATTGAGGATTCAGTATTGATGGTTGTGGACTGAGGACGAGGACTGAGGGTTGAGTATTGCTGTTTGAGGTCTGAGGATTGAGGATTGAGAATTGAGAATTGAGGATTGAGGATAGAGGATTGAAGATTGAGGATTGGGTATTGAGGATTGAAGAATGAGGATTGAGGACTGAGGATTGAGGATTGAGGATTGAAGACTGTGTATTGAGGATTGAGGATTGAAGGTTGAGGATTGAGGATTGAGGATTGAAGATTGAGGATTGAGGATTGAGGATTGAGGATTGAATATTGAGTATTGAGTATTGAAGATTGAGAATTGAGTATTGAGGTTTGAGGATTGAGGACGTGGACTGACGGTTGAGGATTGAGGTTTGAGGATTGAGGATTGAGGATTGAGGACTGGGGATTGAGGATTGAGGATTGAGCATTGAGGATTGAAGATTGAGGACTGGGGATTGAGGATTGATGATAGAGGATTAAGGATTGAGGATTGGGGATTGAGGATCTAGGATTGGAGATTGATTATTGAGGATTGAAGATTGATGATTGAGGATTGAGGATTGAGAATTGAGAATTGAGTGTGAGGACTGAGGGTTGAGGACTGAGGTTCGAGGAACGAGGATTGAGGATTGAGGATTGAGGACTGAGGATTGACGATTCAGTACTGAAGATTGAGGATTGATGACTGAGGATTGAGGATTGAGGATTGAGGATTGAAGATTGAGTATTGAGGATTGAAGATTGAGGATTGAGGATTGAGGATTGAGGATTGAGTATTGAGCATTGAGGATTGAGGATTGAGGATTGAGGATTGAAGGCTCAGTATTGAGGATTGAAGATTGAGAATTGAGGATTGAGGATGGAGGATTGAAGAGAGAGGACTGAGTGTTGAGGATTGCGTGTTGAGGATTGATGTTTGAGGATTGAGATTTGATTATTGAATATTGTGGATTGAGTATTGAACCATGAGAATTCAGGATATTCTTTTGAGTATTGAGAATTGAGGATTGATGGTTGAGTATTGAGGATTGATGGTTGATGGTTGTGCGTTGAATATTGTGGATTGAGGATTGAAGATTGAGGATTGAGGATTGAGGATTGAAGATTGAGTATTGATGATTGAAGATTGAGGATTGGGGATTGAGGGTTGAGGTTTGAGAACGAGGACTGACGGTTGAGGATTGAGGTTTGAGGATTGAGAATTGAGGATTGAGTATTGAGTATTGTAGATTGAGGATTGGGTATTGCGGATTGAAGAATGTGGATTGATGATTGAGGATTGAGGATTGAGGATTGAGGATTGAGGATTGAAGATTGAGGATTGAGGATTGAGGATTGAGGATTGAATATTGAGTATTGAGGATTGAAGATTGAGGATTGTGGATTGAGGGTTGAGGATTGAGGACGTGGACTGACGGTTGAGGATTGAGGTTTGAAGATTGAGGATTGAGGATTGAGGATTGAAGATTGAGGATTGGGGACTGAGTGCTGAGGGCTGAGTGATGAGAATTGATGTTTGTGGATAGGGATTTGATGATTGCAGGTTGAGTATTGAGTATTGAAACCTGTGAAATGAGGATATTCTATTGTGGATTGAGGTTTGACAACTGATTGTTGAGGACTGAGGGCTGAAGATTGAGGATTCAGGATTGAGGATTCAGGATTGAGGTTTGAGGACTGAGGATTGAGGATTGAGGATTCAGGATTGAGGATTCAGGATTGAGGTTTGAGGACTGAGGATTGAGGATTGAGGATTGACGCTTGAGAATTGAGGATTGAAGATTGAGTATTCAGGATTGGAGATTGACGATTGAGGATTGAGGACCGAGGATTGAGGATTGAAGATTGAGTATTGGGGATTGAAGGTTGAGGATTGAGGATTGAGGATTGAGGATTGAATATTGAGTATTGAGGATTGAAGATTGAGGATTGAGGATTGAGGATTGAGGTTTGAGGATTGAGGACGTGGACTGACGGTTGAGGATTGAGGTTTGAGGATTGAAGATTGAGGATTGAGGACCGAGGATTGAGGATTGAGGATTGAGCATTGAGGATTGAAGATTGAGGACTGGGAATTAAGGATTGATGATAGAGGATTAAGGATTGAGGATTGGGTATTGAGGATTGAACATTGAGGATTGAGGATTGAGTATTGAGGATTGAGGATTGGGGACTGAGTGTTGAGTGTTGAATGATGAGAATTGATGTTTGTGGATAGAGATTTGAAAATTGCAGATTGTGTATTGAGTATTGAAAACAGTGAATTGATGATATTCTATTGAGGATTGAGAATTGACAACTGATTGTTGAGGACTGAGGTCTGAAGATTGAGGATTCAGGACTGAGGATATAGGTTTGAGGTTCGAGGACTGAGGATTGAGGATTGAGGATTGAGGATTGAGCATTGAAGATTGAGGATTGGGTTTTGCGGATTGAACATTGGGGATTGAGGATTGAGGATTGAGGATTGAGGATTGAGGATTGAGGATTGAGGACAGAAGATTGAATATTGATGAGTGAAGATTGAGGATTGAGTATTGATGGTTGTGGATTGAGGACGAGGTCTGAGGCTTGAGTATTGCTGTTTGAGGTCTGAGGATTGAGGATTGAGGATTGAGAATTGAGGATTGAGGATTGAGGATTGAAGATTGTGGATTGGGTATTGACGATTGAAGAATGAGGATTGAGGATTGAGGACTGAGGATTGAGGATTGAGGATTGAGGATAGAGGATGAGGGCTGAGGGTTGAGGATTGAGGTTTGAGGACTGAGGGCTGAGGATTGAGGATTGAGAATTGAGGATTGAGTATTGAGTATTGTAGATTGAGGATTGGGTATTGCGGATTGAAGAATGTGGATTGAGGATTGAGGATTGAGGGTTGAGGATTGAAGATTGAGGATTGAGGATTGAGGACTGAGGATTGAATATTTAGTATTGAGGATTGAAGATTGAGGATTGAGGATTGAGGGTTGAGGATTGAGGACGTGGACTGACGGTTGAGGATTGAGGTTTGAGGATTGAGGATTGAGGATTGAGGACTGAGGACTGAGGATTGAGGATTGAGCATTGAGGATTGAAGATTGAGGAATGGGGATTGAGGATTGATGATAGAGGATTAAGGATTGAGGATTGGGGATTGAGGGTCTGGGATTGGAGATTGATTATTGAGGATTGAAGATTGAGGATTGAGGATTGAGTATTGAGAATTGAGAATTGAGTGTGAGGACTGAGGGTTGAGGATTGAGGTTTGAGGAACGAGGATTGAGGATTGAGGATTGAGGACTGAGGATTGACGATTCAGTATTGAAGATTGAGGATTGATTACTGAGGATTGAGGATTGAGGATTGAGGATTGACGCTTGAGGATTGAGGATTGAGGATGGAGGATTGAAGAGGGAGGACTGAGTGTTGAGGATTGCGTGTTGAGGATTGATGTTTGAGGATTGAGATTTGATTATTGAATATTGTGGATTGAGTATTGAACCATGAGAATTCAGGATATTCTTTTGAGTATTGAGAATTGAGGATTGATGGTTGAGTATTGAGGATTGATGGTTGAGGGCTGTGCGTTGAATATTGTGGATTGAGGATTGAAGATTGAGGATTGAGGATTGAGGATGGAAGATTGAGTATTGATGATTGAAGGTTGAGGATTGAGGATTGAGGGTTGAGGTTTGAGAACGAGGACTGACGGTTGAGGATTGAGGTTTGAGGATTGAGGATTGAGGATTGAGGACTGAAGAGTGAATATTGATGATTGAAGATTGAGGATTCAGTATTGATGGTTGTGGACTGAGGACGAGGACTGAGGGTTGAGTATTGCTGTTTGAGGTCTGAGGATTGAGGATTGAGGATTGAGAATTGAGGATTGAGGATAGAGGATTGAAGATTGAGGATTGGGTATTGAGGATTGAAGAATGAGGATTGAGGACTGAGGATTGAGGATTGAGGATTGAAGACTGTGTATTGAGGATTGAAGATTGAGGGTTGAGGATTCAGGACTGAGGATTGCGGATTGAGGATTGAGGATTGCATATTGAGTATTGGGGATTGAAGATTGAGGATTGAGAATTGAGGATTGAGGATTGAGGATTGAAGATTGAGGATTGGGGATTGAGGATTGACGATTGAGGATTGAGTATTGAGGATTGAGAATTGAGGATTGATTATTGAAGATTGAGGATTGAGGATTGAGGATTCAAGATTGAGTATTGAGGATTGAAGATTGAGGGTTGAGAATTGAGGATTGAGGATTGAGGATGAGGGCTGAGGATTGAGGATTGAGGATTGTGGGCTGAGGACTGAGGATTGAGGGTTGAGAATTGAGGATTGAGGATTGAGGATTGAAGATTGAGGATTGGGTATTGAGGATTGAAGAATGAGGATTGAGGATTGAGGATTGAGGATTGAGGATTAAGGATTGAGGATTGAAGATTGAGTATTCAGGATTGGAGATTGACGATTGACGATTGAGGTCCGAGGATTGAGGATTGAGGATTGAAGATTGAGTATTGAGGATTGAAGATTGAGGATTGAGGATTGAGGATTGAGGATTGAGGATTGAGGATTGAGGATTGAAGATTGAGGATTGGGGACTGAGTGTTGAGGGTTGAGTGATGAGAATTGATGTTTGTGGATAGAGAGTTGAAGATTGCAGGTTGAGTATTGAGCATTGAAACCTGTGAATTGAGGATATTCTATTGAGGATTGAGGATTGACAGCTGATTGTTGAGGACTGAGGGCTGAAGATTCAGGATTCAGGATTGAGGATTCAGGATTGAGGTTTCAGGACTGAGGATTGAGGATTTAGGATTGAACATTGAGGATTGAAGATTGAGGATTGGGGACTGAGTGCTGAGGGCTGAGTGATGAGAATTGATGTTTGTGGATAGGGATTTGATGATTGCAGGTTGAGTATTGAGTATTGAAACCTGTGAAATGAGGATATTCTATTGTGGATTGAGGTTTGACAACTGATTGTTGAGGACTGAGGGCTGAAGATTGAGGATTCAGGATTGAGGATTCAGGATTGAGGTTTGAGGACTGAGGATTGAGGATTGAGGATTGACGCTTGAGAATTGAGGATTGAAGATTGAGTATTCAGGATTGGGGATTGACGATTGAGGATTGAGGACCGAGGATTGAGGATTGAAGATTGAGTATTGGGGATTGAAGGTTGAGGATTGAGGATTGAGGATTGAGGATTGAATATTGAGTATTGAGGATTGAAGATTGAGGATTGAGGATTGAGGTTTGAGGATTGAGGACGTGGACTGACGGTTGAGGATTGAGGTTTGAGGATTGAGGATTGAGGATTGAGGACTGAGGATTGAGGATTGAGGATTGAGCATTGAGGATTGAAGATTGAGGACTGGAAATTGAGGATTGATGATAGAGGATTAAGGATTGAGGATTGGGTATTGAGGATTGAACATTGAGGATTGAGGATTGAGTATTGAGGATTGAGGATTGGGGACTGAGTGTTGAGTGTTGAATGATGAGAATTGATGTTTGTGGATAGAGATTTGAAAATTGCAGATTGTGTATTGAGTATTGAAAACTGTGAATTGATGATATTCTATTGAGGATTGAGAATTGACAACTGATTGTTGAGGACTGAGGTCTGAAGATTGAGGATTCAGGATTGAGGATATAGGTTTGAGGTTCGAGGACTGAGGATTGAGGATTGAGGATTGAGGATTGAGCATTGAAGATAGAGGATTGGGTTTTGCGGATTGAACATTGGGGATTGAGGATTGAGGATTGAGGATTGAGGATTGAGGATTGAGGACTGAAGATTGAATATTGATGAGTGAAGATTGAGGATTGAGTATTGATGATTGTGGATTGAGGACGAGGTCTGAGGGTTGCGTATTGCTGTTTGAGGTCTGAGGATTGAGGATTGAGGATTGAGAATTGAGGATTGAGGATTGAGGATTGAAGATTGTGGATTGGGTATTGACGATTGAAGAATGAGGATTGAGGATTGAGGACTGAGGATTGAGGATTGAGGATTGAGGATTGAGGATGAGGGCTGAGGGTTGAGGATTGAGGTTTGAGGACTGAGGGCTGAGGATTGAGGATTGAGAATTGAGGATTGAGTATTGAGTATTGTAGATTGAGGATTGGGTATTGCGGATTGAAGAATGTAGATTGAGGATTGAGGATTGAGGGTTGAGGATTGAAGATTGAGGATTGAGGATTGAGGATTGAGGATTGAATATTTAGTATTGAGGATTGAAGATTGAGGATTGAGGATTGAGGGTTGAGGGTTGAGGACGTGGACTGACGGTTGAGGATTGAGGTTTGAGGATTGAGGATTGAGGATTGAGGACTGAGGACTGAGGATTGAGGATTGAGCATTGAGGATTGAAGATTGTGGAATGGGGATTGAGGATTGATGATAGAGGATTAAGGATTGAGGATTGGGGTTGAGGATCTAGGATTGGAGATTGATTATTGAGGATTGAAGATTGAGGATTGAGGATTGAGTATTGAGAATTGAGAATTGAGTGTGAGGACTGAGGGTTGAGGATTGAGGTTTGAGGAACGAGGATTGAGGATTGAGGATTGAGGACTGAGGATTGACGATTCAGTACTGAAGATTGAGGATTGATTACTGAGGATTGAGGATTGAGGATTGAGGATTGACGCTTGAGGATTGAGGATTGAGGATGGAGGATTGAAGAGAGAGGACTGAGTGTTGAGGATTGCGTGTTGAGGATTGATGTTTGAGGATTGAGATTTGATTATTGAATATTGTGGATTGAGTATTGAACCATGAGAATTCAGGATATTCTTTTGAGTATTGAGAATTGCGGATTGATGGTTGAGTATTGAGGATTGATGGTTGAGGGCTGTGCGTTGAATATTGTGGATTGAGGATTGAAGATTGAGGATTGAGGATTGAGGATTGAAGATTGAGTATTGATGATTGAAGATTGAGGATTGAGGATTGAGGGTTGAGGTTTGAGAACGAGGACTGACGGTTGAGGATTGAGGTTTGAGGATTGAGGATTGAGGATTGAGGATAGAGGATGAGGGCTGAGGGTTGAGGATTGAGGTTTGAGGACTGAGGGCTGAGGATTGAGGATTGAGAATTGAGGATTGAGTATTGAGTATTGTAGATTGAGGATTGGGTATTGCGGATTGAAGAATGTGGATTGAGGATTGAAGAATGTGGATTGAGGATTGAGGATTGAGGGTTGAGGATTGAAGATTGAGGATTGAGGATTGAGGACTGAGGATTGAATATTTAGTATTGAGGATTGAAGATTGAGGATTGAGGATTGAGGGTTGAGGATTGAGGACGTGGACTGACGGTTGAGGATTGAGGTTTGAGGATTGAGGATTGAGGATTGAGGACTGAGGACTGAGGATTGAGGATTGAGCATTGAGGATTGAAGATTGAGGAATGGGGATTGAGGATTGATGATAGAGGATTAAGGATTGAGGATTGGGGATTGAGGATCTGGGATTGGAGATTGATTATTGAGGATTGAAGATTGAGGATTGAGGATTGAGTATTGAGAATTGAGAATTGAGTGTGAGGACTGAGGGTTGAGGATTGAGGTTTGAGGAACGAGGATTGAGGATTGAGGATTGAGGACTGAGGATTGACGATTCAGTATTGAAGATTGAGGATTGATTACTGAGGATTGAGGATTGAGGATTGAGGATTGACGCTTGAGGATTGAGGATTGACGATGGAGGATTGAAGAGAGAGTACTGAGTGTTGAGGATTGCGTGTTGAGGATTGATGTTTGAGGATTGAGATTTGATTATTGAATATTGTGGATTGAGTATTGAACCATGAGAATTCAGGATATTCTATTGAGTATTGAGAATTGAGGATTGATGGTTGAGTATTGAGGATTGATGGTTGAGGGCTGTGCGTTGAATATTGTGGATTGAGGATTGAAGATTGAGGATTGAGGATTGAGGATGGAAGATTGAGTATTGATGATTGAAGGTTGAGGATTGAGGATTGAGGGTTGAGGTTTGAGAACGAGGACTGACGGTTGAGGATTGAGGTTTGAGGATTGAGGATTGAGGATTGAGGACTGAAGATTGAATATTGATGATTGAAGATTGAGGATTCAGTATTGATGGTTGTGGACTGAGGACGAGGACTGAGGGTTGAGTATTGCTGTTTGAGGTCTGAGGATTGAGGATTGAGGATTGAGAATTGAGGATTGAGGATAGAGGATTGAAGATTGAGGATTGGGTATTGAGGATTGAAGAATGAGGATTGAGGACTGAGGATTGAGGATTGAGGATTGAAGACTGTGTATTGAGGATTGAGGATTGAAGGTTGAGGATTGAGGATTGAGGATTGAAGATTGAGGATTGGGGATTGAGGATTGAGGATTGAATATTGAGTATTGAGTATTGAAGATTGAGGATTGAGTATTGAGGTTTGAGGATTGAGGACGTGGACTGACGGTTGAGGATTGAGGTTTGAGGATTGAGGATTGAGGATTGAGGACTGGGGATTGAGGATTGAGGATTGAGCATTGAGGATTGAAGATTGAGGACTGGGGATTGAGGATTGATGATAGAGGATTAAGGATTGAGGATTGGGGATTGAGGATCTAGGATTGGAGATTGATTATTGAGGATTGAAGATTGATGATTGAGGATTGAGGATTGAGAATTGAGAATTGAGTGTGAGGACTGAGGGTTGAGGACTGAGGTTCGAGGAACGAGGATTGAGGATTGAGGATTGAGGACTGAGGATTGACGATTCAGTACTGAATATTGAGGATTGATGACTGAGGATTGAGGATTGAGGATTGAGGATTGAAGATTGAGTATTGAGGATTGAAGATTGAGGATTGAGGATTGAGGATTGAGGATTGAGTATTGAGGATTGAGGATTGAGGATTGAGGATTGAGGATTGAAGGCTCAGTATTGAGGATTGAAGATTGAGAATTGAGGATTGAGGATTGAACATTGAGGACTGAGTGTTGAGGGTTGAGTGATGAGAATTTATGTTTGTGGATAGTGGTTTGAAGATTGCAGATCGAGCATTGAGTGTTGAAAACTGTGAATTGAGGATATTCTAATGAGGATTGAGGATTGACTACTGATTGTTGAGGACTGAGGGCTGAAGACTGAGGACTCAGGATTGAGGATTCAGAATTGAGGTTTGTGGACTGAGGATTGAGGATTGAAGATTGAGGATAGAGGATTGAGTATTGAAGATTCAGGATTTGGGGACTGAGGATTGAAGATTGAGGATTGAGGATTGAGGATTGAGGATTGAGGATTGAGGATTGAGGATTGAAGATTGAGGATTGGGTATTGAGGATTGAGGATTGAGGGTTGAGGTTTGAGGACGAGGACTGACGGTTGAGGATTGAGGATTGAGGATTGACGCTTGAGGATTGAGGATTGAGGATGGAGGATTGAAGAGAGAGGACTGAGTGTTGAGGATTGCGTGTTAAGAATTGATGTTTGAGGATTGAGATTTGATTATTGAATATTGTGGAATGATTATTGAACCATGAGAATTCAGGATATTCTTTTGGGTATTGAGAATTGAGGATTGATGATTGAGTATTGAGGATTGATGGTTGAGGGTTGTGCGTTGAATATTGAGGATTGAGGATTGAGGATTGAGGATTGCGGACTGAGGATTGAGGATTGCAGATTGAGTATTGAGGATCGAAGGTTGAGGATTGAGGATTGAGGATCGAGGATTGAGGATTGAGGATGAGGGCTGAGGGTTGAGGGTAGAGGTTTGTGGGTTGAGGATTGAAGATTGAGGATTAAGGATTGAGGATTGAGGATTGAGGATTGAAGATTGAGGATTGGGGATTGAGTATTGACGATTGAGGATTGAGTATTGAGGATTGAGAATTGAGGATTGATTATTGAAGATTGAGTATTGAGGATTGAAGATTGAGGATTGAGGTTTGAGGACTGAGGGCTGAGGATTGAGGATTGAGAATTGAGGATTGAGTATTGAGTATTGTAGATTGAGGATTGGGTATTGCGGATTGAAGAATGTGGATTGAGGATTGAGTATTGAGGATTGAGGATTGAGGATTGAAAATTGAAGATTGAGGATTGAGGATTGAGGATTGAATATTGAGTATTGAGGATTGAAGATTGAGGATTGAGGATTGAGGGTTGAGGATTGAGGACGTGGACTGACGGTTGAGGATTGAGGTTTGAGGATTGAGGATAGAGGATTGAGGACTGAGGATTGAGGATTGAGTATTGAGCAATGAGGATTGAAGATTGAGGAATGGGGATTGAGAATTGATGATAGAGGATTGAGGATTGAGGATTGAAGATTGAGGATTGGTGATTGAGGATTGACGATTGAGGATTGAGTATTGAGGATTGAGAATTGAGGATTGATTATTGAAGAATGAGTATTGAGGATTGAAGATTGAGGATTGAGGATTGAGGATTGAAGATTGAGGATTGAGGATTGAGGATTGAGGATTGAATATTGAGTATTGAGGATTGAAGATTGAGGATTGAGGATTGAGGTTTGAGGATTGAGGACGTGGACTGACGGTTGAGGATTGAGGTTTGAGGATTGAGGATTGAGGATTGAGGACTGAGGATTGAGGATTGAGGATTGAGCATTGAGGATCGAAGATTGAGGACTGGGGATTGAGGATTGATGATAGAGGATTAAGGATTGAGGATTGGGTATTGAGGATTGAACATTGAGGATTGAGGATTGAGTATTGAGGATTGAGGATTGGGGACTGAGTGTTGAGTGTTGAATGATGAGAATTGATGTTTGTGGATAGAGATTTGAAAATTGCTGATTGAGTATTGGGTATTGAAAACTGTGAATTGATGATATTCTATTGAGGATTGAGAATTGACAACTGATTGTTGAGGACTGAGGTCTGAAGATTGAGGATTCAGGATTGAGGATATAGGTTTGAGGTTCGAGGACTGAGGATTGAGGATTGAGGATTGAGGATTGAGCATTGAAGATTGAGGATTGGGTTTTGCGGATTGAACATTGGGGATTGAGGATTGAGGATTGAGGATTGAGGATTGAGGATTGAGGACTGAAGATTGAATATTGATCATTGAAGATTGAGGATTGAGTATTGATGGTTGTGGATTGAGGACGAGGTCTGAGGGTTGAGTATTGCTGTTTGAGGTCTGAGGATTGAGGATTGAGGATTGAGAATTGAGGATTGAGGATTGAGGATTGAAGATTGTGGATTGGGTATTGACGATTGAAGAATGAGGATTGAGGATTGAGGACTGAGGATTGAGGATTGAGGATTGAGGATTGAGGATGAGGGCTGAGGGTTGAGGATTGAGGTTTGACGACTGAGGGCTGAGGATTGAGGATTGAGAATTGAGGATTGAGTATTGAGTATTGTAGATTGAGGATTGGGTATTGCGGATTGAAGAATGTGGATTGAGGATTGAGGATTGAGGGTTGAGTATTGAAGATTGAGGATTGAGGATTGAGGATTGAGGATTGAATATTTAGTATTGAGGATTGAAGATTGAGGATTGAGGATTGAGGGTTGAGGATTGAGGACGTGGACTGACGGTTGAGGATTGAGGTTTGAGGATTGAGGATTGAGGATTGAGGACTGAGGATTGAGGATTGAGGACTGAGCATTGAGGATTGAAGATTGAGGAATGGGGATTGAGGATTGATGATAGAGGATTAAGGATTGAGGATTGGGGATTGAGGATCTAGGATTGGAGATTGATTATTGAGGATTGAAGATTGAGGATTGAGGATTGAGGATTGAGAATTGAGAATTGAGTGTGAGGACTGAGGGTTGAGGATTGAGGTTTGCGGAACGAGGATTGAGGATTGAGGATTGAGGACTGAGGATTGACGATTCAGTATTGAAGATTGAGGATTGATTACTGAGGATTGAGGATTGAGGATTGAGGATTGACGCTTGAGGATTGAGGATTGAGGATGGAGGATTGAAGAGAGAGGACTGAGTGTTGAGGATTGCGTGTTGAGGATTGATGTTTGAGGATTGAGATTTGATTATTGAATATTGTGGATTGAGTATTGAACCACGAGAATTCAGGATATTCTTTTGAGTATTGAGAATTGAGGATTGATGGTTGAGTATTGAGGATTGATGGTTGAGGGCTGTGCGTTGAATATTGTGGATTGAGGATTGAAGATTGAGGATTGAGGATTGAGGATTGAAGATTGAGTATTGATGATTGAAGATTGAGGATTGAGGATTGAGGGTTGAGGATTGAGAACGAGGACTGACGGTTGAGGATTGAGGTTTGAGGATTGAGGATTGAGGATTGAGGACTGAAGATTGAATATTGATGATTGAAGATTGAGGATTCAGTATTGATGGTTGTGGACTGAGGACGAGGACTGAGGGTTGAGTATTGCTGTTTGAGGTCTGAGGATTGAGGATTGAGGATTGAGAATTGAGGATTGAGGATAGAGGATTGAAGATTGAGGATTGGGTATTGAGGATTGAGGATTGAGGATGAGGGCTGAGGGTTGAGGGTAGAGGTTTGAGGATTGAGGATTGAAGATTGAGGATTGAGGATTGAGGATTGAGGATTGAGGATTGAAGATTGAGGATTGGGGATTGAGTATTGACGATTGAGGATTGAGTATTGAGAATTGAGAATTGAGGATTGATTATTGAAGATTGAGTATTGAGGATTGAAGATTGAGGATTGAGGTTTGAGGACTGAGGGCTGAGGATTGAGGATTGAGAATTGAGGATTGAGTATTGAGTATTGTAGATTGAGGATTGGGTATTGCGGATTGAAGAATGTGGATTGAGGATTGAGGATTGAGGATTGAGGATTGAGGATTGAAAATTGAGGATTGAGGATTGAGGATTGAGGATTGAATATTGAGTATTGAGGATTGAAGATTGAGGATTGAGGATTGAGGGTTGAGGATTGAGGACGTGGACTGACGGTTGAGGATTGAGGTTTGAGGATTGAGGATAGAGGATTGAGGACTGAGGATTGAGGATTGAGTATTGAGCAATGAGGATTGAAGATTGAGGAATGGGGATTGAGAATTGATGATAGAGGATTGAGGATTGAGGATTGAAGATTGAGGATTGGTGATTGAGGATTGACGATTGAGGATTGAGTATTGAGGATTGAGAATTGAGGATTGATTATTGAAGAATGAGTATTGAGGATTGAAGATTGAGGATTGAGGATTGAGGATTGAAGATTGAGGATTGAGGATTGAGGATTGAGGATTGAATATTGAGTATTGAGGATTGAAGATTGAGGATTGAGGATTGAGGTTTGAGGACTGAGGACGTGGACTGACGGTTGAGGATTGAGGTTTGAGGATTGAGTATTGAGGATTGAGGACTGAGGATTGAGGATTGAGGATTGAGCATTGAGGATCGAAGATTGAGGACTGGGGATTGAGGATTGATGATAGAGGATTAAGGATTGAGGATTGGGTATTGAGGATTGAACATTGAGGATTCAGGATTGAGTATTGAGGATTGAGGACTGGGGACTGAGTGTTGAGTGTTGAATGATGAGAATTGATGTTTGTGGGTAGAGATTTGAAAATTGCTGATTGAGTATTGGGTATTGAAAACTGTGAATTGATGATATTCTATTGAAGATTGAGTATTGAGGATTGAAGATTGAGGATTGAGGTTTGAGGACTGAGGGCTGAGGATTGAGGATTGAGAATTGAGGATTGAGTATTGAGTATTGTAGATTGAGGATTGGGTATTGCGGATTGAAGAATGTGGATTGAGGATTGAGGATTGAGCATTGAAGATTGAGGATTGGGTTTTGCGGATTGAACATTGGGGATTGAGGATTGAGGATTGAGGATTGAGGATTGAGGATTGAGGACTGAAGATTGAATATTGATGATTGAAGATTGAGGATTGAGTATTGATGGTTGTGGATTGAGGACGAGGTCTGAGGGTTGAGTATTGCTGTTTGAGGTCTGAGGATTGAGGATTGAGGATTGAGAATTGAGGATTGAGGATTGAGGATTGAAGATTGTGGATTGGGTATTGACGATTGAAGAATGAGGATTGAGGATTGAGGACTGAGGATTGAGGATTGAGGATTGAGGATTGAGGATGAGGGCTGAGGGTTGAGGATTGAGGTTTGACGACTGAGGGCTGAGGATTGAGGATTGAGAATTGAGGATTGAGTATTGAGTATTGTAGATTGAGGATTGGGTATTGCGGATTGAAGAATGTGGATTGAGGATTGAGGATTGAGGGTTGAGTATTGAAGATTTAGGATTGAGGATTGAGGATTGAGGATTGAATATTTAGTATTGAGGATTGAAGATTGAGGATTGAGGATTGAGGGTTGAGGATTGAGGACGTGGACTGACGGTTGAGGATTGAGGTTTGAGGATTGAGGATTGAGGATTGAGGACTGAGGATTGAGGATTGAGGATTGAGCATTGAGGATTGAAGATTGAGGAATGGGGATTGAGGATTGATAATAGAGGATTAAGGATTGAGGATTGGGGATTGAGGATCTAGGATTGGAGATTGATTATTGAGGATTGAAGATTGAGGATTGAGGATTGAGGATTGAGAATTGAGAATTGAGTGTGAGGACTGAGGGTTGAGGATTGAGGTTTGAGGAACGAGGATTGAGGATTGAGGATTGAGGACTGAGGATTGACGATTCAGTATTGAAGATTGAGGATTGATTACTGAGGATTGAGGATTGAGGATTGAGGATTGACGCTTGAGGATTGAGGATTGAGGATTGAGGATTGAAGATTGAGTATTGATGATTGAAGATTGAGGATTGGGGATTGAGGGTTGAGGTTTGAGAACGAGGACTGACGGTTGAGGATTGAGGTTTGAGGATTGAGAATTGAGGATTGAGTATTGAGTATTGTAGATTGAGGATTGGGTATTGCGGATTGAAGAATGTGGATTGATGATTGAGGATTGAGGATTGAGGATTGAGGATTGAGGATTGAAGATTGAGGATTGAGGATTGAGGATTGAGGATTGAATATTGAGTATTGAGGATTGAAGATTGAGGATTGAGGATTGAGGGTTGAGGATTGAGGACGTGGACTGACGGTTGAGGATTGAGGTTTGAGGATTGAGGATTGAGGATTGAGGACTGAGGATTGAGGATTGAGGATTGAGCAATGAGGATTGAAGATTGAGGAATGGGGATTGAGGATTGATGATAGAGGATTAAGCATTGAGGATTGGGGATTGAGGATCTAGAATTGGAGATTGATTATTGAGGATTGAAGATTGAGGATTGAGGATTGAGCATTGACAATTGAGAATTGAGTGTCAGGGCTGAGGGTTGAGGATTGACGCTTGAGGATTGAGGATTGAGGATGGAGGATTGAAGAGAGAGGACTGAGTGTTGAGGATTGCGTGTTGAGGATTGATGTTTGAGGATTGAGATTTGATTATTGAATATTGTGGATTGAGTATTGAACCATGAGAATTCAGGATATTCTTTTGAGTATTGAGAATTGAGGATTGATGGTTGAGTATTGAGGATTGATGGTTGAGGGTTGTGCGTTGAATATTGTGGATTGAGGATTGAAGATTGAGGATTGAGTATTGAGGATTGAAGATTGAGTATTGATGATTGAAGATTGAGGATTGAGGATTGAGGGTTGAGGTTTGAGAACGAGGACTGACGGTTGAGGATTGAGGTTTGAGGATTGAGGATTAAGGATTGAGGACTGAAGATTGAATATTGATGATTGAAGATTGAGGATTCAGTATTGATGGTTGTGGACTGAGGACGAGGACTGAGGGTTGAGTATCGCTGTTTGAGGTCTGAGGATTGAGGATTGAGGATTGAGAATTGAGGATTGAGGATAGAGGATTGAAGATTGAGGATTGGGTATTGAGGATTGAAGGATGAGGATTGAGGATTGAGGATTGAGGATTGAGGATTGAAGACTGAAGACTGAGTATTGAGGATTGAATATTGAGGGTTGAGGATTCAGGACTGAGGATTGCGGATTGAGGATTGAGGATTGCATATTGAGTATTGGGGATTGAAGATTGAGGATTGAGAATTGAGGATTGAGGATTGAGGATTGAAGATTGAGGATTGGGGATTGAGGATTGACGATTGAGGATTGAGTATTGAGGATTGAGAATTGAGGATTGATTATTGAAGATTCAGTATTGAGGATTGAAGATTGAGGATTGAGGATTGAGGGTTGAAGATTGAGGATTGAGGATTGAGGATTGACGATTGAATATTGAGTATTGAGGATTGAAGATTGAGGATTGAGGATTGAGGGTTGAGGATTGAGGACGTGGACTGACGGTTGAGGATTGAGGTTTGAGGATTGAGGATTGAGGATTGAGGATTGAGGGTTGAGGATTGAGGACGTGGACTGACGGTTGAGGATTGAGGTTTGAGGATTGAGGATTGAGGATTGAGGACTGAGGATTGAGGATTGAGGATTGAGCATTGAGGATTGAAGATTGAGGAATGGGGATTGAGGATTGATGATAGAGGATTAAGGATTGAGGATTGGGGATTGAGGATCTAGGATTGGAGATTGATTATTGAGGATTGAAGATTGAGGATTGAGGATTGAGGATTGAGAATTGAGAATTGAGTGTGAGGACTGAGGGTTGAGGATTGAGGTTTGAGGAACGAGGATTGAGGATTGAGGATTGAGGACTGAGGATTGACGATTCAGTATTGAAGATTGAGGATTGATTACTGAGGATTGAGGATTGAGTATTGAGGATTGACGCTTGAGGATTGAGGAATGAGGATGGAGGATTGAAGAGAGAGGACTGAGTGTTGAGGATTGCATGTTGAGAATTGATGTTTGAGGATTGAGATTTGGTTATTGAATATTGTGGATTGAGTATTGAACCATGAGAATTCAGGATATTCTTTTGAGTATTGAGAATTGAGGATTGATCGTTGAGTATTGAGGATTGATGGTTGAGGGTTGTGCGTTGAATATTGTGGATTGAGGATTGAAGATTGAGGATGGAGGATTGAGGATTGAAGATTGAGTATTGATGATTGAAGATTGAGGATTGAGGATTGAGGGTTGAGGTTTGAGAACGAGTACTGACGGTTGCGGATTTAGGTTTGAGGATTGAGGATTGAGGATTGAGGACTGAAGATTGAATATTCATGATTGAAGATTGAGGATTCAGTATTGATGGTTGTGGATTGAGGACGAGGACTGAGGGTTGAGTATTGCTGTTTGAGGTCTGAGGATTGAGGATTGAGGATTGAGAATTGAGGATTGAGGATAGAGGATTGAAGATTGAGGATTGGGTATTGAGGATTGAAGAATGAGGATTGAGGATTGAGGATTGAGGATTGAGGATTGAAGACTGTGTATTGAGGATTGAAGATTGAGGGTTGAGGATTCAGGACTGAGGATTGCGGATTGAGGATTGAGGATTGCATATTGAGTATTGGGGATTGAAGATTGAGGATTGAGTATTGAGGATTGTGGATTGAGGATTGAAGATTGAGGATTGAGGTTTGAGTATTGAGGATTAAGGATTGAGGACTGAAGATTGAATATTGATGATTGAAGATTGAGGATTCAGTATTGATGGTTGTGGACTGAGGACGAGGACTGAGGGTTGAGTATCGCTGTTTGAGGTCTGAGGATTGAGGATTGAGGATTGAGAATTGAGGATTGAGGATAGAGGATTGAAGATTGAGGATTGGGTATTGAGGATTGAAGGATGAGGATTGAGGATTGAGGATTGAGGATTGAGGATTGAAGACTGAGTATTGAGGATTGAATATTGAGGGTTGAGGATTCAGGACTGAGGATTGCGGATTGAGGATTGAGGATTGCATATTGAGTATTGGGGATTGAAGATTGAGGATTGAGAATTGAGGATTGAGGATTGAGGATTGAAGATTGAGGATTGGGGATTGAGGATTGACGATTGAGGATTGAGTATTGAGGATTGAGAATTGAGGATTGATTATTGAAGATTCAGTATTGAGGATTGAAGATTGAGGATTGAGGATTGAGGATTGAAGATTGAAGATTGAGGATTGAGGATTGACGATTGAATATTGAGTATTGAGGATTGAAGATTGAGGATTGAGGATTGAGGGTTGAGGATTGAGGACGTGGACTGACGGTTGAGGATTGAGGTTTGAGGATTGAGGATTGAGGATTGAGGATTGAGGGTTGAGGATTGAGGACGTGGACTGACGGTTGAGGATTGAGGTTTGAGGATTGAGGATTGAGGATTGAGGACTGAGGATTGAGGATTGAGGATTGAGCATTGAGGATTGAAGATTGAGGAATGGGGATTGAGGATTGATGATAGAGGATTAAGGATTGAGGATTGGGGATTGAGGATCTAGGATTGGAGATTGATTATTGAGGACTGAAGATTGAGGATTGAGGATTGAGGATTGAGAATTGAGAACTGAGTGTGAGGACTGAGGGTTGAGGATTGAGGTTTGAGGAACGAGGATTGAGGATTGAGGATTGAGGACTGAGGATTGACGATTCAGTATTGAAGATTGAGGATTGATTACTGAGGATTGAGGATTGAGTATTGAGGATTGACGCTTGAGGATTGAGGATTGAGGATAGAGGATTGAAGATTGAGGATTGGGTATTGAGGATTGAAGAATGAGGATTGAGGATTGAGGATTGAGGATTGAGGATTGAAGACTGTGTATTGAGGATTGAAGATTGAGGGTTGAGGATTCAGGACTGAGGATTGCGGATTGAGGATTGAGGATTGCATATTGAGTATTGGGGATTGAAGATTGAGGATTGAGTATTGAGGATTGAGGATTGAGGATTGAAGATTGAGGATTGAGGTTTGAGGATTGAGGATTAAGGATTGAGGACTGAAGATTGAATATTGATGATTGAAGATTGAGGATTCAGTATTGATGGTTGTGGACTGAGGACGAGGACTGAGGGTTGAGTATCGCTGTTTGAGGTCTGAGGATTGAGGATTGAGGATTGAGAATTGAGGATTGAGGATAGAGGATTGAAGATTGAGGATTGGGTATTGAGGATTGAAGGATGAGGATTGAGGATTGAGGATTGAGGATTGAGGATTGAAGACTGAGTATTGAGGATTGAATATTGAGGGTTGAGGATTCAGGACTGAGGATTGCGGATTGAGGATTGAGGATTGCATATTGAGTATTGGGGATTGAAGATTGAGGATTGAGAATTGAGGATTGAGGATTGAGGATTGAAGATTGAGGATTGGGGATTGAGGATTGACGATTGAGGATTGAGTATTGAGGATTGAGAATTGAGGATTGATTATTGAAGATTCAGTATTGAGGATTGAAGATTGAGGATTGAGGATTGAGGATTGAAGATTGAGGATTGAGGATTGAGGATTGACGATTGAATATTGAGTATTGAGGATTGAAGATTGAGGATTGAGGATTGAGGGTTGAGGATTGAGGACGTGGACTGACGGTTGAGGATTGAGGTTTGAGGATTGAGGATTGAGGATTGAGGATTGAGGGTTGAGGATTGAGGACGTGGACTGACGTTTGAGGATTAAGGTTTGAGGATTGAGGATTGAGGATTGAGGATTGAGCATTGAGGATTGAAGATTGAGGAATGGGGATTGAGGATTGATGATAGAGGATTAAGGATTGAGGATTGGGGATTGAGGATCTAGGATTGGAAATTGATTATTGAGGATTGAAGATTGAGGATTGAGGATTGAGGATTGAGAATTGAGAATTGAGAATTGAGTGTGAGGACTGAGGGTTGAGGATTGAGGTTTGCGGAACGAGGATTGAGGATTGCGGATTGAGGACTGAGGATTGACGATTCAGTATTGAAGATAGAGGATTGATTACTGAGGATTGAGGATTGAGGATTGAGGATTGACGCTTGAGGATTGAGGATTGAGGATGGAGGATTGAAGAGAGAGGACTGAGTGTTGAGGATTGCGTGTTGAGGATTGATGTTTGAGGATTGAGATTTGATTATTGAATATTGTGGATTGAGTATTGAACCATGAGAATTCAGGATATTCTTTTGAGTATTGAGAATTGAGGATTGATGGTTGAGTATTGAGGATTGATGGTTGAGGGCTGTGCGTTGAATATTGTGGATTGAGGATTGAAGATTGAGGATTGAGGATTGAGGATTGAAGATTGAGTATTGATGATTGAAGATTGAGGATTGAGGATTGAGGGTTGAGGATTGAGAACGAGGACTGACGGTTGAGGATTGAGGTTTGAGGATTGAGGATTGAGGATTGAGGACTGAAGATTGAATATTGATGATTGAAGATTGAGGATTCAGTATTGATGGTTGTGGACTGAGGACGAGGACTGAGGGTTGAGTATTGCTGTTTGAGGTCTGAGGATTGAGGATTGAGGATTGAGAATTGAGGATTGAGGATAGAGGATTGAAGATTGAGGATTGGGTATTGAGGATTGAAGAATGAGGATTGAGGACTGAGGATTGAGGATTGAGGATTGAAGACTGTGTATTGAGGATTGAGGATTGAAGGTTGAGGATTGAGGATTGAGGATTGAAGATTGAGGATTGAGGATTGAGGATTGAGGATTGAATATTGAGTATTGAGTATTGAAGATTGAGAATTGAGTATTGAGGTTTGATGATTGAGGACGTGGACTGACGGTTGAGGATTGAGGTTTGAGGATTGAGGATTGAGGATTGAGGACTGGGGATTGAGGATTGAGGATTGAGCATTGAGGATTGAAGATTGAGGACTGGGGATTGAGGATTGATGATAGAGGATTAAGGATTGAGGATTGGGGATTGAGGATCTAGGATTGGAGATTGATTATTGAGGATTGAAGATTGATGATTGAGGATTGAGGATTGAGAATTGAGAATTGAGTGTGAGGACTGAGGGTTGAGGACTGAGGTTCGAGGAACGAGGATTGAGGATTGAGGATTGAGGACTGAGGATTGACGATTCAGTACTGAAGATTGAGGATTGATGACTGAGGATTGAGGATTGAGGATTGAGGATTGAAGATTGAGTATTGAGGATTGAAGATTGAGGATTGAGGATTGAGGATTGAGGATTGAGTATTGAGGATTGAGGATTGAGGATTGAGGATTGAGGATTGAAGGCTCAGTATTGAGGATTGAAGATTGAGAATTGAGGATTGAGGATTGAACATTGAGGACTGAGTGTTGAGGGTTGAGTGATGAGAATTTATGTTTGTGGATAGTGGTTTGAAGATTGCAGATCGAGCATTGAGTGTTGAAAACTGTGAATTGAGGATATTCTACTGAGGATTGAGGATTGACTACTGATTGTTGAGGACTGAGGGCTGAAGACTGAGGACTCACGATTGAGGATTCAGAATTGAGGTTTGTGGACTGAGGATTGAGGATTGAAGATTGAGGATAGAGGATTGAGTATTGAAGATTCAGGATTTGGGGACTGAGGATTGAAGATTGAGGATTGAGGATTGAGGATTGAGGATTGAGGATTGAGGATTGAGGATCGAAGATTGAGGACTGGGGATTGAGGATTGATGATAGAGGATTAAGGATTGAGGATTGGGTATTGAGGATTGAACATTGAGGATTCAGGATTGAGTATTGAGGATTGAGGACTGGGGACTGAGTGTTGAGTGTTGAATGATGAGAATTGATGTTTGTGGGTAGAGATTTGAAAATTGCTGATTGAGTATTGGGTATTGAAAACTGTGAATTGATGATATTCTATTGAAGATTGAGTATTGAGGATTGAAGATTGAGGATTGAGGTTTGAGGACTGAGGGCTGAGGATTGAGGATTGAGAATTGAGGATTGAGTATTGAGTATTGTAGATTGAGGATTGGGTATTGCGGATTGAAGAATGTGGATTGAGGATTGAGGATTGAGCATTGAAGATTGAGGATTGGGTTTTGCGGATTGAACATTGGGGATTGAGGATTGAGGATTGAGGATTGAGGATTGAGGATTGAGGACTGAAGATTGAATATTGATGATTGAAGATTGAGGATTGAGTATTGATGGTTGTGGATTGAGGACGAGGTCTGAGGGTTGAGTATTGCTGTTTGAGGTCTGAGGATTGAGGATTGAGGATTGAGAATTGAGGATTGAGGATTGAGGATTGAAGATTGTGGATTGGGTATTGACGATTGAAGAATGAGGATTGAGGATTGAGGACTGAGGATTGAGGATTGAGGATTGAGGATTGAGGATGAGGGCTGAGGGTTGAGGATTGAGGTTTGACGACTGAGGGCTGAGGATTGAGGATTGAGAATTGAGGATTGAGTATTGAGTATTGTAGATTGAGGATTGGGTATTGCGGATTGAAGAATGTGGATTGAGGATTGAGGATTGAGGGTTGAGTATTGAAGATTGAGGATTGAGGATTGAGGATTGAGGATTGAATATTTAGTATTGAGGATTGAAGATTGAGGATTGAGGATTGAGGGTTGAGGATTGAGGACGTGGACTGACGGTTGAGGATTGAGGTTTGAGGATTGAGGATTGAGGATTGAGGACTGAGGATTGAGGATTGAGGATTGAGCATTGAGGATTGAAGATTGAGGAATGGGGATTGAGGATTGATAATAGAGGATTAAGGATTGAGGATTGGGGATTGAGGATCTAGGATTGGAGATTGATTATTGAGGATTGAAGATTGAGGATTGAGGATTGAGGATTGAGAATTGAGAATTGAGTGTGAGGACTGAGGGTTGAGGATTGAGGTTTGAGGAACGAGGATTGAGGATTGAGGATTGAGGACTGAGGATTGACGATTCAGTATTGAAGATTGAGGATTGATTACTGAGGATTGAGGATTGAGGATTGAGGATTGACGCTTGAGGATTGAGGATTGAGGATGGAGGATTGAAGAGAGAGGACTGAGTGTTGAGGATTGCGTGTTGAGGATTGATGTTTGAGGATTGAGATTTGATTATTGAATATTGTGGATTGAGTATTGAACCATGAGAATTCAGGATATTCTTTTGAGTATTGAGAATTGAGGATTGATGGTTGAGTATTGAGGATTGATGGTTGATGGTTGTGCGTTGAATATTGTGGATTGAGGATTGAAGATTGAGGATTGAGGATTGAGGATTGAAGATTGAGTATTGATGATTGAAGATTGAGGATTGGGGATTGAGGGTTGAGGTTTGAGAACGAGGACTGACGGTTGAGGATTGAGGTTTGAGGATTGAGAATTGAGGATTGAGTATTGAGTATTGTAGATTGAGGATTGGGTATTGCGGATTGAAGAATGTGGATTGATGATTGAGGATTGAGGATTGAGGATTGAGGATTGAGGATTGAAGATTGAGGATTGAGGATTGAGGATTGAGGATTGAATATTGAGTATTGAGGATTGAAGATTGAGGATTGAGGATTGAGGGTTGAGGATTGAGGACGTGGACTGACGGTTGAGGATTGAGGTTTGAGGATTGAGGATTGAGGATTGAGGACTGAGGATTGAGGATTGAGGATTGAGCAATGAGGATTGAAGATTGAGGAATGGGGATTGAGGATTGATGATAGAGGATTAAGCATTGAGGATTGGGGATTGAGGATCTAGAATTGGAGATTGATTATTGAGGATTGAAGATTGAGGATTGAGGATTGAGCATTGACAATTGAGAATTGAGTGTCAGGGCTGAGGGTTGAGGATTGACGCTTGAGGATTGAGGATTGAGGATGGAGGATTGAAGAGAGAGGACTGAGTGTTGAGGATTGCGTGTTGAGGATTGATGTTTGAGGATTGAGATTTGATTATTGAATATTGTGGATTGAGTATTGAACCATGAGAATTCAGGATATTCTTTTGAGTATTGAGAATTGAGGATTGATGGTTGAGTATTGAGGATTGATGGTTGAGGGTTGTGCGTTGAATATTGTGGATTGAGGATTGAAGATTGAGGATTGAGTATTGAGGATTGAAGATTGAGTATTGATGATTGAAGATTGAGGATTGAGGATTGAGGGTTGAGGTTTGAGAACGAGGACTGACGGTTGAGGATTGAGGTTTGAGGATTGAGGATTAAGGATTGAGGACTGAAGATTGAATATTGATGATTGAAGATTGAGGATTCAGTATTGATGGTTGTGGACTGAGGACGAGGACTGAGGGTTGAGTATCGCTGTTTGAGGTCTGAGGATTGAGGATTGAGGATTGAGAATTGAGGATTGAGGATAGAGGATTGAAGATTGAGGATTGGGTATTGAGGATTGAAGGATGAGGATTGAGGATTGAGGATTGAGGATTGAGGATTGAAGACTGAAGACTGAGTATTGAGGATTGAAAATTGAGGGTTGAGGATTCAGGACTGAGGATTGCGGATTGAGGATTGAGGATTGCATATTGAGTATTGGGGATTGAAGATTGAGGATTGAGAATTGAGGATTGAGGATTGAGGATTGAAGATTGAGGATTGGGGATTGAGGATTGACGATTGAGGATTGAGTATTGAGGATTGAGAATTGAGGATTGATTATTGAAGATTCAGTATTGAGGATTGAAGATTGAGGATTGAGGATTGAGGGTTGAAGATTGAGGATTGAGGATTGAGGATTGACGATTGAATATTGAGTATTGAGGATTGAAGATTGAGGATTGAGGATTGAGGGTTGAGGATTGAGGACGTGGACTGACGGTTGAGGATTGAGGTTTGAGGATTGAGGATTGAGGATTGAGGATTGAGGGTTGAGGATTGAGGACGTGGACTGACGGTTGAGGATTGAGGTTTGAGGATTGAGGATTGAGGATTGAGGACTGAGGATTGAGGATTGAGGATTGAGCATTGAGGATTGAAGATTGAGGAATGGGGATTGAGGATTGATGATAGAGGATTAAGGATTGAGGATTGGGGATTGAGGATCTAGGATTGGAGATTGATTATTGAGGATTGAAGATTGAGGATTGAGGATTGAGGATTGAGAATTGAGAATTGAGTGTGAGGACTGAGGGTTGAGGATTGAGGTTTGAGGAACGAGGATTGAGGATTGAGGATTGAGGACTGAGGATTGACGATTCAGTATTGAAGATTGAGGATTGATTACTGAGGATTGAGGATTGAGTATTGAGGATTGACGCTTGAGGATTGAGGATTGAGGATGGAGGATTGAAGAGAGAGGACTGAGTGTTGAGGATTGCATGTTGAGAATTGATGTTTGAGGCTTGAGATTTGATTATTGAATATTGTGGATTGAGTATTGAACCATGAGAATTCAGGATATTCTTTTGAGTATTGAGAATTGAGGATTGATCGTTGAGTATTGAGGATTGATGGTTGAGGGTTGTGCGTTGAATATTGTGGATTGAGGATTGAAGATTGAGGATGGAGGATTGAGGATTGAAGATTGAGTATTGATGATTGAAGATTGAGGATTGAGGATTGAGGGTTGAGGTTTGAGAACGAGTACTGACGGTTGCGGATTTAGGTTTGAGGATTGAGGATTGAGGATTGAGGACTGAAGATTGAATATTGATGATTGAAGATTGAGGATTCAGTATTGATGGTTGTGGACTGAGGACGAGGACTGAGGGTTGAGTATCGCTGTTTGAGGTCTGAGGATTGAGGATTGAGGATTGAGAATTGAGGATTGAGGATAGAGGATTGAAGATTGAGGATTGGGTATTGAGGATTGAAGGATGAGGATTGAGGATTGAGGATTGAGGATTGAGGATTGAAGACTGAGTATTGAGGATTGAATATTGAGGGTTGAGGATTCAGGACTGAGGATTGCGGATTGAGGATTGAGGATTGCATATTGAGTATTGGGGATTGAAGATTGAGGATTGAGAATTGAGGATTGAGGATTGAGGATTGAAGATTGAGGATTGGGGATTGAGGATTGACGATTGAGGATTGAGTATTGAGGATTGAGAATTGAGGATTGATTATTGAAGATTCAGTATTGAGGATTGAAGATTGAGGATTGAGGATTGAGGATTGAAGATTGAAGATTGAGGATTGAGGATTGACGATTGAATATTGAGTATTGAGGATAGAAGATTGAGGATTGAGGATTGAGGGTTGAGGATTGAGGACGTGGACTGACGGTTGAGGATTGAGGTTTGAGGATTGAGGATTGAGGATTGAGGATTGAGGGTTGAGGATTGAGGACGTGGACTGACGGTTGAGGATTGAGGTTTGAGGATTGAGGATTGAGGATTGAGGACTGAGGATTGAGGATTGAGGATTGAGCATTGAGGATTGAAGATTGAGGAATGGGGATTGAGGATTGATGATAGAGGATTAAGGATTGAGGATTGGGGATTGAGGATCTAGGATTGGAGATTGATTATTGAGGACTGAAGATTGAGGATTGAGGATTGAGGATTGAGAATTGAGAATTGAGTGTGAGGACTGAGGGTTGAGGATTGAGGTTTGAGGAACGAGGATTGAGGATTGAGGATTGAGGACTGAGGATTGACGATTCAGTATTGAAGATTGAGGATTGATTACTGAGGATTGAGGATTGAGTATTGAGGATTGACGCTTGAGGATTGAGGATTGAGGATAGAGGATTGAAGATTGAGGATTGGGTATTGAGGATTGAAGAATGAGGATTGAGGATTGAGGATTGAGGATTGAGGATTGAAGACTGTGTATTGAGGATTGAAGATTGAGGGTTGAGGATTCAGGACTGAGGATTGCGGATTGAGGATTGAGGATTGCATATTGAGTATTGGGGATTGAAGATTGAGGATTGAGTATTGAGGATTGAGGATTGAGGATTGAAGATTGAGGATTGAGGTTTGAGGATTGAGGATTAAGGATTGAGGACTGAAGATTGAATATTGATGATTGAAGATTGAGGATTCAGTATTGATGGTTGTGGACTGAGGACGAGGACTGAGGGTTGAGTATCGCTGTTTGAGGTCTGAGGATTGAGGATTGAGGATTGAGAATTGAGGATTGAGGATAGAGGATTGAAGATTGAGGATTGGGTATTGAGGATTGAAGGATGAGGATTGAGGATTGAGGATTGAGGATTGAGGATTGAAGACTGAGTATTGAGGATTGAATATTGAGGGTTGAGGATTCAGGACTGAGGATTGCGGATTGAGGATTGAGGATTGCATATTGAGTATTGGGGATTGAAGATTGAGGATTGAGAATTGAGGATTGAGGATTGAGGATTGAAGATTGAGGATTGGGGATTGAGGATTGACGATTGAGGATTGAGTATTGAGGATTGAGAATTGAGGATTGATTATTAAAGATTCAGTATTGAGGATTGAAGATTGAGGATTGAGGATTGAGGATTGAAGATTGAGGATTGAGGATTGAGGATTGACGATTGAATATTGAGTATTGAGGATTGAAGATTGAGGATTGAGGATTGAGGGTTGAGGATTGAGGACGTGGACTGACGGTTGAGGATTGAGGTTTGAGGATTGAGGATTGAGGATTGAGGATTGAGGGTTGAGGATTGAGGACGTGGACTGACGTTTGAGGATTGAGGTTTGAGGATTGAGGATTGAGGATTGAGGATTGAGCATTGAGGATTGAAGATTGAGGAATGGGGATTGAGGATTGATGATAGAGGATTAAGGATTGAGGATTGGGGATTGAGGATCTAGGATTGGAGATTGATTATTGAGGATTGAAGATTGAGGATTGAGGATTGAGGATTGAGAATTGAGAATTGAGAATTGAGTGTGAGGGCTGAGGGTTGAGGATTGAGGTTTGCGGAACGAGGATTGAGGATTGAGGATTGAGGACTGAGGATTGACGATTCAGTATTGAAGATAGAGGATTGATTACTGAGGATTGAGGATTGAGGATTGAGGATTGACGCTTGAGGATTGAGGATTGAGGATGGAGGATTGAAGAGAGAGGACTGAGTGTTGAGGATTGCGTGTTGAGGATTGATGTTTGAGGATTGAGATTTGATTATTGAATATTGTGGATTGAGTATTGAACCATGAGAATTCAGGATATTCTTTTGAGTATTGAGAATTGAGGATTGATGGTTGAGTATTGAGGATTGATGGTTGAGGGCTGTGCGTTGAATATTGTGGATTGAGGATTGAAGATTGAGGATTGAGGATTGAGGATTGAAGATTGAGTATTGATGATTGAAGATTGAGGATTGAGGATTGAGGGTTGAGGATTGAGAACGAGGACTGACGGTTGAGGATTGAGGTTTGAGGATTGAGGATTGAGGATTGAGGACTGAAGATTGAATATTGATGATTGAAGATTGAGGATTCAGTATTGATGGTTGTGGACTGAGGACGAGGACTGAGGGTTGAGTATTGCTGTTTGGGGTCTGAGGATTGAGGATTGAGGATTGAGAATTGAGGATTGAGGATAGAGGATTGAAGATTGAGGATTGGGTATTGAGGATTGAAGAATGAGGATTGAGGACTGAGGATTGAGGATTGAGGATTGAAGACTGTGTATTGAGGATTGAGGATTGAAGGTTGAGGATTGAGGATTGAGGATTGAGGATTGAGGATTGAGGATTGAGGATTGAGGATTGAATATTGAGTATTGAGTATTGAAGATTGAGAATTGAGTATTGAGGTTTGAGGATTGAGGACGTGGACTGACGGTTGAGGATTGAGGTTTGAGGATTGAGGATTGAGGATTGAGGACTGGGGATTGAGGATTGAGGATTGAGCATTGAGGATTGAAGATTGAGGACTGGGGATTGAGGATTGATGATAGAGGATTAAGGATTGAGGATTGGGGATTGAGGATCTAGGATTGGAGATTGATTATTGAGGATTGAAGATTGATGATTGAGGATTGAGGATTGAGAATTGAGAATTGAGTGTGAGGACTGAGGGTTGAGGACTGAGGTTCGAGGAACGAGGATTGAGGATTGAGGATTGAGGACTGAGGATTGACGATTCAGTACTGAAGATTGAGGATTGATGACTGAGGATTGAGGATTGAGGATTGAGGATTGAAGATTGAGTATTGAGGATTGAAGATTGAGGATTGAGGATTGAGGATTGAGGATTGAGTATTGAGGATTGAGGATTGAGGATTGAGGATTGAGGATTGAAGGCTCAGTATTGAGGATTGAAGATTGAGAATTGAGGATTGAGGATTGAACATTGAGGACTGAGTGTTGAGGGTTGAGTGATGAGAATTTATGTTTGTGGATAGTGGTTTGAAGATTGCAGATCGAGCATTGAGTGTTGAAAACTGTGAATTGAGGATATTCTACTGAGGATTGAGGATTGACTACTGATTGTTGAGGACTGAGGGCTGAAGACTGAGGACTCACGATTGAGGATTCAGAATTGAGGTTTGTGGACTGAGGATTGAGGATTGAAGATTGAGGATAGAGGATTGAGTATTGAAGATTCAGGATTTGGGGACTGAGGATTGAAGATTGAGGATTGAGGATTGAGGATTGAGGATTGAGGATTGAGGATTGAGGATTGAAGATTGAGGATTGGCTATTGAGGATTGAGGATTGAGGGTTGAGGTTTGAGGACGAGGACTGACGGTTGAGGATCGAGGATTGAGGATTGACGCATGAGGATTGAGGATTGAGGATGGAGGATTGAAGAGAGAGGACTGAGTGTTGAGGATTGCGTGTTAAGAATTGATGTTTGAGGATTGAGATTTGATTATTGAATATTGTGGAATGATTATTGAACCATGAGAATTCAGGATATTCTTTTGGGTATTGAGAATTGAGGATTGATGATTGAGTATTGAGGATTGATGGTTGAGGGTTGTGCGTTGAATATTGAGGATTGAGGATTGAGGATTGAGGATTGCGGACTGAGGATTGAGGATTGCAGATTGAGTATTGAGGATTGAAGATTGAGGATTGAGGATCGAGGATTGAGGATTGAGGATGAGGGCTGAGGGTTGAGGGTAGAGGTTTGAGGATTGAGGATTGAAGATTGAGGATTGAGGATTGAGGATTGAGGATTGAGGATTGAAGATTGAGGATTGGGGATTGAGTATTGACGATTGAGGATTGAGTATTGAGAATTGAGAATTGAGGATTGATTATTGAAGATTGAGTATTGAGGATTGAAGATTGAGGATTGAGGTTTGAGGACTGAGGGCTGAGGATTGAGGATTGAGAATTGAGGATTGAGTATTGAGTATTGTAGATTGAGGATTGGGTATTGCGGATTGAAGAATGTGGATTGAGGATTGAGGATTGAGGATTGAGGATTGAGGATTGAAAATTGAGGATTGAGGATTGAGGATTGAGGATTGAATATTGAGTATTGAGTATTGAGGATTGAAGATTGAGGATTGAGGATTGAGGGTTGAGGATTGAGGACGTGGACTGACGGTTGAGGATTGAGGTTTGAGGATTGAGGATAGAGGATTGAGGACTGAGGATTGAGGATTGAGTATTGAGCAATGAGGATTGAAGATTGAGGAATGGGGATTGAGAATTGATGATAGAGGATTGAGGATTGAGGATTGAAGATTGAGGATTGGTGATTGAGGATTGACGATTGAGGATTGAGTATTGAGGATTGAGAATTGAGGATTGATTATTGAAGAATGAGTATTGAGGATTGAAGATTGAGGATTGAGGATTGAGGATTGAAGATTGAGGATTGAGGATTGAGGATTGAGGATTGAATATTGAGTATTGAGGATTGAAGATTGAGGATTGAGGATTGAGGTTTGAGGACTGAGGACGTGGACTGACGGTTGAGGATTGAGGTTTGAGGATTGAGTATTGAGGATTGAGGACTGAGGATTGAGGATTGAGGATTGAGCATTGAGGATCGAAGATTGAGGACTGGGGATTGAGGATTGATGATAGAGGATTAAGGATTGAGGATTGGGTATTGAGGATTGAACATTGAGGATTGAGGATTGAGTATTGAGGATTGAGGACTGGGGACTGAGTGTTGAGTGTTGAATGATGAGAATTGATGTTTGTGGATAGAGATTTGAAAATTGCTGATTGAGTATTGGGTATTGAAAACTGTGAATTGATGATATTCTATTGAAGATTGAGTATTGAGGATTGAAGATTGAGGATTGAGGTTTGAGGACTGAGGGCTGAGGATTGAGGATTGAGAATTGAGGATTGAGTATTGAGTATTGTAGATTGAGGATTGGGTATTGCGGATTGAAGAATGTGGATTGAGGATTGAGGATTGAGCATTGAAGATTGAGGATTGGGTTTTGCGGATTGAACATTGGGGATTGAGGATTGAGGATTGAGGATTGAGGATTGAGGATTGAGGACTGAAGATTGAATATTGATGATTGAAGATTGAGGATTGAGTATTGATGGTTGTGGATTGAGGACGAGGTCTGAGGGTTGAGTATTGCTGTTTGAGGTCTGAGGATTGAGGATTGAGGATTGAGAATTGAGGATTGAGGATTGAGGATTGAAGATTGAGGATTGGGTATTGACGATTGAAGAATGAGGATTGAGGATTGAGGACTGAGGATTGAGGATTGAGGATTGAGGATTGAGGATGAGGGCTGAGGGTTGAGGATTGAGGTTTGACGACTGAGGGCTGAGGATTGAGGATTGAGAATTGAGGATTGAGTATTGAGTATTGTAGATTGAGGATTGGGTATTGCGGATTGAAGAATGTGGATTGAGGATTGAGGATTGAGGGTTGAGTATTGAAGATTGAGGATTGAGGATTGAGGATTGAGGATTGAATATTTAGTATTGAGGATTGAAGATTGAGGATTGAGGATTGAGGGTTGAGGATTGAGGACGTGGACTGACGGTTGAGGATTGAGGTTTGAGGATTGAGGATTGAGGATTGAGGACTGAGGATTGAGGATTGAGGATTGAGCATTGAGGATTGAAGATTGAGGAATGGGGATTGAGGATTGATAATAGAGGATTAAGGATTGAGGATTGGGGATTGAGGATCTAGGATTGGAGATTGATTATTGAGGATTGAAGATTGAGGATTGAGGATTGAGGATTGAGAATTGAGAATTGAGTGTGAGGACTGAGGGTTGAGGATTGAGGTTTGAGGAACGAGGATTGAGGATTGAGGATTGAGGACTGAGGATTGACGATTCAGTATTGAAGATTGAGGATTGATTACTGAGGATTGAGGATTGAGGATTGAGGATTGACGCTTGAGGATTGAGGATTGAGGATGGAGGATTGAAGAGGGAGGACTGAGTGTTGAGGATTGCGTGTTGAGGATTGATGTTTGAGGATTGAGATTTGATTATTGAATATTGTGGATTGAGTATTGAACCATGAGAATTCAGGATATTCTTTTGAGTATTGAGAATTGAGGATTGATGGTTGAGTATTGAGGATTGATGGTTGATGGTTGTGCGTTGAATATTGTGGATTGAGGATTGAAGATTGAGGATTGAGGATTGAGGATTGAAGATTGAGTATTGATGATTGAAGATTGAGGATTGGGGATTGAGGGTTGAGGTTTGAGAACGAGGACTGACGGTTGAGGATTGAGGTTTGAGGATTGAGAATTGAGGATTGAGTATTGAGTATTGTAGATTGAGGATTGGGTATTGCGGATTGAAGAATGTGGATTGAGGATTGAGGATTGAGGATTGAGGATTGAGGATTGAAAATTGAGGATTGAGGATTGAGGATTGAGGATTGAATATTGAGTATTGAGGATTGAAGATTGAGGATTGAGGATTGAGGGTTGAGGATTGAGGACGTGGACTGACGGTTGAGGATTGAGGTTTGAGGATTGAGGATAGAGGATTGAGGACTGAGGATTGAGGATTGAGTATTGAGCAATGAGGATTGAAGATTGAGGAATGGGGATTGAGAATTGATGATAGAGGATTGAGGATTGAGGATTGAAGATTGAGGATTGGTGATTGAGGATTGACGATTGAGGATTGAGTATTGTGGATTGAGAATTGAGGATTGATTATTGAAGAATGAGTATTGAGGATTGAAGATTGAGGATTGAGGATTGAGGATTGAAGATTGAGGATTGAGGATTGAGGATTGAGGATTGAATATTGAGTATTGAGGATTGAAGATTGAGGATTGAGGATTGAGGTTTGAGGACTGAGGACGTGGACTGACGGTTGAGGATTGAGGTTTGAGGATTGAGTATTGAGGATTGAGGACTGAGGATTGAGGATTGAGGATTGAGCATTGAGGATCGAAGATTGAGGACTGGGGATTGAGGATTGATGATAGAGGATTAAGGATTGAGGATTGGGTATTGAGGATTGAACATTGATGATTGAGGATTGAGTATTGAGGATTGAGGACTGGGGACTGAGTGTTGAGTGTTGAATGATGAGAATTGATGTTTGTGGGTAGAGATTTGAAAATTGCTGATTGAGTATTGGGTATTGAAAACTGTGAATTGATGATATTCTATTGAAGATTGAGTATTGAGGATTGAAGATTGAGGATTGAGGTTTGAGGACTGAGGGCTGAGGATTGAGGATTGAGAATTGAGGATTGAGTATTGAGTATTGTAGATTGAGGATTGGGTATTGCGGATTGAAGAATGTGGATTGAGGATTGAGGATTGAGCATTGAAGATTGAGGATTGGGTTTTGCGGATTGAACATTGGGGATTGAGGATTGAGGATTGAGGATTGAGGATTGAGGATTGAGGACTGAAGATTGAATATTGATGATTGAAGATTGAGGATTGAGTATTGATGGTTGTGGATTGAGGACGAGGTCTGAGGGTTGAGTATTGCTGTTTGAGGTCTGAGGATTGAGGATTGAGGATTGAGAATTGAGGATTGAGGATTGAGGATTGAAGATTGTGGATTGGGTATTGACGATTGAAGAATGAGGATTGAGGATTGAGGACTGAGGATTGAGGATTGAGGATTGAGGATTGAGGATGAGGGCTGAGGGTTGAGGATTGAGGTTTGACGACTGAGGGCTGAGGATTGAGGATTGAGAATTGAGGATTGAGTATTGAGTATTGTAGATTGAGGATTGGGTATTGCGGATTGAAGAATGTGGATTGAGGATTGAGGATTGAGGGTTGAGTATTGAAGATTGAGGATTGAGGATTGAGGATTGAGGATTGAATATTTAGTATTGAGGATTGAAGATTGAGGATTGAGGATTGAGGGTTGAGGATTGAGGACGTGGACTGACGGTTGAGGATTGAGGTTTGAGGATTGAGGATTGAGGATTGAGGACTGAGGATTGAGGATTGAGGATTGAGCATTGAGGATTGAAGATTGAGGAATGGGGATTGAGGATTGATAATAGAGGATTAAGGATTGAGGATTGGGGATTGAGGATCTAGGATTGGAGATTGATTATTGAGGATTGAAGATTGTGGATTGAGGATTGAGGATTGAGAATTGAGAATTGAGTGTGAGGACTGAGGGTTGAGGATTGAGGTTTGAGGAACGAGGATTGAGGATTGAGGATTGAGGACTGAGGATTGACGATTCAGTATTGAAGATTGAGGATTGATTACTGAGGATTGAGGATTGAGGATTGAGGATTGACGCTTGAGGATTGAGGATTGAGGATGGAGGATTGAAGAGAGAGGACTGAGTGTTGAGGATTGCGTGTTGAGGATTGATGTTTGAGGATTGAGATTTGATTATTGAATATTGTGGATTGAGTATTGAACCATGAGAATTCAGGATATTCTTTTGAGTATTGAGAATTGAGGATTGATGGTTGAGTATTGAGGATTGATGGTTGATGGTTGTGCGTTGAATATTGTGGATTGAGGATTGAAGATTGAGGATTGAGGATTGAGGATTGAAGATTGAGTATTGATGATTGAAGATTGAGGATTGGGGATTGAGGGTTGAGGTTTGAGAACGAGGACTGACGGTTGAGGATTGAGGTTTGAGGATTGAGAATTGAGGATTGAGTATTGAGTATTGTAGATTGAGGATTGGGTATTGCGGATTGAAGAATGTGGATTGATGATTGAGGATTGAGGATCTAGAATTGGAGATTGATTATTGAGGATTGAAGATTGAGGATTGAGGATTGAGCATTGACAATTGAGAATTGAGTGTCAGGGCTGAGGGTTGAGGATTGACGCTTGAGGATTGAGGATTGAGGATGGAGGATTGAAGAGAGAGGACTGAGTGTTGAGGATTGCGTGTTGAGGATTGATGTTTGAGGATTGAGATTTGATTATTGAATATTGTGGATTGAGTATTGAACCATGAGAATTCAGGATATTCTTTTGAGTATTGAGAATTGAGGATTGATGGTTGAGTATTGAGGATTGATGGTTGAGGGTTGTGCGTTGAATATTGTGGATTGAGGATTGAAGATTGAGGATTGAGTATTGAGGATTGAAGATTGAGTATTGATGATTGAAGATTGAGGATTGAGGATTGAGGGTTGAGGTTTGAGAACGAGGACTGACGGTTGAGGATTGAGGTTTGAGGATTGAGGATTAAGGATTGAGGACTGAAGATTGAATATTGATGATTGAAGATTGAGGATTCAGTATTGATGGTTGTGGACTGAGGACGAGGACTGAGGGTTGAGTATCGCTGTTTGAGGTCTGAGGATTGAGGATTGAGGATTGAGAATTGAGGATTGAGGATAGAGGATTGAAGATTGAGGATTGGGTATTGAGGATTGAAGGATGAGGATTGAGGATTGAGGATTGAGGATTGAGGATTGAAGACTGAGTATTGAGGATTGAATATTGAGGGTTGAGGATTCAGGACTGAGGATTGCGGATTGAGGATTGAGGATTGCATATTGAGTATTGGGGATTGAAGATTGAGGATTGAGAATTGAGGATTGAGGATTGAGGATTGAAGATTGAGGATTGGGGATTGAGGATTGACGATTGAGGATTGAGTATTGAGGATTGAGAATTGAGGATTGATTATTGAAGATTCAGTATTGAGGATTGAAGATTGAGGATTGAGGATTGAGGGTTGAAGATTGAGGATTGAGGATTGAGGATTGACGATTGAATATTGAGTATTGAGGATTGAAGATTGAGGATTGAGGATTGAGGGTTGAGGATTGAGGACGTGGACTGACGGTTGAGGATTGAGGTTTGAGGATTGAGGATTGAGGATTGAGGATTGAGGGTTGAGGATGGAGGACGTGGACTGACGGTTGAGGATTGAGGTTTGAGGATTGAGGATTGAGGATTGAGGACTGAGGATTGAGGATTGAGGATTGAGCATTGAGGATTGAAGATTGAGGAATGGGGATTGAGGATTGATGATAGAGGATTAAGGATTGAGGATTGGGGATTGAGGATCTAGGATTGGAGATTGATTATTGAGGGTTGAAGATTGAGGATTGAGGATTGAGGATTGAGAATTGAGAATTGAGTGTGAGGACTGAGGGTTGAGGATTGAGGTTTGAGGAACGAGGATTGAGGATTGAGGATTGAGGACTGAGGATTGACGATTCAGTATTGAAGATTGAGGATTGATTACTGAGGATTGAGGATTGAGTATTGAGGATTGACGCTTGAGGATTGAGGATTGAGGATGGAGGATTGAAGAGAGAGGACTGAGTGTTGAGGATTGCATGTTGAGAATTGATGTTTGAGGATTGAGATTTGATTATTGAATATTGTGGATTGTGTATTGAACCATGAGAATTCAGGATATTCTTTTGAGTATTGAGAATTGAGGATTGATCGTTGAGTATTGAGGATTGATGGTTGAGGGTTGTGCGTTGAATATTGTGGATTGAGGATTGAAGATTGAGGATGGAGGATTGAGGATTGAAGATTGAGTATTGATGATTGAAGATTGAGGATTGAGGATTGAGGGTTGAGGTTTGAGAACGAGTACTGACGGTTGCGGATTTAGGTTTGAGGATTGAGGATTGAGGATTGAGGACTGAAGATTGAATATTCATGATTGAAGATTGAGGATTCAGTATTGATGGTTGTGGATTGAGGACGAGGACTGAGGGTTGAGTATTGCTGTTTGAGGTCTGAGGATTGAGGATTGAGGATTGAGAATTGAGGATTGAGGATAGAGGATTGAAGATTGAGGATTGGGTATTGAGGATTGAAGAATGAGGATTGAGGATTGAGGATTGAGGATTGAGGATTGAAGACTGTGTATTGAGGATTGAAGATTGAGGGTTGAGGATTCAGGACTGAGGATTGCGGATTGAGGATTGAGGATTGCATATTGAGTATTGGGGATTGAAGATTGAGGATTGAGTATTGAGGATTGTGGATTGAGGATTGAAGATTGAGGATTGAGGTTTGAGGATTGAGGATTAAGGATTGAGGACTGAAGATTGAATATTGATGATTGAAGATTGAGGATTCAGTATTGATGGTTGTGGACTGAGGACGAGGACTGAGGGTTGAGTATCGCTGTTTGAGGTCTGAGGATTGAGGATTGAGGATTGAGAATTGAGGATTGAGGATAGAGGATTGAAGATTGAGGATTGGGTATTGAGGATTGAAGGATGAGGATTGAGGATTGAGGATTGAGGATTGAGGATTGAAGACTGAGTATTGAGGATTGAATATTGAGGGTTGAGGATTCAGGACTGAGGATTGCGGATTGAGGATTGAGGATTGCATATTGAGTATTGGGGATTGAAGACTGAGGATTGAGAATTGAGGATTGAGGATTGAGGATTGAAGATTGAGGATTGGGGATTGAGGATTGACGATTGAGGATTGAGTATTGAGGATTGAGAATTGAGGATTGATTATTGAAGATTCAGTATTGAGGATTGAAGATTGAGGATTGAGGATTGAGGATTGAAGATTGAGGATTGAGGATTGAGGATTGACGATTGAATATTGAGTATTGAGGATTGAAGATTGAGGATTGAGGATTGAGGGTTGAGGATTGAGGACGTGGACTGACGGTTGAGGATTGAGGTTTGAGGATTGAGGATTGAGGATTGAGGATTGAGGGTTGAGGATTGAGGACGTGGACTGACGGTTGAGGATTGAGGTTTGAGGATTGAGGATTGAGGATTGAGGACTGAGGATTGAGGATTGAGGATTGAGCATTGAGGATTGAAGATTGAGGAATGGGGATTGAGGATTGATGATAGAGGATTAAGGATTGAGGATTGGGGATTGAGGATCTAGGATTGGAGATTGATTATTGAGGACTGAAGATTGAGGATTGAGGATTGAGGATTGAGAATTGAGAATTGAGTGTGAGGACTGAGGGTTGAGGATTGAGGTTTGAGGAACGAGGATTGAGGATTGAGGATTGAGGACTGAGGATTGACGATTCAGTATTGAAGATTGAGGATTGATTACTGAGGATTGAGGATTGAGTATTGAGGATTGACGCTTGAGGATTGAGGATTGAGGATGGAGGATTGAAGAGAGAGGACTGAGTGTTGAGGATTGCATGTTGAGAATTGATGTTTGAGGATTGAGATTTGATTATTGAATATTGTGGATTGAGTATTGAACCATGAGAATTCAGGATATTCTTTTGAGTATTTAGAATTGAGGATTGATCGTTGAGTATTGAGGATTGATGGTTGAGGGTTGTGCGTTGAATATTGTGGATTGAGGATTGAAGATTGAGGATGGAGGATTGAGGATTGAAGATTGAGTATTGATGATTGAAGATTGAGGATTGAGGATTGAGGGTTGAGGTTTGAGAACGAGTACTGACGGTTGCGGATTTAGGTTTGAGGATTGAGGATTGAGGATTGAGGACTGAAGATTGAATATTCATGATTGAAGATTGAGGATTCAGTATTGATGGTTGTGGATTGAGGACGAGGACTGAGGGTTGAGTATTGCTGTTTGAGGTCTGAGGATTGAGGATTGAGGATTGAGAATTGAGGATTGAGGATAGAGGATTGAAGATTGAGGATTGGGTATTGAGGATTGAAGAATGAGGATTGAGGATTGAGGATTGAGGATTGAGGATTGAAGACTGTGTATTGAGGATTGAAGATTGAGGGTTGAGGATTCAGGACTGAGGATTGCGGATTGAGGATTGAGGATTGCATATTGAGTATTGGGGATTGAAGATTGAGGATTGAGTATTGAGGATTGTGGATTGAGGATTGAAGATTGAGGATTGAGGTTTGAGGATTGAGGATTAAGGATTGAGGACTGAAGATTGAATATTGATGATTGAAGATTGAGGATTCAGTATTGATGGTTGTGGACTGAGGACGAGGACTGAGGGTTGAGTATCGCTGTTTGAGGTCTGAGGATTGAGGATTGAGGATTGAGAATTGAGGATTGAGGATAGAGGATTGAAGATTGAGGATTGGGTATTGAGGATTGAAGGATGAGGATTGAGGATTGAGGATTGAGGATTGAGGATTGAAGACTGAGTATTGAGGATTGAATATTGAGGGTTGAGGATTCAGGACTGAGGATTGCGGATTGAGGATTGAGGATTGCATATTGAGTATTGGGGATTGAAGACTGAGGATTGAGAATTGAGGATTGAGGATTGAGGATTGAAGATTGAGGATTGGGGATTGAGGATTGACGATTGAGGATTGAGTATTGAGGATTGAGAATTGAGGATTGATTATTGAAGATTCAGTATTGAGGATTGAAGATTGAGGATTGAGGATTGAGGATTGAAGATTGAGGATTGAGGATTGAGGATTGACGATTGAATATTGAGTATTGAGGATTGAAGATTGAGGATTGAGGATTGAGGGTTGAGGATTGAGGACGTGGACTGACGGTTGAGGATTGAGGTTTGAGGATTGAGGATTGAGGATTGAGGATTGAGGGTTGAGGACGTGGACTGACGGTTGAGGATTGAGGTTTGAGGATTGAGGATTGAGGATTGAGGACTGAGGATTGAGGATTGAGGATTGAGCATTGAGGATTGAAGATTGAGGAATGGGGATTGAGGATTGATGATAGAGGATTAAGGATTGAGGATTGGGGATTGAGGATCTAGGATTGGAGATTGATTATTGAGGACTGAAGATTGAGGATTGAGGATTGAGGATTGAGAATTGAGAATTGAGTGTGAGGACTGAGGGTTGAGGATTGAGGTTTGAGGAACGAGGATTGAGGATTGAGGATTGAGGACTGAGGATTGACGATTCAGTATTGAAGATTGAGGATTGATTACTGAGGATTGAGGATTGAGTATTGAGGATTGACGCTTGAGGATTGAGGATTGAGGATGGAGGATTGAAGAGAGAGGACTGAGTGTTGAGGATTGCATGTTGAGAATTGATGTTTGAGGATTGAGATTTGATTATTGAATATTGTGGATTGAGTATTGAACCATGAGAATTCAGGATATTCTTTTGAGTATTTAGAATTGAGGATTGATCGTTGAGTATTGAGGATTGATGGTTGAGGGTTGTGCGTTGAATATTGTGGATTGAGGATTGAAGATTGAGGATGGAGGATTGAGGATTGAAGATTGAGTATTGATGATTGAAGATTGAGGATTGAGGATTGAGGGTTGAGGTTTGAGAACGAGTACTGACGGTTGCGGATTTAGGTTTGAGGATTGAGGATTGAGGATTGAGGACTGAAGATTGAATATTCATGATTGAAGATTGAGGATTCAGTATTGATGGTTGTGGATTGAGGACGAGGACTGAGGGTTGAGTATTGCTGTTTGAGGTCTGAGGATTGAGGATTGAGGATTGAGAATTGAGGATTGAGGATAGAGGATTGAAGATTGAGGATTGGGTATTGAGGATTGAAGAATGAGGATTGAGGATTGAGGATTGAGGATTGAGGATTGAAGACTGTGTATTGAGGATTGAAGATTGAGGGTTGAGGATTCAGGACTGAGGATTGCGGATTGAGGATTGAGGATTGCATATTGAGTATTGGGGATTGAAGATTGAGGATTGAGTATTGAGGATTGAGGATTGAGGATTGAAGATTGAGGATTGGGGATTGAGGATTGACGATTGAGGATTGAGTATTGAGGATTGAGAATTGAGGATTGATTATTGAAGATTGAGTATTGAGGATTGAAGGTTGAGGATTGTGGATTAAGGATTGAAGATTGAGGATTGAGGATTGAGGATTGAGGATTGAATATTGAGTATTGAGAATTGAAGATTGAGGATTGAGGATTGAGGTTTGAGGATTGAGGACGTGGACTGACGGTTGAGGATTGAGGTTTGAGGATTGAGGATTGAGGGCTGAGGACTGAGGATTGAGGGTTGAGAATTGAGGATTGAGGATTGAGGATTGAAGATTGAGGATTGGGTATTGAGGATTGAAGAATGAGGATTGAGGATTGAGGATTGAGGATTGAGGATTAAGGATTGACGATTGAAGATTGAGTATTTAGGATTGGAGATTGACGATTGAGGATTGAGGACCGAGGATTGAGGATTGAGGATTGAAGATTGAGTATTGAGGATTGAAGATTGAGGATTGAGGATTGAGGATTGAGGATTGAGGATTGAGGATTGAGGATTGAAGATTGAGGATTGGGGACTGAGTGTTGAGGGTTGAGTGATGGGAATTGATGTTTGTGGATAGAGATTTGAAGATTGCAGGTTGAGTATTGAGCATTGAAACCTGTGAATTGAGGATATTCTATTGAGGATTGAGGATTGACAGCTGATTGTTGAGGACTGAGGGCTGAAGATTCAGGATTCAGGATTGAGGATTCAGGATTGAGGTTTCAGGACTGAGGATTGAGGATTGAGGATTGAGGATTGAGGATTGAAGATTGAGGATTGGGGCCTGAGTGCTGAGGGCTGAGTGATGAGAATTGATGTTTGTGGATAGGGATTTGATGATTGCAGGTTGAGTATTGAGTATTGAAACCTGTGAAATGGGGATATTCTATTGTGGATTGAGGATTGACAACTGATTGTTGAGGACTGAGGGCTGAAGATTGAGGATTCAGGATTGAGGATTCAGGATTGAGGTTTGAGGACTGAGGATTGAGGATTGAGGATTGACGCTTGAGAATTGAGGATTGAAGATTGAGTATTCAGGATTGGAGATTGACGATTGAGGATTGAGGACCGAGGATTGAGGATTGAAGATTGAGTATTGAGGATTGAAGACTGAGGATTGAAGATTGAGGATTGAGGATTGAGGATTGAGGATTGAGGATTGTAGATTGAGGATTGGGGACTGAGTGTTGAAGGTTGAGTGATGAGAATTGATGTTTGTGGATAGAGATTTGAAGATTGCAGGTTGAGTATTGAGCATTGAAACCTGTGAATTGAGGATATTCTATTGAGGATTGAGGATTGACAACTGATTGTTGAGGACTGAGGGCTGAAGATTCAGGATTCAGGATTGAGGATTCAGGATTGAGCTTTCAGGACTGAGGATTGAGGATTGAGGTTTGAGGACTGAGGATTCAGGATTGAGGATTGACGATTGAGGTTTGGGAATTGAGGATTGAGGATTGAGGATTGAAGATTGAGGATTGGTGATTGAGAATTGACGATTAAGGATTGAGTATTGAGGATTGAGAATTGAGGACTGATTATTGAAGAATGAGTATTGAGGATTGAACATTGAGGATTGAGGATTGAGGATTGAAGATTGAGGATTGAGGATTGAGGATTGAGGATTGAATATTGAGTATTGAGGATTGAAGATTGAGGATTGAGGATTGAGGTTTGAGGATTAAGGACGTGAACTGGCGGTTGAGGATTGAGGTTTGAGGATTGAGGATTGAGGATTGAGGACTGAGGATTGAGGATTGAGGATTGAGCATTGAGGATTGAAGATTGAGGACTGGGGATTGAGGATTGATGATAGAGGATTAAGGATTGAGGATTGGGTATTGAGGATTGAACATTGAGGATTGAGGATTGAGGATTGAGGATTGAGGATTGAGGATTGAGGACTGAAGATTGAATATTGATGAATGAAGATTGAGGATTGAGTATTGATGGTTGTGGATTGAGGACGAGGTCTGAGGGTTGAGTATTGCTGTCTGAGCTCTGAGGATTGAGGATTGAGGATTGAGAATTGAGGATTGAGGATTGAGGATTGAAGATTGTGGATTGGGTATTGACGATTGAAGAATGAGGATTGAGGATTGAGGACTGAGGATTGAGGATTGAGAATTGAGGATTGAGGATGAGGGCTGAGGGTTGAGGATTGAGGTTTGAGGACTGAGGGCTGAGGATTGAGGATTGAGAATTGAGGATTGAGTATTGAGTATTGTAGATTGAGGATTGGGTATTGCGGATTGAAGAATGTGGATTGAGGATTGACGATTGAGGATTGAGGATTGAAGATTGAGGATTGAGGATGGAGGATTGAGAATTGAGGATTGAGGATGAGGGCTGAGGGTTGAGGATTGAGGTTTGAGGACTGAGGGCTGAGGATTGAGGATTGATGATAGAGGATTAAGGATTGAGGATTGGGTATTGAGGATTGAGGATTGAGGATTGAGGATTGAGGATTGAGGATTGAGGATTGAGGATTGAGAATTGAGAATTGAGTGTGAGGACTGAGGGTTGAGGATTGAGGTTTGAGGAACGAGGATTGAGGATTGAGGATTGAGGACTGAGGATTGACGATTCAGTATTGAAGATTGAGGATTGATTACTGAGGATTGAGGATTGAGGATTGAGGATTGAGGATTGAGGATTGAGGATTGAGGATTGAGGATTGAGGATTGAGGATTGAAGATTGAGTATTGATGATTGAAGGTTGAGGATTGAGGATTCATGTTTGAGGATTGAGGACGAGGACTGACGGTTGAAGATTGAGGATTGAGAATTGAGGATTGAGGATTGAGGATTGAAGATTGAGGATTGGGGATTGAGGATTGACGATTGAGGATTGAGTATTGAGGATTGAAAATTGAGGATTGATTATTGAAGATTAAGGATTGAGGATTGAATGTTGAGGATTGAGGATTGAGGATTGAAGATTGAGGATTGAGGATTGAGGATTGAGGATTGAATATTGAGTATTGATTATTGAAGATTGAGGATTGAGTATTGAGGTTTGAGGATTGAGGACGTGGACTGACGGTTGAGGATTGAGGTTTGAGGATTGAGGATTGAGGATTGAGGATTGAGGACGTGGACTGACGGTTGAGGATTGAGGTTTGAGGATTGAGGATTGAGGATTGAGGACTGGGGATTGAGGATTGAGGATTGAGCATTGAGGATTGAAGATTGTGGACTGGGGATTGAGGATTGATGATAGAGGATTAAGGATTGAGGATTGGGGATTGAGGATCTAAGATTGGAGATTGATTATTGAGGATTGAAGATTGATGATTGAGGATTGAGGATTGAGAATTGAGAATTGAGTGTGAGGACTGAGGGTTGTGGACTGAGGTTCGAGGAACGAGGATTGAGGATTGAGGATTGAGGACTGAGGATTGACGATTCAGTACTGAAGATTGAGGATTGATGACTGAGGATTGAGGATTGAGGATTGAGGATTGAAGATTGAGTATTGAGGATTGAAGATTGAGGATTGAGGATTGAGGATTGAGGATTGAGTATTGAGGATTGAGGATTGAGGATTGAGGATTGAGGATTGAAGGCTCAGTATTGAGGACTGAAGATTGAGAATTGAGGATTGAGTATTGAACATTGAGGACTGAGTGTTGAGGGTTGAGTGATGAGAATTTATGTTTGTGGATAGTGGTTTGAAGATTGCAGATCGAGCATTGAGTGTTGAAAACTGTGAATTGAGGATATTCTACTGAGGATTGAGGATTGACTACTGATTGTTGAGGACTGAGGGCTGAAGACTGAGGACTCAGGATTGAGGATTCAGAATTGAGGTTTGTGGACTGAGGATTGAGGATTGAAGATTGAGGATAGAGGATTGAGTATTGAAGATTCAGGATTTGGGGACTGAGGATTGAAGATTGAGGATTGAGGATTGAGGATTGAGGATTGAGGATTGAGGATTGAGGATTGAAGATTGAGGATTGGGTATTGAGGATTGAGGATTGAGGGTTGAGGTTTGAGGACGAGGACTGACGGTTGAGGATTGAGGATTGAGGATTGACGCTTGAGGATTGAGGATTGAGGATGGAGGATTGAAGAGAGAGGACTGAGTGTTGAGGATTGCGTGTTAAGAATTGATGTTTGAGGATTGAGATTTGATTATTGAATATTGTGGAATGATTATTGAACCATGAGAATTCAGGATATTCTTTTGGGTATTGAGAATTGAGGATTGATGATTGAGTATTGAGGATTGATGGTTGAGGGTTGTGCGTTGAATATTGAGGATTGAGGATTGAGGATTGAAGATTGAGTATTGAGGATTGAAGATTGAGGATTGAGGTTTGAGGACTGAGGGCTGAGGATTGAGGATTGAGAATTGAGGATTGAGTATTGAGTATTGTAGATTGAGGATTGGGTATTGCGGATTGAAGAATGTGGATTGAGGATTGAGGATTGAGGATTGAGGATTGAGGATTGAAGATTGAGTATTGATGATTGAAGATTGAGGATTGAGGATTGAGGGTTGAGGTTTGAGAACGAGGACTGACGGTTGAGGATTGAGGTTTGAGGATTGAGGATTGAGGATTGAGGACTGAAGATTGAATATTGATGATTGAAGATTGAGGATTCAGTATTGATGGTTGTGGACTGAGGACGAGGACTGAGGGTTGAGTATTGCTGTTTGAGGTCTGAGGATTGAGGATTGAGGATTGAGAATTGAGGATTGAGGATAGAGGATTGAAGATTGAGGATTGGGTATTGAGGATTGAAGAATGAGGATTGAGGATTGAGGATTGAGGATTGAGGATTGAAGACTGTGTATTGAGGATTGAAGATTGAGGGTTGAGGATTCAGGACTGAGGATTGCGGATTGAGGATTGAGGATTGCATATTGAGTATTGGGGATTGAAGATTGAGGATTGAGAATTGAGGATTGAGGATTGAGGATTGAAGATTGAGGATTGGGGATTGAGGATTGACGATTGAGGATTGAGTATTGAGGATTGAGAATTGAGGATTGATTATTGAAGATTGAGGATTGAGGATTGAATGTTGAGGATTGAGGATTGAGGATTGAAGATTGAGGATTGAGGATTGAGGATTGAGGATTGAATATTGAGTATTGAGTATTGAAGATTGAGGATTGAGTATTGAGGTTTGAGGATTGAGGACGTGGACTGACGGTTGAGGATTGAGGTTTGAGGATTGAGGATTGAGGATTGAGGACTGGGGATTGAGGATTGAGGATTGAGCATTGAGGATTGAAGATTGTGGACTGGGGATTGAGGATTGATGATAGAGGATTAAGGATTGAGGATTGGGGATTGAGGATCTAGGATTGGAGATTGATTATTGAGGATTGAAGATTGATGATTGAGGATTGAGGATTGAGAATTGAGAATTGACTGTGAGGACTGAGGGTTGAGGACTGAGGTTCGAGGAACGAGGATTGAGGATTGAGGATTGAGGACTGAGGATTGACGATTCAGTACTGAAGATTGAGGATTGATGACTGAGGATTGAGGATTGAGGATTGAGGATTGAAGATTGAGTATTGAGGATTGAAGATTGAGGATTGAGGATTGAGGATTGAGGATTGAGTATTGAGGATTGAGGATTGAGGATTGAGGATTGAGGATTGAAGGCTCAGTATTGAGGACTGAAGATTGAGAATTGAGGATTGAGTATTGAACATTGAGGACTGAGTGTTGAGGGTTGAGTGATGAGAATTTATGTTTGTGGATAGTGGTTTGAAGATTGCAGATCGAGCATTGAGTGTTGAAAACTGTGAATTGAGGATATTCTACTGAGGATTGAGGATTGACTACTGATTGTTGAGGACTGAGGGCTGAAGACTGAGGACTCAGGATTGAGGATTCAGAATTGAGGTTTGTGGACTGAGGATTGAGGATTGAAGATTGAGGATAGAGGATTGAGTATTGAAGATTCAGGATTTGGGGACTGAGGATTGAAGATTGAGGATTGAGGATTGAGGATTGAGGATTGAGGATTGAGGATTGAGGATTGAAGATTGAGGATTGGGTATTGAGGATTGAGGATTGAGGGTTGAGGTTTGAGGACGAGGACTGACGGTTGAGGATTGAGGATTGAGGATTGACGCTTGAGGATTGAGGATTGAGGATGGAGGATTGAAGAGAGAGGACTGAGTGTTGAGGATTGCGTGTTAAGAATTGATGTTTGAGGATTGAGATTTGATTATTGGATATTGTGGAATGATTATTGAACCATGAGAATTCAGGATATTCTTTTGGGTATTGAGAATTGAGGATTGATGATTGAGTATTGAGGATTGATGGTTGAGGGTTGTGCGTTGAATATTGAGGATTGAGGATTGAGGATTGAGGATTGCGGACTGAGGATTGAGGATTGCAGATTGAGTATTGAGGATTGAAGATTGAGGATTGAGGATTGAGGATCGAGGATTGAGGATTGAGGATGAGGGCTGAGGGTTGAGGGTAGAGGTTTGAGGATTGAGGATTGAAGATTGAGGATTGAGGATTGAGGATTGAGGATTGAGGATTGAAGATTGAGGATTGGGGATTGAGTATTGACGATTGAGGATTGAGTATTGAGGATTGAGAATTGAGGATTGATTATTGAAGATTGAGTATTGAGGATTGAAGATTGAGGATTGAGGTTTGAGGACTGAGGGCTGAGGATTGAGGATTGAGAATTGAGGATTGAGTATTGAGTATTGTAGATTGAGGATTGGGTATTGCGGATTGAAGAATGTGGATTGAGGTTTGAGGATTGAGGACGTGGACTGACGGTTGAGGATTGGGGTTTGAGGATTGAGGATTGAGGATTGAGGACTGAGGATTGAGGATTGAGGATTGAGCATTGAGGATTGAAGATTGAGGACTGGGGATTGAGGATTGATGATAGAGGATTAAGGATTGAGGATTGGGGATTGAGGATCTAGGATTGGAGATTGATTATTGAGGATTGAAGATTGATGATTGAGGATTGAGGATTGAGAATTGAGAATTGAGTGTGAGGACTGAGGGTTGAGGATTGAGGTTTGAGGAACGAGGATTGAAGATTGAGGATTGAGGACTGAGGATTGACGATTCAGTATTGAAGATTGAGGATTGATTACTGAGGGTTGAGGATTGAGGATTGAGATTTGAGGACTGAGGATTGAGGATTCAAGATTGAGTATTGAAGATTGAAGATTGAGGGTTGAGAATTGAGGATTGAGGATTGAGGATGAGGGCTAAGGTTTGAGGATTGAGGATTGAGGGCTGAGGACTGAGGATTGAGGGTTGAGAATTGAGGATTGATGATTGAGGATTGAAGATTGAGGATTGGGTATTGAGGATTGAAGAATGAGGATTGAGGATTGAGGATTGAGGATTGAGGATTAAGGATTGAGGATTGAAGATTGAGTATTCAGGATTGGAGATTGACGATTGAGGATTGAGGACCGAGGATTGAGGATTGAGGATTGAAGATTGAGTATTGAGGATTGAAGATTGAGGATTGTGGATTGGGGATTGAGGATTGAGGATTGAGGATTGACGATTGAAGATTGAGGATTGGGGACTGAGTGTTGAGGGTTGAGTGATGAGAATTGATGTTTGTGGATAGAGAGTTGAAGATTGCAGGTTGAGTATTGAGCATTGAAACCTGTGAATTGAGGATATTCTATTGAGGATTGAGGATTGACAGCTGATTGTTGAGGACTGAGGGCTGAAGATTCAGGATTCAGGATTGAGGATTCAGGATTGAGGTTTCAGGACTGAGGATTGAGGATTGAGGATTGAGGATTAAGGATTGAAGATTGAGGATTGGGGACTGAGTGCTGAGGGCTGAGTGATGAGAATTGATGTTTGTGGATAGGGATTTGATGATTGCAGGTTGAGTATTGAATATTGAAACCTGTGAAATGAGGATATTCTATTGTGGATTGAGGTTTGACAACTGATTGTTGAGGACTGAGGGCTGAAGATTGAGGATTCAGGATTGAGGATTCAGGATTGAGGTTTGAGGACTGAGGATTGAGGATTGAGGATTGACGCTTGAGAATTGAGGATTGAAGATTGAGTATTCAGGATTGGGGATTGACGATTGAGGATTGAGGACCGAGGATTGAGGATTGAAGATTGAGTATTGGGGATTGAAGGATGAGGATTGAGGATTGAGGATTGAGGATTGAATATTGAGTATTGAGGATTGAAGATTGAGGATTGAGGATTGAGGTTTGAGGATTGAGGACGTGGACTGACGGTTGAGGATTGAGGTTTGAGGATTGAGGATTGAGGATTGAGGACTGAGGATTGAGGATTGAGGATTGAGCATTGAGGATTGAAGATTGAGGACTGGAAATTGAGGATTGATGATAGAGGATTAAGGATTGAGGATTGGGTATTGAGGATTGAACATTGAGGATTGAGGATTGAGTATTGAGGATTGAGGATTGGGGACTGAGTGTTGAGTGTTGAATGATGAGGATTGATGTTTGTGGATAGAGATTTGAAAATTGCAGATTGTGTATTGAGTATTGAAAACTGTGAATTGATGATATTCTATTGAGGATTGAGAATTGACAACTGATTGTTGAGGACTGAGGTCTGAAGATTGAGGATTCAGGATTGAGGATATAGGTTTGAGGTTCGAGGACTGAGGATTGAGGATTGAGGATTGAGCATTGAAGATAGAGGATTGGGTTTTGCGGATTGAACATTGGGGATTGAGGATTGAGGATTGAGGATTGAGGATTGAGGATTGAGGACTGAAGATTGAATATTGATGAGTGAAGATTGAGGATTGAGTATTGATGATTGTGGATTGAGGACGAGGTCTGAGGGTTGAGTATTGCTGTTTGAGGTCTGAGGATTGAGGATTGAGGATTGAGAATTGAGGATTGAGGATTGAGGATTGAAGATTGTGGATTGGGTATTGACGATTGAAGAATGAGGATTGAGGATTGAGGACTGAGGATTGAGGATTGAGGAATGCGGATTGAGGATGAGGGCTGAGGGTTGAGGATTGAAGTTTGAGGACTGAGGGCTGAGGATTGAGGATTGAGAATTGAGGATTGAGTATTGAGTATTGTAGATTGAGGATTGGGTATTGCGGATTGAAGAATGTAGATTGAGGATTGAGGATTGAGGGTTGTGGATTGAAGATTGAGGATTGAGGATTGAGGATTGAGGATTGAATATTTAGTATTGAGGATTGAAGATTGAGGATTGAGGATTGAGGGTTGAGGGTTGAGGACGTGGACTGACGGTTGAGGATTGAGGTTTGAGGATTGATGATTGAGGACTGAGGACTGAGGACTGAGGATTGAGGATTGAGCATTGAGGATTGAAGATTGAGGAATGGGGATTGAGGATTGATGATAGAGGATTAAGGATTGAGGATTGGGGTTGAGGATCTAGGATTGGAGATTGATTATTGAGGATTGAAGATTGAGGATTGAGGATTGAGTATTGAGAATTGAGAATTGAGTGTGAGGACTGAGGGTTGAGGATTGAGGTTTGAGGAACGAGGATTGAGGATTGAGGATTGAGGACTGAGGGTTGACGATTCAGTACTGAAGATTGAGGATTGATTACTGAGGATTGAGGATTGAGGATTGAGGATTGACGCTTGAGGATTGAGGATTGAGGATGGAGGATTGAAGAGAGAGGACTGAGTGTTGAGGATTGCGTGTTGAGGATTGATGTTTGAGGATTGAGGTTCGATTATTGAATATTGTGGATTGAGTATTGAACCATGAGAATTCAGGATATTCTTTTGAGTATTGAGAATTGAGGATTGATGGTTGAGTATTGAGGATTGATGGTTGAGGGCTGTGCGTTGAATATTGTGGATTGAGGATTGAAGATTGAGGATTGAGGATTGAGGATTGAAGATTGAGTATTGATGATTGAAGATTGAGGATTGAGGATTGAGGGTTGAGGTTTGAGAACGAGGACTGACGGTTGAGGATTGAGGTTTGAGGATTGAGGATTGAGGATTGAGGACTGAAGATTGAATATTGATGATTGAAGATTGAGGATTCAGTATTGATGGTTGTGGACTGAGGACGAGGACTGAGGGTTGAGTATTGCTGTTTGAGGTCTGAGGATTGAGGATTGAGGATTGAGAATTGAGGATTGAGGATAGAGGATTGAAGATTGAGGATTGGGTATTGAGGATTGAAAAATGAGGATTGAGGATTGAGGATTGAGGATTGAGGATTGAAGACTGTGTATTGAGGATTGAAGATTGAGGGTTGAGGATTCAGGACTGAGGATTGCGGATTGAGGATTGAGGATTGCATATTGAGTATTGGGGATTGAAGGTTGAGGATTGAGAATTGAGGATTGAGGATTGAGGATTGAAGATTGAGGATTGGGGATTGAGGATTGACGATTGAGGATTGAGTATTGAGGATTGAGAATTGAGGATTGATTATTGAAGATTGAGGATTGAGGATTGAAGGTTGAGGATTGAGGATTGAGGATTGAAGATTGAGGATTGAGGATTGAGGATTGAGGATTGAATATTGAGTATTGAGTATTGAAGATTGAGGATTGAGTATTGAGGTTTGAGGATTGAGGACGTGGACTGACGGTTGAGGATTGAGGTTTGAGGATTGAGGATTGAGGATTGAGGACTGGGGATTGAGGATTGAGGATTGAGCATTGAGGATTGAAGATTGTGGACTGGGGATTGAGGATTGATGATAGAGGATTAAGGATTGAGGATTGGGGATTGAGGATCTAGGATTGGAGATTGATTATTGAGGATTGAAGATTGATGATTGAGGATTGAGGATTGAGAATTGAGAATTGACTGTGAGGACTGAGGGTTGAGGACTGAGGTTCGAGGAACGAGGATTGAGGATTGAGGATTGAGGACTGAGGATTGACGATTCAGTACTGAAGATTGAGGATTGATGACTGAGGATTGAGGATTGAGGATTGAGGATTGAAGGTTGAGTATTGAGGATTGAAGATTGAGGATTGAGGATTGAGGATTGAGGATTGAGTATTGAGGATTGAGGATTGAGGATTGAGGATTGAGGATTGAAGGCTCAGTATTGAGGATTGAAGATTGAGAATTGAGGATTGAGTATTGAACATTGAGGACTGAGTGTTGAGGGTTGAGTGATGAGAATTTATGTTTGTGGATAGTGGTTTGAAGATTGCAGATCGAGCATTGAGTGTTGAAAACTGTGAATTGAGGATATTCTACTGAGGATTGAGGATTGACTACTGATTGTTGAGGACTGAGGGCTGAAGACTGAGGACTCAGGATTGAGGATTCAGAATTGAGGTTTGTGGACTGAGGATTGAGGATTGAAGATTGAGGATAGAGGATTGAGTATTGAAGATTCAGGATTTGGGGACTGAGGATTGAAGATTGAGGACGAGGACTGACGGTTGAGGATTGAGGATTGAGGATTGACGCTTGAGGATTGAGGATTGAGGATGGAGGATTGAAGAGAGAGGACTGAGTGTTGAGGATTGCGTGTTAAGAATTGATGTTTGAGGATTGAGATTTGATTATTGAATATTGTGGAATGATTATTGAACCATGAGAATTCAGGATATTCTTTTGGGTATTGAGAATTGAGGATTGATGATTGAGTATTGAGGATTGATGGTTGAGGGTTGTGCGTTGAATATTGAGGATTGAGGATTGAGGATTGAGGATTGCGGACTGAGGATTGAGGATTGCAGATTGAGTATTGAGGATTGAAGATTGAGGATTGAGGATTGAGGATCGAGGATTGAGGATTGAGGATGAGGGCTGAGGGTTGAGGGTAGAGGTTTGAGGATTGAGGATTGAAGATTGAGGATTGAGGATTGAGGATTGAGGATTGAGGATTGAAGATTGAGGATTGGGGATTGAGTATTGACGATTGAGGATTGAGTATTGAGGATTGAGAATTGAGGATTGATTATTGAAGATTGAGTATTGAGGATTGAAGATTGAGGATTGAGGTTTGAGGACTGAGGGCTGAGGATTGAGGATTGAGAATTGTAGATTGAGGATTGGGTATTGCGGATTGAAGAATGTGGATTGAGGATTGAGGATTGAGGATTGAGGATTGAGGATTGAAGATTGAGTATTGATGATTGAAGATTGAGGATTGAGGATTGAGGGTTGAGGTTTGAGAACGAGGACTGACGGTTGAGGATTGAGGTTTGAGGATTGAGGATTGAGGATTGAGGACTGAAGATTGAATATTGATGATTGAAGATTGAGGATTCAGTATTCATGGTTGTGGACTGAGGACGAGGACTGAGGGTTGAGTATTGCTGTTTGAGGTCTGAGGATTGAGGATTGAGGATTGAGAATTGAGGATTGAGGATAGAGGATTGAAGATTGAGGATTGGGTATTGAGGATTGAAGAATGAGGATTGAGGATTGAGGATTGAGGTTTGAGGATTGAAGACTGAGTATTGAGGATTGAAGGTTGAGGGTTGAGGATTCAGGACTGAGGATTGCGGATTGAGGATTGAGGATTGCATATTGAGTATTGGGGATTGAAGATTGAGGATTGAGAATTGAGGATTGAGGATTGAGGATTGAAGATTGAGGATTGGGGATTGAGGATTGACGATTGAGGATTTAGTATTGAGTATTGAGAATTGAGGATTGATTATTGAAGATTCAGTATTGAGGATTGAAGATTGAGGATTGAGGATTGAGGATTGAAGATTGAGGATTGAGGATTGAGGATTGAGGATTGCATATTCAGTATTGAGGATTGAAGATTGAGGATTGAGGATTGAGGTTTGAGGATTGAGGACGTGGACTGACGGTTGAGGATTGGGGTTTGAGGATTGAGGATTGAGGATTGAGGACTGAGGATTGAGGATTGAGGATTGAGCATTGAGGATTGAAGATTGAGGACTGGGGATTGAGGATTGATGATAGAGGATTAAGGATTGAGGATTGGGGATTGAGGATCTAGGATTGGAGATTGATTATTGAGGATTGAAGATTGATGATTGAGGATTGAGGATTGAGAATTGAGAATTGAGGACAGAAGATTGAATATTGATGAGTGAAGATTGAGGATTGAGTATTGATGGTTGTGGATTGAGGACGAGGTCTGAGGCTTGAGTATTGCTGTTTGAGGTCTGAGGATTGAGGATTGAGGATTGAGAATTGAGGATTGAGGATTGAGGATTGAAGATTGTGGATTGGGTATTGACGATTGAAGAATGAGGATTGAGGATTGAGGACTGAGGATTGAGGATTGAGGATTGAGGATAGAGGATGAGGGCTGAGGGTTGAGGATTGAGGTTTGAGGACTGAGGGCTGAGGATTGAGGATTGAGAATTGAGGATTGAGTATTGAGTATTGTAGATTGAGGATTGGGTATTGCGGATTGAAGAATGTGGATTGAGGATTGAAGAATGTGGATTGAGGATTGAGGATTGAGGGTTGAGGATTGAAGATTGAGGATTGAGGATTGAGGACTGAGGATTGAATATTTAGTATTGAGGATTGAAGGTTGAGGATTGAGGATTGAGGGTTGAGGATTGAGGACGTGGACTGCCGGTTGAGGATTGAGGTTTGATGATTGAGGATTGAGGATTGAGGACTGAGGACTGAGGATTGAGGATTGAGCATTGAGGATTGAAGATTGAGGAATGGGGATTGAGGATTGATGATAGAGGATTAAGGATTGAGGATTGGGGATTGAGGATCTGGGATTGGAGATTGATTATTGAGGATTGAAGTTTGAGGATTGAGGATTGAGTATTGAGAATTGAGAATTGAGTGTGAGGACTGAGGGTTGAGGATTGAGGTTTGAGGAACGAGGATTGAGGATTGAGGATTGAGGACTGAGGATTGACGATTCAGTATTGAAGATTGAGGATTGATTACTGAGGATTGAGGATTTTGGATTGAGGATTGACGCTTGAGGATTGAGGATTGAGGATGGAGGATTGAAGAGAGAGGACTGAGTGTTGAGGATTGCGTGTTGAGGATTGATGTTTGAGGATTGAGGTTTGATTATTGAATATTGTGGATTGAGTATTGAACCATGAGAATTCAGGATATTCTTTTGAGTATTGAGAATTGAGGATTGATGGTTGAGTATTGAGGATTGATGGTTGAGGGCTGTGCGTTGAATATTGTGGATTGAGGATTGAAGATTGAGGATTGAGGATTGAGGATGGAAGATTGAGTATTGATGATTGAAGGTTGAGGATTGAGGATTGAGGGTTGAGGTTTGAGAACGAGGACTGACGGTTGAGGATTGAGGTTTGAGGATTGAGGATTGAGGATTGAGGACTGAAGATTGAATATTGATGATTGAAGATTGAGGATTCAGTATTGATGGTTGTGGACTGAGGACGAGGACTGAGGGTTGAGTATTGCTGTTTGAGGTCTGAGGATTGAGGATTGAGGATTGAGAATTGAGGATTGAGGATAGAGGATTGAAGATTGAGGATTGGGTATTGAGGATTGAAGAATGAGGATTGAGGACTGAGGATTGAGGATTGAGGATTGAAGACTGTGTATTGAGGATTGAGGATTGAAGGTTGAGGATTGAGGATTGAGGATTGAAGATTGAGGATTGGGGATTGAGGATTGAGGATTGAATATTGAGTATTGAGTATTGAAGATTGAGGATTGAGTATTGAGGTTTGAGGATTGAGGACGTGGACTGACGGTTGACGATTGAGGTTTGAGGATTGAGGATTGAGGATTGAGGACTGGGGATTGAGGATTGAGGATTGAGCATTGAGGATTGAAGATTGAGGACTGGGGATTGAGGATTGATGATAGAAGATTAAGGATTGAGGATTGGGGATTGAGGATCTAGGATTGGAGATTGATTATTGAGGATTGAAGATTGATGATTGAGGATTGAGGATTGAGAATTGAGAATTGAGTGTGAGGACTGACGGTTGAGGACTGAGGTTCGAGGAACGAGGATTGAGGATTGAGGATTGAGGACTGAGGATTGACGATTCAGTACTGAAGATTGAGGATTGATGACTGAGGATTGAGGATTGAGGATTGAGGATTGAAGATTGAGTATTGAGGATTGAAGGCTCAGTATTGAGGATTGAAGATTGAGAATTGAGGATTGAGGATTGAACATTGAGGACTGAGTGTTGAGGGTTGAGTGATGAGAATTTATGTTTGTGGATAGTGGTTTGAAGATTGCAGATCGAGCATTGAGTGTTGAAAACTGTGAATTGAGGATATTCTAATGAGGATTGAGGATTGACTACTCATTGTTGAGGACTGAGGGCTGAAGACTGAGGACTCAGGATTGAGGATTCAGAATTGAGGTTTGTGGACTGAGGATTGAGGATTGAAGATTGAGGATAGAGGATTGAGGGTTGAGGATTGAGGACGTGGACTGACGGTTGAGGATTGAGGTTTGAGGATTGAGGATAGAGGATTGAGGACTGAGGATTGAGGATTGAGTATTGAGCAATGAGGATTGAAGATTGAGGAATGGGGATTGAGAATTGATGATAGAGGATTGAGGATTGAGGATTGAAGATTGAGGATTGGTGATTGAGGATTGACGATTGAGGATTGAGTATTGAGGATTGAGAATTGAGGATTGATTATTGAAGAATGAGTATTGAGGATTGAAGATTGAGGATTGAGGATTGAGGATTGAAGATTGAGGATTGAGGATTGAGGATTGAGGATTGAATATTGAGTATTGAGGATTGAAGATTGAGGATTGAGGATTGAGGTTTGAGGATTGAGGACGTGGACTGACGGTTGAGGATTGAGGTTTGAGGATTGAGGATTGAGGATTGAGGACTGAGGATTGAGGATTGAGGATTGAGCATTGAGGATCGAAGATTGAGGACTGGGGATTGAGGATTGATGATAGAGGATTAAGGATTGAGGATTGGGTATTGAGGATTGAACATTGAGGATTGAGGATTGAGTATTGAGGATTGAGGATTGGGGACTGAGTGTTGAGTGTTGAATGATGAGAATTGATGTTTGTGGATAGAGATTTGAAAATTGCTGATTGAGTATTGGGTATTGAAAACTATGAATTGATGATATTCTATTGAGGATTGAGAATTGACAACTGATTGTTGAGGACTGAGGTCTGAAGATTGAGGATTCAGGATTGAGGATATAGGTTTGAGGTTCGAGGACTGAGGATTGAGGATTGAGGATTGAGGATTGAGCATTGAAGATTGAGGATTGGGTTTTGCGGATTGAACATTGGGGATTGAGGATTGAGGATTGAGGATTGAGGATTGAGGATTGAGGACTGAAGATTGAATATTGATGATTGAAGATTGAGGATTGAGTATTGATGGTTGTGGATTGAGGACGAGGTCTGAGGGTTGAGTATTGCTGTCTGAGGTCTGAGGATTGAGGATTGAGGATTGAGAATTGAGGATTGAGGATTGAGGATTGAAGATTGTGGATTGGGCATTGACGATTGAAGAATGAGGATTGAGGATTGAGGACTGAGGATTGAGAATTGAGGATTGAGGATTGAGGATGAGGGCTGAGGGTTGAGGATTGAGGTTTGACGACTGAGTGCTGAGGATTGAGGATTGAGAATTGAGGATTGAGTATTGAGTATTGTAGATTGAGGATTGGGTATTGCGGATTGAAGAATGTGGATTGAGGATTGAGGATTGAGGGTTGAGTATTGAAGATTGAGGATTGAGGATTGAGGATTGAGGATTGAATATTTAGTATTGAGGATTGAAGATTGAGGATTGAGGATTGAGGGTTGAGGATTGAGGACGTGGACTGACGGTTGAGGATTGAGGTTTGAGGATTGAGGATTGAGGATTGAGGACTGAGGATTGAGGATTGAGGATTGAGCATTGAGGATTGAAGATTGAGGAATGGGGATTGAGGATTGATGATAGAGGATTAAGGATTGAGGATTGGGGATTGAGGATCTAGGATTGGAGATTGATTATTGAGGATTGAAGATTGAGGATTGAGGATTGAGGATTGAGAATTGAGAATTGAGTGTGAGGACTGAGGGTTGAGGATTGAGGTTTGCGGAACGAGGATTGAGGATTGAGGATTGAGGACTGAGGATTGACGATTCAGTATTGAAGATTGAGGATTGATTACTGAGGATTGAGGATTGAGGATTGAGGATTGACGCTTGAGGATTGAGGATTGAGGATGGAGGATTGAAGAGAGAGGACTGAGTGTTGAGGATTGCGTGTTGAGGATTGATGTTTGAGGATTGAGATTTGATTATTGAATATTGTGGATTGAGTATTGAACCATGAGAATTCAGGATATTCTTTTGAGTATTGAGAATTGAGGATTGATGGTTGAGTATTGAGGATTGATGGTTGAGGGCTGTGCGTTGAATATTGTGGATTGAGGATTGAAGATTGAGGATTGAGGATTGAGGATTGAGGATTGAAGATTGAGGATTGGCTATTGAGGATTGAGGATTGTGGGTTGAGGTTTGAGGACGAGGACTGACGGTTGAGGATCGAGGATTGAGGATTGACGCTTGAGGATTGAGGATTGAGGATGGAGGATTGAAGAGAGAGGACTGAGTGTTGAGGATTGCGTGTTAAGAATTGATGTTTGAGGATTGAGATTTGATTATTGAATATTGTGGAATGATTATTGAACCATGAGAATTCAGGATATTCTTTTGGGTATTGAGAATTGAGGATTGATGATTGAGTATTGAGGATTGATGGTTGAGGGTTGTGCGTTGAATATTGAGGATTGAGGATTGAGGATTGAGGATTGCGGACTGAGGATTGAGGATTGCAGATTGAGTATTGAGGATTGAAGATTGAGGATTGAGGATCGAGGATTGAGGATTGAGGATGAGGGCTGAGGGTTGAGGGTAGAGGTTTGAGGATTGAGGATTGAAGATTGAGGATTGAGGATTGAGGATTGAGGATTGAGGATTGAAGATTGAGGATTGGGGATTGAGTATTGACGATTGAGGATTGAGTATTGAGAATTGAGAATTGAGGATTGATTATTGAAGATTGAGTGTTGAGGATTGAAGATTGAGGATTGAGGTTTGAGGACTGAACGCTGAGAATTGAGGATTGAGAATTGAGGATTGAGTATTGAGTATTGTAGATTGAGGATTGGGTATTGCGGATTGAAGAATGTGGATTGAGGATTGAGGATTGAGGATTGAGGATTGAGGATTGAAAATTGAGGATTGAGGATTGAGGATTGAGGATTGAATATTGAGTATTGAGGATTGAAGATTGAGGATTGAGGATTGAGGGTTGAGGATTGAGGACGTGGACTGACGGTTGAGGATTGAGGTTTGAGGATTGAGGATAGAGGATTGAGGACTGAGGATTGAGGATTGAGTATTGAGCAATGAGGATTGAAGATTGAGGAATGGGGATTGAGAATTGATGATAGAGGATTGAGGATTGAGGATTGAAGATTGAGGATTGGTGATTGAGGATTGACGATTGAGGATTGAGTATTGAGGATTGAGAATTGAGGATTGATTATTGAAGAATGAGTATTGAGGATTGAAGATTGAGGATTGAGGATTGAGGATTGAAGATTGAGGATTGAGGATTGAGGATTGAGGATTGAATATTGAGTATTGAGGATTGAAGATTGAGGATTGAGGATTGAGGTTTGAGGATTGAGGACGTGGACTGACGGTTGAGGATTGAGGTTTGAGGATTGAGTATTGAGGATTGAGGACTGAGGATTGAGGATTGAGGATTGAGCACTGAGGATCGAAGATTGAGGACTGGGGATTGAGGATTGATGATAGAGGATTAAGGATTGAGGATTGGGTATTGAGGATTGAACATTGAGGATTGAGGATTGAGTATTGAGGATTGAGGACTGGGGACTGAGTGTTGAGTGTTGAATGATGAGAATTGATGTTTGTGGATAGAGACTTGAAAATTGCTGATTGAGTATTGGGTATTGAAAACTGTGAATTGATGATATTCTATTGAGGATTGAGAATTGACAACTGATTGTTGAGGACTGAGGTCTGAAGATTGAGGATTCAGGATTGAGGATATAGGTTTGAGGTTCGAGGACTGAGGATTGAGGATTGAGGATTGAGGATTGAGCATTGAAGATTGAGGATTGGGTTTTGCGGATTGAACATTGGGGATTGAGGATTGAGGATTGAGGATTGAGGATTGAGGATTGAGGACTGAAGATTGAATATTGATGATTGAAGATTGAGGATTGAGTATTGATGGTTGTGGATTGAGGACGAGGTCTGAGGGTTGAGTATTGCTGTTTGAGGTCTGAGGATTGAGGATTGAGGATTGAGAATTGAGGATTGAGGATTGAGGATTGAAGATTGTGGATTGGGTATTGACGATTGAAGAATGAGGATTGAGGATTGAGGACTGAGGATTGAGGATTGAGGATTGAGGATTGAGGATGAGGGCTGAGGGTTGAGGATTGAGGTTTGACGACTGAGGGCTGAGGATTGAGGATTGAGAATTGAGGATTGAGTATTGAGTATTGTAGATTGAGGATTGGGTATTGCGGATTGAAGAATGTGGATTGAGGATTGAGGATTGAGGGTTGAGTATTGAAGATTGAGGATTGAGGATTGAGGATTGAGGATTGAATATTTAGTATTGAGGATTGAAGATTGAGCATTGAGGATTGAGGGTTGAGGATTGAGGACGTGGACTGACGGTTGAGGATTGAGGTTTGAGGATTGAGGATTGAGGATTGAGGACTGAGGATTGAGGATTGAGGATTGAGCATTGAGGATTGAAGATTGAGGAATGGGGATTGAGGATTGATGATAGAGGATTAAGGATTGAGGATTGGGGATTGAGGATCTAGGATTGGAGATTGATTATTGAGGATTGAAGATTGAGGATTGAGGATTGAGGATTGAGAATTGAGAATTGAGTGTGAGGACTGAGGGTTGAGGATTGAGGTTTGAGGAACGAGGATTGAGGATTGAGGATTGAGGACTGAGGATTGACGATTCAGTATTGAAGATTGAGGATTGATTACTGAGGATTGAGGATTGAGGATTGAGGATTGACGCTTGAGGATTGAGGATTGAGGATGGAGGATTGAAGAGAGAGGACTGAGTGTTGAGGATTGCGTGTTGAGGATTGATGTTTGAGGATTGAGATTTGATTATTGAATATTGTGGATTGAGTATTGAACCATGAGAATTCAGGATATTCTTTTGAGTATTGAGAATTGAGGATTGATGGTTGAGTATTGAGGATTGATGGTTGATGGTTGTGCGTTGAATATTGTGGATTGAGGATTGAAGATTGAGGATTGAGGATTGAGGATTGAAGATTGAGTATTGATGATTGAAGATTGAGGATTGGGGATTGAGGGTTGAGGTTTGAGAACGAGGACTGACGGTTGAGGATTGAGGTTTGAGGATTGAGAATTGAGGATTGAGTATTGAGTATTGTAGATTGAGGATTGGGTATTGCGGATTGAAGAATGTGGATTGATGATTGAGGATTGAGGATTGAGGATTGAGGATTGAAGATTGAGGATTGAGGATTGAGGATTGAGGATTGAATATTGAGTATTGAGGATTGAAGATTGAGGATTGAGGATTGAGGGTTGAGGATTGAGGACGTGGACTGACGGTTGAGGATTGAGGTTTGAGAATTGAGGATTGAGGATTGAGGACTGAGGATTGAGGATTGAGGATTGAGCAATGAGGATTGAAGATTGAGGAATGGGGATTGAGGATTGATGGTAGAGGATTAAGCATTGAGGATTGGGGATTGAGGATCTAGAATTGGAGATTGATTATTGAGGATTGAAGATTGAGGATTGAGGATTGAAGATTGACAATTGAGAATTGAGTGTCAGGGCTGAGGGTTGAGGATTGACGCTTGAGGATTGAGGATTGAGGATGGAGGATTGAAGAGAGAGGACTGAGTGTTGAGGATTGCGTGTTGAGGATTGATGTTTGAGGATTGAGATTTGATTATTGAATATTGTGGATTGAGTATTGAACCATGAGAATTCAGGATATTCTTTTGAGTATTGAGAATTGAGGATTGATGGTTGAGTATTGAGGATTGATGGTTGAGGGTTGTGCGTTGAATATTGTGGATTGAGGATTGAAGATTGAGGATTGAGTATTGAGGATTGAAGATTGAGTATTGATGATTGAAGATTGAGGATTGAGGATTGAGGGTTGAGGTTTGAGAACGAGGACTGACGGTTGAGGACTGAGGTTTGAGGATTGAGGATTAAGGATTGAGGACTGAAGATTGAATATTGATGATTGAAGATTGAGGATTCAGTATTGATGGTTGTGGACTGAGGACGAGGACTGAGGGTTGAGTATCGCTGTTTGAGGTCTGAGGATTGAGGATTGAGGATTGAGAATTGAGGATTGAGGATAGAGGATTGAAGATTGAGGATTGGGTATTGAGGATTGAAGGATGAGGCTTGAGGATTGAGGATTGAGGATTGAGGATTGAAGACTGAGTATTGAGGATTGAATATTGAGGGTTGAGGATTCAGGACTGAGGATTGCGGATTGAGGATTGAGGATTGCATATTGAGTATTGGGGATTGAAGATTGAGGATTGAGAATTGAGGATTGAGGATTGAGGATTGAAGATTGAGGATTGGGGATTGAGGATTGACGATTGAGGATTGAGTATTGAGGATTGAGAATTGAGGATTGATTATTGAAGATTCAGTATTGAGGATTGAAGATTGAGGATTGAGGATTGAGGATTGAAGATTGAGGATTGAGGATTGAGGATTGACGATTGAATATTGAGTATTGAGGATTGAAGATTGAGGATTGAGGATTGAGGGTTGAGGATTGAGGACGTGGACTGACGGTTGAGGATTGAGGTTTGAGGATTGAGGATTGAGGATTGAGGATTGAGGGTTGAGGATTGAGGACGTGGACTGACGGTTGAGGATTGAGGTTTGTGGATTGAGGATTGAGGATTGAGGACTGAGGATTGAGGATTGAGGATTGAGCATTGAGGATTGAAGATTGAGGAATGGGGATTGAGGATTGATGATAGAGGATTAAGGATTGAGGATTGGGGATTGAGGATCTAGGATTGGAGATTGATTATTGAGGATTGAAGATTGAGGATTGAGGATTGAGGATTGAGAATTGAGAATTGAGTGTGAGGACTGAGGGTTGAGGATTGAGGTTTGAGGAACGAGGATTGAGGATTGAGGATTGAGGACTGAGGATTGACGATTCAGTATTGAAGATTGAGGATTGATTACTGAGGATTGAGGATTGAGTATTGAGGATTGACGCTTGAGGATTGAGGATTGAGGATGGAGGATTGTGGACGAGGACTGAGGGTTGAGTATTGCTGTTTGAGGTCTGAGGACTGAGGATTGAGGATTGAGAATTGAGGATTGAGGATAGAGGATTGAAGATTGAGGATTGGGTATTGAGGATTGAAGAATGAGGATTGAGGATTGAGGATTGAGGATTGAGGATTGAAGACTGTGTATTGAGGATTGAAGATTGAGGGTTGAGGATTCAGGACTGAGGATTGCGGATTGAGGATTGAGGATTGCATATTGAGTATTGGGGATTGAAGATTGAGGATTGAGTATTGAGGATTGAGGATTGAGGATTGAAGATTGAGGATTGGGGATTGAGGATTGACGATTGAGGATTGAGTATTGAGGATTGAGAATTGAGGATTGATTATTGAAGATTGAGTATTGAGGATTGAAGGTTGAGGATTGTGGATTAAGGATTGAAGATTGAGGATTGAGGATTGAGGATTGAGGATTGAATATTGAGTATTGAGGATTGAAGATTGAGGATTGAGGATTGAGGTTTGAGGATTGAGGACGTGGACTGACGGTTGAGGATTGAGGTTTGAGGATTGAGGATTGAGGATTGAGGACTGAGGATTGAGGATTGAGGATTGAGCATTGAGGATTGAAGATTGAGGACTGGGGATTGAGGATTGATGATAGAGGATTAAGGATTGAGGATTGGGGATTGAGGATCTAGGATTGGAGATTGATTATTGAGGATTGAAGATTGATGATTGAGGATTGAGGATTGAGAATTGAGAATTGAGTGTGAGGACTGAGGGTTGAGGACTGAGGTTTGAGGAACGAGGATTGAGGATTGAGGATTGAGGACTGAGGATTGACGATTCAGTATTGAAGATTGAGGATTGATGACTGAGGATTGAGGATTGAGGATTGAGGATTGAAGATTGAGTATTGAGGATTGAAGATTGAGGATTGGGGATTGAAGATTGAGGATTGAGGATTGAGGATTGAAGATTGAGGATAGAGGATTGAGTATTGGAGATTCAGGATTTGGGGACTGAGGATTGAAGATTGAGGATTGAGGATTGAGGATTGAGGATTGAGGATTGAGGATTGAGGATTGAAGATTGAGGATTGGGTATTGAGGATTGAGGATTGAGGGTTGAGGTTTGAGGACGAGGACTGACGGTTGAGGATTGAGGATTGAGGATTGACGCTTGAGGATTGAGGATTGAGGATGGAGGATTGAAGAGGGAGGACTGAGTGTTGAGGATTGCGTGTTGAGAATTGATGTTTGAGGATTGAGATTTGATTATTGAATATTGTGGAATGAGTATTGAACCATGAGAATTCAGGATATTCTTTTGGGTATTGAGAATTGAGGATTGATGGTTGAGTATTGAGGATTGATGGTTGAGGATTGAGGATTGAGGATTGCGGACTGAGGATTGAGGATTGCAGATTGAGTATTGAGGATTGAAGATTGAGGATTGAGGATTGAGGATCGAGGATTGAGGATTGAGGATGAGGGCTGAGGGTTGAGGGTAGATGTTTGAGGATTGAGGATTGATGATTGAGGATTGAGGATTGAGGATTGCGGATTGAGGATTGAAGATTGAGGATTGGGGATTGAGTATTGACGATTGAGGATTGAGTATTGAGGATTGAGAATTGAGGATTGATTATTGAAGATTGAGTATTGAGGATTGAAGATTGAGGATTGAGGTTTGAGGACTGAGGGCTGAGGATTGAGGATTGAGAATTGAGGATAGAGTATTGAGTATTGTAGATTGAGGATTGGGTATTGAGGATTGAAGAATGAGGATTGAGGATTGAGGATTGAGGATTGAGGATTGAAGACTGAGTATTGAGGATTGAAGATTGAGGGTTGAGGATTCAGGACTGAGGATTGCGGATTGAGGATTGAGGATTGCATATTAAGTATTGGGGATTGAAGATTGAGGATTGAGAATTGAGGATTGAGGATTGAGGATTGAAGATTGAGGATTGGGGATTGAGGATTGACGATTGAGAATTGAGTGTTGAGGATTGAGAATTGAGAATTGATTATTGAAGATTCAGTATTGAGGATTGAGGATTGCATATTGAGTATTGGGGATTGAAGATTGAGGATTGAGAATTGAGGTTTGAGGATTGAGGATTGAGGATTGAGGACTGAGGATTGAGGATTGAGGATTGAGCATTGAGGATTGAAGATTGAGGACTGGGGATTGAGGATTGATGATAGAGGACTAAGGATTGAGGATTGGGGATTGAGGATCTAGGATTGGAGATTGATTATTGAGGATTGAAGATTGATGATTGAGGATTGAGGATTGAGAATTGAGAATTGAGTGTGAGGACTGAGGGTTGAGGATTGAGGTTTGAGGAACGAGGATTGAGGATTGAGGATTGAGGACTGAGGATTGACGATTCAGTATTGAAGATTGAGGATTGATTACTGAGGGTTGAGGATTGAGGATTGAGATTTGAGGACTGAGGATTGAGGATTGAAGATTGAGTATTGAGGATTGAAGATTGAGTGTTGAGAATTGAGGATTGAGGATTGAGGATGAGGGCTGAGGTTTGAGGATTGAGGATTGAGGGCTGAGGACTGAGGATTGAGGGTTGAGAATTGAGGATTGAGGATTGAGGATTGAAGATTGAGGATTGGGTATTGAGGATTGAAGAATGAGGATTGAGGATTGAGGATTGAGGATTGAGGATTAAGGATTGAGGATTGAAGATTGAGTATTCAGGATTGGAGATTGACGATTGAGGATTGAGGACCGAGGATTGAGGATTGAGGATTGAAGATTGAGTATTGAGGATTGAAGATTGAGGATTGAGGATTGAGGATTGAGGATTGAGGATTGAGGATTGAGGATTGAAGATTGAGGATTGGGGACTGAGTGTTGAGGGTTGAGTGATGGGAATTGATGTTTGTGGATAGAGATTTGAAGATTGCAGGTTGAGTATTGAGCATTGAAACCTGTGAATTGAGGATATTCTATTGAGGATTGAGGATTGACAGCTGATTGTTGAGGACTGAGGGCTGAAGATTCAGGATTCAGGATTGAGGATTCAGGATTGAGGTTTCAGGACTGAGGATTGAGGATTGAGGATTGAGGATTGAGGATTGAAGATTGAGGATTGGGGCCTGAGTGCTGAGGGCTGAGTGATGAGAATTGATGTTTGTGGATAGGGATTTGATGATTGCAGGTTGAGTATTGAGTATTGAAACCTGTGAAATGAGGATATTCTATTGTGGATTGAGGATTGACAACTGATTGTTGAGGACTGAGGGCTGAAGATTGAGGATTCAGGATTGAGGATTCAGGATTGAGGTTTGAGGACTGAGGATTGAGGATTGAGGATTGACGCTTGAGAATTGAGGATTGAAGATTGAGTATTCAGGATTGGAGATTGACGATTGAGGATTGAGGACCGAGGATTGAGGATTGAAGATTGAGTATTGAGGATTGAAGACTGAGGATTGAAGATTGAGGATTGAGGATTGAGGATTGAGGATTGAGGATTGAAGATTGAGGATTGGGGACTGAGTGTTGAAGGTTGAGTGATGAGAATTGATGTTTGTGGATAGAGATTTGAAGATTGCAGGTTGAGTATTGAGCATTGAAACCTGTGAATTGAGGATATTCTATTGAGGATTGAGGATTGACAACTGATTGTTGAGGACTGAGGGCTGAAGATTCAGGATTCAGGATTGAGGATTCAGGATTGAGCTTTCAGGACTGAGGATTGAGGATTGAAGTTTGAGGACTGAGGATTCAGGATTGAGGATTGACGATTGAGGTTTGGGAATTGAGGATTGAGGATTGAGGATTGAAGATTGAGGATTGGTGATTGAGGATTGACGATTGAGGATTGAGTATTGAGGATTGAGAATTGAGGACTGATTATTGAAGAATGAGTATTGAGGATTGAACATTGAGGATTGAGGATTGAGGATTGAAGATTGAGGATTGAGGATTGAGGATTGAGGATTGAATATTGAGTATTGAGGATTGAAGATTGAGGATTGAGGATTGAGTTTTGAGGATTGAGGACGTGGACTGGCGGTTGAGGATTGAGGTTTGAGGATTGAGGATTGAGGATTGAGGACTGAGGATTGAGGATTGAGGATTGAGCATTGAGGATTGAAGATTGAGGACTGGGGATTGAGGATTGATGATAGAGGATTAAGGATTGAGGATTGGGTATTGAGGATTGAACATTGAGGATTGAGGATTGAGTATTGAGGATTGAGGATTGGGGACTGAGTGTTGAGTGTTGAATGATGAGAATTGATGTTTGTGGATAGAGATTTGAAAATTGCAGATTGAGTATTGAGTATTGAAAACTGTGAATTGATGATATTCTATTGAGGATTGAGAATTGACAACTGATTGTTGAGGACTGAGGTCTGAAGATTGAGGATTCAGGATTGAGGATATAGGTTTGAGGTTCGAGGACTGAGGATTGAGGATTGAGGATTGAGGATTGAGCATTGAAGATTGAGGATTGGGTTTTGCGGATTGAACATTGAGGATTGAGGATTGAGGATTGAGGATTGAGGATTGAGGATTGAGGACTGAAGATTGAATATTGATGAATGAAGATTGAGGATTGAGTATTGATGGTTGTGGATTGAGGACGAGGTCTGAGGGTTGAGTATTGCTGTCTGAGGTCTGAGGATTGAGGATTGAGGATTGAGAATTGAGGATTGAGGATTGAGGATTGAAGATTGTGGATTGGGTATTGACGATTGAAGAATGAGGATTGAGGATTGAGGACTGAGGATTGAGGATTGAGAATTGAGGATTGACGATGAGGGCTGAGGGTTGAGGATTGAGGTTTGAGGACTGAGGGCTGAGGATTGAGGATTGAGAATTGAGGATTGAGTATTGAGTATTGTAGATTGAGGATTGAGGATTGAGGATTGAGGATTGAATATTTAGTATTGAGGATTGAAGATTGAGGATTGAGGATTGAGGGTTGAGGATTGAGGACGTGGACTGACGGTTGAGGATTGAGGTTTGAGGATTGAGGATTGAGGATTGAGGACTGAGGATTGAGGATTGAGGATTGAGCATTGAGGATTGAAGATTGAGGAATGGGGATTGAGGATTGATGATAGAGGATTAAGGATTGAGGATTGGGGATTGAGGATCTAGGATTGGAGATTGATTATTGAGGATTGAAGATTGAGGATTGAGGATTGAGGATTGAGAATTGAGAATTGAGTGTGAGGACTGAGGGTTGAGGATTGAGGTTTGCGGAACGAGGATTGAGGATTGAGGATTGAGGACTGAGGATTGACGATTCAGTATTGAAGATTGAGGATTGATTACTGAGGATTGAGGATTGAGGATTGAGGATTGACGCTTGAGGATTGAGGATTGAGGATGGAGGATTGAAGAGAGAGGACTGAGTGTTGAGGATTGCGTGTTGAGGATTGATGTTTGAGGATTGAGATTTGATTATTGAATATTGTGGATTGAGTATTGAACCATGAGAATTCAGGATATTCTTTTGAGTATTGAGAATTGAGGATTGATGGTTGAGTATTGAGGATTGATGGTTGAGGGCTGTGCGTTGAATATTGTGGATTGAGGATTGAAGATTGAGGATTGAGGATTGAGGATTGAGGATTGAAGATTGAGGATTGGCTATTGAGGATTGAGGATTGTGGGTTGAGGTTTGAGGACGAGGACTGACGGTTGAGGATCGAGGATTGAGGATTGACGCTTGAGGATTGAGGATTGAGGATGGAGGATTGAAGAGAGAGGACTGAGTGTTGAGGATTGCGTGTTAAGAATTGATGTTTGAGGATTGAGATTTGATTATTGAATATTGTGGAATGATTATTGAACCATGAGAATTCAGGATATTCTTTTGGGTATTGAGAATTGAGGATTGATGATTGAGTATTGAGGATTGATGGTTGAGGGTTGTGCGTTGAATATTGAGGATTGAGGATTGAGGATTGAGGATTGCGGACTGAGGATTGAGGATTGCAGATTGAGTATTGAGGATTGAAGATTGAGGATTGAGGATCGAGGATTGAGGATTGAGGATGAGGGCTGAGGGTTGAGGGTAGAGGTTTGAGGATTGAGGATTGAAGATTGAGGATTGAGGATTGAGGATTGAGGATTGAGGATTGAAGATTGAGGATTGGGGATTGAGTATTGACGATTGAGGATTGAGTATTGAGAATTGAGAATTGAGGATTGATTATTGAAGATTGAGTGTTGAGGATTGAAGATTGAGGATTGAGGTTTGAGGACTGAACGCTGAGAATTGAGGATTGAGAATTGAGGATTGAGTATTGAGTATTGTAGATTGAGGATTGGGTATTGCGGATTGAAGAATGTGGATTGAGGATTGAGGATTGAGGATTGAGGATTGAGGATTGAAAATTGAGGATTGAGGATTGAGGATTGAGGATTGAATATTGAGTATTGAGGATTGAAGATTGAGGATTGAGGATTGAGGGTTGAGGATTGAGGACGTGGACTGACGGTTGAGGATTGAGGTTTGAGGATTGAGGATTGAGGATTGAGGACTGAGGATTGAGGATTGAGGATTGAGCATTGAGGATTGAAGATTGAGGAATGGGGATTGAGGATTGATGATAGAGGATTAAGGATTGAGGATTGGGGATTGAGGATCTAGGATTGGAGATTGATTATTGAGGATTGAAGATTGAGGATTGAGGATTGAGGATTGAGAATTGAGAATTGAGTGTGAGGACTGAGGGTTGAGGATTGAGGTTTGAGGAACGAGGATTGAGGATTGAGGATTGAGGACTGAGGATTGACGATTCAGTATTGAAGATTGAGGATTGATTACTGAGGATTGAGGATTGAGGATTGAGGATTGACGCTTGAGGATTGAGGATTGAGGATGGAGGATTGAAGAGAGAGGACTGAGTGTTGAGGATTGCGTGTTGAGGATTGATGTTTGAGGATTGAGATTTGATTATTGAATATTGTGGATTGAGTATTGAACCATGAGAATTCAGGATATTCTTTTGAGTATTGAGAATTGAGGATTGATGGTTGAGTATTGAGGATTGATGGTTGATGGTTGTGCGTTGAATATTGTGGATTGAGGATTGAAGATTGAGGATTGAGGATTGAGGATTGAAGATTGAGTATTGATGATTGAAGATTGAGGATTGGGGATTGAGGGTTGAGGTTTGAGAACGAGGACTGACGGTTGAGGATTGAGGTTTGAGGATTGAGAATTGAGGATTGAGTATTGAGTATTGTAGATTGAGGATTGGGTATTGCGGATTGAAGAATGTGGATTGATGATTGAGGATTGAGGATTGAGGATTGAGGATTGAAGATTGAGGATTGAGGATTGAGGATTGAGGATTGAATATTGAGTATTGAGGATTGAAGATTGAGGATTGAGGATTGAGGGTTGAGGATTGAGGACGTGGACTGACGGTTGAGGATTGAGGTTTGAGAATTGAGGATTGAGGATTGAGGACTGAGGATTGAGGATTGAGGATTGAGCAATGAGGATTGAAGATTGAGGAATGGGGATTGAGGATTGATGGTAGAGGATTAAGCATTGAGGATTGGGGATTGAGGATCTAGAATTGGAGATTGATTATTGAGGATTGAAGATTGAGGATTGAGGATTGAAGATTGACAATTGAGAATTGAGTGTCAGGGCTGAGGGTTGAGGATTGACGCTTGAGGATTGAGGATTGAGGATGGAGGATTGAAGAGAGAGGACTGAGTGTTGAGGATTGCGTGTTGAGGATTGATGTTTGAGGATTGAGATTTGATTATTGAATATTGTGGATTGAGTATTGAACCATGAGAATTCAGGATATTCTTTTGAGTATTGAGAATTGAGGATTGATGGTTGAGTATTGAGGATTGATGGTTGAGGGTTGTGCGTTGAATATTGTGGATTGAGGATTGAAGATTGAGGATTGAGTATTGAGGATTGAAGATTGAGTATTGATGATTGAAGATTGAGGATTGAGGATTGAGGGTTGAGGTTTGAGAACGAGGACTGACGGTTGAGGACTGAGGTTTGAGGATTGAGGATTAAGGATTGAGGACTGAAGATTGAATATTGATGATTGAAGATTGAGGATTCAGTATTGATGGTTGTGGACTGAGGACGAGGACTGAGGGTTGAGTATCGCTGTTTGAGGTCTGAGGATTGAGGATTGAGGATTGAGAATTGAGGATTGAGGATAGAGGATTGAAGATTGAGGATTGGGTATTGAGGATTGAAGGATGAGGATTGAGGATTGAGGATTGAGGATTGAGGATTGAAGACTGAGTATTGAGGATTGAATATTGAGGGTTGAGGATTCAGGACTGAGGATTGCGGATTGAGGATTGAGGATTGCATATTGAGTATTGGGGATTGAAGATTGAGGATTGAGAATTGAGGATTGAGGATTGAGGATTGAAGATTGAGGATTGGGGATTGAGGATTGACGATTGAGGATTGAGTATTGAGGATTGAGAATTGAGGATTGATTATTGAAGATTCAGTATTGAGGATTGAAGATTGAGGATTGAGGATTGAGGATTGAAGATTGAGGATTGAGGATTGAGGATTGACGATTGAATATTGAGTATTGAGGATTGAAGATTGAGGATTGAGGATTGAGGGTTGAGGATTGAGGACGTGGACTGACGGTTGAGGATTGAGGTTTGAGGATTGAGGATTGAGGATTGAGGATTGAGGGTTGAGGATTGAGGACGTGGACTGACGGTTGAGGATTGAGGTTTGTGGATTGAGGATTGAGGATTGAGGACTGAGGATTGAGGATTGAGGATTGAGCATTGAGGATTGAAGATTGAGGAATGGGGATTGAGGATTGATGATAGAGGATTAAGGATTGAGGATTGGGGATTGAGGATCTAGGATTGGAGATTGATTATTGAGGATTGAAGATTGAGGATTGAGGATTGAGGATTGAGAATTGAGAATTGAGTGTGAGGACTGAGGGTTGAGGATTGAGGTTTGAGGAACGAGGATTGAGGATTGAGGATTGAGGACTGAGGATTGACGATTCAGTATTGAAGATTGAGGATTGATTACTGAGGATTGAGGATTGAGTATTGAGGATTGACGCTTGAGGATTGAGGATTGAGGATGGAGGATTGTGGACGAGGACTGAGGGTTGAGTATTGCTGTTTGAGGTCTGAGGACTGAGGATTGAGGATTGAGAATTGAGGATTGAGGATAGAGGATTGAAGATTGAGGATTGGGTATTGAGGATTGAAGAATGAGGATTGAGGATTGAGGATTGAGGATTGAGGATTGAAGACTGTGTATTGAGGATTGAAGATTGAGGGTTGAGGATTCAGGACTGAGGATTGCGGATTGAGGATTGAGGATTGCATATTGAGTATTGGGGATTGAAGATTGAGGATTGAGTATTGAGGATTGAGGATTGAGGATTGAAGATTGAGGATTGGGGATTGAGGATTGACGATTGAGGATTGAGTATTGAGGATTGAGAATTGAGGATTGATTATTGAAGATTGAGTATTGAGGATTGAAGGTTGAGGATTGTGGATTAAGGATTGAAGATTGAGGATTGAGGATTGAGGATTGAGGATTGAATATTGAGTATTGAGGATTGAAGATTGAGGATTGAGGATTGAGGTTTGAGGATTGAGGACGTGGACTGACGGTTGAGGATTGAGGTTTGAGGATTGAGGATTGAGGATTGAGGACTGAGGATTGAGGATTGAGGATTGAGCATTGAGGATTGAAGATTGAGGACTGGGGATTGAGGATTGATGATAGAGGATTAAGGATTGAGGATTGGGGATTGAGGATCTAGGATTGGAGATTGATTATTGAGGATTGAAGATTGATGATTGAGGATTGAGGATTGAGAATTGAGAATTGAGTGTGAGGACTGAGGGTTGAGGACTGAGGTTTGAGGAACGAGGATTGAGGATTGAGGATTGAGGACTGAGGATTGACGATTCAGTATTGAAGATTGAGGATTGATGACTGAGGATTGAGGATTGAGGATTGAGGATTGAAGATTGAGTATTGAGGATTGAAGATTGAGGATTGGGGATTGAAGATTGAGGATTGAGGATTGAGGATTGAAGATTGAGGATAGAGGATTGAGTATTGGAGATTCAGGATTTGGGGACTGAGGATTGAAGATTGAGGATTGAGGATTGAGGATTGAGGATTGAGGATTGAGGATTGAGGATTGAAGATTGAGGATTGGGTATTGAGGATTGAGGATTGAGGGTTGAGGTTTGAGGACGAGGACTGACGGTTGAGGATTGAGGATTGAGGATTGACGCTTGAGGATTGAGGATTGAGGATGGAGGATTGAAGAGGGAGGACTGAGTGTTGAGGATTGCGTGTTGAGAATTGATGTTTGAGGATTGAGATTTGATTATTGAATATTGTGGAATGAGTATTGAACCATGAGAATTCAGGATATTCTTTTGGGTATTGAGAATTGAGGATTGATGGTTGAGTATTGAGGATTGATGGTTGAGGATTGAGGATTGAGGATTGCGGACTGAGGATTGAGGATTGAGAATTGAGAATTGAGTGTGAGGACTGAGGGTTGAGGATTGAGGTTTGAGGAACGAGGATTGAGGATTGAGGATTGAGGACTGAGGATTGACGATTCAGTATTGAAGATTGAGGATTGATTACTGAGGGTTGAGGATTGAGGATTGAGATTTGAGGACTGAGGATTGAGGATTGAAGATTGAGTATTGAGGATTGAAGATTGAGTGTTGAGAATTGAGGATTGAGGATTGAGGATGAGGGCTGAGGTTTGAGGATTGAGGATTGAGGGCTGAGGACTGAGGATTGAGGGTTGAGAATTGAGGATTGAGGATTGAGGATTGAAGATTGAGGATTGGGTATTGAGGATTGAAGAATGAGGATTGAGGATTGAGGATTGAGGATTGAGGATTAAGGATTGAGGATTGAAGATTGAGTATTCAGGATTGGAGATTGACGATTGAGGATTGAGGACCGAGGATTGAGGATTGAGGATTGAAGATTGAGTATTGAGGATTGAAGATTGAGGATTGAGGATTGAGGATTGAGGATTGAGGATTGAGGATTGAGGATTGAAGATTGAGGATTGGGGACTGAGTGTTGAGGGTTGAGTGATGGGAATTGATGTTTGTGGATAGAGATTTGAAGATTGCAGGTTGAGTATTGAGCATTGAAACCTGTGAATTGAGGATATTCTATTGAGGATTGAGGATTGACAGCTGATTGTTGAGGACTGAGGGCTGAAGATTCAGGATTCAGGATTGAGGATTCAGGATTGAGGTTTCAGGACTGAGGATTGAGGATTGAGGATTGAGGATTGAGGATTGAAGATTGAGGATTGGGGCCTGAGTGCTGAGGGCTGAGTGATGAGAATTGATGTTTGTGGATAGGGATTTGATGATTGCAGGTTGAGTATTGAGTATTGAAACCTGTGAAATGAGGATATTCTATTGTGGATTGAGGATTGACAACTGATTGTTGAGGACTGAGGGCTGAAGATTGAGGATTCAGGATTGAGGATTCAGGATTGAGGTTTGAGGACTGAGGATTGAGGATTGAGGATTGACGCTTGAGAATTGAGGATTGAAGATTGAGTATTCAGGATTGGAGATTGACGATTGAGGATTGAGGACCGAGGATTGAGGATTGAAGATTGAGTATTGAGGATTGAAGACTGAGGATTGAAGATTGAGGATTGAGGATTGAGGATTGAGGATTGAGGATTGAAGATTGAGGATTGGGGACTGAGTGTTGAAGGTTGAGTGATGAGAATTGATGTTTGTGGATAGAGATTTGAAGATTGCAGGTTGAGTATTGAGCATTGAAACCTGTGAATTGAGGATATTCTATTGAGGATTGAGGATTGACAACTGATTGTTGAGGACTGAGGGCTGAAGATTCAGGATTCAGGATTGAGGATTCAGGATTGAGCTTTCAGGACTGAGGATTGAGGATTGAAGTTTGAGGACTGAGGATTCAGGATTGAGGATTGACGATTGAGGTTTGGGAATTGAGGATTGAGGATTGAGGATTGAAGATTGAGGATTGGTGATTGAGGATTGACGATTGAGGATTGAGTATTGAGGATTGAGAATTGAGGACTGATTATTGAAGAATGAGTATTGAGGATTGAACATTGAGGATTGAGGATTGAGGATTGAAGATTGAGGATTGAGGATTGAGGATTGAGGATTGAATATTGAGTATTGAGGATTGAAGATTGAGGATTGAGGATTGAGTTTTGAGGATTGAGGACGTGGACTGGCGGTTGAGGATTGAGGTTTGAGGATTGAGGATTGAGGATTGAGGACTGAGGATTGAGGATTGAGGATTGAGCATTGAGGATTGAAGATTGAGGACTGGGGATTGAGGATTGATGATAGAGGATTAAGGATTGAGGATTGGGTATTGAGGATTGAACATTGAGGATTGAGGATTGAGTATTGAGGATTGAGGATTGGGGACTGAGTGTTGAGTGTTGAATGATGAGAATTGATGTTTGTGGATAGAGATTTGAAAATTGCAGATTGAGTATTGAGTATTGAAAACTGTGAATTGATGATATTCTATTGAGGATTGAGAATTGACAACTGATTGTTGAGGACTGAGGTCTGAAGATTGAGGATTCAGGATTGAGGATATAGGTTTGAGGTTCGAGGACTGAGGATTGAGGATTGAGGATTGAGGATTGAGCATTGAAGATTGAGGATTGGGTTTTGCGGATTGAACATTGAGGATTGAGGATTGAGGATTGAGGATTGAGGATTGAGGATTGAGGACTGAAGATTGAATATTGATGAATGAAGATTGAGGATTGAGTATTGATGGTTGTGGATTGAGGACGAGGTCTGAGGGTTGAGTATTGCTGTCTGAGGTCTGAGGATTGAGGATTGAGGATTGAGAATTGAGGATTGAGGATTGAGGATTGAAGATTGTGGATTGGGTATTGACGATTGAAGAATGAGGATTGAGGATTGAGGACTGAGGATTGAGGATTGAGAATTGAGGATTGACGATGAGGGCTGAGGGTTGAGGATTGAGGTTTGAGGACTGAGGGCTGAGGATTGAGGATTGAGAATTGAGGATTGAGTATTGAGTATTGTAGATTGAGGATTGGGTATTGCGGATTGAAGAATGTGGATTGAGGATTGAGGATTGAGGATTGAGGATTGAAGATTGAGGATTGAGGATTGAGGATTGAGGATTGAATATTTAGTATTGAGGATTGAAGATTGAGGATTGATTATTGAGGGTTGAGGATTGAGGACGTGGACTGACGGTTGAGGATTGAGGTTTGAGGATTGAGGATTGATTATTGAGGACTGAGGATTGAGGATTGAGGATTGAGCATTGAGGATTGAAGATTGAGGAATGGGGATTGAGGATTGATGATAGAGGATTAAGAATTGAGGATTGGGGATTGAGGATCTGGGATTGGAGATTGATTATTGAGGATTGAAGATTGAGGATTGAGGATTGAGGATTGAGGATTGAGAATTGAGAATTGAGTGTGAGGACTGAGGGTTGAGGATTGAGGTTTGAGGAACGAGGATTGAGGATTGAGGATTGAGGACTGAGGATTGACGATTCAGTATTGAAGATTGAGGATTGATTACTGAGGATTGAGGATTGAGGATTGAGGATGACGCTTGAGGATTGAGGATTGAGGATGGAGGATTGAAGAGAGAGGACTGAGTGTTGAGTATTGCGTGTCGAGGATTGATGTTTGAGGATTGAGATTTGATTATTGAATATTGTGGATTGAGTATTGAGCCATGAGAATTCAGGATATTCTTTTGAGTATTGAGAATTGAGGATTGATGGTTGAGTATTGAGGATTGATAGTTGAGGGTTGTGTGTTGAATATTGAGGAATGAGGATTGAGGATTGAGGATTGAGGATTGAGGATTGAGGATTGAAGATTGAGTATTGATGATTGAAGGTTGAGGATTGAGGATTCATGTTTGAGGATTAAGGACGAGGACTGACGGTTGAGGATTGAGGTTTGAGGATTGAGGATTCAGGATTGAGGACTGAGGATTGAGGATTGAGGGTTGTGGATTGAGGACGAGGACTGAGGGTTGAGTATTGATGTTTGAGGTCTGAGGATTTAGGATTGAGGATTCAGAATTGAGGATTGAGGATTGAGGGTTGAGGATTGAGGATTGAGGATTGACGATTGAGGATTGAGGAATGAGAATCGAGGATTGAGGATTGAGGATTGAAGATTGAGGACTGGGCATTGAGGATTCAAGAATGAGGATTTAGGATTGAGGATTGAGGATTGAGGATTGCAGATTGAGTATTGAGGATTGAAGATTGAGGACTGAGGATTGAGGATTGAGGATTGAGGATTGAAGATTGAGGATTGGGGACTGAGGATTGAGGATTGAAGATTGAGTATTGAGGATTGAGGGTCGAGGTTTGAGGACGAGGACTGACGGTTGAGGCATGAGGTTTGAGGATTGAGGTTTGAGGATTGAGGACTGAGGATTGAGGATTGAGGATTGAGCATTGAGGATTGAAGATTGAGGATTGAGGATTGAGGATTGAGGATTGAGGATGAGGGCTGAGGGTTGAGGATTGAGGTTTGAGGACTGAGGACTGAGGATTGAGGATTGAGAATTGAGGATTGAGGAATGAGGATTGAAGATTGAGGATTTGGTATTGAGCATTGAAGAATGAGGATTGAGGATTGAGGATTGAGGATTGAGGAATGAGGACTGAGGATTGAAGATTGAGTATTCAGGATTGGAGATTGACGATTGAGGATCGAGGACCGAGGATTGAGGATTGAGGATTGAAGAATGAGTATTGAGGATTGAAGATTGACGATTGAGGATTGAGAATTGAGGATTGATGATTGAGGATTGGGGACTGAGTGTTGAGGGTTGAGTGATGAGAATTGATGACTGTGGATAGAGATTTGAAGATTGCAGGTTGAGTATTGAGTATTGAAACCTGTGAATTGAGGATATTCTATTGAGGATTGAGGATTGACAACTGATTGTTGAGGACTGAGGGCTGAAGACTGAGGATTCAGGTTTGAGGATTCAGGATTGAGGTTTGAGGACTGAGGATTGAGGGTTGAGGATTGAGGATTGACGATTGAGGATTGAGGATTGAAGCTTGAGGATTGGGTATAGAGGATTGAACATTGAGGATCGTGGATTGAGTATTGATGATTGAGGATTGAGGATTGAAGGTTGAGTATTGATGATTGAAGATTGAGGATTGAGGATTGAGGGTTGAGGTTTGAGAACGAGGACTGACGGTTGAGGATTGAGGTTTGAGGATTGAGGATTGAGGATTGAGGACTGAAGACTGAATATTGATGATTGAAGATTGAGGATTCAGTATTGATGGTTGTGGACTGAGGACGAGGACTGAGGGTTGAGTATTGCTGTTTGAGGTCTGAGGATTGAGGATTGAGGATTGAGAATTGAGGATTGAGGATAGAGGATTGAAGATTGAGGTTTGGGTATTGAGGATTGAAGAGTGAGGATTGAGGATTGAGGATTGAGGATTGAGGATTGAAGACTGAGTATTGAGGATTGAAGGTTGAGGGTTGAGGATTCAGGACTGAGGATTGCGGATTGAGGATTGAGGATTGCACATTGAGTATTGGGGATTGAAGATTGAGGATTGAGAATTGAGGATTGAGGATTGAGGATTGCGGACTGAGGATTGAGGATTGTAGATTGAGTATTGAGGATTGAAGATTGAGGATTGAGGATTGAGTGTTGAGGGCTGAGTGATGAGAATTGATGTTTGTGGATAGGGATTTGATGATTGCAGGTTGAGTATTGAGTATTGAAACCTGTGAAATGAGGATATTCTATTGTGGATTGAGGATTGGCAACTGATTCTTGAGGACTGAGGGTTGAGGATTGAGGACGTGGACTGACGGTTGAGGATTGAGGTTTGAGGATTGAGGATTGATTATTGAGGACTGAGGATTGAGGATTGAGGATTGAGCATTGAGGATTGAAGATTGAGGAATGGGGATTGAGGATTGATGATAGAGGATCAAGGATTGAGGATTGGGGATTGAGGATCTGGGATTGGAGATTGATTATTGAGGATTGAAGATTGAGGATTGAGGATTGAGGATTGAGGATTGAGAATTGAGAATTGAGTGTGAGGACTGAGGGTTGAGGATTGAGGTTTGAGGAACGAGGATTGAGGATTGAGGATTGAGGACTGAGGATTGACGATTCAGTATTGAAGATTGAGGATTGATCACTGAGGATTGAGGATTGAGGATTGAGGATGACGCTTGAGGATTGAGGATTGAGGATGGAGGATTGAAGAGAGAGGACTGAGTGTTGAGTATTGCGTGTTGAGGATTGATGTTTGAGGATTGAGATTTGATTATTGAATATTGTGGATTGAGTATTGAACCATGAGAATTCAGGATATTCTTTTGAGTATTGAGAATTGAGGATTGATGGTTGAGTATTGAGGATTGATGGTTGAGGGTTGTGCGTTGAACATTGTGGATTGAGGATTGAAGATTGAGGATTGAGAATTGAGGATTGAAGATTGAGTATTGATGATTGAAGATTGAGGATTGAGGATTGAGGGCTGAGGTTTGAGAACGAGGACTGACGGTTGAGGATTGAGGTTTGAGGATTGAGGATTGAGGATTGAGGACTGAAGACTGAATATTGATGATTGAAGATTGAGGATTCAGTATTGATGGTTGTGGACTGAGGACGAGGACTGAGGGTTGAGTATTGCTGTTTGAGGTCTGAGGATTGAGGATTGAGGATTGAGAATTGAGTATTGAGGATAGAGGATTGAAGATTGAGGTTTGGGTATTGAGGATTGAAGAGTGAGGATTGAGGATTGAGGATTGAGGATTGAGGATTGAAGACTGAGTATTGAGGATTGAAGGTTGAGGGTTGAGGATTCAGGACTGAGGATTGCGGATTGAGGATTCAGGATTGCACATTGAGTATTGGGGATTGAAGATTGAGGATTGAGAATTGACGATTGAGGATTGAGGATTGCGGACTGAGGATTGAGGATTGTAGATTGAGTATTGAGGGTTGAAGATTGAGGATTGAGGATTGAGGATCGAGGATTGAGGATTGAGGATGAGGGCTGAGGGTTGAGCGTAGAGGTTTGAGGACTGAGGACTGAGGATTGAGGATTGAGAATTGAGGATTGAGGGTTGAGGATTGAAGTTTGAGGATTGAGGATTGAGGATGAGGGCTGAGGGTTGAGGATTGAGGTTTGTGGACTGAGGACTGAGGATTGAGGATTGAGAGTTGAGGATTGAAGACTGAGGATTGAAGATTGAGGATTGGGTGTTGAGGATTGAAGAATGAGGATTGAGGAATGAGGATTGAGGATTGAGGATTGAGGATTGAGGATTGAGGATTGAGGATTGAAGATTGAGTATTGATGATTGAAGACTGAGGGTTGAGGATTCATGCTTGAGGACTGAGGACGGGGACTGACGGTTGAGGATTGAGGTTTGAGGATTGAGGATTGAGGATTGAGGACTGAGGATTGAGGATTGAGTGTTGTGGATTGAGGACGAGGACTGAGGGTTGAGAATTGATGTTTGAGGTCTGAGGATTGAGGATTGCGGATTGAGAATTGAGGATTGAGGATTGAGGATTGAAGATTGAGGATTGGGGATTGAGGATTGAAGAATGAGGATTGAGGATTGAGCATAGAGGATTGAGGTTTGAGGATTCAGTATTGATGATTGAGAATTGAGGATTGAGGATTGAAGATTGAGTATTGAGAATTAAGGTTTGAGGATTGGAGATTGAGGATTGATGATTGAGGATTGAGGACTGAGAATTGAGGATTGAGGATTGAGCATTGACGATTGAAGATTGTGGACTGAGGATTGAGGATTGAAGATTGAGTATTGAGGATTGAAGATTGAGGATTGAGGATTGAGGATTGAGGATTGAGGATGAGGGCTGAAGGTTGAGGATTGAGGTTTGAGGACTGAGGACTGAGGATTGAGGATTGAGAATTGAGGATTGATGATTGAGGATTAAAGATTGAGGATTGGGTATTGAGGATTGAAGAATGAGGGTTGAGGGTTGAGGATTGAGGATTGAGGATTGAGAATTGAGGATTGAGGATTGAGGATTGAAGTTTGAGGATTGAGGATTGAGGATGAGGGCTGAGGGTTGAGGATTGAGGTTTGTGGACTGAGGACTGAGGATTGAGGATTGAGAGTTGAGGATTGAGGGTTGAGGATTGATGTTTGAGGATTGAGGATTGAGGATGAGGACTGACGGTTGACAGATTGAGGACTGAGGATTGACGCTTGAGGATTGAGGACTGAGGATGGAGGATTGAAGAGAGAGGACTGAGTGTTGAGGATTGCGTGTTGAGGATTGATGTTTGAGGATTGAGATTTGATTATTGAATATTGTGGATTGAGTATTGAACCATGAGAATTCAGGATATTCTTTTGGGTATTGAGAATTGAGGATTGATGATTGAGTATTGAGGATTGATGGTTGAGGGTTGTGCGTTGAGTATTGAGGATTGAGGATTGAGGATTGAGGATTGCGGACTGAGGATTGAGGATTGCAGATTGAGTATTGAGGATTGAAGATTGAGGATTGAGGATTGAGGATCGAGGATTGAGGATTGAGGATGAGGGCTGAGGGTTGAGGGTAGAGGTTTGAGGACTGAGGACTGAGGATTGAGGATTGAGAATTGAGGATTGAGGATTGAGGATTGAAGTTTGAGGATTGAGGATTGAGGATGAGGGCTGAGGGTTGAGGATTGAGGTTTGTGGACTGAGGACTGAGGATTGAGGTTTGAGAGTGGAGGATTGAAGACTGAGGATTGAAGATTGAGGATTGGGTGTTGAGGATTGAAGAATGAGGATTGAGGAATGAGGATTGAGGATTGAGGATTGAGGATTGAGGATTGAGGATTGAGGATTGAAGATTGAGTATTGATGATTGAAGACTGAGGGTTGAGGATTCATGCTTGAGGATTGAGGACGGGGACTGACGGTTGAGGATTGAGGTGTGAGGATTGAGGATTGAGGATTGAGGACTGAGGATTGAGGATTGAGTGTTGTGGATTGAGGACGAGGACTGAGGGTTGAGTATTGATGTTTGCGGTCTGAGGATTGAGGATTGAGGATTGAGAATTGAGGATTGAGGATTGAGGATTGAAGATTGAGGATTGGGTATTGAGGATTGAAGAATGAGGATTGAGGATAGAGGATAGAGGATTGAGGGTTGAGGATTCAGTATTGATGATTGAGAATTGAGGATTGAGGATTGAAGATTGAGTATTGAGAATTAAGGTTTGAGGATTGAGGATTGAGGATTGATGATTGAGGATTGAGGATTGAGAATTGAGGAATGAGGATTGAGGATTGAGTATTGAAGATAGAGTATTGAGGATTGAAATTGAGGATTGAGGATTGGGGGCTGAGGTTTGAGGACGAGAACTGACGGTTAAGGATTGAGGTTTGAGGATTGAGGATTGAGGATTGAGGACCGAGGATTGAGGATTGAGGATTGAGCATTGACGATTGAAGATTGTGGACTGAGGATTGAGGATTGAAGATTGAGTATTGAGGATTGAAGATTGAGGATTTAGGATGAGGGCTGAAGGTTGAGGATTGAGGTTTGAGGACTGAGGACTGAGGACTGAGGATTGAGGATTGAGAATTGAGGATTGAGGATTGAGGATTAAAGATTGAGGATTGGGTATTTAGGATTGAAGAATGAGGATTGAGGGTTGAGGATTGAGGATTGAGGATTGAGAATTGAAGATTGAGTATTCGGGATTGAAGATTGACGATTGAGGATTGAGGATTGAGGACTGAGGATTGAGGATTGAGGATTGAGGATTGAAGATAGAGTATTGAGGATTGAAGATTGAGGATTGAGGATTGAGGATTGAGGATTGAGGATTGAAGATTGAGTATTGAGGATTGATGACTAAGGTTGAGGAATGAGGATTGGGCATTGAGGATTGAGGATTGAAGATTGAGGATTAGGGACTGAGTATTCAGGGTTGAGTGATGAGAATTGATGGTTGTGGATAGAGATCTGAAGATTGCAGGTTGAGTATTGAGTATTGAAAACTGTGAATTGAGGATATTCTATTGAGGATTGAGGATTGGCAACTGATTGTTGAGGACTCAGGGCTGAGGATTGAGGATTCAGGATTGAGGATTCAGGATTGAGGATTCATGATTGAGGTTTGAGGATTGAGTATTGAGGATTGAGAATGAGGGCTGAGGATTGAGGATTGAAGATTGAGGATTTATGAATGAGGAATGAGGATTGAGTATTGAGGATTGAGGATTGAGGATTGAGGATTGAAGATTGAGGATTTATGAATGAGGAATGAGGATTGAGTATTGAGGATTGAGGATTGAGGATTGAGGATTGAAGATTGAGTATTGAGGATTGAAGATTGACGATTGAGGATTGAGGATTGAGGATTGAGGATTGAGGATTGAGGATTGAGGATTGAGGATTGAGGATTTGGGACTGAGGGTTGAAGATTGAGGATTGAGGATTGAGGATTGAGGATTGAGGATTGAGGATTGAGCATTGAAGATTGAGGATTGGGTATTGAGGATTGAGGATTCAGGGTTGAGGTTTGAGGACGAGGACTGACGGTTCAGGATTGAGGATTGAGGATTGACGCTTGAGGATTGAGGATTGAGGATGGAGGATTGAAGAGAGAGGACTGAGTGTTGAGGATTGCGTGTTGAGAATTGATGTTTGAGGATTGAGATTTGATTATTGAATATTGTGGATTGAGTATTGAACCATGAGAATTCAGGATATTCTTTTGGGTATTGAGAATTGAGGATTGATGGTTGAGTATTCAGGATTGATGGTTGAGGGTTGTGCGTTGAATATTGAGTATTGAGGATTGAAGGTTTAGGATTGAGGATTGAGGATGAGGGCTGAGGGTTGAGGATTGAGGTTTGAGGACTGAGGACTGAGGATTGAGGATTAAGAATTGAGGATTGAGGATTGAGGATTGAGGATTGGGTATTGAGCATTGAAGAATGAGGATTGAGGATTGAGGATTGAGGATTGAGGAATGAGGACTGAGGATTGAAGATTGAGTATTCAGGATTGGAGACTGACGATTGAGGATCGAGGACCGAGGATTGAGGTTTGAGGATTGAAGAATGAGTATTGAGGATTGAAGATTGACGATTGAGGATTGAGAATTGAGGATTGATGGTTGAGGATTGGGGACTGAGTGTTGAGGGTTGAGTGATGAGAATTGATGACTGTGGATAGAGATTTGAAGATTGCAGGGTGAGTATTGAGTATTGAAACCTGTGAATTGAGGATATTCTATAGAGGATTGAGGATTGACAACTGATTGTTGAGGACTGTGGGCTGAAGACTCAGGATTCAGGTTTGAGGATTCAGGATTGAGGTTTGAGGACTGAGGATTGAGGATTGAGGATTGAGGATTGACGATTGAGGATTGAGGATTGAAGCTTGAGGATTGGGTATTGAGGATTGAACATTGAGGATCGTGGATTGAGTATTGATGATTGAGGATTGAGGATTGAAGGTTGAATATTGATGATTGAAGATTGAGGATCGAGGATTGAGGGTTGTGGATTGAGGACGAGGACTGAGTGTTGAGTATTGATGTTTGAGGTCTGAGGATTGAGGATTGAGGATTGAGAATTGAGGACTGAGGATTGAGGATTGAAGATTGAGGATTGAGGATTGAAGACTGAGGATTGCGGATTGAGGATTGACGATTGAGGATTGAGTATTGACGAGTGAGAATTGAGGATTGAGTATTGAAGATTGAGGATTGAGGATTGAAGATTGAGTATAGATGATTGAAGATTGAGGACTGAGGATTGAGTGTTGAGGATTGAGGACGAGGATTGACGATTGAGGATTGAGGTTTGAGGATTGAGCATTGTGGATTGAGGACTGAGGATTGAGGATTGAGGATTGAGCATTGAGGATTGAAGATTGAGTATTGAGGATCGAAGATTGAGGATTGAGGATTGAGGATTGAGGATTGAGGATTGAGGATTGAGGATTGAAGATTGAGCATTGGGGACGGAGTGTTGAGGGTCGAGTGATGAGAATTGATGTTTGTGGATAGAGATTTGAAGATTGCAGATTGAGTTTTGAGTATTGAAAACTGTGAATTGATGATATTCTATTGAGGATTGAGGATTGACAACTGATTGTTGAGGTCTGAGGGCTGAAGGTTGAGGATTCAGGATTGAGTATTCAGGATTGAGGTTTGAGGTCATAGGATTGAGGATTGAGGATTGAGTATTGAGGATTGAGGATTGAGGATTGAAGATTGAGTATTGGGTGTTGAGGATTGAACATTGATGATTGAAGATTGAGGATTGGGGATTGAGGTTTGAGGATTGAGCACGAGGACTGACGGTTGCGGATTGAGGTTTGAGGATTGAGGATTGAGGATTGAGGACTGAGGATTGTGGATTGAGGGTTGTGGATTGAGGACGAGGACTGAGGGTTGAGTATTGATGTTTGAGGTCTGAGGATTGATGATTGAGGATTGAGAATTGAGGATTGAGCATTGAGGATTGAAGATTGAGGATTGGGTATTGAGGATTGGAGAATGAGGATTGGCGATTGAGGATTGAGGATTGAGGTTTGAGGATTGAGTATTGAGGATTCAGAATTGAGGATTGAGGATTGAAGATTGAGTATTGAGGATTGAAGGTTGAGGATTGAGGATTGAGGATTGGGGATTGAGGATTGAAGATTGAGTATTGAGAATTGAGGATTGAGGATTGTAGATTGAGTATTGAGGATTGAAGGTTGAGGATTGAGGATTGAGGATTGAGGATTGAGGATTAAAGATTGAGGATTGCGGACTGAGTGTTGAGGGTTGAGGACGAGGACTGACGGTTGAGGATTGTGGTTTGAGGATTGAGGATTGAGGATTGAGAATTGAGGATGAGGACTGAGGTTTGAGGATTGAGGTTTGAGGAATGAGGATTGAGGATTGGGGATTGAGGATTGAGGACGAGGACTGACGGTTGAGGGTTGTGGTTTGAGGATTGAGGATTGAGGATTGAGAATTGAGGATGAGGACTGAGGTTTGAGGATTGAGGTTTGAGGAATGAGGATTGAGGATTGGGGATTGAGGATTGAGGATTGAGTATTGAGTATTGAAGGTTGAGGATTGATGACTGAGGATGGAGGATTGCGGATTGACGATTGAGGATTGAGGATTGAGGGTTGAAGGTTGAGTGTGGAGGATTGAAGGTTGAGGATTGACGATTGAGGATTGAGTATTGAGGATGATGGCTGAGGTTTGAGGTTTGAGGTTTGAGTATTGAATCCTGAGAATTCAGGATGTTCAATTGAGTATTGAGAATTGAGGATTGATGCTTTAGTATTGAGGATTCAGGATTGAGGATTGAGGATTGAGTATTGAAGATTGAGGATTGATGATTGAGGATTTAGGATTGAGGATTGAGGATTGAGGATTGAGGATTGGGGACTGAGGATTGAGGATAGAGGATTGAAGATTGAGGATTGGGGACTGAGTGTTGAGGGTTGAGTGATGAGGATTGATGTTTGTGGATAGAGATTCGAAGTATGCAGATTGAGAATTTAGTATTGAAAACTGTGAATTGATGATATTCTATTGAGGATTGAGGATCGACAACTGATTGTTGAGGTCTGAAGTCTGAAGGTTGAGTACTGAGGATTGAGGTTTCAGGATTGAGGTTTGAGGACTGAGGATTGAGGATTGAGGATTGAGGATCTAGGATTGGAGATTGATTATTGAGGATTGAAGATTGAGGGTTAAGTATTGAGGATTGAGATGGAGAATTGAGGATGAGGACTGAGGGTTGAGGATTGAGGTTTGACGTACGAGTATTGAGGATTGAGGATTGAGGATTGAGGATTGAGTATTGAAGATTGAGGATTGAAGATTGAGGATTGAGGATTGAGGACTGAGGATTGAGGATTGAAGATTGAGTATTGAGGATTGAAGATTGAGGATTGAGGATTGAGGATGGAGGATTGAAGAGAGAGGACTGAGTGTTGAGGATTGAGTGTTGAGGATTTATGTTTGAGGGTTGAGATTTGATTATTGATTTTTGTGGATTGAGTATTGAACGATGAGAATTCAGGGTATTCTATTGAGTATTGAGAATTGAGGATTGATTGTTGAGTATTGAGGGTTGATGGTTGAGGGTTTTGTGTTGAATATTGAGGATTGAGGATTGAGGATTGAGGATTGAGGTTTGAGGACTGAAGATTGAGTATTGATGATTGAAGATTCGGGATTGAGGATTGAGGATTGAGGATTGAGGATTGAAGATTGAGTATTGAGGATTGAAGATTGAGGATTGAGGATTGAGGATGGAGGATTGAAGAGAGAGGACTGAGTGTTGAGGATTGAGTGTTGAGGATTGATGTTTGAGGGTTGAGATTTGATTATTGATTTTTGTGGACTGAGTATTGAACGAAGAGAATTCAGGGTATTCTATTGAGTATTGAGAATTGAGGATTGATTGTTGAGTATTGAGGGATGATGGTTGAGGGTTTTGTGTTGAATATTGAGGATTGAGGATTGAGGATTGAGGATTGAGGATTGAGGATTGAGGATTGAAGATTGAGTATTGAGGATTGAAGGTTGAGGATTGAGGATTGAGGATTGAGGATTGAGGATTGAAGATTGAGGATTGGGGATTGAGGATTGACGATTGAGGATTGAGTATTGACGATTGAGAATTGAGGATTGAGGATTGAAGGTTGAGTATTGTGGACTGAAGATTGAGGATTGAGGATTGACGATTGAGTATTGAGGATTGAGGGTTGAGGATTGACGATGAGGGCTGAGGGTTGAGGATTGAGGTTTGAGGTCTGAGGACTGAGGATTGAGGATTGAGGATTGAGGATTGAGGATTGAGGATTGAGGATTGAGGATTGAGGATTGAGGATTGAGGATTGAGGATTTGGGACTGAGGGTTGAAGATTGAGGATTGAGGATTGAGGATTGAGGATTGAGGATTGAGGATTGAGCATTGAAGATTGAGGATTGGGTATTGAGGATTGAGGATTCAGGGTTGAGGTTTGAGGACGAGGACTGACGGTTCAGGATTGAGGATTGAGGATTGACGCTTGAGGATTGAGGATTGAGGATGGAGGATTGAAGAGAGAGGACTGAGTGTTGAGGATTGCGTGTTGAGAATTGATGTTTGAGGATTGAGATTTGATTATTGAATATTGTGGATTGAGTATTGAACCATGAGAATTCAGGATATTCTTTTGGGTATTGAGAATTGAGGATTGATGGTTGAGTATTCAGGATTGATGGTTGAGGGTTGTGCGTTGAATATTGAGGATTGAGGATTGAGGATTGAGGATTGAGGATTGAGGATTGAGGATTGAAGATTGAGTATTGATGATTGAAGATTGAGGATTGAGGATTGAGTGTTGAGGTTTGAGGACGAGGACTGACGGTTGAGGATTGAGGTTTGAGGATTGAGGATTGAGGATTGAGGACTGAGGATTGAGGATTGAGGATTGAGCATTGATGATTAAAGATTGAGGACTTAGGATTGAGGATTGAAGATTGAGTATTGAGGATTGAAGGTTTAGGATTGAGGATTGAGGATTGAGGATTGAGGATGAGGGCTGAGGGTTGAGGATTGAGGTTTGAGGACTGAGGACTGAGGATTGAGGATTAAGAATTGAGGATTGAGGATTGAGGATTGAGGATTGGGTATTGAGCATTGAAGAATGAGGATTGAGGATTGAGGATTGAGGATTGAGGAATGAGGACTGAGGATTGAAGATTGAGTATTCAGGATTGGAGACTGACGATTGAGGATCGAGGACCGAGGATTGAGGATTGAGGATTGAAGAATGAGTATTGAGGATTGAAGATTGACGATTGAGGATTGAGAATTGAGGATTGATGGTTGAGGATTGGGGACTGAGTGTTGAGGGTTGAGTGATGAGAATTGATGACTGTGGATAGAGATTTGAAGATTGCAGGGTGAGTATTGAGTATTGAAACCTGTGAATTGAGGATATTCTATAGAGGATTGAGGATTGACAACTGATTGTTGAGGACTGTGGGCTGAAGACTCAGGATTCAGGTTTGAGGATTCAGGATTGAGGTTTGAGGACTGAGGATTGAGGATTGAGGATTGAGGATTGACGATTGAGGATTGAGGATTGAAGCTTGAGGATTGGGTATTGAGGATTGAACATTGAGGATCGTGGATTGAGTATTGATGATTGAGGATTGAGGATTGAAGGTTGAATATTGATGATTGAAGATTGAGGATCGAGGATTGAGGGTTGTGGATTGAGGACGAGGACTGAGTGTTGAGTATTGATGTTTGAGGTCTGAGGATTGAGGATTGAGGATTGAGAATTGAGGACTGAGGATTGAGGATTGAAGATTGAGGATTGGGTGTTGAGGATTGAAGAATGTGGATTGAGGATTGAGGATTGAGGATTGAGGATTGAAGATTGAGTATTGAGGATTGAAGACTGAGCATCGAGGATTGTGGATTGAGGATTGAGGATTGAAGATTGAGGATTGGGGACTGAGTGTTGAGGGTTGAATGATGAGAATTGATGTTTGTGGATAGAGATTCGAAGATTGCAGATTGAGTATTGAGTATTGAAAACTGTGAATTGATGATACTCAATTGAGGATTAAGAATTGACCACTGATTGTTGAGGACTGAGGTCTGAAGATTGAGGATTCAGGATTGAGGATTCAGGTTTGATGTTTGAGGACTGAGGATTGAGGATTGAGGATCTAGGATTGGAGATTGATTATTGAGGATTGAAGATTGAGGGTTAAGTATTGAGGATTGAGATGGAGAATTGAGGATGAGGACTGAGGGTTGAGGATTGAGGTTTGACGTACGAGTATTGAGGATTGAGGATTGAGGATTGAGGATTGAGTATTGAAGATTGAGGATTGAAGATTGAGGATTGAGGATTGAGGACTGAGGATTGAGGATTGAAGATTGAGTATTGAGGATTGAAGATTGAGGATTGAGGATTGAGGATGGAGGATTGAAGAGAGAGGACTGAGTGTTGAGGATTGAGTGTTGAGGATTTATGTTTGAGGGTTGAGATTTGATTATTGATTTTTGTGGATTGAGTATTGAACGATGAGAATTCAGGGTATTCTATTGAGTATTGAGAATTGAGGATTGATTGTTGAGTATTGAGGGTTGATGGTTGAGGGTTTTGTGTTGAATATTGAGGATTGAGGATTGAGGATTGAGGATTGAGGTTTGAGGACTGAAGATTGAGTATTGATGATTGAAGATTCGGGATTGAGGATTGAGGATTGAGGATTGAGGATTGAAGATTGAGTATTGAGGATTGAAGATTGAGGATTGAGGATTGAGGATGGAGGATTGAAGAGAGAGGACTGAGTGTTGAGGATTGAGTGTTGAGGATTGATGTTTGAGGGTTGAGATTTGATTATTGATTTTTGTGGATTGAGTATTGAACGAAGAGAATTCAGGGTATTCTATTGAGTATTGAGAATTGAGGATTGATTGTTGAGTATTGAGGGATGATGGTTGAGGGTTTTGTGTTGAATATTGAGGATTGAGGATTGAGGATTGAGGATTGAGGATTGAGGATTGAGGATTGAAGATTGAGTATTGAGGATTGAAGGTTGAGGATTGAGGATTGAGGATTGAGGATTGAGGATTGAAGATTGAGGATTGGGGATTGAGGATTGACGATTGAGGATTGAGTATTGACGATTGAGAATTGAGGATTGAGGATTGAAGGTTGAGTATTGTGGACTGAAGATTGAGGATTGAGGATTGACGATTGAGTATTGAGGATTGAGGGTTGAGGATTGACGATGAGGGCTGAGGGTTGAGGATTGAGGTTTGAGGTCTGAGGACTGAGGATTGAGGATTGAGGATTGAGGATTGAGGATTGAGGATTGAGGATTGAGGATTGAGGATTGAGGATTGAGGATTGAGGATTTGGGACTGAGGGTTGAAGATTGAGGATTGAGGATTGAGGATTGAGGATTGAGGATTGAGGATTGAGCATTGAAGATTGAGGATTGGGTATTGAGGATTGAGGATTCAGGGTTGAGGTTTGAGGACGAGGACTGACGGTTCAGGATTGAGGATTGAGGATTGACGCTTGAGGATTGAGGATTGAGGATGGAGGATTGAATAGAGAGGACTGAGTGTTGAGGATTGCGTGTTGAGAATTGATGTTTGAGGATTGAGATTTGATTATTGAATATTGTGGATTGAGTATTGAACCATGAGAATTCAGGATATTCTTTTGGGTATTGAGAATTGAGGATTGATGGTTGAGTATTCAGGATTGATGGTTGAGGGTTGTGCGTTGAATATTGAGGATTGAGGATTGAGGATTGAGGATTGAGGATTGAGGATTGAGGATTGAAGATTGAGTATTGATGATTGAAGATTGAGGATTGAGGATTGAGTGTTGAGGTTTGAGGACGAGGACTGACGGTTGAGGATTGAGGTTTGAGGATTGAGGATTGAGGATTGAGGACTGAGGATTGAGGATTGAGGATTGAGCATTGATGATTAAAGATTGAGGACTTAGGATTGAGGATTGAAGATTGAGTATTGAGGATTGAAGGTTTAGGATTGAGGATTGAGGATTGAGGATTGAGGATGAGGGCTGAGGGTTGAGGATTGAGGTTTGAGGACTGAGGACTGAGGATTGAGGATTAAGAATTGAGGATTGAGGATTGAGGATTGAGGATTGGGTATTGAGCATTGAAGAATGAGGATTGAGGATTGAGGATTGAGGATTGAGGAATGAGGACTGAGGATTGAAGATTGAGTATTCAGGATTGGAGACTGACGATTGAGGATCGAGGACCGAGGATTGAGGATTGAGGATTGAAGAATGAGTATTGAGGATTGAAGATTGACGATTGAGGATTGAGAATTGAGGATTGATGGTTGAGGATTGGGGACTGAGTGTTGAGGGTTGAGTGATGAGAATTGATGACTGTGGATAGAGATTTGAAGATTGCAGGGTGAGTATTGAGTATTGAAACCTGTGAATTGAGGATATTCTATAGAGGATTGAGGATTGACAACTGATTGTTGAGGACTGTGGGCTGAAGACTCAGGATTCAGGTTTGAGGATTCAGGATTGAGGTTTGAGGACTGAGGATTGAGGATTGAGGATTGAGGATTGACGATTGAGGATTGAGGATTGAAGCTTGAGGATTGGGTATTGAGGATTGAACATTGAGGATCGTGGATTGAGTATTGATGATTGAGGATTGAGGATTGAAGGTTGAATATTGATGATTGAAGATTGAGGATCGAGGATTGAGGGTTGTGGATTGAGGACGAGGACTGAGTGTTGAGTATTGATGTTTGAGGTCTGAGGATTGAGGATTGAGGATTGAGAATTGAGGACTGAGGATTGAGGATTGAAGATTGAGGATTGGGTGTTGAGGATTGAAGAATGTGGATTGAGGATTGAGGATTGAGGATTGAGGATTGAAGATTGAGTATTGAGGATTGAAGACTGAGCATCGAGGATTGTGGATTGAGGATTGAGGATTGAAGATTGAGGATTGGGGACTGAGTGTTGAGGGTTGAATGATGAGAATTGATGTTTGTGGATAGAGATTCGAAGATTGCAGATTGAGTATTGAGTATTGAAAACTGTGAATTGATGATACTCAATTGAGGATTAAGAATTGACCACTGATTGTTGAGGACTGAGGTCTGAAGATTGAGGATTCAGGATTGAGGATTCAGGTTTGATGTTTGAGGACTGAGGATTGAGGATTGAGGATTGAGGATTGAGGATTGAGGATTGTGGATTGAATCTTGAGCATTGGCTATTGAGGATTGAACATTTAGGATTGTGGATTGAGTATTGATGATTGAGGATTGAGGATTGAAGATTGAATATTGATGATTGAAGACTGAGGATCGAGGATTGAGTGTTGTGGATTGAGGACGAGGACTGAGCGTTGAGTATTGATGTTTGAGGACTGAGGATTGAGGATTGAGGATTGAGAATTGAGGACTGAGGATTGAGGATTCAAGATTGAGGATTGGGTGTTGAGGACTGAAGTATGTGGATTGAGGATTGAGGATTGAGGATTGAGGATTGAAGATTGAGTATTGAGGATTGAAGATTGAGGATTGATGATTGAGGATTGAGGATTGAGTATTGAAGATTGAGGATTGGGTATTGCGGATTGAACATTGAGGATTGAAGATTGAGGATTGAAGATTCAGTATTGAGGATTGAAGATTGAGGATTGAGAATTGAGGATTGAGGATTGAAGATTGAGTATTGAGGATTGAAGATTGAGGATTGAGGACTGAGAATTGAGGATTGAGGGTAGAGGATTGAGGAATGAGGATTGAAGACTGAGGATTGGGTATTGAGGATTGAACATTGAGGATTCGGTATTGAGGATTGAAGAATGAGGATTGAGGAGTGAGGACTGAGGATTGAGGATTGCAGTTTGAGTGTTGAGGATTGAGGATTGAGGATTGAGGATTGAGGATTGAGGATTGAGGATAGAGGATTGAGGATTGAGGATTGAGGATAGAAGATTGAGTATTGAGGATTGAAGATTGAGGATTGAGGATTGAGGATTGAGGATTGAGGATTGAGGATTGAGGATTGAGGATTGAGGATTGAAGATTGAGGATTGAGGATTGCGGATTGAGGATTGAGGATTGAATATTAAGGATTGAGGATAGACAATTGACTGTTGAGGACTGACGGCTGAAGGTTGAGGATTCAGGATTGAGGATTCCGGATTGAGGTTTGAGGACTGAGGATTGAGGGTTGAGGATTGAGGATTGAGGATTGAGGATTGAGGATTGACGCTTGAGTATTCGGGATTGAAGATTGACGATTGAGGATTGAGGATTGAGGACTGAGGATTGAGGATTGAGGATTGAGGATTGAAGATAGAGTATTGAGGATTGAAGATTGAGGGTTGAGGATTGAGGATTGAAGATTGAGAATTGAGGACTGAGGATTGAGGATTGAGGATTGAAGATTGAGGATTGGGGATTGATGATTGACGACTGAGGATTGAGGATTGAGGAATGAGGATTGAGGCTTGAGTATTGAGGACTGAGGGTTGAATATTGATGTTTGAGGTCTGAGGATTGAGGATTGAGGATTGAGAATTGAGGATTGACGATAGAGGATTGAATATTGAGGATTGCAGATTGAGTATTGAGGATTGAAGATTGTGGGTTGAGGATTGAGTATTGAGGATTGAGCATTGAGTATTGAGGATTGAGGATTGAGGATTGAAGATTGAGTATTGAGTATTGAGGATTGAAGATTGAGGATTGAGGACTGAGGATTGAAGATTGAGTATTGATGATTGAAGATTGAGGATTGGGGATTGAGGTTTGAGGATTGAGGACGAGGACTGACGGTTGGGGATTGAGGTTTGAGGATTGAGGATTGAGGATTGAGGACTGAGGATTGAGGATTGAGGGTTGTGGATTGAGGACGAGGACTGAGGGTTGAGTATTGACGTTTGAGGTCTGAGGAGTGAGGATTGAGGATTGAGAATTGAGGATTGAGCATTGAGGATTGAACATTGAGGATTGGGTATTGAGGATTGAAGAATGAGGATTGGGGACTGAGGATTGAGGATTGAGGTTTGAGGATTGAGTATTGAGGATTGAGAATTGAGAATTGAGGATTGAAGATTGAGTATTGAGTATTGAAGATTGAGGATTGAGGATTGAGGATTGAAGATTGAGGACTGAGTGTTGTGGGTTGAGTGATGAGTATTGATGTTTGTGGATTGAGATTTGACGATTGATGAATGGGGATTGAGTATTGAAAGCTGTGAATTGAGGATATTCTATTGAGGATTGATGATTGACACTTGAATGTTGAGGACTGACGGCTGAAGATTGAGGATTCAGGATTGAGGATTCCGGATTGAAGTTTGAGGACTGAGGATTGAGGGTTGAGGATTGAGGATTGAGGATTGACGCTTGAGGATTGAGGATTGAGGATTGAGGATTGAGGAATGAGGATTGAGCATTGAGGATTGGAGATTGAGGACTGGGGAATGAGGATTGAAAATTGAGGATTAAGGATTGAAGATTGGGGATTGAGGATCTAGGATTGGCGATTGGTTATTGAGGATTGAAGATTGAGGATTGAGGATTGAGTATTGAGAATTGAGAATTGAGGATGTGGGCTGAGGGTTGAGGGTTGAGGTTGGAGGATTGAGGATTGAGGATTGAGGACTGAGGGTTGAGGATTGAGGATTGAGGATTGAGGACTGAGGATTGGGGACTGGGGATTGAGGATTGAAGATTGAGGATTAAGGATTGAGGATTGGGGATTGGGGATCAAGGATTGGAGATTGATTATTGAGGATTTAAGATTGAGGGTTAAGTATTGAGGATTGAGATGGAGAATTGAGGATGAGGACTGAGGGTTGAGGATTGAGGTATGAGGTACGAGGATTGAGGATTGCGGATTGAGGATTGAAGATTGAGTATTGATGATTGAAGATTGAGGATTGAGGATTGACGATTGAGGATTGAGGATTGAGGTTTGAGGACTGACGATGAGGGCTGAGGGTTCAAGATTGAGGATTGGTGACTGAGTGTTGAGGGTTGAGTGATGAGGATTGATGTTTGTGGATAGAGATTCGAAGATTGCAGATTGAGAATTTAGTATTGAAAACTGTGAATTGATGATATTCTATTGAGGATTGAGGAATGACAACTGATTGTTGAGGTCTGAAGTCTGAAGGTTGAGTACTGAGGATTGAGGTTTCAGGATTGAGGTTTGAGGACTGAGGATTGAGGATTGAGGATTGAGGCTTGAGGATTGAGGATTGAGGTATGAAGATTGAGGATTGAGGATCCAGGATGAGGGCTGAAGGTTGAGGATTGAGGTTTGAGGACTGAGGTCTGAGGATTGAGGGTTGAGAATTAAGGATTGAGGATTGAGGATTGAATGTTGAGGATTGAGGATTGAGGATTGAGGATTGAGGATTGAGGATTGAGGATTGAGGATTGAGGTTAGAGGATTGAAGATTGAGGATTGGGGACTGAGTGTTGAGGGTTGAGTAATGGGGATTGATGTTTGTGGATAGAGATTCGAAGATTGCAGATTGAGAATTTAGTATTGAAAACTGTGAATTGGTGATATTCTATTGAGGATTGAGGATTGACAACTGATTGTTGAGGTCTGAAGTCTGAAGGTTGAGGACTGAGGATTGAGGATTCAGGATTGAGGTTTGAGGACTGAGGATTGAGGATTGAGTATTGAGGATTGAGGATTGAAGATTGAGTATTGATGAGTGAAGGTTGCGGATTGATTATTGAGGGTTGAGGTTTGAGGACGAGGACTGAGGGTTGAGGATTGAGGTTTGAGGACAGGGGATTGAGGATTGAGGATTGAGAATTGATAATTGAGGATTGAGGATTGAAGATTTAGGATAGGGTATTGAGGATTGAGGATTGGGGATTGAGGATCTAGTATTGGAAATTGATCATTTAGCATTGAAGATAGAGGGTTGAGGATTGAGGATTGAGGATTGAGAATTGAGAATTGAGGATGAGGGCTGAGGTTTGAGGATTGAGGATTGAGGATTGGGGATTAAAGATTGAGGATTGAGGATCCAGGATGAGGGCTGAAGGTTGAGGATTGAGGTTTGAGGACTGAGGTCTGAGGACTGAGGGTTGAGAATTAAGGATTGAGGATTGAGGATTGAAGATTGAGCATTGATAATTGAGTATTGTGGATTGAAGGTGGAGGACTGAGGAATAAGGATTGAGGATTGAGGATGAGGGCTGAGGGTTGAGAATTGGGGTTTGAGGATTGAGGACCGAGGATTGAGGATTGAGAATTGAGGATTGAGGATTGAGGATTGAAGATTGAGGATTGGGTAATGAGGATTGAAGAATGAGGACTGAGGATTGAGGCTTGAGGATTGAGGATTGAAGATTGAGTATTGAGGATTGAAGATTGAGGATTGAGGATTGAGGATTGAGGATTGAGGATTGAAGATTGAGGATTAAGGATTGAGGATTGGGGATTGGGGATCAAGGATTGGAGATTGATTATTGAGGATTTAAGATTGAGGGTTAAGTATTGAGGATTGAGATGGAGAATTGAGGATGAGGACTGAGGGTTGAGGATTGAGGTATGAGGTACGAGGATTGAGGATTGCGGATTGAGGATTGAAGATTGAGTATTGATGATTGAAGATTGAGGATTGAGGATTGACGATTGAGGATTGAGGATTGAGGTTTGAGGACTGACGATGAGGGCTGAGGGTTCAAGATTGAGGATTGGTGACTGAGTGTTGAGGGTTGAGTGATGAGGATTGATGTTTGTGGATAGAGATTCGAAGATTGCAGATTGAGAATTTAGTATTGAAAACTGTGAATTGATGATATTCTATTGAGGATTGAGGAATGACAACTGATTGTTGAGGTCTGAAGTCTGAAGGTTGAGTACTGAGGATTGAGGTTTCAGGATTGAGGTTTGAGGACTGAGGATTGAGGATTGAGGATTGAGGCTTGAGGATTGAGGATTGAGGTATGAAGATTGAGGATTGAGGATCCAGGATGAGGGCTGAAGGTTGAGGATTGAGGTTTGAGGACTGAGGTCTGAGGATTGAGGGTTGAGAATTAAGGATTGAGGATTGAGGATTGAATGTTGAGGATTGAGGATTGAGGATTGAGGATTGAGGATTGAGGATTGAGGATTGAGGATTGAGGTTAGAGGATTGAAGATTGAGGATTGGGGACTGAGTGTTGAGGGTTGAGTAATGGGGATTGATGTTTGTGGATAGAGATTCGAAGATTGCAGATTGAGAATTTAGTATTGAAAACTGTGAATTGGTGATATTCTATTGAGGATTGAGGATTGACAACTGATTGTTGAGGTCTGAAGTCTGAAGGTTGAGGACTGAGGATTGAGGATTCAGGATTGAGGTTTGAGGACTGAGGATTGAGGATTGAGTATTGAGGATTGAGGATTGAAGATTGAGTATTGATGAGTGAAGGTTGCGGATTGATTATTGAGGGTTGAGGTTTGAGGACGAGGACTGAGGGTTGAGGATTGAGGTTTGAGGACAGGGGATTGAGGATTGAGGATTGAGAATTGATAATTGAGGATTGAGGATTGAAGATTTAGGATAGGGTATTGAGGATTGAGGATTGGGGATTGAGGATCTAGTATTGGAAATTGATCATTTAGCATTGAAGATAGAGGGTTGAGGATTGAGGATTGAGGATTGAGAATTGAGAATTGAGGATGAGGGCTGAGGTTTGAGGATTGAGGATTGAGGATTGGGGATTAAAGATTGAGGATTGAGGATCCAGGATGAGGGCTGAAGGTTGAGGATTGAGGTTTGAGGACTGAGGTCTGAGGACTGAGGGTTGAGAATTAAGGATTGAGGATTGAGGATTGAAGATTGAGCATTGATAATTGAGTATTGTGGATTGAAGGTGGAGGACTGAGGAATAAGGATTGAGGATTGAGGATGAGGGCTGAGGGTTGAGAATTGGGGTTTGAGGATTGAGGACCGAGGATTGAGGATTGAGAATTGAGGATTGAGGATTGAGGATTGAAGATTGAGGATTGGGTAATGAGGATTGAAGAATGAGGACTGAGGATTGAGGCTTGAGGATTGAGGATTGAAGATTGAGTATTGAGGATTGAAGATTGAGGATTGAGGATTGAGGATTGAGGATTGAGGATTGAGGATTGAGGATTGAAGATTGAGGATTGGGGACTGAGTGTTGAGGGTTGAGTGATGAGAATTAATGTTTGTGGGTAGAGATTTGAGGATTGCAGATTGAGTATCGATTATTGAAAACTGTGAATTGAGGATATTCTATTGAGGATTGAGGATTGACAATTGATTGTCGAGGACTGAGGGCTGAAGATTGAGGTTTCAGGATTGAGGATTCAGAATTGAGGTTTGAGGACTGAGGACTGAGGATTGAAGATTGAGTATTGAGGATTGAAGATTGAGGATTAAGGATTGAGGATTGGGGATTTGAGGATCTAGGATTGAAAATTGATTATTTGGGATTGAAGATTGAGGATTGAGGATTGAGGATTGAGAATTGAGAATTGAGGATAAGGACTGAGGGTTGAGGATTGAGGTTTGAGGAATCAGGATTGAGGATTGAAGATTGAGCATTGATAATTGAGTATTGTGGATTGAAGGTGGAGGACTGAGGAATAAGGATTGAGGATTGAGGATGAGGGCTGAGGGTTGAGGATTGGGGTTTGAGGATTGATGACTGAGGATTGAGGATTGAGGATTGATGATTGCGGTTTGAGGATTGAAGATTGAGTATTGAGGATTGAATATTGAGGATTGAGGATTGAGTATTGAGGATTGAAGATTGAGTATTGAGGATTGAAGATTGAGGATTGAAGATTGAGGATTGATGACTGAGGATTGAGGATTGAGGATTGACGATTGAGGATTGAGTATTGAAAATTGAGTATTGAGGATTGAATATTGAGGATTGAGGATTGAGGATTGAGGATTGAAGATTGAGTATCGAGGGTTGATGATTGAGAATTGAGGATTGACGATTGAGGATTGAGGATTGAGGTTTGAGGATTGACGATGAGGGCTGAGGGTTGAGGATTGAGGTTTGAGGTCTGAGGTCTGAGGGTTGAGGATTGAGAATTGAGGATTGAGGATTGAGGATTGAAGATTGAGGATTGAGGATTGAGGATTGAGAATTGAGGATGAGGACTGAGGTTTGAGGATCTAGGTTTGAGGAATGGGGATTGAGGATTGAGGATTGAGGATTGAGGATTGAGGATTGAGAATTGAAGGTTGAGGATTGATGACTGAGGATTGAGGATTGCGGATTGACGATTGAGGATTGGGGATTGAGGGTCGAAGGTTGAGTGTTGAGGATTGAAGGTTGAGGATTGACGACTGAGGATTGAGGATTGAGGATGATGACTGAGGTTTGAGGTTTGAGGTTTTAGTATTGAATCCTGAGAATTCAGGATGTTCTGATGAGTATTGAGAATTGAGGATTGATGGTTTAGTATTGAGGATTGAGGATTGAAGATTGCGGATTGAGTATTGAAGATTGAGGATTGATGATTGAGGATTTAGGATTGAGGATTGAGGATTGAGGATTGAGGATTGAAAATTGAGTATTGAGGATTGAAGGTTGAGGACTGAGGAATAAGGATTGAGGATTGAGGATGAGGGCTGATGGTTGAGGATTGAGGATTGAGGATTGAGGTTTGAGGAATGAGGATTGAGGATTGAGGATTGAGGATTGAAGATTGAGTATTGATGATTGAAGATTGAGGATTGAGGATTGAGGATTGAGGATTGAGGATTGAGAATTGAGGATGAGGACTGAGGTTTGAGGATTGAGGTTTGAGGAATGAGGATTGAGGATTGGGGATTGAGGATTGAGGATTGAGTATTGAGTATTGAAGGTTGAGGATTGATGACTGAGGATGGAGGATTGCGGATTGACGATTGAGGATTGAGGATTGAGGGTTGAATGTTGAGTGTTTAGGATTGAAGGTTGAGGATTGATGATTGAGGATTGAGGATGATGGCTGAGGTTTGAGGTTTGAGGTTTGAGTATTGAATCCTGAGAATTCAGGATGTTCTATTGAGTATTGAGAATTGAGGATTGATGCTTTAGTATTGAGGATTCAGGATTGAGGATTGAGGATTGAGTATTGAAGATTGAGGATTGATGATTGTGGATTTAGGATTGAGGATTGAGGATTGAGGATTGAGGATTGAGGACAGAGGATTGAGGATTGAGGATGATGACTGAGGTTTGAGGTTTGAGGTTTTAGTATTGAATCCTGAGAATTCAGGATGTTCTGATGAGTATTGAGAATTGAGGATTGATGGTTTAGTATTGAGGATTGAGGATTGAGGATTGCGGATTGAGTATTGAAGATTGAGGATTGATGATTGAGGATTTAGGATTGAGGATTGAGGATTGAGGATTGAGGATTGAAAATTGAGTATTGAGGATTGAAGGTTGAGGACTGAGGAATAAGGATTGAGGATTGAGAATGAGGGCTGATGGTTGAGGATTGAGGATTGAGGATTGAGGTTTGAGGAATGAGGATTGAGGATTGAGGATTGAGGATTGAAGATTGAGTATTGATGATTGAAGATTGAGGATTGAGGATTGAGGATTGAGGAGTGAGGATTGAGAATTGAGGATGAGGACTGAGGTTTGAGGATTGAGGTTTGAGGAATGAGGATTGAGGATTGGGGATTGAGGATTGAGGATTGAGTATTGTGTATTGAAGGTTGAGGATTGATGACTGAGGATGGAGGATTGCGGATTGACGATTGAGGATTGAGGATTGAGGGTTGAAGGTTGAGTGTTTAGGATTGAAGGTTGAGGACTGACGATTGAGGATTGAGGATGATGGCTGAGGTTTGAGGTTTGAGGTTTGAGTATTGAATCCTGAGAATTCAGGATGTTCTATTGAGTATTGAGAATTGAGGATTGATGCTTTAGTATTGAGGATTCAGGATTGAGGATTGAGGATTGAGTATTGAAGATTGAGGATTGATGATTGTGGATTTAGGATTGAGGATTGAGGATTGAGGATTGAGGATTGAGGACAGAGGATTGAGGATTGAGGATTGAGCATTGAGGATTGAAGATTGAGGACTGGGGATTGAGGATTGAAGATTGAGGATTAAGAATTGAGGATTGGGGACTGGGGATCTAGGATTGGAGATTGATTATTGAGGAATGAAGATAGAGGGTTGAGGATTGAGGGCTGATGATTGAGAATTGAGGATGGGGACTGAGGGTTGAGGATTGAGGTTTGAGATACGAGGATTGAGGATCGAGGATTGTGGACTGAGGATTGACGATTGAGTATTGAAGATTGAGGATTGATGACTGAGGATCGAGGATTGAGGATTGATGATTGCGGATTGAGGATTGAATATTGAGTATTGAGGATTGAATATTGAGGATTGAGGATTGAGGGTTGAGGATTGAAGATTGAGAATTGACGATTGAGGATTGAAGATTGAGTATTGAGGATTGAAGATTGAGGATTGAGGATTGAGGATTGAATATTAAGGACTGAGTGTTGAGGATTGAGAGATGAGAATTGATCTTTGTGGATGGAGATTTGAAGATTGAAGATTGAGGATTGAGTATTGAGGATTGAGGATTGAGTATTGAGGATTGAAGATTGAGTATTGAGGATTGAGGATTGAAGATTGAGTATTGATGAGTGAAGATTGCGGATTGATTATTGAGGGTTGAGGTTTGAGGACGAGGACTGAGGGTTGAGGATTGAGGTTTGAGGACAGAGGATTGAGAATTGAGGATGAGGGCTGAGGTTTGAGGATTGAGGTTTAAGGAATGAGGATTGAGGATTGAGGATTGAGGATTGAGAATTGAGGATTGAGTATTGAAGGTTGAGGATTGATGACTGAGTATTGAGGATTGAGGATTGAGGATTGAGGATTGAGGATTGAAGATTGAGTGTTGAGGATTGAGGGTTGAGAATTGAGGATTGTGTATTGAGGATTGAGGATGAGGGCTGAGGTTTGAGGTTTGAGGTTTGAGTATTGAATCCTGAGAATTCAGGATATTCTATTGAGTATTGAGAATTGACTATTGATGGTTGAGTATTGAGGATTGAGGATTGAGGATTGAGGATTGAGTATTGAAGATTGAGGATTGATGATTGAGTATTGAGGATTGAAGACTGAGGATTGAGGATTGAGGATTGAATATTAAGGACTGAGTGTTGAGGATTGAGAGATGAGAATTGATGTTTGTGGATGGAGATTTGAAGATTGAAGATTAAGGATTGAGTATTGAGGATTGAGGATTGAGTATTGAGGATTGAAGATTGAGTATTGAGAATTGAAGATTGAGTATTGAGGATTGAAGATTGAGGATTGAGGATTGAGGATTGAGGATTGAGGATTGAGGATAAAGGATTGAAGATTGAGGATTGGGGACTGGGTGTTGAGTGTTGAGTGATGAGGATTGATGATTGTGGATAGAGATTCGAAGATTGCAGATTGAGAATTTAGTATTGAAAACTGTAAATTGACGATATTCTATTGAGGATTGAGGATTGACAACTGACTGTTGATGTCTGAAGTCTGAAGGTTGAGTACTGAGGATTGAGGTTTCAGGATTGAGGTTTGAGGACTGAGGATTGAGGATTGAGGATTGAGGCTTGAGGATTGAGGATTGAGGATTGAGGATTGAGGATTGAGGATTGAGGATTGAAGATTGAGTATTGAGGATTGAGGATTGAGGATTGAGGATTGAGGATTGAGGATTGAGGATTGAGGATTGAGGATTGAAGACTGAGGATTGGGGACTGAGTGTTGAGGGTTGAGTGATGAGAATTCATGTTTGTGGATAGAGATTTGAAGATTGCAGATTGAGTATCGAGAATTGAAAGCTGTGAATTGAGGATATTCTATTGAGGATTGAGGATTGACAATTGATTGTCGAGGACTGAGGGCTGAAGATTGAGGATTGACAATTGATTGTCGAGGACTGAGGGCTGAAGATTGAGGATTCAGGATTGAGGATTCAGAATTGAGGTTTGAGGACTGAGGATTGAGGATTGAAGATTGAGTATTGAGGATTGAAGATTGAGGATTGAGGATTGAGGATGGAGGATTGAAGAGAGAGGACTGAGTGTTGAGGATTGAAGATTGGGGACTGGGGATTGAGGATTGAAGATTGAGGATTAAGGATTGGGGATTGGGGATTGGGGATCTAGGATTGTAGATTGATAATTGAGGATTGAAGATTGAGGGTTAAGTATTGAGGGTTGAGATGGAGAATTGAGGATGAGGACTGAGAATTGAGGATTGAGGTTTGAGGTACGAGGATTGAGGATTGAGGATTGAGGATTGAGGGTTGAGTATTGAATATTGAGGATTGAAGATTGAGGATTGAGGATTGAGGACTGAGGATTGAGGATTGAAGATTGAGTATTGAGGATTGAAGATTGAGGATTGAGGATTGAGGATGGAGGATTGAAGAGAGAGGACTGAGTGTTGAGGATTGAGTGTTGAGGATTGATGTTTGAGGGTTGAGATTTGATTATTGATTTTTGTGGATTGAGTATTGAACGATGAGGATTCAGGGTATTCTATTGAGTATTGAGAATTGAGGATTGATTGTTGAGTATTGAGGGTTGATGGTTGAGGGTTTTGTGTTGAATATTGAGGATTGAGGATTGAGGATTGAGGATTGAGTATTGAAGGTTGAGGATTGAATATTGAGGATTGAGGATTGAGGATTGAGGATTGAAGATTGAGTATTGAGGATTGAAGATTGAGGATTGAGGATTGAGGATGGAGTATTGAAGAGAGAGGACTGAGTGTTGAGGATTGAGTGTTGAGTATTGATGTTTGAGGGTTGAGATTTGATTATTGATTTTTGTGGATTGAGTATTGAACGATGAGAATTCAGGGTATTCTATTGAGTATTGAGAATTGAGGATTGATTGTTGAGTATTGAGGGTTGATGGTTGAGGGTTTTGTGTTGAATATTGAGGATTGAGGATTGAGGATTGAGGATTGAGGATTGAGGATTGAGGATTGAGGATTGAGGATTGAAGATTGAGGATTGGGGACTGAGTGTTGAGGGTTGAGTGATGAGAATTAATGTTTGTGGATAGAGATTTGAAGATTGCAGGTTGAGTATCGAGAATTGAAAGCTGTGAATTGAGGATATTCTATTGAGGATTGAGGATTGACAATTGATTGTCGAGGACTGAGGGCTGAAGATTGAGGATTGACAATTGATTGTCGAGGACTGAGTGCTGAAGATTGAGGATTCAGGATTGAGGATTCAGAATTGAGGTTTGAGGACTGAGGATTGAGGATTGAAGATTGAGAATTGAGGATTGACGATTGAGGATTGAGGATTGAGGTTTGAGGATTGACGATGAGGGCTGAGGGTTGAGGATTGAGGTTTGAGGCCTGAGGTCTGAGGGTTGAGGATTGAGAATTGAGGATTGAGGGTTGAGGATTGAAGATTGAGGATTGAGGATTGAGGATTGAGAATTGAGGATGAGGACTGAGGTTTGAGGATATAGGTTTGAGGAATGGGGATTGAGGATTGAGGATTGAGGATTGAGGATTGAGGATTGAGAATTGAAGGTTGAGGATTGATGACTGAGGATTGAGGATTGCGGATTGACGATTGAGGATTGGGGATTGAGGGTCGAAGGTTGAGTGTTGAGGATTGAAGGTTGAGGATTGACGACTGAGGATTGAGGATTGAGGATGATGACTGAGGTTTGATGTTTGAGGTTTTAGTATTGAATCCTGAGAATTCAGGATGTTCTGATGAGTATTGAGAATTGAGGATTGATGGTTTAGTATTGAGGATTGAGGATTGAGGATTGCGGATTGAGTATTGAAGATTGAGGATTGATGATTGAGGATTTAGGATTGAGGATTGAGGATTGAGGATTGAGGATTGAAAATTGAGTATTGAGGATTGAAGGTTGAGGACTGAGGAATAAGGATTGAGGATTGAGGATGAGGGCTGATGGTTGAGGATTGAGGATTGAGGATTGAGGTTTGAGGAATGAGGATTGAGGATTGAGGATTGAGGATTGAAGATTGAGTATTGATGATTGAAGATTGAGGATTGAGGATTGAGGATTGAGGATTGAGGATTGAGAATTGAGGATGAGGACTGAGGTTTGAGGATTGAGGTTTGAGGAATGAGGATTGAGGATTGGGGATTGAGGATTGAGGATTGAGTATTGAGTATTGAAGGTTGAGGATTGATGACTGAGGATGGAGGATTGCGGATTGACGATTGAGGATTGAGGATTGAGCGTTGAAGGTTGAGTGTTTAGGATTGAAGGTTGAGGATTGACGATTGAGGATTGAGGATGATGACTGAGGTTTGAGGTTTGAGGTTTGAGTATTGAATCCTGAGAATTCAGGATGTTCTATTGAGTATTGAGAATTGAGGATTGATGCTTTAGTATTGAGGATTCAGGATTGAGGATTGAGGATTGAGTATTGAAGATTGAGGATTGATGATTGTGGATTTAGGATTGAGGATTGAGGATTGAGGATTGAGGATTGAGGACAGAGGATTGAGGATTGAGGATGATGACTGAGGTTTGAGGTTTGAGGTTTTAGTATTGAATCCTGAGAATTCAGGATGTTCTGATGAGTATTGAGAATTGAGGATTCATGGTTTAGTATTGAGGATTGAGGATTGAGGATTGCGGATTGAGTATTGAAGATTGAGGATTGATGATTGAGGATTTAGGATTGAGGATTGAGGATTGAGGATTGAGGATTGAAAATTGAGTATTGAGGATTGAAGGTTGAGGACTGAGGAATAAGGATTGAGGATTGAGGATGAGGGCTGATGGTTGAGGATTGAGGATTGAGGATTGAGGTTTGAGGAATGAGGATTGAGGATTGAGGATTGAGGATTGAAGATTGAGTATTGATGATTGAAGATTGAGGATTGAGGATTGAGGATTGAGGATTGAGGATTGAGAATTGAGGATGAGGACTGAGGTTTGAGGATTGAGGTTTGAGAAATGAGGATTGAGGATTGGGGATTGAGGATTGAGGATTGAGTATTGAGTATTGAAGGTTGAGGATTGATGACTGAGGATGGAGGATTGCGGATTGACGATTGAGGTTTGAGGATTGAGGGTTGAAGGTTGAGTGTTTAGGATTGAAGGTTGAGGATTGACGATTGAGGATTGAGGATGATGGCTGAGGTTTGAGGTTTGAGGTTTGAGCATTGAATCCTGAGAATTCAAGATGTTCTATTGAGTATTGAGAATTGAGGATTGATGCTTTAGTATTGAGGATTCAGGATTGAGGATTGAGGATTGAGTATTGAAGATTGAGGATTGATGATTGTGGATTTAGGATTGAGGATTGAGGATTGAGGATTGAGGATTGAGGACAGAGGATTGAGGATTGAGGATTGAGCATTGAGAATTGAAGATTGAGGACTGGGGATTGAGGATTGAAGATTGAGGATTAAGGATTGAGGATTGGGGACTGGGGATCTAGGATTGGAGATTGATTATTGAGGAATGAAGATAGAGGGTTGAGGATTGAGGGCTGAGGATTGAGAATTGAGGATGGGGACTGAGGGTTGAGGATTGAGGTTTGAGATACGAGGATTGAGGATCGAGGATTGTGGACTGAGGATTGACGATTGAGTATTGAAGATTGAGGATTGATGACTGAGGATCGAGGATTGAGGATTGATGATTGCGGATTGAGGATTGAATATTGAGTATTGAGGATTGAATATTGAGGATTGAGGATTGAGGGTTGAGGATTGAAGATTGAGAATTGACGATTGAGGATTGAAGATTGAGTATTGAGGATTGAAGATTGAGGATTGAGGATTGAGGATTGAATATTAAGGACTGAGTGTTGAGGATTGAGAGATGAGAATTGATCTTTGTGGATGGAGATTTGAAGATTGAAGATTGAGGATTGAGTATTGAGGATTGAGGATTGAGTATTGAGGATTGAAGATTGAGTATTGAGGATTGAGGATTGAAGATTGAGTATTGATGAGTGAAGATTGCGGATTGATTATTGAGGGTTGAGGTTTGAGGACGAGGACTGAGGGTTGAGGATTGAGGTTTGAGGACAGAGGATTGAGGATTGAGGATTGGGAATTGATAATTGAGGATTGAGGATTGAAGATTTAGGATTTGGTATTGAGGATTTAGGATTGGGGTTGAGGATCTAGTATTGGAGATTTGTTATTTAGGATTGAAGATAGAGGGTTGAGGATTGAGGATTGAGGATTGAGAATTGAGAATTGAGGATGAGGGCTGAGGTTTGAGGATTGAGGTTTAAGGAATGAGGATTGAGGATTGAGGATTGAGGATTGAGAATTGAGGATTGAGTATTGAAGGTTGAGGATTGATGACTGAGTATTGAGGATTGAGGATTGAGGATTGAGGATTGAGGATTGAAGATTGAGTGTTGAGGATTGAGGGTTGAGAATTGAGGATTGTGTATTGAGGATTGAGGATGAGGGCTGAGGTTTGAGGTTTGAGGTTTGAGTATTGAATCCTGAGAATTCAGGATATTCTATTGAGTATTGAGAATTGACTATTGATGGTTGAGTATTGAGGATTGAGGATTGAGGATTGAGGATTGAGTATTGAAGATTGAGGATTGATGATTGAGTATTGAGGATTGAAGACTGAGGATTGAGGATTGAGGATTGAATATTAAGGACTGAGTGTTGAGGATTGAGAGATGAGAATTGATGTTTGTGGATGGAGATTTGAAGATTGAAGATTAAGGATTGAGTATTGAGGATTGAGGATTGAGTATTGAGGATTGAAGATTGAGTATTGAGAATTGAAGATTGAGTATTGAGGATTGAAGATTGAGGATTGAGGATTGAGGATTGAGGATTGAGGATAGAGGATTGAAGATTGAGGATTGGGGACTGGGTGTTGAGTGTTGAGTGATGAGGATTGATGATTGTGGATAGAGATTCGAAGATTGCAGATTGAGAATTTAGTATTGAAAACTGTAAATTGATGATATTCTATTGAGGATTGAGGATTGACAACTGATTGTTGAGGTCTGAAGTCTGAAGGTTGAGGACTGAGGATTGAGGATTCAGGATTGAGGTTTGAGGACTGAGGATTGAGGATTGAGGATTGAGGCTTGAGGATTGAGGATTGAGGATTGAGGATTGAAGATTGAGGATTGAGGATCCAGGATGAGAGCTGAAGGTTGAGGATTGAGGTTTGAGGACTGAGGACTGAGGATTGAGGGTTGAGAATTAAGGATTGAGAATTGAGGATTGAAGACTGAGGATTGGGTATTGAGGATTGAAGAATGAGGATTGAGGATTGAGTATTGTGGATTGAGGATTGAAGATTGAGTATTGAGGATTGAAGACTGACGATTGAGAAATCAGGATAGAGGGTTGAGGATTTAGGATTGAGAATTGAGGATTGACGATTGAGGATTGAAGATTGAGGATTGGGCATTGAGGAGTGAAGAATGAGGACTCAGGATAGAGGATTGGGGATTGAGGATTGAGGATTGAGTATTGAAGATTGAGGATTGATGATTGAGTATTGAGGATTGAAGACTGAGGATTGAGGATTGAGGATTGAATATTAAGGACTGAGTGTTGAGGATTGAGAGTTGAGAATTGATGTTTGTGGATGGAGATTTGAAGATTGAAGATTGAGGATTGAGTATTGAGGATTGAGGATTGAGTATTGAGGATTGAAGATTGAGTATTGAGAATTGAAGATTGAGTATTGAGGATTGAAGGTTGAGTATTGAGGATTGAGGATTGAGGATTGAGGATTGAAGATTGAGGGTTAAGGATTGAGGATTGAGATGGAGAATTGAGGATGAGGACTGAGGATTAAGGATTGAGGATTGAAGATTGAGTATTGAGGATTGATGATTGAGGATTGAGCATTGACGATTGAGGATTGAGGATTGAGGTTTGAGGATTGACGATGAGGGCTGAGGGTTGAGGATTGAGGTTTGAGGTCTGAGGTCTGAGGGTTGAGGATTGAGAATTGAGGATTGAGGATTGAGGATTGAAGATTGAGGATTGAGGATTGAGGATTGAGAATTGAGGATGAGGACTGAGGTTTGAGGATTGAGGTTTGAGGAGTGAGGTTTGAGGATTGAGGATTGAGAATTGAGGATTGAGGATTGAGGATTGAGGATTGAGGATTGAGGATTGAGGATTGAAGATTGAGTATTGAGGATTGAAGGTTGAGTATTGAGGATTGAGGATTGAGGATTGAGGATTGAAGATTGAGGGTTAAGGATTGAGGATTGAGATGGAGAATTGAGGATGAGGACTGAGGATTAAGGATTGAGGATTGAAGATTGAGTATTGAGGATTGATGATTGAGGATTGAGCATTGACGATTGAGGATTGAGGATTGAGGATTGAGGTTTGAGGATTGACGATGAGGGCTGAGGGTTGAGGATTGAGGTTCGAGGTCTGAGGTCTGAGGGTTGAGGATTGAGAATTGAGGATTGAGGATTGAGGATTGAAGATTGAGGATTGAGGATTGAGGATTAAGAATTGAGGATGAGGACTGAGGTTTGAGGATTGAGGTTTGAGGAGTGAGGTTTGAGGATTGAGGATTGAGGATTGAGGATTGAGGATTGAGTATTGAAGGTTGAGGATTGATGACTGAGGATTGAGGATTGCGGATTGACGATTGAGGATTGGGGATTGAGGGTTGAAGGTTGAGTGTTGAGGATTGAAGGTTGAGGATTGACGATTGAGGATTGAGGACCGAGGATGATGACTGAGGTTTGAGGTTTGAGGTTTTAGTATTGAATCCTGAGAATTCAGGAGGTTCTATTGAGTATTAAGGATTGAGGATTGATGGTTTAGTATTGAGGATTCAGGATTGAGGATTGAGGATTGAGTATCGAAGATTGAGGATTGATGATTGAGTATTTAGGATTGAGGATTGAGGATTGAGGATTGAGGATGAGGGCTGATGGTTGAGGATTGAGGTTTGAGGACTGAGGACTGAGGACTGAGGATTGAGAATTGAGGATTGAGTATTGTGGATTGAAGGTTGACGATTGGGTATTGAGGATTGAAGAATGAGTATTGAGGATTGAGGATTGAGGTTTGAGGTACGAGGATTGAGGATTCAGGATTGAGGACTGAGGATTGACGATTGAGGATTGAGGATTGAGGTTTGAGGACTGACGATGAGGGCTGAGGGTTGAGAATTGAGGTTTGTGGTCTGAGGACTGAGGATTGAGGATTGAGGATTAAGGATTGAGGATTGGGGATTGAGGATCTAGGATTGAAAATTGATTATTTGGGATTGAAGATTGAGGATTGAGAATTGAGGTTTGAGAATTGAGAATTGAGGATAAGGACTGAAGGTTGAGGATTGAGGTTTGAGGAATGAGGATTGAGGATTGAGGATTGAGGATTGAAGATTGAGTATTGATGATTGAAGATTGAGGTTTGAGGATTGAGGGTTGAGGATTGAGGACGAGGACTGACAGTTGAGGATTGTGGTTTGAGGATTGAGGGTTGCGGATTGAGAATTGAGGATGAGGACTGAGGTTTGAGGATTGATGACTGAGGATTGAGGATTGAGGATTGATGATTGCGGATTGAGGATTGAAGATTGAGTATTGAGGATTGAATATTGAGGATTGAGGATTGAGTATTGAGGATTGAAGATTGAGTATTGAGGATTGAAGGTTAAGGATTGAGGATTGAGGATTGAGGATTGAGGATTGAGGAATGAGGGTTGAGGATAGAGGATTGAAGATTGAGGATTGGGTACTGAGTGTTGAGGGTTGGGTGATGAGGATTGATGTTTGTGGATAGAGATTCGAAGATTGCAGATTGAGAATTTAGTATTGAAAACTGTGAATTGACGATATTCTATTGAGGATTGAGGATTGACAACTGACTGTTGAGGTCTGAAGTCTGAAGGTTGAGTACTGAGGATTGAGGTTTCAGGATTGAGGTTTGAGGACTGAGGATTGAGGATTGAGGATTGAGGCTTGAGGATTGAGGATTGAGGATTGAAGATTGAGGATTGAGGATCCAGGATGAGGGCTGAAGGTTGAGGATTGAGGTTTGAGGACTGAGGTCTGAGGATTGAGGGTAGAGAATTAAGGATTGAGGATTGAGGATTGAAGATTGAGCACTGATAATTGAGTATTGAGTATTGAAGGTGGAGGACTGAGGAATAAGGATTGAGGATTGAGGATGAGGGCTGAGGGTTGAGGATTGAGGTTTGAGGAGTGAGGACCGAGGATTGAGGATTGAGAATTGAGGATTGTGGATTGAGGACAGAAGATTGTGGATTGGGTATTGAGGATTGAAGAATGAGGATTGAGGATTGAGGATTGAGGATTGAGGATTGAAGATTGAGTATTGAGGATTGAGGATTGAGGATTGAGGATTGAGGATTGAGGATTGAGGATTGAGGATTGAGGATTGAAGACTGAGGATTGGGGACTGAGTGTTGAGGGTTGAGTGATGAGAATTAATGTTTGTGGATAGAGATTTGAAGATTGCAGATTGAGTATCGAGAATTGAAAGCTGTGAGTTGAGGATATTCTATTGAGGATTGAGGATTGACAATTGATTGTCGAGGACTGAGGGCTGAAGATTGAGGATTGACAATTGATTGTCGAGGACTGAGGGCTGAAGATTGAGGATTCAGGATTGAGGATTCAGAATTGAGGTTTGAGGACTGAGGATTGAGGATTGAAGATTGAGTATTGAGGATTGAAAATTGAGGATTGAGGATTGAGGATGGAGAATTGAAGAGAGAGGACTGAGTGTTGAGGATTGAGTGTTGAGGATTGATGTTTGAGGATTGAGATTTGATTATTGATTTTTGTGGATTGAGTATTGAACGATGAGGATTCGGGGTATTCTATTGAGTATTGAGAATTGAGGATTGATTGTTGAGTATTGAGGGTTGATGGTTGAGGGTTTTGTGTTGAATATTGAGGATTGAGGATTGAGGATTGAGGATTGAGTATTGAAGATTGAGGATTGAATATTGAGGATTGAGGATTGAGGATTGAGGATTGAAGATTGAGTATTGAGGATTGAAGATTGAGGATTGAGGATTGAGGATGGAGTATTGAAGAGAGAGGACTGAGTGTTGAGGATTGAGTGTTGAGTATTGATGTTTGAGGGTTGAGATTTGATTATTGATTTTTGTGGATTGAGTATTGCACGATGAGAATTCAGGGTATTCTATTGAGTATTGAGAATTGAGGATTGATTGTTGAGTATTGAGGGTTGATGGTTGAGGGTTTTGTGTTGAATATTGAGGATTGAGGATTGAGGATTGAGGATTGAGGATTGAGGATTGAGGATTGAGGATTGAGGATTGAAGATTGAGGATTGGGGACTGAGTGTTGAGGGTTGAGTGATGAGAATTAATGTTTGTGGATAGAGATTTGAAGATTGCAGATTGAGTATCGAGAATTGAAAGCTGTGAATTGAGGATATTCTATTGAGGATTGAGGATTGACAATTGATTGTCGAGGACTGAGGGCTGAAGATTGAGGATTGACAATTGATTGTCGAGGACTGAGTGCTGAAGATTGAGGATTCAGGATTGAGGATTCAGAATTGAGGTTTGAGGACTGAGGATTGAGGATTGAAGATTGAGTATTGAGGATTGAAGATTGAGGTTTGAGGATTGAGGATGGAGGATTGAAGAGAGAGGACTGAGTGTTGAGGATTGAGTGTTGAGGATTGATGTTTGAGGATTGAGGTTTGATTATTGATTTTTGTGGATTGAGTATTGAACTATGAGAATTCAGGGTATTCTATTGAGTATTGAGAATTGAGGATTGATTGTTGAGTATTGAGGATTGATGGTTGAGGGTTTTGTGTTGAATATTGAGGATTAAGGATTGAGGATTGAGGATTGAGGATTGAGGATTGAGGATTGAAGATTGAGTATTGAGGATTGAAGGTTGAGGATTGAGGATTGAGTATTGAGGATTGAGGATTGAAGATTGAGGATTGGGGATTGAGGATTGACGATTGAGGATTGAGTATTGACGATTGAGAATCGAGGATTGAGGATTGAAGATTGAGTATTGAGGATTGAAGATTGAGGATTGAGGATTGAGGATTGAGGATTGAGGACTGAGGATTGAGGATTGAGGATTGAGCATTGAGGATTGAAGATTGGGGACTGGGGATTGAGGATTGAAGATTGAGGATTAAGGATTGGGGATTGGGGATTGGGGATCTAGGATTGTAGATTGATAATTGAGGATTGAAGATTGAGGGTTAAGTATTGAGGATTGAGATGGAGAATTGAGGATGAGGACTGAGAATTGAGGATTGAGGTTTGAGGTACGAGGATTGAGGATTGAGGATTGAGGATTGAGGATTGAGGATTGAGTATTGAAGATTGAGGATTGAAGATTGAGGATTGAGGATTGAGGACTGAGGATTGAGGATTGAAGATTGAGTATTGAGGATTGAAGATTGAGGATTGAGGATTGAGGATGGAGGATTGAAGAGAGAGGACTGAGTGTTGAGGATTGAGTGTTGAGGATTGATGTTTGAGGGTTGAGATTTGATTATTGATTTTTGTGGATTGAGTATTGAACGATGAGGATTCAGGGTATTCTATTGAGTATTGAGAATTGAGGATTGATTGTTGAGTATTGAGGGTTGATGGTTGAGGGTTTTGTGTTGAATATTGAGGATTGAGGATTGAGGATTGAGGATTGAGTATTGAAGATTGAGGATTGAATATTGAGGATTGAGGATTGAGGATTGAGGATTGAAGATTGAGTATTGAGGATTGAAGATTGAGGATTGAGGATTGAGGATGGAGTATTGAAGAGAGAGGACTGAGTGTTGAGGATTGAGTGTTGAGTATTGATGTTTGAGGGTTGAGATTTGATTATTGATTTTTGTGGATTGAGTATTGCACGATGAGAATTCAGGTTATTCTATTGAGTATTGAGAATTGAGGATTGATTGTTGAGTATTGAGGGTTGATGGTTGAGGGTTTTGTGTTGAATATTGAGGATTGAGGATTGAGGATTGAGGATTGAGGATTGAGGATTGAGGATTGAGGATTGAGGATTGAAGATTGAGGATTGGGGACTGAGTGTTGAGGGTTGAGTGATGAGAATTAATGTTTGTGGATAGAGATTTGAAGATTGCAGATTGAGTATCGAGAATTGAAAGCTGTGAATTGAGGATATTCTATTGAGGATTGAGGATTGACAATTGATTGTCGAGGACTGAGGGCTGAAGATTGAGGATTGACAATTGATTGTCGAGGACTGAGTGCTGAAGATTGAGGATTCAGGATTGAGGATTCAGAATTGAGGTTTGAGGACTGAGGCTAGAGGATTGAAGATTGAGTATTGAGGATTGAAGATTGAGGATTGAGGATTGAGGATGGAGGATTGAAGAGAGAGGACTGAGTGTTGAGGATTGAGTGTTCAGGATTGATGTTTGAGGATTGAGGTTTGATTATTGATTTTTGTGGATTGAGTATTGAACTATGAGAATTCAGGGTATTCTATTGAGTATTGAGAGTTGAGGATTGATTGTTGAGTATTGAGGATTGATGGTTGAGGGTTTTGTGTTGAATATTGAGGATTGAGGATTGAGGATTGAGGTTTGAGGATTGAGGATTGAGGATTGAGGATTGGGGACTGAGGATTGAGGATTGAGGATTGAGCATTGAGGATTGAAGATTGAGGACTGGGGATTGAGGATTGAAGATTGAGGATTAAGGATTGAGGATTGGGGACTGGGGATCTAGGATTGTAGATTGATTATTGAGGATTGAAGATAGAGGGTTGAGGATTGAGGGTTGAGGATTGAGAATTGAGGATGGGGACTGAGGGTTGAGGATTGAGGTTTGAGATACGAGGATTGAGGATCGAGGATTGTGGACTGAGGATTGACGATTGAGTATTGGATATTGAGGATTGATGACTGAGGATCGAGGATTGAGGATTGATGATTGCGGATTGAGGATTGAATATTGAGTATTGTGGATTGAGGATTGAGGATTAATGACTGAGGATTGAGGATTGAGGATTGATGATTGCGGATTGAGGGTTGAATATTGAGTATTGAGGATTGAATATTGAGGATTGAGGATTGAGGGTTGAGGATTGAAGATTGAGAATTGACGATAGAGGATTGAAGATTGAGTATTGAGGATTGAAGATTGAGGATTGAGGATTGAGGATTGAATATTAAGGACTGAGTGTTGAGGATTGAGAGATGAGAATTGATCTTTGTGGATGGAGATTTGAAGATTGAAGATTGAGGATTGAGTATTGAGGATTGAGGATTGAGTATTGAGGATTGAAGATTGAGTATTGAGGATTGAGGATTGAAGATTGAGTATTGATGAGTGAAGATTGCGGATTGATTATTGAGGGTTGAGGTTTGAGGACGAGGACTGAGGGTTGAGGATTGAGGTTTGAGGACAGAGGATTGAGGATTGAAGATTGGGAATTGATAATTGAGGATTGAGGATTGAAGATTGAGGATTGAGGATTGAGGATTGAGGATTGAGGATAGAGGATTGAAGATTGAGGATTGGGGACTGGGTGTTGAGGGTTGAGTGATGAGGATTGATGATTGTGGATAGAGATTCGAAGATTGCAGATTGAGAATTTAGTATTGAAAACTGTAAATTGATGATATTCTATTGAGGATTGAGGATTGACAACTGATTGTAGAGGTCTGAAGTCTGAAGGTTGAGGACTGAGGATTGAGGATTCAGGATTGAGGTTTGAGGACTGAGGATTGAGGATTGAGGATTGAGGCTTGAGGATTGAGGATTGAGGATTGAGGATTGAAGATTGAGGATTGAGGATCCAGGATGAGAGCTGAAGGTTGAGGATTGAGGTTTGAGGACTGAGGACTGAGGATTGAGGGTTGAGAATTAAGGATTGAGGATTGAGGATTGAAGACTGAGGATTGGGTATTGAGGATTGAAGAATGAGGATTGAGGATTGAGTATTGTGGATTGAGGATTGGAGATTGTGTATTGAGGATTGAAGACTGACGATCGAGGAATCAGGATAGAGGGTTGAGGATTTAGGATTGAGAATTGAGGATTGAGGATTGAGGATTGAAGATTGAGGATTGGGCATTGAGGAGTGAAGAATGAGGACTGAGGACTGAGGATTGGGGATTGAGGATTGAAGATTGAGTATTGAGAATTGAGGATTGAGGATTGTAGATTGAGTATTGAGGATTGAAGGTTGAGGATTGAGGATTGAGGATTGAGGATTGAGGATTAAAGATTGAGGATTGCGGACTGAGTGTTGAGGGTTGAGGACGAGGACTGACGGTTGAGGATTGTGGTTTGAGGATTGAGGATTGAGGATTGAGAATTGAGGATGAGGACTGAGGTTTGAGGGTTGAGGTTTGAGGAATGAGGATTGAGGATTGGGGATTGAGGATTGAGGACGAGGACTGACGGTTGAGGGTTGTGGTTTGAGGATTGAGGATTGAGGATTGAGAATTGAGGATGAGGACTGAGGTTTGAGGATTGAAGATTGAAGAATGAGGACTGAGGATTGAGGATTGAGGGTTGAGGATTGAAGATTGAGAATTGACGATTGAGGATTGAAGATTGAGTATTGAGGATTGAAGGTTGAGGATTGAGGATTGAGGATTTAGGATTGAGGATTGAGGATTGAGGATTGAGGGTTGATGACTGAGGATTGAGGATTGAGGATTGAGCATTGAGGATTGAAGATTGAGAACTGGGGATTGAGGATTGAAGGTTGAGGATTAAGGATTGAGGATTGGGGACTGGGGATCTAGGATTGGAGATTGATTATTGAGGATTGAAGATAGAGGGTTGAGGATTGATGGTTGAGAACTGAGAATTGAGGATGGGGACTGAGGGTTGAGGATTGAGGTTTGAGATACGAGGATTGAGGATCGAGGATTGTGGACTGAGGATTGACGATTGAGTATTGAAGATTGAGGATTGATGACTGAGGATTGAGGATTGAGGATTGATGATTGCGGATTGAGGATTGAATATTGAGTATTGAGGATTGAATATTGAGGATTGAGGATTGAGGGTTGAGGATTGAAGATTGAGAATTGACGATTGAGGATTGAAGATTGAGTATTGAGGATTGAAGATTGAGGATTGAGGATTGAGGATTGAATATTAAGGACTGAGTGTTGAGGATTGAGAGATGAGAATTGATGTTTGTGGATGGAGATTTGAAGATTGAAGATTGAGGATTGAGTATTGAGGATTGAGGATTGAGTATTGAGGATTGAAGATTGAGTATTGAGGATTGAGGATTGAAGATTGAGTATTGATGAGTGAAGATTGCGGATTGATTATTGAGGGTTGAGGTTTGAGGACGAGGACTGAGGGTTGAGGATTGAGGTTTGAGGACAGAGGATTGAGGATTGAGGATTGGGAATTGATAATTGAGGATTGAGGATTGAAGATTTAGGATTGGGTATTGAGGATTGAGGATTGGGGATTGAGGATCTAGTATTGGAGATTTATTATTTAGGATTGAAGATAGAGGGTTGAGGATTGAGGATTGAGGATTGAGAATTGAGAATTGAGGATGAGGGCTGAGGTTTGAGGATTGAGGTTTAAGGAATGAGGATTGAGGATTGAGGATTGAGGATTGAGAATTGAGGATTGAGTATTGAAGGTTGAGGATTGATGACTGAGTATTGAGGATTGAGGATTGAGGATTGAGGATTGAGGATTGAAGATTGAGTGTTGAGGATTGAGGGTTGAGAATTGAGGATTGTGTATTGAGGATTGAGGATGAGGGCTGAGGTTTGAGGTTTGAGGTTTGAGTATTGAATCCTGAGAATTCAGGATATTCTATTGAGTATTGAGAATTGACTATTGATGGTTGAGTATTGAGGATTGAGGATTGAGGATTGAGGATTGAGTATTGAAGATTGAGGATTGATGATTGAGTATTGAGGATTGAAGACTGAGGATTGAGGATTGAGGATTGAATATTAAGGACTGAGTGTTGAGGATTGAGAGATGAGAATTGATGTTTGTGGATGGAGATTTGAAGATTGAAGATTGAGGATTGAGTATTGAGGATTGAGGATTGAGTATTGAGGATTGAAGATTGAGTATTGAGAATTGAAGATTGAGTATTGAGGATTGAAGATTGAGGATTCAGGATTGAGGATTGAGGATTGAGAATAGAGGATTGAAGATTGAGGATTGGGGACTGGGTGTTGAGGGTTGAGTGATGAGGATTGATGATTGTGGATAGAGATTCGAAGATTGCAGATTGAGAATTTAGTATTGAAAACTGTAAATTGATGATATTCTATTGAGGATTGAGGATTGACAACTGATTGTTGAGGTCTGAAGTCTGAAGGTTGAGGACTGAGGATTGAGGATTCAGGATTGAGGTTTGAGGACTGAGGATTGAGGATTGAGGATTGAGGCTTGAGGATTGAGGATTGAGGATTGAGGATTGAAGATTGAGGATTGAGTATCCAGGATGAGAGCTGAAGGTTGAGGATTGAGGTTTGTGGACTGAGGACTGAGGATTGAGGGTTGAGAATTAAGGATTGAGGATTGAGGATTGAAGACTGAGGATTGGGTATTGAGGATTGAAGAATGAGGATTGAGGATTGAGTATTGTGGATTGAGGATTGAAGATTGAGTATTGAGGATTGAAGACTGACGATTGAGGATTCAGGATAGAGGGTTGAGGATTTAGGATTGAGAATTGAGGATTGAGGATTGAGGATTGAAGATTGAGGATTGGGTATTGAGGATTGAAGAATGAGGACTGAGGATTGGGGATTGGGGATTGAGGATTGAAGATTGAGTATTGAGAATTGAGGATTGAGGATTGTAGATTGAGTATTGAGGATTGAAGGTTGAGGATTGAGGATTGAGGATTGAGGATTGAGGATTGAGGATTAAAGATTGAGGATTGCGGACTGAGTGTTGAGGGTTGAGGACGAGGACTGACGGTTGAGGATTGTGGTTTGAGGATTGAGGGTTGAGGATTGAGGATTGAGGATTGAGGATTCAGGATTGAGGATTGAGGATTGAGTATTGAAGATTGAGGATTGATGATTGAGGATTTAGGATTGAGGATTGAGGATTGAGGATTGAGGATTGGGGACTGAGGATTGAGGATTGAGGATTGAGGATTGAGGATTGAGTATTGAAGGTTGAGGATTGATGATTGAGTATTTAGGATTGAGGATTGAGGATTGCGGATTGACGATTGAGGATTGGGGATTGAGGGTTGAAGGTTGAGTGTTGAGGATTGAAGGTTGAGGATTGACGATTGAGGATTGAGGATTGAGGATGATGACTGAGGTTTGAGGTTTGAGGTTTTAGTATTGAATCCTGAGAATTCTGGAGGTTCTATTGAGTATTAAGGATTCAGGATTGATGGTTTAGTATTGAGGATTCAGGATTGAGGATTGAGGATTGAGTATTGAAGATTGAGGATTGATGATTGAGTATTTAGGATTGAGGATTGAGGATTGAGGATTGAGGATGAGGGCTGATGGTTGAGGATTGAGGTTTGAGGACTGAGGACTGAGGACTGAGGATTGAGAATTGAGGATTGAGTATTGTGGATTGAAGGTTGACGATTGGGTATTGAGGATTGAAGAATGAGTATTGAGGATTGAGGATTGAGGTTTGAGGTACGAGGATTGAGGATTGAGGATTGAGGACTGAGGATTGACGATTGAGGATTGAGGATTGAGGTTTGAGGACTGACGATGAGGGCTGAGGGTTGAGGATTGAGGTTTGTGGTCTGAGGACTGAGGATTGAGGATTGAGGATTAAGGATTGAGGATTGGGGATTGAGGATCTAGGATTGAAAATTGATTATTTGGGATTGAAGATTGAGGATTGAGAATTGAGGTTTGAGAATTGAGAATTGAGGATAAGGACTGAAGGTTGAGGATTGAGGTTTGAGGAATGAGGATTGAGGATTGAGGATTGAGGATTGAAGATTGAGTATTGATGATTGAAGATTGAGGTTTGAGGATTGAGGGTTGAGGATTGAGGACGAGGACTGACAGTTGAGGATTGTGGTTTGAGGATTGAGGGTTGCGGATTGAGAATTGAGGATGAGGACTGAGGTTTGAGGATTGATGACTGAGGATTGAGGATTGAGGATTGATGATTGCGGATTGAGGATTGAAGATTGAGTATTGAGGATTGAATATTGAGGATTGAGGATTGAGTATTGGGGATTGAAGATTGAGTATTGAGGATTGAAGGTTGAGGATTGAGGATTGAGGATTGAGGATTGAGGATTGAGGAATGAGGGTTGAGGATAGAGGATTGAAGATTGAGGATTGGGTACTGAGTGTTGAGGGTTGGGTGATGAGGATTGATGTTTGTGGATAGAGATTCGAAGATTGCAGATTGATAACTTAGTATTGAAAACTGTGAATTGATGATATTCTATTGAGGATTGAGGATTGACAACTGACTGTTGAGGTCTGAAGTCTGAAGGTTGAGTACTGAGGATTGAGGTTTCAGGATTGAGGTTTGAGGACTGAGGATTGAGGATTGAGGATTGAGGCTTGAGGATTGAGGATTGAGGATTGAAGATTGAGGATTGAGGATCCAGGATGAGGGCTGAAGGTTGAGGATTGAGGTTTGAGGACTGAGGTCTGAGGATTGAGGGTAGAGAGTTAAGGATTGAGGATTGGGGATTGAAGATTGAGCATTGATAATTGAGTATTCAGTATTGAAGGTGGAGGACTGAGGAATAAGGATTGAGGATTGAGGATGAGGGCTGAGGGTTGAGGATTGAGGTTTGAGGAGTGAGGACCGAGGATTGAGGATTGAGAATTGAGGATTGTGGATTGAGGACAGAAGATTGTGGATTGGGTATTGAGGATTGAAGAATGAGGATTGAGGATTGAGGATTGAGGATTGAGGATTGAAGATTGAGTATTGAGGATTGAGGATTGAGGATTGAGGATTGAGGATTGAGGATTGAGGATTGAGGATTGAGGATTGAAGACTGAGGATTGGGGACTGAGTGTTGAGGGTTGAGTGATGAGAATTAATGTTTGTGGATAGAGATTTGAAGATTGCAGATTGAGTATCGAGAATTGAAAGCTGTGAATTGAGGATATTCTATTGAGGATTGAGGATTGACAATTGATTGTCGAGGACTGAGGGCTGAAGATTGAGGATTGACAATTGATTGTCGAGGACTGAGGGCTGAAGATTGAGGATTCAGGATTGAGGATTCAGAATTGAGGTTTGAGGACTGAGGATTGAGGATTGAAGATTGAGTATTGAGGATTGAAGATTGAGGATTGAGGATTGAGGATGGAGGATTGAAGAGAGAGGACTGAGTGTTGAGGATTGAGTGTTGAGGATTGATGTTTGAGGATTGAGATTTGATTATTGATTTTTGTGGATTGAGTATTGAACGATGAGAATTCAGGGTATTCTATTGAGTATTGAGAATTGATGATTGATTGTTGAGTATTGAGGATTGATGGTTGAGGGTTTTGTGTTGAATATTGAGGATTGAGGATTGAGGATTGAGGATTGAGGATTGAGGATTGAGGATTGAAGATTGAGTATTGAGGATTGAAGGTTGAGGATTGAGGATTGAGTATTGAGGATTGAGGATTGAAGATTGAGGATTGGGGATTGAGGATTGACGATTGAGGATTGAGTATTGACGATTGAGAATCTAGGATTGAGGATTGAAGATTGAGTATTGAGGATTGAAGATTGAGGATTGAGGATTGAGGATTGAGGATTGAGGACTGAGGATTGAGGATTGAGGATTGAGCATTGAGGATTGAAGATTGGGGACTGGGGATTGAGGATTGAAGATTGAGGATTAAGGATTGGGGATTGGGGATTGGGGATCTAGGATTGTAGATTGATAATTGAGGATTGAAGATTGAGGGTTAAGTATTGAGGATTGAGATGGAGAATTGAGGATGAGGACTGAGACTTGAGGATTGAGGTTTGAGGTACGAGGATTGAGGATTGAGGATTGAGGATTGAGGATTGAGTATTGAAGATTGAGGATTGAAGATTGAGGATTGAGGATTGAGGACTGAGGATTGAGGATTGAAGATTGAGTATTGAGGATTGAAGATTGAGGATTGAGGATTGAGGATGGAGGATTGAAGAGAGAGGACTGAGTGTTGAGGACTGAGTGTTGAGGATTGATGTTTGAGGGTTGAGATTTGATTATTGATTTTTGTGGATTGAGTATTGAACGATGAGAATTCAGGGTATTCTATTGAGTATTGAGAATTGAGGATTGATTGTTGAGTATTGAGGGGTGATGGTTGAGGGTTTTGTGTTGAATATTGAGGATTGAGGATTGAGGATTGAGGATTGAGTATTGAAGATTGAGGATTGAAGATTGAGGATTGAGGATTGAGGATTGAGGATTGAAGATTGAGTATTGAGGATTGAAGATTGAGGTTTGAGGATTGAGGATGGAGTATTGAAGAGAGAGGACTGAGTGTTGAGGATTGAGTGTTGAGTATTGATGTTTGAGGGTTGAGATTTGATTATTGATTTTTGTGGATTGAGTATTGAACGATGAGAATTCAGGGTATTCTATTGAGTATTGAGAATTGAGGATTGATTGTTGAGTATTGAGGGTTGATGGTTGAGGGTTTTGTGTTGAATATTGAGGATTGAGGATTGAGGATTGAGGATTGAGGATTGAGGATTGAGGATTGAGGAATGAAAATTGAGTATTGAGGATTGAAGGTTGAGGATTGAGGATAGAGGATTGAGGATTGACGATTGAAGATTGAGGATTGGGGATTGAGGATTGACGATTGAGGATTGAGTATTGACGATTGAGAATTGAGGATTGAGGATTGGAGATTGAGTATTGAGGATTGAAGATTGAGGATTGAGGATTGAGGATTGAGGATTGAGGACTGAGGATTGAGGATTGAGGATTGAGCATTGAGGATTGAAGATTGGGGACTGGGGATTGAGGATTGAAGATTGAGGATTAAGGACTGAGGATTGGGCATTGGGGATTGGGGATCTAGGGTTGGAGATTGATTATTGAGGATTGAAGATTGAGGGTTAAGGATTGAGGATTGAGATGGAGAATTGAGGATGAGGACTGAGGGTTGAGGATTGAGGTTTGAGGTACGAGGATTGAGGATTGAGGATTGAGGACTGAGGATTGACGATTGAGTATTGAAGATTGAGGATTGATGACTGAGGATTGAGGATTGAGGATTGATGATTGAGGATTGAGTATTGAAAATTGAGTATTGAGGATTGAATATTGAGGATTGAGGATTGAGGATTGAGGATTGAAGATTGAGTATCGGGGGTTGATGATTGAGGATTGAGGATTGACGATTGAGGATTGAGGATTGAGGTTTGAGGATTGACGATGAGGGCTGAGGGTTGAGGATTGAGGTTTGAGGTCTGAGGTCTGAGGGTTGAGGATTGAGAATTGAGGATTGAGGATTGAGGATTGAAGGTTGTGGATTGAGGATTGAGGATTGAGGATTGACGATTGAAGATTGAGGATTGGGGATTGAGGATTGACGATTGAGGATTGAGTATTGACGATTGAGAATTGAGGATTGAGGATTGAAGATTGAGCATTGATAATTGAGTATTGAGGATTGAAGGTGGAGGACTGAGGAATAAGGATTGAGGATTGAGGATGAGGGCTGAGGGTTGAGGATTGGGGTTTGAGGAGTGAGGACCGAGGATTGAGGATTGAGAATTGAGGATTGAGGATTGAGGATTGAAGATTGAGGATTGGGTATTGAGGATTGAAGAATGAGGATTGAGGATTGAGCATTGAGGACTGAGGATTGAAGATTGAGTATTGAGGATTGAAGATTGAGGATTGAGGATTGAGGATTGAGGATTGAGGATTGAAGATTGCGGATTGAAGATTGAGGATTGGGGACTGAGTGTTGAGGGTTGAGTGATGAGAATTAATGTTTGTGGATAGAGATTTGAAGATTGCAGATTGAGTATCGAGTATTGAAAACTGTGAATTGAGGAAATTCTATTGAGGATTGAGGATTGACAATTGATAGTCGAGGACTGAGGGCTGAAGATTGAGGATTCAGGATTGAGCATTCAGAATTGAGGTTTGAGGACTGAGGATTGAGGATTGAAGATTGAGTATTGAGGATTGAAGATTGAGGATTGAGGATTGAGAATGGAGGATTGAAGAGAGAGGACTGAGTGTTGAGGATTGAGAGTTGAGAATTGATGTTTGAGGGTTGAGATTTGATTATTGATTTTTGTGGATTGAGTATTGAACGATGAGAATTCAGGGTATTCAATTGAGTATTGAGAATTGAGGATTGATTGTTGAGTATTGAGGATTGATGGTTGAGGGTTTTGTGTTGAATATTGAGGATTGAGGATTGAGAATTGAGGATTGAGGATTGAGGATTGAGGATTGAAGATTGAGTATTGAGGATTGAAGGTTGTGTATTGAGGATTGAGGATTGAGGATTGAGGATTGAATATTGAGGGTTAAGAATTGAGGATTGAGATGGAGAATTGAGGATGAGGACTGAGGATTAAGGATTGAGGATTGAAGATTGAGTATTGAGGATTGATGATTGAGGATTGAGCATTGACGATTGAGGATTGAGGATTGAGGTTTGAGGTTTGACGATGAGGGCTGAGGGTTGAGGATTGAGGTTCGAGGTCTGAGGTCTGAGGGTTGAGGATTGAGAATTGAGGATTGAGGATTGAGGATTGAAGATTGAGGATTGAGGATTGAGCATTGAGAATTGAGGATGAGGACTGAGGTTTGAGGGTTGAGGTTTGAGGAGTGAGGATTGAGGATTGAGGATTGAGGATTGAGGATTGAGGATTGAGTATTGAAGGTTGAGGATTGATGATTGAGTATTTAGGATTGAGGATTGAGGATTGCGGATTGACGATTGAGGATTGGGGATTGAGGGTTGAAGGTTGAGTGTTGAGGATTGAAGGTTGAGGATTGACGATTGAGGATTGAGGATTGAGGATGATGACTGAGGTTTGAGGTTTGAGGTTTTAGTATTGAATCCTGAGAATTCAGGAGGTTCTATTGAGTATTAAGGATCCAGGATTGATGGTTTAGTATTGAGGATTCAGGATTGAGGATTGAGGATTGAGTATTGAAGATTGAGGATTGATGATTGAGTATTTAGGATTGAGGATTGAGGATTGAGGATTGAGGATGAGGGCTGATGGTTGAGGATTGAGGTTTGAGGACTGAGGACTGAGGACTGAGGATTGAGAATTGAGGATTGAGTATTGTGGATTGAAGGTTGACGATTGGGTATTGAGGATTGAAGAATGAGTATTGAGGATTGAGGATTGAGGTTTGAGGTACGAGGATTGAGGATTGAGGATTGAGGACTGAGGATTGACGATTGAGGATTGAGGATTGAGGTTTGAGGACTGACGATGAGGGCTGAGGGTTGAGGATTGAGGTTTGTGGTCTGAGGACTGAGGATTGAGGATTGAGGATTAAGGATTGAGGATTGGGGATTGAGGATCTAGGATTGAAAATTGATTATTTGGGATTGAAGATTGAGGATTGAGAATTGAGGTTTGAGAATTGAGAATTGAGGATAAGGACTGAAGGTTGAGGATTGAGGTTTGAGGAATGAGGATTGAGGATTGAGGATTGAGGATTGAAGATTGAGTATTGATGATTGAAGATTGAGGTTTGAGGATTGAGGGTTGAGGATTGAGGACGAGGACTGACAGTTGAGGATTGTGGTTTGAGGATTGAGGGTTGCGGATTGAGAATTGAGGATGAGGACTGAGGTTTGAGGATTGATGACTGAGGATTGAGGATTGAGGATTGATGATTGCGGATTGAGGATTGAAGATTGAGTATTGAGGATTGAATATTGAGGATTGAGGATTGAGTATTGGGGATTGAAGATTGAGTATTGAGGATTGAAGGTTGAGGATTGAGGATTGAGGATTGAGGATTGAGGATTGAGGAATGAGGGTTGAGGATAGAGGATTGAAGATTGAGGATTGGGTACTGAGTGTTGAGGGTTGGGTGATGAGGATTGATGTTTGTGGATAGAGATTCGAAGATTGCAGATTGATAACTTAGTATTGAAAACTGTGAATTGATGATATTCTATTGAGGATTGAGGATTGACAACTGACTGTTGAGGTCTGAAGTCTGAAGGTTGAGTACTGAGGATTGAGGTTTCAGGATTGAGGTTTGAGGACTGAGGATTGAGGATTGAGGATTGAGGCTTGAGGATTGAGGATTGAGGATTGAAGATTGAGGATTGAGGATCCAGGATGAGGGCTGAAGGTTGAGGATTGAGGTTTGAGGACTGAGGTCTGAGGATTGAGGGTAGAGAGTTAAGGACTGAGGATTGGGGATTGAAGATTGAGCATTGATAATTGAGTATTCAGTATTGAAGGTGGAGGACTGAGGAATAAGGATTGAGGATTGAGGATGAGGGCTGAGGGTTGAGGATTGAGGTTTGAGGAGTGAGGACCGAGGATTGAGGATTGAGAATTGAGGATTGTGGATTGAGGACAGAAGATTGTGGATTGGGTATTGAGAATTGAAGAATGAGGATTGAGGATTGAGGATTGAGGATTGAGGATTGAAGATTGAGTATTGAGGATTGAGGATTGAGGATTGAGGATTGAGGATTGAGGATTGAGGATTGAGGATTGAGGATTGAAGACTGAGGATTGGGGACTGAGTGTTGAGGGTTGAGTGATGAGAATTAATGTTTGTGGATAGAGATTTGAAGATTGCAGATTGAGTATCGAGAATTGAAAGCTGTGAATTGAGGATATTCTATTGAGGATTGAGGATTGACAATTGATTGTCGAGGACTGAGGGCTGAAGATTGAGGATTGACAATTGATTGTCGAGGACTGAGGGCTGAAGATTGAGGATTCAGGATTGAGGATTCAGAATTGAGGTTTGAGGACTGAGGGTTGAGGATTGAAGATTGAGTATTGAGGATTGAAGATTGAGGATTGAGGATTGAGGATGGAGGATTGAAGAGAGAGGACTGAGTGTTGAGGATTGAGTGTTGAGGATTGATGTTTGAGGATTGAGATTTGATTATTGATTTTTGTGGATTGAGTATTGAACGATGAGAATTCAGGGTATTCTATTGAGTATTGAGAATTGAGGATTGATTGTTGAGTATTGAGGATTGATGGTTGAGGGTTTTGTGTTGAATATTGAGGATTGAGGATTGAGGATTGAGGATTGAGGATTGAGGAGTGAGGATTGAGGATTGAAGATTGAGTATTGAGGATTGAAGGTTGAGGATTGAGGATTGAGTATTGAGGATTGAGGATTGAAGATTGAGGATTGGGGATTGAGGATTGACGATTGAGGATTGAGTATTGACGATTGAGAATCTAGGATTGAGGATTGAAGATTGAGTATTGAGGATTGAAGATTGAGGATTGAGGATTGAGGATTGAGGATTGAGGACTGAGGATTGAGGATTGAGGATTGAGCATTGAGGATTGAAGATTGGGGACTGGGGATTGAGGATTGAAGATTGAGGATTAAGGATTGGGGATTGGGGATTGGGGATCTAGGATTGTAGATTGATAATTGAGGATTGAAGATTGAGGGTTAAGTATTGAGGATTGAGATGGAGAATTGAGGATGAGGACTGAGACTTGAGGATTGAGGTTTGAGGTACGAGGATTGAGGATTGAGGATTGAGGATTGAGGATTGAGTATTGAAGATTGAGGATTGAAGATTGAGGATTGAGGATTGAGGACTGAGGATTGAGGATTGAAGATTGAGTATTGAGGATTGAAGATTGAGGATTGAGGATTGAGGATGGAGGATTGAAGAGAGAGGACTGAGTGTTGAGGACTGAGTGTTGAGGATTGATGTTTGAGGGTTGAGATTTGATTATTGATTTTTGTGGATTGAGTATTGAACGATGAGGATTCAGGGTATTCTATTGAGTATTGAGAATTGAGGATTGATTGTTGAGTATTGAGGGGTGATGGTTGAGGGTTTTGTGTTGAATATTGAGGATTGAGGATTGAGGATTGAGGATTGAGTATTGAAGATTGAGGATTGAAGATTGAGGATTGAGGATTGAGGATTGAGGATTGAAGATTGAGTATTGAGGATTGAAGATTGAGGTTTGAGGATTGAGGATGGAGTATTGAAGAGAGAGGACTGAGTGTTGAGGATTGAGTGTTGAGTATTGATGTTTGAGGGTTGAGATTTGATTATTGATTTTTGTGGATTGAGTATTGAACGATGAGAATTCAGGGTATTCTATTGAGTATTGAGAATTGAGGATTGATTGTTGAGTATTGAGGGTTGATGGTTGAGGGTTTTGTGTTGAATATTGAGGATTGAGGATTGAGGATTGAGGATTGAGGATTGAGGATTGAGGATTGAGGATTGAGGATTGAAGATTGAGGAGTGGGGACTGAGTGTTGAGGGTTGAGTGATGAGAATTAATGTTTGTGGATAGAGATTTGAAGATTGCAGATTGAGTATCGAGAATTGAAAGCTGTGAATTGAGGATATTCTATTGAGGATTGAGGATTGACAATTGATTGTCGAGGACTGAGGGCTGAAGATTGAGGATTGACAATTGATTGTCGAGGACTGAGTGCTGAAGATTGAGGATTCAGGATTGAGGATTCAGAATTGAGGTTTGAGGACTGAGGATTGAGGATTGAAGATTGAGTATTGAGGATTGAAGATTGAGGATTGAGGATTGAGGATGGAGGATTGAAGAGAGAGGACTGAGTGTTGAGGATTGAGCGTTGAGGATTGATGTTTGAGGATTGAGGTTTGATTATTGATTTTTGTGGATTGAGTATTGAACTATGAGAATTCAGGGTATTCTATTGAGTATTGAGAATTGAGGATTGATTGTTGAGTATTGAGGATTGATGGTTGAGGGTTTTGTGTTGAATATTGAGGATTGAGGATTGAGGATCGAGGATTGAGGATGGAGGATTAAGGATTGAAGATTGAGTATTGAGGATTGAAGGTTGAGGATTGAGGATTGAGTATTGAGGATTGAGGATTGAAGATTGAGGATTGGGGATTGAGGATTGACGATTGAGGATTTAGTATTGACGATTGAGAATCGAGGATTGAGGATTGAAGATTGAGTATTGAGGATTGAAGATTGAGGATTGAGGATTGAGGATTGAGGATTGAGGACTGAGGATTGAGGATTGAGGATTGAGCATTGAGGATTGAAGATTGGGGACTGGGGATTGAGGATTGAAGATTGAGGATTAAGGATTGAGGATTGGGGATTGGGGATCTAGGATTGGAGATTGATTATTGAGGATTGAAGATTGAGGGTTAAGTATTGGGGATTGAGATGGAGAATTGAGGATGAGGACTGAGGGTTGAGGATTGAGGTTTGAGGTACGAGGATTGAGGATTGAGGATTGAGGATTGAGGATTGAGGATTGAGTATTGAAGATTGGGGATTGAAGATTGGGGATTGAGGATTGAGGACTGAGGATTGAGGATTGAAGATTGAGTATTGAGGATTGAAGATTGAGTATTGAGGATTGAGGATGGAGGATTGAAGAGAGAGGACTGAATGTTGAGGATTGAGTGTTAAGGATTGATGTCTGAGGGTTGAGATTTGATTATTGATTTTTGTGGATTGAGTATTGAACGATGAGAATTCAGGGTATTCTATTGAGTATTGAGAGTTGAGGATTGATTGTTGAGTATTGAGGGTTGATGGTTGAGGGTTTTGTGTTGAATATTGAGGATTGAGGATTGAGGATTGAGGATTGAGGATTGAGGATTGAGGATTGAGGAATGAAAATTGAGTATTGAGGATTGAAGGTTGAGGATTGAGGATAGAGGATTGAGGATTGACGATTGAAGATTGAGGATTGGGGATTGAGGATTGACGATTGAGGATTGAGTATTGACGATTGAGAATTGAGGATTGAGGATTGAAGATTGAGTATTGAGGATTGAAGATTGAGGATTGAGGATTGAGGATTGAGGATTGAGGACTGAGGATTGAGGATTGAGGATTGAGCATTGAGGATTGAAGATTGGGGACTGGGGATTGAGGATTGAAGATTGAGGATTAAGGACTGAGGATTGGGCATTGGGGATTGGGGATCTAGGGTTGGAGATTGATTATTGAGGATTGAAGATTGAGGGTTAAGGATTGAGGATTGAGATGGAGAATTGAGGATGAGGACTGAGGGTTGAGGATTGAGGTTTGAGGTACGAGGATTGAGGATTGAGGATTGAGGACTGAGGATTGACGATTGAGTATTGAAGATTGAGGATTGATGACTGAGGATTGAGGATTGAGGATTGATGATTGAGGATTGAGTATTGAAAATTGAGTATTGAGGATTGAATATTGAGGATTGAGGATTGAGGATTGAGGATTGAAGATTGAGTATCGAGGGTTGATGATTGAGGATTGAGGATTGACGATTGAGGATTGAGGATTGAGGTTTGAGGATTGACGATGAGGGCTGAGGGTTGAGGATTGAGGTTTGAGATCTGAGGTCTGAGGGTTGAGGATTAAAAATTGAGGATTGAGGATTGAGGATTGAAGGTTGTGGATTGAGGATTGAGGATTGAGGATTGACGATTGAAGATTGAGGATTGGGGATTGAGGATTGACGATTGAGGATTGAGTATTGACGATTGAGAATTGAGGATTGAGGATTGAAGATTGAGTATTGAGGATTGAAGATTGAGGATTGAGGACTGAGGATTGAGGATTGAGGACTGAGGATTGAGGATTGAGGATTGAGCATTGACGATTGAGAATCGAGGATTGAGGATTGAAGATTGAGTATTGAGGATTGAAGATTGAGGATTGAGGATTGAGGATTGAGGATTGAGGATTGAGTATTGAGGATTGAAGATTGAGTGTTGAGGATTGAATGTTGAGGATTGAGGATTGAGGATTGAGGATTGAGGATTGAGGATTGAGGATTGAGGATTGAGGTTAGAGGATTGAAGATTGAGGATTGGGGACTGAGTGTTGAGGGTTGAGTGATGGGGATTGATGTTTGTGGATAGAGATTCGAAGATTGCAGATTGAGAATTTAGTATTGAAAACTGTGAATTGATGATATTCTATTGAGGATTGAGGATTGACAACTGATTGTTGAGGTCTGAAGTCTGAGGGTTGAGGACTGAGAATTGAGGATTCAGGATTGAGGTTTGAGGACTGAGGATTGAGGACTGAGGATTGAGTATTGAGTATTGAAGGTTGAGGATTGATGACTGAGGATGGAGGATTGCGGATTGACGATTGAGGATTGAGGATTGAGGGTTGAACGTTGAGTGTGGAGGATTGAAGGTTGAGGATTGACGATTGAGGATTGAGGATTGAGGATGATGGCTGATGTTTGAGGTTTGAGGTTTGAGTATTGAATCCTGCGAATTCAGGATGTTCTATTGAGTATTGAGAATTGAGGATTGATGCTTTAGTATTGAGGATTCAGGATTGAGGATTGAGGATTGAGTATTGAAGATTGAGGATAGATGATTGAGGATTTAGTATTGAGGATTGAGGATTGAGGATTGAGGGTTGAGGATTGAGGTTTGAGGAATGAGGATTGAGGATAGAGGATTGAGGATTGAAGATTGAGTATTGATGGTTGAAGATTGAGGTTTGAGGGTTGAGGGTTGAGGATTGAGGACGAGGACTGACAGTTGAGGTTTGAGGACTGAGGATTGAGGATGAGGACTGAGGTTTGAGCATTGATGACTGAGGATTGAGGATTGAGGATTGATGATTGCGGATTGAGGATTGAAGATTGAGTATTGAGGATTGAATATTGAGGATTGAGGATTGAGTATTGAGGATTGAAGATAGAGTATTGAGGATAGAAGATTGAGGATTGAGGATTGAGGATTGAGGATTGAGGATTGAGGAATGAGGGTTGAGGATAGAGGATTGAAGATTGAGTATTGGGGACTGAGTGTTGAGTGTTGAGTGATGAGGATTGATGTTTGTGGATAGAGATTCGAAGATTGCAGATTGAGAATTTAGTATTGAAAACTGTGAATTGATGATATTCTATTGAGGATTGAGGATTGACAACTGATTGTTGAGGTCTGAAGTCTGAAGGTTGAGTACTGAGGATTGAGGTTTCAGGATTGACGTTTGAGGACTGAGGATTGAGGATTGAGGATTAAGGCTTGAGGATTGAGGATTGGGGATTAAAGATTGAGGATTGAGGATCCAGGATGAGGGCTGAAGGTTGAGGATTGAGGTTTGAGGACTGAGGTCTGAGGATTGAGGGTTGAGAATTAAGGATTGAGGATTGAGGATTGAAGATTGAGCATTGATAATTGAGTATTGAGGATTGAAGGTGGAGGACTGAGGAATAAGGATTGAGGATTGAGGATGAGGGCTGAGGGTTGAGGATTGGGGTTTGAGGAGTGAGGACCGAGGATTGAGGATTGAGAATTGAGGATTGAGGATTGAGGATTGAAGATTGAGGATTGGGTATTGAGGATTGAAGAATGAGGATTGAGGATTGAGGATTGAGGACTGAGGATTGAAGATTGAGTATTGAGGATTGAAGATTGAGGATTGAGGATTGAGGATTGAAGATTGAGGATTGAGGATTGAGAATGGAGGATTGAAGAGAGAGGACTGAGTGTGGAGGATTGAGAGTTGAGAATTGATGTTTGAGGGTTGAGATTTGATTATTGATTTTTGTGGATTGAGTATTGAACGATGAGAATTCAGGGTATTCTATTGAGTATTGAGAATTGAGGATTGATTGTTGAGTATTGAGGATTGATGGTTGAGGGTTTTGTGTTGAATATTGTGGATTGAGGATTGAGGATTGAGGATTGAGGATTGAGGATTGAGGATTGAAGATTGAGTATTGAGGATTGAAGGTTGAGTATTGAGGATTGAGGATTGAAGAATGAGGATTGAAGATTGAGGTTTAAGGATTGAGGATTGAGATGGAGAATTGAGGATGAGGACTGGGGATTAAGGATTGAGGATTGAAGATTGAGTATTGAGGATTGATGATTGAGGATTGAGCATTGACGATTGAGGATTGAGGATTGAAGTTTGAGGATTGACGATGAGGGCTGAGGGTTGAGGATTGAGGTTCGAGGTCTGAGGTCTGAGGGTTGAGGATTGAGAATTGAGGATTGAGGATTGAGGATTGAAGATTGGGGATTGAGGATTGAGGATTGAGAATTGAGGATGAGGACTGAGGTTTGAGGATTGAGGTTTGAGGAATGAGGATTGAGGATTGAGGATTGGGTATTGAGGATTGAAGAATGAGGATTGAGGATTGAGGATTGAGGATTGGGGTCTGAGCATTGAGGATTGAGGATTGACGATTGCGGATTGAAGATTCAGTATTGAGGATTGAAGATTGAGAGTTGAGGATTGAGGATTGAACATTGAGGACTGAGTGTTGATGGTTGAGTAATGAGAATTAATGTTTGTGGATAGAGATTTGAAGATTGCAGATTGAGTATTGGGTATTGAAAACTGTGAATTGTGGATATTCTGTTGAGGATTGAGGATTGACAACTGATTGTTGAGGACTGAGGGCTGAAGATTGAGGATTCAGGATTGAGGATTCAGAATTGAGGTTTGAGGACTGAGGATTGAGGATTGAAGATTGAGTATTGAGGATTGAAGATTGAGGATTGAGTTTGAGGATTGAGGATTGAGGATGAGGGCTGAGGGTTGAGGATTGAGGTTTGAGGACTGAGGTCTGAGGATTGAGTATAGAGAATTGAGGATTGAGGATTGAGGATTGAAGATTGAGGATTGGGTATTGAGAATTGAAGAATGAGGTTTGAGGATTGAGGATTCAGGATTGAGGATTGAAGATTGAGTATTGAAGATTGAAGACTGACGATTGAGTATTGATGATTGAAGATTCAGGATTGAGGATTGAGGGTTGAGGGTTGAGGACGAGGACTGGCGGTTGAGGATTGTGGTTTGAGGATTGAGGATTGAGGATTGAGAATTGAGGATGAGGACTGAGGTTTGGGGATTGAGGTCTGAGGAATGAGGATTGAGGGTTGGGGATTGAGGATTGAGGATTGAGGATCGAGTATTGAAGGTTGAGGATTGATGACTGAGGATGGAGGATTGCGGATTGACGATTGAGGATTGAGGATTGAGGGTTGAAGGTTGAGTGTTGAGGATTGAAGGTTGAGGATTGACGATTGAGGATTGAGGATTGAGGATGATTGCTGAGGTTTGAGGTTTGAGGTTTGAGTATTGAATCCTGAGAATTCAGGATGTTCTATAGAGTATTGAGAACTGAGGATTGATGCTTTAGTATTGAGGATTCAGGTTTGAGGATTGAGGATTGAGTATTGAAGATTGAGGATTGATGATTGAAGATTGCGGATTGATTATTGAGGGTTGAGGATTGATGACGAGGCCTGAGGGTTGAGGATTGAGGTTTGAGGTACGAGGATTGAGGATTGAGGATTGAGGACTGAGGATTGACGATTGAGTATTGAAGTTTGAGGATTGATGACTGAGGATTCAGGATTGAAGATTGATGATTGCGAATTGAGTATAGAAAATTGAGTATTGAGGATTGAATATTGAGGATTGATGATTGAGGATTGAGGATTGAGGGTTGAGTATTGTGGACTGAAGATTGAGGATTGAGGATTGACGATTGAGTATTGAGGACTGAGGTTTGAGGATTGACGATGAGGGCTGAGGGTTGAGGATTGAGGTTTGAGGTCTGAGGACTGAGGATTGAGGATTGAGAATTGAGGATTGAGGATTGAGGATTGAAGATTGAGGATTGGGTATTGAGGATTGAAGGATGAGGATTGAGGATTGAGGATTGAGGATTGGGGACTGAGGATTGAATATTCAGGATTGAGGATTGAGGATTGAGGATTGAGTATTGAGGATTGAAGATTGAGGATTGAGGATTGAGGATTGAGGATTGAGGATTGGGGACTGAGTGTTGAGGGTTGTGTGATGAGAATTGATGTTTGTGGCTAGATATTTGAAGATTGCAGATTGAGCATTGAGTATTGAAAACTGTGGATTGATGATATTCTATTGAGGATTGAGAATTGACAACTGATTGTTGAGGACTGAGGGCTGAAGATTGAGGTTTCAGGATTGAGAATTCAGAATTGAGGATTGAGGACTGAGGACTGAGGATTGAAGATTGAGTATTGAGGATTGAAGATTGAGGATTAAGGATTGAGGATTGGGGATTGAGGATCTAGGATTGAAAATTGATTATTGAGGATTGAAGATTGAGGATTGAGGATTGAGTATTGAGAATTGAGAATTGAGGATAAGGACTGAGGGTTGAGGATAGAGGTTTGAGGAATGAGGATTGAGGATTGAGGATTGAGGATTGAAGATTGAGTATTGATGATTGAAGATTGAGAATTGAGGATTGAGGGTTGAGGATTGAGGACGAGGACTGACAGTTGAGGATTGTGGTTTGAGGATTGAGGTTTGAGGATTGAGAATTGAGGATGAGGACTGAGGTTTGGGATTGAGGTTTGAGGAATGAGGATTGAGGATTGGGGATTGAGGATTGAGGATTGAGGATTGAGTATTGAAGGTTGAGGATTGATGACTGAGGATGGAGGATTGCGGATTGACGATTGAGAATTGAGGATTGAGTGTTGAAGGTTGAGTGTTGAGGATTGAAGGTTGAGGATTGACGATTGAGGATTGAGGATTGATGATGATGGCTGAGGTTTGAGTATTGAATCCTGAGAATTCAGGGAGTTCTATTGAGTATTGAGAATTGAGGATTGATGCTTTAGTATTGAGGATTCAGGATTGAGGATTGAGGATTGAGTATAGAAGATTGAGGATTGATGATTGAGGATTTAGGATTGAGGATTGAGGATTGAGGATTGAGGATTGAGGACTGAGGATTGAGGATTGAGGATTGAGCATTGAGGATTTAAGATTGAGGACTGGGGATTGAGGATTGAAGATTGAGGATTAAGGATTGAGGATTGGGGACTGGGGATCTAGGATTGGAGATTGATTATTGAGGATTGAAGATTGAGGGTTGAGGATTGAGGGTTGAGAATTGAGAACTGAGGATGGGGACTGAGGGTTGAGGATTGAGGTTTGAGATACGAGGATTGAGGATTGAGGATTGTGGACTGAGGATTGACGATTGAGTAATGGAGATTGGAGATTGATGACTGAGGATTGAGGATTGAGGATTGATGATTGCGGATTGATGGTTGAAGATTGAGTATTGAGGATTGAATATTGAGGATTGAGGATTGAGTGTTGAGGATTGAAGATTGAGAATTGACGATTGAGGATTGAAGATTGAGTATTGAGGATTGAAGATTGAGGATTGAGGATTGAGGATTGAATATTGAGGACTGAGTGTTGAGGGTTGAGAGATAAGAATTGATGTTTGTGGATGGAGATTTGAAGATTGAAGATTGAGGATTGAGTATTGAAAACTGAGAATTCAGGATATTCTACTGAGTATTGAGAATTGAGGATTGATGGTTGAAGTATTGAGGATTGATGGTTGATGGTTGTGTGTTGAATATTGAGGATTGGCGGATTGAGTATTGAAGATTGAGGACTGAGTACTGGGGATTGAGTATTGAGGATTGAGGATTGAGTATTGACGATTGAGGATTGAAGATTGAGTATTGATGATTGAAGAATGCGGATTGATTATTGAGGGTTGAGGATTGATGACGAGGGCTGAGGGTTGAGGATTGAGGACTGAGGATTGAGGATTGAGGACTGGGCATTGAGGACTGAAGATTGAGGACTGGGGATTGAGGATTGAATATTGAGGATTAAGGATTGAGGATTGGGGATTGGGGATCTAGGATTGGAGATTGATTATTGAGGATTGAAGCTTGAGGGTTGAGTATTGAGGATTGAGGATTGAGAATTGAGGATGAGGCCTGAGGGTTGAGGATTGAGGTTTGAGGTACGAGGATTGAGGATTGAGGATTGAGGACTCAGGATTGACGATTGAGTATTGAAGATTGAGGATTGATGTATGAGGATTCAGGATTGAGGATTGATGATTGCGAATTGAGTATTGAAAATTGAGTATTGAGGATTGAATATTGAGGATTGAGGATTGAGGATTGAGGATTGAAGGTTGAGTATTGTGGAGTGAAGATTGAGGATTGAGGATTGACGATTGAGGATTGAGGATTGAGGATTGAGGATTGATAATTGAGTATTGAGGATTAATGGTGGAGGACTGAGGAATAAGGATTGAGGATTGAGGATGAGGGCTGAGGGTTGAGGATTGAGGTTTGAGGAGTGAGGACCGAGGATTGAGGATTGAGAATTGAGGGTTGAGGAATGAGGATTGTAGATTGAGGATTGGGTATTGAGGATTGAAGAATGAGGATTGAGCATTGAGGATTGAGGATTGAGGATTGAAGATTGAGTATTGAGGATTGAAGATTGAGGATTGAGGATTGGTGATTGAGGATTGAGGATTGATGATTGAGGATTGAATATTGAGGATTGGGGACTGAGAGTTGATTGTTGAGTGATGAGAATTAATGTTTGTGGATAGAGATTTGAAGATTGCAGGTTGAGTATCGAGTATTGAAAACTGTGAATTGAGGATATTCTATTGATGATTGAGGATTGACAATTGATTGTCGAGGACTGAGGGCTGAAGGTTGAGGATTCAGGATTGAGGATTCAGAATTGAGGTTTGAGGACTGAGGATTGAGGATTGAAGGTTGAGTATTGAGGATTGAAGATTGAGGATTGAGGATTGAGGATTCAGGATTGTGGATTGAATATTGAGTATTTAGGATTGAAGACTGACGATTGAGGATTGAGTATTGAAAACTGAGAATTCAGGATATTCAACTGAGTATTGAGAATTGAGGATTGATGGTTGAGTATTGAGGATTGATGGTTGATTGGTTGTGTGTTGAATATTGAGGATTGGCAGATTGAGTATTGAAGATTGAGGACTGAGGACTGGGGATTGAGTATTGAGGATTGAGTATTGAGGATTGAGGATTGAAGATTGAGTATTGATGATTGAAGATTGCGGGTTGATTATTGGGGGTTGAGGATTGATGACGAGGACTAAGGGCTGAGTATTGAGGACTGAGGATTGAAGATTGAGGACTGGGCATTGAGGATTGAAGATTCAGGACTGGGGATTGTGTATTGAAGATTGAGGATTGGGTATTGAGGATTGAAGAATGAGGATTGAGGATTGAGTATTCGGGATTGTGGATTGAATATTGAGTATTGAGGACTGAAGACTGACGGTTGACTATTGAGGATTGAGGATTGACGATTGAGAATAGAGGACTGATGATTGAGTATTGATGGTTGAAGATTGAGGATTGAGGATTCAAGATTGAGGATTGGGGACTGAGTGTTGAGGGTTGTGTGATGAGAATTGATGTTTGTGGATAGATATTTGAAGATTGCAGATTGAGCATTGAGTATTGAAAACTGTGAATTGATGATATTCTATTGAGGATTGAGAATTGACAGCTGATTGTTGAGGACTGAGGGCTGAAGATTGAGGATTCAGGATTGAGAATTCAGAATTGAGGATTGAGGACTGAGGACTGAGGATTGAAGATTGAGTATTGAGGATTGAAGATTGAGAATTAAGGATTGAGGATTGGGGATTGAGGTTCTAGGATTGAAAATTGATTATAGAGGATCGAAGATTGAGGATTGAGGATTGAGGATTGAGAATTGAGAATTGAGGATAAGGACTGAGGGTTGAGGATTGAGGTTTGAGGAATGAGGATTGAGGATTGAGGGTTAAGGATTGAAGATTGAGTATTGATGATTGAAGATTGAGGATTGAGGATTGAGTGTTGAGTATTGAGGACGAGGACTGACAGTAGAGGATTGTGGTTTGAGGATTGAGGGTTGAGGATTGAGAATTGAGGATGAGGACTGAGGTTTGAGGGTTGATGACTGAGGATTGAGGATTGAGGATTCATGTGTGCCGATTGAGGACTGAAGTTTGAGTATTGAGGATTGAATATTGAGGATTGAGGATTGAGTATTGAGGATTGAAGATTGCGTATTGAGGATTGAAGGTTGAGGATTGAGGATTGAGGATTGAGGATTGAGGATTGAGGATTGAGGATTGAGGATTGAGGATTGAGGATAGAGGATTGAAGATTGAGGATTGGGGACTGAGTGTTGAGGGTCGAGTGATGAGGATTGATGTTTGTGGATAGAGATTCGAAGATTGCAGACCGAGAATTTAGTATTGAAAACTGTGAATTGATGATATTCTATTGAGGATTGAGGATTGACAACTCATTGTTGAGGTCTGAAGTCTGAAGGTTGAGGACTGAGGATTGAGGATTCAGGATTGAGGTTTGAGGACTGAGGATTGAGGATTGAGGATTGAGGCTTGAGGATTGAGGATTGAGGATTGAAGATTGAGTATTGAGGATTGAAGACTGACGATTGAGTATTGATGATTGAAGATTCAGGATTGAGGATTGAGGGTTGAGGGTTGAGGATTGATGGTTGAGAACTGAGAATTGAGGATGGGGACTGAGGGTTGAGGATTGAGGTTTGAGATACGAGGATTGAGGATCGAGGATTGTGGACTGAGGATTGACGATTGAGTATTGAAGATTGAGGATTGATGACTGAGGATTGAGGATTGAGGATTGAGGATTGCGGATTGAGGATTGAATATTGAGTATTGAGGATTGAATATTGAGGATTGAGGATTGAGGGTTGAGGATTGAAGATTGAGAATTGACGATTGAGGATTGAAGATTGAGTATTGAGGATTGAAGATTGAGGATTGAGGATTGAGGATTGAATATTAAGGACTGAGTTTTGAGGATTGAGAGATGAGAATTGATGTTTGCGGATGGAGATTTGAAGATTGAAGATTGAGGATTGAGTATTGAGGATTGAGGGTTGAGTATTGAGGATTGAAGATTGAGTATTGAGGATTGAGGATTGAAGATTGAGTATTGATGAGTGAAGATTGCGGATTGATTATTGAGGGTTGAGGTTTGAGGACGAGGACTGAGGGCTGAGGATTGAGGTTTGAGGACAGAGGATTGAGGATTGAGGATTGAGAATTGATAATTGAGGATTGAGGATTGAAGATTTAGGATTGGGTATTGAGGATTGAGGATTGGGGATTGAGGATCTAGTATTGGAGATTTATTATTTAGGATTGAAGATAGAGGGTTGAGGATTGAGGATTTAGGATTGAGAATTGAGAATTGAGGATGAGGGCTGAGGTTTGAGGATTGAGGTTTAAGGAATGAGGATTGAGGATTGAGAATTCAGGATTGAGAATTGAGGATTGAGTATTGAAGATTGAGGATTGATGACTGAGTATTGAGGATTGAGGATTGAGGATTGAGGATTGAGGATTGAAGATTGAGTGTTGAGGATTGAGGGTTGAGAATTGAGGATTGAGTATTGAGGATTGAGGATGAGGGCTGAGGTTTGAGGTTTGAGGTTTGTGTAATGAATCCTGAGAATTCAGGATATTCTATTGAGTATTGAGAATTGACGATTGATGGTTGAGTATTGAGGATTGAGGATTGAGGATTGAGGATTGAGTATTGAAGATTGAGGATTGATGATTGAGTATTGAGGATTGAAGATTGAGGATTGAGGACTGAGGATTGAGTATTGAGGATAGAGGGTTGAAGATTGAGGATTGGGGACTGAGTGTTGAGGGTTGAGTGATGAGGATTGATGATTGTGGATAGAGATTCGAAGATTGCAGATTGAGAATTTAGTATTGAAAACTGTAAATTGATGATATTCTATTGAGGATTGAGGATTGACAACTGATTGTTGAGGTCTGAAGTCTGAAGGTTGAGGACTGAGGATTGAGGATTCAGGATTGAGGTTTGAGGACTGAGGATTGAGGATTGAGGATTGAGGCTTGAGGATTGAGGATTGAGGATTGAGGATTGAAGATTGAGGATTGAGGATCCAGAATGAGAGCTGAAGGTTGAGGATTGAGGTTTGAGGACTGAGGACTGAGGATTGAGGGTTGAGAATTAAGGATTGAGGATTGAGGATTGAAGATTGAGGATTGGGTATTGAGGATTGAAGAATGAGGATTGAGGATTGAGTATTGTGGATTGAGGATTGAAGATTGAGTATTGAGGATTGAAGACTGACGATTGAGGATTGAGGATTGAGGGTTGAGTATTTAGTATTGAGAATTGAGGATTGAGGATTGAGAATTGAAGATTGAGGGTTGGGTATTGAGGATTGAAGAATGAGGACTGAGGATTGAGGATTGGGGATTGAGGATTGAAGATTGAGGATTGAGAATTGAGGATTGAGGATTGAAGATTGAGTATTGAGGATTGAAGGTTGAGGATTGAGGATTGAGGATTGAGGATTGAGGATTGAAGATTGAGGATTGCGGACTGAGTGTTGAGGGTTGAGGACGAGGACTGACGGTTGAGGATTGTGGTTTGAGGATTGAGGATTGAGGATTGAGAATTGAGGATGAGGACTGAGGTTTGAGGATTGAGGTTTGAGGAATGAGGATTGAGGATTGGGGATTGAGGATTGAGCATTGAGTATTGAGTATTGAAGGTTGAGGATTGATGACTGAGGATGGAGGATTGCGGATTGACGATTGAGGATTGAGGATTGAGGGTTGAACGTTGAGTGTGGAGGATTGAAGGTTGAGGATTGACGATTGAGGATCGAGGATTGAGGATGATGGCTGAGGTTTGAGGTTTGAGGTTTGAGTATTGAATCCTGCGAATTCAGGATGTTCTATTGAGTATTGAGAATTGAGGATTGATGCTTTAGTATTGAGGATTCAGGATTGAGGATTGAGGATTGAGTATTGAAGATTGAGGATTGATGATTGAGGATTTAGTATTGAGGATTGAGGATTGAGGATTGAGGGTTGAGGACTGAGGATTGAGGATTGAGGATTGAGCATTGAGGATTGAAGATTGAGGACTGGGGATTGAGGATTGAAGATTGAGGATTAAGGATTGAGGATTGGGGACTGGGGATCTAGGATTGGAGATTGATTATTGAGGATTGAAGATAGAGGGTTGAGGATTGATGGTTGAGAACTGAGAATTGAGGATGGGGACTAAGGGTTGAAGATTGAGGTTTGAGATACGAGGATTGAGGATCGAGGATTGTGGACTGAGGATTGACGATTGAGTATTGAAGATTGAGAATTGATGACTGAGGATTGAGTATTGAGGATTGAGGATTGAGTATTGAGGATTGAAGATTGAGTATTGAGGATTGAAGGTTGAGGATTGAGGATTGAGGATTGAGGATTGAGGATTGAGGATTGAGGATTGAGGATAGAGGATTGAAGATTGAGGATTGGGGACTGAGTGTTGAGGGTTGAGTGATGAGGATTGATGTTTGTGGATAGAGATTCGAAGATTGCAGATTGAGAATTTAGTATTGAAAACTGTGAATTGATGATATTCTATTGAGGATTGAGGGTTGACAACTGATTGTTGAGGTCTGAAGTCTGAAGGTTGAGGACTGAGGATTGAGGATTCAGGATTGAGGTTTGAGGACTGAGGATTGAGGATTGAGTATTGAGGATTGAGGATTGAAGATTGAGTATTGATGAGTGAAGATTGCGGATTGATTATTGAGGGTTGAGGTTTGAGGACGAGGACTGAGGGTTGAGGATTGAGGTTTGAGGACAGAGGATTGAGGATTGAGGATTGAGAATTGATAATTGAGGATTGAGGATTGAAGATTTAGGATTGGGTATTGAGGATTGAGGATTGGGGATTGAGGATCTAGTATTGGAGATTGATTATTTAGGTTTGATGGTAGAGGGTTGAGGATTGAGGATTGAGGATTGAGAATTGAGAATTGAGGATGAGGGCTGAGGTTTGAGGATTGAGGATTGAACATTGAGTATTGAGGATTGAAGATTGAGGATTGAGGATTGACGATTGAGGATTGAGGATTGAGGTTTGAGGATTGAGCATTGAGGATTGAAGATTGAGGACTGGGGATTGAGGATTGAAGATTGAGGATTAAGGATTGAGGATTGGGGACTGGGGATCTAGGATTGGAGATTGATTATTGAGGATTGAAGATAGAGGGTTGAGGATTGATGGTTGAGAACTGAGAATTGAGGATGGGGACTGAGGGTTGAGGATTGAGGTTTGAGATACGAGGATTGAGGATCGAGGATTGTGGACTGAGGATTGATGATTGAGTATTGAAGATTGAGAATTGATGACTGAGGATTGAGGATTGAGGATTGATGATTGAGGATTGAGGATTGAATATTGAGTATTGAGGATTGAATATTGAGGATTGAGGATTGAGGGTTGAGGATTGAAGATTGAGAATTGACGATTGAGGATTGAAGATTGAGTATTGAGGATTGAAGATTGAGGATTGAGGATTGAGGATTGAATATTGAGGACTGAGCGTTGAGGGTTGAGAGATGAGAATTGATGTTTGAGGATGGAGATTTGAAGATTGAAGATTGAGGATTGAGTATTGAACACTGAGAATTCAGGATATTCTACTGAGTATTGAGAATTGAGGATTGATGGTTGAGGGTTGTGTGTTGAATATTGAGGATTGGCGGATTGAGTATTGAAGATTGAGGACAGAGGACTGGGGATTGAGTATTGGGGATTGAGGATTGAGTATTGAGGATTGAGGATTGAAGATTGAGTATTGATGATTGAAGATTACGGATTGATTATTGAGGGTTGAGGATTGATGACGAGGGCTGAGGGCTGAGGATTGAGGACTGAGGATTGAGGATTGAGGACTGGGCATTGAGGATTGAAGATTGAGGACTGGGGATTGAGGATTGAAGATTGAGGATTAAGGATTGAGGATTGGGGATTGGGGATCTAGGATTGGAGATTGATTATTGAGGATTGAAGCTTGAGGGTTGAGGATTGAGGATTGAGGATTGAGAATTGAGGATGAGGCCTGAGGGTTGAGGATTGAGGTTTGAGGTACGAGGATTGAGGATTGAGGATTGAGGACTCAGGATTGACGATTGAGTATTGAAGATTGAGGATTGATGACTGAGGATTCAGGATTGAGGATTGATGATTGCGAATTGAGTATTGAAAATTGAGTATTGAGGATTGAATATTGAGGATTGAGGATTGAGGATTGAGGATTGAAGGTTGAGTATTGTGGAGTGAAGATTGAGGATTGAGGATTGACGATTGAGGATTGAGGATTGAGGTTTGAGGATTGACGATGAGGGCTGAGGGTTGAGGATTGAGGTTTGAGGTCTGAGGACTGAGGATTGAGGATTGAGAATTGAGGATTGAGGATTGAGGATTGAAGATTGAGGATTGGGTATTGAGGATTGAAGGATGAGGATTGAGGATTGAGGATTGAGGAGTGGGGACTGAGGATTGAATATTCAGGATTGAGGATTGAGGATTGAGGATTGAGGATTGAGGATTGAAGATACAGTATTGAGGATCGAAGATTGAGAATTGAGGATTGAGGATTGGGGACTGAGTGTTGAGGGTTGAGTGATGAGAATTGATGTTTGTGGATAGAGATTTGAAGATTGCAGATTGGGTATTGAGTATTGAAAACTGTGAATTGATGATATTCTATTGAGGATTGAGGATTGACAACTGATTGTTGAGGTCTGAAGTCTGAAGGTTGAGGACTGAGGATTGAGGATTCAGGACTGAGGTTTGAGGGCTGAGGATTGAGGATTGAGGATTGAGGCTTGAGGATTGAGGATTGAGGATTGAAGATTGAGGATTGAGGATCCAGGATGAGGGCTGAAGGTTGAGGATTGAGGTTTGAGGACTGAGGTCTGAGGATTGAGGGTTGAGAATTAAGGATTGAGGATTGAGGATTGAAGATTTAGCATTGATAATTGAGTATTGAGGATTGAAGGTGGTGGACTGAGGAATAAGGATTGAGGATTGAGGTTGAGGGCTGAGGGTTGAGGATTGAGGTTTGAGGAGTGAGGACCGATGATTGAGGATTGAGAATTGAGGATTGAGGATTGAGGATTGAGGATTGAGGATTGGGTATTGAGGATTGAAGAATGAGGATTGAGGATTGACGATTGAGGATTGAGGATTGAAGATTGAGTATTGAGGATTGAAGATTGAGGATTGAGGATTGAGGATGGAGGATTGAAGAGAGAGGACTGAGTGTTGAGGATTGAGAGTTGAGAATTGATGTTTGAAGGTTGAGATTTGATTATTGATTTTTGTGGATTGAGTATTGAACGATGAGAATTCAGGGTATTCTATTGAGTATTGAGAATTGAGGATTGATTGTTGAGTATTGAGGATTGATGGTTGAGGGTTTTGTGTTGAATATTGAGGATTGAGGATTCAGGATTGAGGATTGAGGATTGAGGATTGAGGATTGAAGGTTGAGTATTGAGGATTGAAGGTTGAGAATTGAGGATTGAGGATTGAGGATTGAGGATTGAGGATCGGGGACTGGGGATTGAGGATTGAAGATTGAGGATTAAGGATTGAGGATTGGGGATTGGGGATCTAGGATTGGAGATTGATTATTGAGGATTGAAGATTGAGTGTTAAGGATTGAGGATTGAGATGGAGAATTGAGAATGAGGACTGAGGATTGAGGATTGAGGATTGAAGGTTGAGTATTGAGGATTGATGATTGAGGATTGAGCATTGACGATTGAGGATTGAGGATTGAGGTTTGAGGATTGACGATGAGGGCTGAGGGTTGAGGATTGAGGTTCGAGGTCTGAGGTCTGAGGGTTGAGGATTGAGGATTGAGGATTGAGGATTGATGATTGCCGATTGAGGACTGAAGATTGAATATTGAGGATTGAATATTGAGGATTGAGGATTGAGTATTGAGGATTGAAGATTGAGTATTGAGGATTGAAGATTGAGGGTTGAGGATTGAGGATTGAGGATTGAGGATTGAGGATTGAGGATTGAGGATTGAGGATTGAGGATTGAGGATTGAGGATTGAGGATTGAGGATAGAGGATTGAAGATTGAGGATTGGGGACTGAGTGTTGAAGGTCGAGTGATGAGGATTGATGTTTGTGGATAGAGATTCGAAGATTGCAGACCGAGAATTTAGTATTGAAAACTGTGAATTGATGATATTCTATCGAGCATTGAGGATTGACAACTCATAGTTGAGGTCTGAAGTCTGAAGGTTGAGCACTGAGGATTGAGGATTCAGGATTGAGGTTTGAGTACTGAGGATTGAGGATTGAGGATTGAGGCTTGAGGATTGAGGATTGAGGATTGAAGATTGAGGTTTGAGGATCCAGGATGAGGGCTGAAGGTTGAGGATTGAGGTTTGAGGACTGAGGACTGAGGATTGAGGGTTGAGAATTAAGGATTGAGGATTGAGGATTGAAGATTGAGGATTGGGTGTTGGGGATTGAAGAATGAGGATTGAGGGTTGAGGATTGAGGATTGAGGATTGAGGATTGAGGATTGAGGATTGAGGTTTGAGGATTGAGGATTGAGGATTGAGGATTGAGGATTGAGGATAGAGGATTGAAGATTGAGGATTGGGGACTGAGTGTTGAAGGTCGAGTGATGAGGATTGATGTTTGTGGATAGAGATTCGAAGATTGCAGACCGAGAATTTAGTATTGAAAACTGTGAATTGATGATATTCTATCGAGCATTGAGGATTGACAACTCATAGTTGAGGTCTGAAGTCTGAAGGTTGAGCACTGAGGATTGAGGATTCAGGATTGAGGTTTGAGTACTGAGGATTGAGGATTGAGGATTGAGGCTTGAGGATTGAGGATTGAGGATTGAAGATTGAGGTTTGAGGATCCAGGATGAGGGCTGAAGGTTGAGGATTGAGGTTTGAGGACTGAGGACTGAGGATTGAGGGTTGAGAATTAAGGATTGAGGATTGAGGATTGAAGATTGATGATTGGGTGTTGGGGATTGAAGAATGAGGATTGAGGATTGAGTATTGAGGATTGAGGATTGAAGATTGAGTATTGAGGATTGAAGATAGAGGGTTGAGGATTGAGGATTGAGGGTTGAGGATTTAGGACTGAGAATTGAGGATTGAGGATTGAGGATTGAAGATTTAGGATTGGGTATTGAGGATTGAGGATTGGGGATTGAGGATCTAGTATTGGAGATTGATTATTTAGGATTGAAGATAGAGGGTTGAGGATTGAGGATTGAGGATTGAGAATTGAGAATTGAGAATGAGGACTGAGGTTTGAGGATTGAGGTTTGAGGAATGAGGATTGAGGATTGAGGATTCAGGATTGAGGATTGAGGATTGAGTATTGAAGGTTGAGGATTGATGACTGAGGATTGAGGATTGAGGATTGAGGATTGAGGATTGGGGATTGAAGATTGAGTGTTGAGGATTGAGGGTTGAGGATTGAGGATTGAGTATTGAGGATTGAGGATGAGGGCTGAGGTTTGAGGTTTGAGGTTTGAGTATTGAATCCTGAGAATTCAGGATATTCTATTGAGTATTGAGAATTGAGGATTGATGGTTGAGTATTGAGGATTGAGGATTGAGGATTGAGGATTGAGTATTGAAGATTGAGGATTGATGATTGAGGATTGAGGGTTGAGGATGAGGACTGAGGATTGAGGATTGAAGATTGAGAATTGAGGATTGAAGGTTGAGGATTGAGGAATGAGGATTGAGGATTGAGGATGAGGGCTGATGGTTGAGGGTTGAGGTTTTAGGACTGAGGACTGAGGACTGAGGATTGAGAATTGAGGATTGAGGATTAAGGATTGAAGATTGAGGATTGGGTAATGAGGATTGAAGAATGAGGATTGAGGATTGAGGATTGATGATTGGGGATTGAAGATTGAGTAGTGAGGGTTGAAGATTGAGTATTGATGATTGAAGATTGAGGATTGAGTATTGAGGGTTGAGGGTTGAGGACGAGGACTGACGGTTGAGGATTGAGGTTTGAGGATTGAGGGTTGAGGACTGAGGACTGAGGATAGAGGATTGAGGATGGAGCATTGAGGATTGAAGACTGAGGACTGGGGATTGAGGATTGAAGATTGAGGATTAAGGGTTGAGGATTGGGGTTGAGGATCTAGGATTGAATATTGATTACTGAGGATTGAAGATTGAGGATTGAGGATTGAGTATTGAGAGTTGAGAATTGAGGATAAGGACTGATGGTTGAGGATTGAGGTTTGAGGAATGAGGATTGAGGATTGAGGATTGAGGATTGAGGATTGAGGATTGAGTATTGAAGGTTGAGGATTGATGACTGAGGATTGAGGATTGCGTATTGACGATTGAGGATTGAGGATTGAGGATTGAAGGTTGAGGATTGAAGGTTGAGGATTGACGATTGAGGACTGAGGATTGAGGATGATGGCTGAGGTTTGAGGTTTGAGGTTTGAGTACTGAACCCTGAGAAGTCACGATGTTCTATTGAGTATTGAGAATTGGGGATTGATGGTTTAGTATTGAGGATTCAGGATTGAGGATAGAGGATTGAGTATTGAAGATTGAGGATTGATGATTGAAGATTTAAGATTGAGGATTGAGGATTGAGGATTGAGGATTGATAATTGAGTATTGAGGATTTATGGTGGAGGACTGAGGAATAAGGATTGAGGATTGAGGATGAGGGCTGAGGGTTGAGGATTGAGGTTTGAGGAGTGAGGACCGAGGATTGAGGATTGAGAATTGAGGGTTGAGGATTGACTATTGAGGATTGAGGATTGAGGTTTGAGGATTGACGATGAGGGCTGAGGGTTGAGGATTGATGTTTGAGGTCTGAGGACTGAGGATTGAGGATTGAGAATTGAGGATTGAGGATTGAGGATTGAAGATTGAGGATTGGGTATTGAGGATTGAAGGATGAGGATTGAGGATTGAGGATTGAGGATTGGGGACTGAGGATTGAATATTCAGGATTGAGGATTGAGGATTGAGGATTGAGGATTGAGGATTGAAAATACAGTATTGAGGATCGAAGATTGAGAATTGAGGATTGAGTATTGAACATTGAGGACTGAGTGTTGAGGGTTGAGTGATGAGAATTGATGTTTGTGGATAGAGATTTGAAGATTGCAGATTGGGTATTGAGTATTGAAAACTGTGAATTGATGATATTCTATTGAGGATTGAGGATTGACAACTGATTGTTGAGGTCTGAAGTCTGAAGGTTGAGGACTGAGGATTGAGGATTCAGGATTGAGGTTTGAGGGCTGAGGATTGAGGATTGAAGATTGAGGGTTGAGGATTGAGGATTGAGAATTGAGAATTGAGGATGAGGACTGAGGGTTGAAGAATGAGGATTGAGGATTGAGGATTCAAGATTGAGGATTGAAGATTAATTATTGAGGATTGAAGACTGACGATTGACTATTGAGAATTGAGGATTGAGGATTGAGAATTGAGGATTGATGATTGAGCATTGAGGATTCAGGATTGAGGTTTGAGTACTGAGGATTGAGGATTGAGGATTGAGGCTTGAGGATTGAGGATTGAGGATTGAAGATTGAGGTTTGAGGATCCAGGATGAGGGCTGAAGGTTGAGGATTGAGGTTTGAGGACTGAGGACTGAGGATTGAGGGTTGAGAATTAAGGATTGAGGATTGAGGATTGAAGATTGATGATTGGGTGTTGGGGATTGAAGAATGAGGATTGAGGATTGAGTATTGAGGATTGAGGATTGAAGATTGAGTATTGAGGATTGAAGATAGAGGGTTGAGGATTGAGGATTGAGGGTTGAGGATTTAGGACTGAGAATTGAGGATTGAGGATTGAGGATTGAAGATTTAGGATTGGGTATTGAGGATTGAGGATTGGGGATTGAGGATCTAGTATTGGAGATTGATTATTTAGGATTGAAGATAGAGGGTTGAGGATTGAGGATTGAGGATTGAGAATTGAGAATTGAGAATGAGGACTGAGGTTTGAGGATTGAGGTTTGAGGAATGAGGATTGAGGATTGAGGATTCAGGATTGAGGATTGAGGATTGAGTATTGAAGGTTGAGGATTGATGACTGAGGATTGAGGATTGAGGATTGAGGATTGAGGATTGGGGATTGAAGATTGAGTGTTGAGGATTGAGGGTTGAGGATTGAGGATTGAGTATTGAGGATTGAGGATGAGGGCTGAGGTTTGAGGTTTGAGGTTTGAGTATTGAATCCTGAGAATTCAGGATATTCTATTGAGTATTGAGAATTGAGGATTGATGGTTGAGTATTGAGGATTGAGGATTGAGGATTGAGGATTGAGTATTGAAGATTGAGGATTGATGATTGAGGATTGAGGGTTGAGGATGAGGACTGAGGATTGAGGATTGAAGATTGAGAATTGAGGATTGAAGGTTGAGGATTGAGGAATGAGGATTGAGGATTGAGGATGAGGGCTGATGGTTGAGGGTTGAGGTTTTAGGACTGAGGACTGAGGACTGAGGATTGAGAATTGAGGATTGAGGATTAAGGATTGAAGATTGAGGATTGGGTAATGAGGATTGAAGAATGAGGATTGAGGATTGAGGATTGATGATTGGGGATTGAAGATTGAGTAGTGAGGGTTGAAGATTGAGTATTGATGATTGAAGATTGAGGATTGAGTATTGAGGGTTGAGGGTTGAGGACGAGGACTGACGGTTGAGGATTGAGGTTTGAGGATTGAGGGTTGAGGACTGAGGACTGAGGATAGAGGATTGAGGATGGAGCATTGAGGATTGAAGACTGAGGACTGGGGATTGAGGATTGAAGATTGAGGATTAAGGGTTGAGGATTGGGGTTGAGGATCTAGGATTGAATATTGATTACTGAGGATTGAAGATTGAGGATTGAGGATTGAGTATTGAGAGTTGAGAATTGAGGATAAGGACTGATGGTTGAGGATTGAGGTTTGAGGAATGAGGATTGAGGATTGAGGATTGAGGATTGAGGATTGAGGATTGAGTATTGAAGGTTGAGGATTGATGACTGAGGATTGAGGATTGCGTATTGACGATTGAGGATTGAGGATTGAGGATTGAAGGTTGAGGATTGAAGGTTGAGGATTGACGATTGAGGACTGAGGATTGAGGATGATGGCTGAGGTTTGAGGTTTGAGGTTTGAGTACTGAACCCTGAGAAGTCACGATGTTCTATTGAGTATTGAGAATTGGGGATTGATGGTTTAGTATTGAGGATTCAGGATTGAGGATAGAGGATTGAGTATTGAAGATTGAGGATTGATGATTGAAGATTTAAGATTGAGGATTGAGGATTGAGGATTGAGGATTGATAATTGAGTATTGAGGATTTATGGTGGAGGACTGAGGAATAAGGATTGAGGATTGAGGATGAGGGCTGAGGGTTGAGGATTGAGGTTTGAGGAGTGAGGACCGAGGATTGAGGATTGAGAATTGAGGGTTGAGGATTGACTATTGAGGATTGAGGATTGAGGTTTGAGGATTGACGATGAGGGCTGAGGGTTGAGGATTGATGTTTGAGGTCTGAGGACTGAGGATTGAGGATTGAGAATTGAGGATTGAGGATTGAGGATTGAAGATTGAGGATTGGGTATTGAGGATTGAAGGATGAGGATTGAGGATTGAGGATTGAGGATTGGGGACTGAGGATTGAATATTCAGGATTGAGGATTGAGGATTGAGGATTGAGGATTGAGGATTGAAAATACAGTATTGAGGATCGAAGATTGAGAATTGAGGATTGAGTATTGAACATTGAGGACTGAGTGTTGAGGGTTGAGTGATGAGAATTGATGTTTGTGGATAGAGATTTGAAGATTGCAGATTGGGTATTGAGTATTGAAAACTGTGAATTGATGATATTCTATTGAGGATTGAGGATTGACAACTGATTGTTGAGGTCTGAAGTCTGAAGGTTGAGGACTGAGGATTGAGGATTCAGGATTGAGGTTTGAGGGCTGAGGATTGAGGATTGAAGATTGAGGGTTGAGGATTGAGGATTGAGAATTGAGAATTGAGGATGAGGACTGAGGGTTGAAGAATGAGGATTGAGGATTGAGGATTCAAGATTGAGGATTGAAGATTAATTATTGAGGATTGAAGACTGACGATTGACTATTGAGAATTGAGGATTGACGATTGAGAATTGAGGATTGATGATTGAGCATTGAGGATTGAAGATTGAGGATTGAGGATTGAGGATTGAGGATTGTGGATTGAGGATTGAAGATTGAGGATTGGGGACTGAGTGTTGAGGGCTGTGTGATGAGAATTGATATTTGTGGATAGATATTTGACTATAGCAGATTGAGCATTGAGTATTGAAAGCTGTGAATTGATGATATTCTATTGTGGATTGAGAACTGACAACTGATTGTTGAGGGCTGAGGGCTGAAGATTGAGGATTCAGGATTGAGAATTCAGAATTGATGATTGAGGACTGAGGACTGAGGATTGAACATAGAGTATTGCGGATTGAAGATTGAGGATTAAGGATTGAGGATTGGGGATTGAGGATCTAGGATTGAGAATTGATGGTTGAGGACTGAGGACTGAGGTTTCAAGATTGAGTATTGAGGATTGAAGATTGAGGATTGAGGATTGAGGATTCAGAATTGAGGATTGAGGATTGAGGATTGAGGATTGAGGATTGAGGATTGAGGATTGAGGCTTGAGGATTGAGGATTGAGGATTGAAGATTGAGGATTGAGGATCGAGGATGAGGGCTGAAGGTTGAGGATCGAGGTTTGAGGACTGAGGACTGAGGATTGAGGGTTGAGAATTAAGGATTGAGGATTGAGGATGGAAGATTGAGGATTGGGTATTGAGGATTGAAGAATGAGGATTGAGGATTGAGTATTGAGGATTGATGATTGAAGATTGAGTATTGTGGATTGAAGGCTGACGATTGAGGATTGAGGATTGAGGGTTGAGGATTTAGGATTGAGAATTGAGGATTGAGGGCTGAGGATTCAAGGTTGAGGATTGGGTATTGAGGACTGAAGAATCAGGATTGAGGATTGAGGATTGAGGATTGAGGATTGGGTATTGAGGATTGAAGAATGAGGTTTGAGGATTGAGGATTGAGGATGAGGGCTGAGGATTCAGGATTGAGGATTGTGGATTGAGGATTGAGGATAGAGGATTGAAGATTGAGGATTGGGGACTGAGCGTTGAGGGTTGAGTGATGAGGATTGATGTTTGTGGATAGAGATTCGAAGATTGCAGACCGAGAATTTAGTAATGAAATCTGTGAATTGATGATATTCTATTGAGGATTGAGGATTGACAACTGATTGTTGAGGTCTGAAGTCTGAAGGTTGAGTACTGGGGATTCAGGATTCAAGATTGAGGTTTGAGGACTGAGGATTGAGGATTGAAGATTGAGTATTGATGATTGAAGATTGAGGATTGAGGACAGAGGGTTCAGGATTGAGGACGAGGACTGACAGTTGAGGATCGTGAGTTTAGGATTGAGGGTTGAGGATTGAGAATTGAGGATGAGGACTGAGGTTTGAGGATTGATGACTGAAGGTTGAGGATTTTGGATTGATGATTGCGGATTGTGGACTGAAGATTGAGTATTGAGGATTGAATATTGAGGATTGAGGATTGAGTATTGAAGATTGAAGATTGGGTATTGAGGATTGAAGGTTGAGGATTGAGGATTGAGGACTGAGGATTCAGGATTGAGGATTGAGGATTGAGGATTGAGGATAGAGGATTGAAGATTGAGGATTGGGGACTGAGCGTTGAGGGTTGAGTGATGAGGATTGATGTTTGTGGATAGAGATTCGAAGATTGCAGACCGAGAATTTAGTAATGAAATCTGTGAATTGATGATATTCTATTGAGGATTGAGGATTGACAACTGATTGTTGAGGTCTGAAGTCTGAAGGTTGAGTACTGAGGATTGAGGATTCAAGATTGAGGTTTGAGGACTGAGGATTGAGGATTGAGGATTGAGGCTTGAGGATTGAGGATTGAGGATTGAAGATTGAGGTTTGAGGATCCAGGATGAGGGCTGAAGGTTGAGGATTGAGGTTTGAGGACTGAGGACTGAGGATTGAGTGTTGAGAATTATGGATTGAGGATTGAGGATTGAAGATTGAGGATTGGGTGTTGAGGATTGAAGAATGAGGATTGAGGATTGAGTATTGGGTATTGAGGATTGAAGATTGAGTATTGAGGATTGAAGACTGACGATTGAGGATTGAGGATTGAGGGTTGAGGATTTAGGATTGAGAATTGAGGATTGAGGATTGAGGATCGAAGTGTGAGGATTGGGTATTGAGGATTGAAGATTGAGGATTGAGAATTGAGGATTGAGGATTGAAGATTGAGAATTGAGGATTGAAGATTGAGGATTGAGGATTGAGGATTGAGGATTGAGGATTGAAGATTGACGATTGGGGAATGAGTGTTGAGGGTTGAGTGATGAGAATTTATGTTTGTGAATGGAGATTTGAAGATTGAAGATTGAGGATTGAGTATTGAAAACTTAGAATTCAGGATATTCTATTGAGGATTGAGAATTATGGATTGATGGTTGATTATTGAGGAGTGATGGTTGAGGGTTGTGTGTTGAATATTGAGGATTGGCGGACTGAGTATTGAAGATTGAGGACTGAGGACTGAGGATTGAGTATTGAGGATTGAGGATTGAGTATTGAGGATTGAGGATTGAAGATTGAGTATTGACGAGTGAAGATTGCGGATTGATTATTGAGGGTTGAGGTTTGAGGACGAGGACTGAGGGTTGAGGATTGAGGTTTGAGGACAGAGGATTGAGGACTGAGGATTGAGAATTGATAATTGAGGATTGAGGATTGAAGATATAGGATTGGTTATTGAGGATTGAGGATTGGGGATTGAGGATCTAGTATTGGAGATTGATTATTTAGGATTGAAGATAGAGGGTTGAGGATTGAGGATTGAGGATTGAGAATTGAGAATTGAGAATGAGGACTGAGGTTTGAGGATTGAGGTTTGAGGAATGAGGATTGAGGATTGAGGATTGAGGATTGAGGATTGAGGATTGAGTATTGAAGGTTGAGGATTGATGACTGAGGATTGAGGATTGAGGATTGAGGATTGAGGATTGAGGATTGAAGATTGAGTGTTGAGGATTGAGGGTTGAGGATTGAGGATTGAGTATTGAGGATTGAGGATGAGGGCTGAGGTTTGAGGTTCGAGGTTTGAGTATTGAATCCTGAGAATTCAGGATATTCTATTGAGTATTGAGAATTGAGGACTGAGGACTGAGGATTGAGAATTGAGGATTGAGGATTAAGGATTGAAAATTGAGGATTGGGTATTGAGGATTGAAGAATGAGGATTGAGGATTGAGGATTGATGATTGGGGATTGAAGATTGAGTATTGAGGGTTGAAGATTGAGTATTGATGATTGAACATTGAGGATTGAGTATTGAGGGTTGAGGGTTGAGGGTTGAGGACGAGGACTGACGGTTGAGGATTGAGGTTCGAGGATTGAGGGTTGAGGACTGAGGACTGAGGATAGAGGATTGAGGATGGAGCATTGAGGATTGAAGACTGAGGACTGGGGATTGAGGATTGAAGATTGAGGATTAAGGGTTGAGGATTGGGGATTGAGGATCTAGGATTGAATATTGATTACTGAGGATTGAAGGTTGAGGATTGAGGATTGAGGATTGAGGATTGAGGATTGAGGATAAGGACTGAGGGTTGAGGATTGAGGTTTGAGGAATGAGGATTGAGGATTGAGGATTGAGGATTGAAGATTGAGTATTGATGATTGAAGATTGAGGATTGAGGATTGAGGGTTGAGGATTGAGGACGAGGACTGACGGTTGAGGATTGTGGCTTGAGGATTGAGGATTGAGGATTGAGAATTGAGGATGAGGACTGAGGTTTGAGGATTGAGGTTTGAGGAATGAGGATTGAGGATTGAGGATTGAGGATTAAGGATTGAGGATTGAGTATTGAAGGTTGAGGATTGATGACTGAGGATTGAGGATTGCGGATTGACGATTGAGGATTGAGGATTGAGGGTTGAAGGTTGAGGATTGATGGTTGAGGATTGACGATTGAGGATTGAGGATTGAGGATGATGGCTGAGGTTTGAAGTTTGAGTTTTGAGTATTGAATCCTGAGAAGTCACGATGTTCTATTGAGTATTGAGAATTGGGGATTGATGGTTTAGTATTGAGGATTCAGGATTGAGGATAGAGGATTGAGTATTGAAGATTGAGGATTGATGATTGAAGAAATAGGATTGAGGATTGAGGATTGAGGTATGAGGATTGATAATTGAGTATTGAGGATTGATGGTGGAGGACTGAGGAATAAGGATTGAGGATTGAGGATGAGGGCTGAGGGTTGAGGATTGAGATTTGAGGAGTGAGGACCGAGGATTGAGGATTGAGAATTGAGGGTTGAGGATTGAGGATTGAAGATTGAGGATTGGGTATTGAGGACTGAAGAATCAGGATTGAGGATTGAGGATTGAGGATTGAGGATTGGGTATTGAGGATTGAAGAATGAGGTTTGAGGATTGAGGATTGAGGATGAGGGCTGATGGTTGAGGGTTGAGGTTTTAGGATTGAGGATTGAGGATTAAAGGTTGAGCGTTGAGGATTGAGGATTAAAGATTGAGTATTGAGGATTGAAGATTGAGAAATGAGGACTGAGGATTGAACATTGAGGACTGAGTGTTGAGGATTGTGTGATGAGAATTGATGTTTGTGGATAGAGATTTGAAGATTGCAGATTGAGTATTGTGTATTGAAAACTGTGAATTGAGGATATTCTATTGAGGATTGAGGATTGTCACCTGATTGTTGCGGACTGAGGGCTGAAGATTGAGGATTCAGGATTGACGATTCAGAATTGAGGATTGAGGTTTGAGGAATGAGGATTGAGGATTGAGGATTGAGGATTGAAGATTGAGTATTGATGATTGAAGATTGAGGATTAAGGATTGAGGATTGAGGATGATGGCTGAGGTTTGAGGTTTGAGGTTTGAGTATTGAATCCTGAGAATTCAGGATGTTCTATTGAGTATTGAGAATTGAGGATTGATGCTTTAGTATTGAGGATTCAGGATTGAGGATTGAGGATTGAGTATTGAAGATTGAGGGTTGATGATTGAGGATTTAGGATTGAGGATTGAGGATTGAGGATTGAGGATTGAAAATTGAGTATTGGGGACTGACTGTTGTGGGTTGAGTGATGAGAATTAATGTTTGTGGATAGAGATTTGTAGATTGCAGGTTGAGTATCGAGTATTGAAAACTGTGAATTGAGGATATTCTATTGAGGATTGAGGATTGACAATTGATTGTCGAAGACTGACGGCTGAAGATTGAGGATTCAGGATTGAGGATTCAGAATTGAGGTTTGAGGACTGAGGATTGAGGGTTGAGGATTGAGTATTGAGGATTGAAGATTGAGGATTGAGGTTGAGGATTGAGGATTGAGGATGAGGGCTGAGGGTTGAGGATTGAGGTTTGAGGACTGAGGTCTGAGTATTGAGTATTGAGAATTGAGGATTCAGGATTGAGTATTGAGGATTGAGGATTGGGTATTGAGGATTGAAGAATGAGGATTGAGGATTGAGGATTCAGGATTGTGGATTGAATATTGAGTATTGAAGACTGAAGACTGACGGTTGAGTATTGAGGATTGAGGATTGAGGATTGAGAATTGAGGACTGATGATTGAGTATTGATGGTTGAAGATTGAGGATTGAGGATTGAGGATTGAGGATTGAGGATTCAAGATTGAGGATTGTGGACTGAGTGTTGAGGGTTGTGTGATGAGAGTTGATGTTTGTGGATAGATATTTGAAGATTGCAGATTGAGCATTGAGTATTGAAAACTGTGAATTGATGATATTCTATTGAGGATTGAGAATTGACAGCTGATTGTTGAGGACTGAGGGCTGAAGATTGAGGATTCAGGATTGAGAATTCAGAATTGTGGATTGAGGACTGAGGACTGAGGATTGAAGAATGGGTATTGAGGATTGAAGATTGAGGATTAAGGATTGAGGATTGGGGATTGAGGATCTAGGATTGAAAGTTGATTATAGAGGATCGAAGATTGAGGATTGAGGATTGAGGATTGAGAATTGAGAATTGAGGATAAGGACTGAGGGTTGAGGATTGAGGTTTGAGGAATGAGGATTGAGGATTGAGGGTTGAGGATTGAAGATTGAGTATTGATGATTGAAGATTGAGGATTGAGGATAGAGGGCTGAGGATTGAGGACGAGGACTGACAGTTGAGGATCGTGGTTTTAGGATTGAGGGTTGAGGATTGAGAATTGAGGATGAGGACTGAGGTTTGAGGATTGATGACTGAAGGTTGAGGATTTTGGATTGATGATTGCGGATTGTGGACTGAAGATTGAGTATTGAGGATTGAATATTGAGGATTGAGGATTGAGTATTGAAGATTGAAGATTGGGTATTGAGGATTGAAGGTTGAGGATTGAGGATTGAGTATTGAAGATTGAGTATTGAGGATTGAAGATTGAGGATTGAGTATTGAGGATTGAGGATTGAGGATTGAAGATTGACGATTAGGGAATGAGTGTTGAGGGTTGAGTGATGAGAATTTATGTTTGTGAATGGAGATTTGAAGATTGAAGATTGAGGATTGAGTATTGAAAACTGAGAATTCAGGATATTCTATTGAGGATTGAGAATTTTGGATTGATGGTTGATTATTGAGGAGTGATGGTTGAGGGTTGTGTGTTGAATATTGAGGATTGGCGGACTGAGTATTGAAGATTGAGGACTGAGGACTGAGGATTGAGTATTGAGGATTGAGGATTGAGTATTGAGGATTGAGGATTGAAGATTGAGTATTGACGAGTGAAGATTGCGGATTGATTATTGAGGGTTGAGGTTTGAGGACGAGGACTGAGGGTTGAGGATTGAGGTTTGAGGACAGAGGGTTGAGGATTGAGGATTGAGAATTGATAATTGAGGATTGAGGATTGAAGATTTAGGATTGGTTATTGAGGATTGAGGATTGGGGATTGAGGATCTAGTATTGGAGATTGATTATTTAGGATTGAAGATAGAGGGTTGAGGAGTGAGGATTGAGGATTGAGAATTGAGAATTGAGAATGAGGACAGAGGTTTGAGGATTGAGGTTTGAGGAATGAGGATTGAGGATTGAGGATTGAGGATTGAGGATTGAGGATTGAGTATTGAAGGTTGAGGATTGATGACTGAGGATTGAGGATTGAGGATTGAGGATTGAGGATTGAGGATTGAAGATTGAGTGTTGAGCATTGAGGGTTGAGGATTGAGGATTGAGTATTGAGGATTGAGGATGAGGGCTGAGGTTTGAGGTTCGAGGTTTGAGTATTGAATCCTGAGAATTCAGGATATTCTATTGAGTATTGAGAATTGAGGATTGATGGTTGAGTATTGAGGATTGAGGATTGAGGATTGAGGATTGAGTATTGAAGATTGAGGATTGATGATTGAGGATTGAGGGTTGAGGATGAGGATTGAGGATTGAGGATTGAAGATTGAGAATTGAGGATTGAAGGTTGAGGATTGAGGAATGAGGATTGAGGATTGAGGATGAGGGCTGATGGTTGAGGGTTGAGGTTTTAGGACTGAGGACTGAGGACTGAGGATTGAGAATTGAGGATTGAGGATTAAGGATTGAAAATTGAGGATTGGGTATTGAGGATTGAAGAATGAGGATTGAGGATTGAGGATTGATGATTGGGGATTGAAGATTGAGTATTGAGGGTTGAAGATTGAGTATTGATGATTGAAGATTGAGGATTGAGTATTGAGGGTTGAGGGTTGAGGGTTGAGGACGAGGACTGACGGTTGAGGATTGAGGTTCGAGGATTGAGGGTTGAGGACTGAGGACTGAGGATAGAGGATTGAGGATGGAGCATTGAGGATTGAAGACTGAGGACTGGGGATTGAGGATTGAAGATTGAGGATTAAGGGTTGAGGATTGGGGATTGAGGATCTAGGATTGAATATTGATTACTGAGGATTGAAGATTGAGGATTGAGGATTGAGGATTGAGGATTGAGGTTTGAGGATAAGGACTGAGGGTTGAGGATTGAGGTTTGAGGAATGAGGATTGAGGATTGAGGATTGAGGATTGAAGATTGAGTATTGATGATTGAAGATTGAGGATTGAGGATTGAGGGTTGAGGATTGAGGACGAGGACTGACGGTTGAGGATTGTGGCTTGAGGATTGAGGATTGAGGATTGAGAATTGAGGATGAGGACTGAGGTTTGAGGATTGAGGTTTGAGGAATGAGGATTGAGGATTGAGGATTGAGGATTGAGGATTGAGGATTGAGTATTGAAGGTTGAGGATTGATGACTGAGGATTGAGGATTGCGGATTGACGATTGAGGATTGAGGATTGAGGGTTGAAGGTTGAGGATTGATGGTTGAGGATTGACGATTGAGGATTGAGGATTGAGGATGATGGCTGAGGTTTGAGGTTTGAGTTTTGAGTATTGAATCCTGAGAAGTCACGATGTTCTATTGAGTATTGAGAATTGGGGATTGATGGTTTAGTATTGGGGATTCAGGATTGAGGATAGAGGATTGAGTATTGAAGATTGAGGATTGATGACTGAAGATTTAGGATTGAGGATTGAGGATTGAGGATTGAGGATTGATAATTGAGTATTGAGGATTGATGGTGGAGGACTGAGGAATAAGGATTGAGGATTGAGGATGAGGGCTGAGGGATGAGGATTGAGGTTTGAGGAGTGAGGACCGAGGATTGAGGATTGAGAATTGAGGGTTGAGGATTGAGGATTGAAGATTGAGGATTGGGTATTGAGGATTGAAGAATGAGGATTGAGGATTGAGGATTGAGGATTGAGGATTGAAGATTGAGTATTGAGGATTGAAGACGGAGGATTGAGGATTGATGATTGAGGATTGAGGATTGAGGACTGAGGATTGAATATTGAGGATTGGGGACTGAGTGTTGAGGGTTGAGTGATGAGAATTAATGTTTGTGGATAGAGATTTGAAGATTGCAGATTGAGTATCGAGTATTGAAAACTGTGAATTGAGGATATTCTATTGATGATTGAGGATTGACAATTGACTGTCGAGGACTGAGGGCTGAAGATTGAGGATTTAGGATTGAGGATTCAGAATTGAGGTTTGAGGACTGAGGATTGAGGATTGAAGGTTGAGTATTGAGGATTGAAGATTGAGGATTGAGGATTGAGGATTCAGGATTGTGGATTGAATATTGAGTATTGAGGATTGAAGACTGACGATTGAGGATTGAGGATTGAGGATTCAGGATTGAATATTGAGGACTGAGTGTTGAGGGTTGAGAGATGAAAATTGATGTTTGTGGATGGAGATTTGAAGATTGAAGATTGAGGATTGAGTATTGAAAGCTGAGAATTCAGGATATTCAACTGAGTATTGAGAATTGAGGATTGATGGTTGAGTATTGAGGATTGATGGTTGAGGGTTGTGTGTTGAATATTGAGGATTGGCAGATTGAGTATTGAAGATTGAGGACTGAGGACTGGTGATTGAGTATTGAGGATTGAGTATTGAGGATTGAGGATTGAAGGTTGAGTATTGATGATTGAAGATTGCGGGTTGATTATTGAGGGTTGAGGATTGATGACGAGGACTGAGGGCTGAGGATTGAGGACTGAGGATTGAGTATTGAGGACTGGGCATTGAGGATTGAAGATTGAGGACTGGGGATTGTGGATTGAAGATTGAGGATTGGGTATTGAGGACTGAAGAATGAGGATTGAGGATTGACGATTCAGGATTGTGGATTGAATATTGAGTATTGAGGACTGAAGACTGACGGTTGACTATTGAGGATTGAGGATTGAGGATTGAGAATTGAGGACTGATGATTGAGTATTGATGGCTGAAGATTGAGGATTGAGAATTGAGGATTGAGGATTGAGGATTCAAGATTGAGGATTGTGGACTGAGTGTTGAGGGTTGTGTGATGAGAATTGATGTTTGTGGATAGATATTTGAAGATTGCAGATTGAGCATTGAGTATTGAAAACTGTGAATTGATGATATTCTATTGAGGATTGAGAATTGACAGCTGATTGTTGAGGACTGAGGGCTGAAGATTGAGGATTCAGGATTGAGAATTCAGAATTGAGGATTCAGGACTGAGGACTGAGGATTGAAGATTGAGTATTGAGGATTGAAGATTGAGGATTGAGGATTGAGGATTGAGGATTGAGGATTGAGGATTGAGGATTGAGGATTGAGGATTGAGGATAGAGGATTGAAGATTGAGTATTGGGGACTGAGTGTTGAGGGTCGAGTGATGAGGATTGATGTTTGTGGATAGAGATTCGAAGATTGCAGACCGAGAATTTAGTATTGAAAACTATGAATTGATGATATTCTATTGAGGATTGAGGATTGACAACTCATTGTTGAGGTCTGAGGTCTGAAGGTTGAGGACTGAGGATTGAGGATTCAGGATTGAGGTTTGAGGACTGAGGATTTAGGATTGAGAATTGAGGCTTGAGGATAGAGGATTGAGGATTGAAGATTGAGGTTTCAGGATCCAGGATGAGGGCTGAAGGTTGAGGATTGAGGTTTGAGGACCGAGGACTGAGGATTGAGGGTTGAGAATTAAGGATTGAGGATTGAGGATTGAAGATTGAGGATTGGGTGTTGCGGATTGAAGAATGAGGATTGAGGATTGAGTATTGAGGATTGAGGATTGAAGATTGAGTATTGAGCATTGAAGATAGAGGGTTGAGGATTGAGGATTGAGGGTTGAGGATTTAGGATTGAGAATTGAGGATTGAGGATTGAGGATCGAAGATTGAGGATTGGGTATTGAGGATTGAAGAATGGGGATTGAGGATTGAGGATTGGGTATTGAGGATTGAAGATTGAGGATTGAGAATTGAGGAATGAGGATTGAAGATTGAGTATTGAGGATTGAAGATTGAGGATTGTGGATTGAGGATTGAGGATTGAGGATTGAATATTGACGATTGGGAAATGAGTGTTGAGGGTTGAGTGATGAGAATTGATGTTTGTGAATGGAGATTTGAAGATTGAAGATTGAGGATTGAGTATTGAAAACTGAGAATTCAGGATTTTCTATTGAGTATTGAGAATTTTGGATTGATGGTTGAGGGTTGTGTGTTGAATATTGAGGATTGGCGGATTGAGTATTGAAGATTGAGGACTGAGGACTGAGGATTGAGTATTGAGGGTTGAGGATTGAGTATTGAGGATTGAGGATTGAAGATTGAGTATTGATGAGTGAAGATTGCGAATTGATTATTGAGGGTTGAGGTTTGAGGACGAGGACTGAGGGTTGAGGATTGAGGTTTGAGGACAGAGTATTGAGGATTGAGGAACGAGAATTGATAATTGAGGATTGAGGATTGAAGATTTAGGATTGGGTATTGAGGATTGAGGATTGGCGATTGAGGATCTAGTATTGGAGATTGATTATTTAGGATTGAAGATAGAGCGTTGAGGATTGAGGATTGAGGATTGAGAATTGAGAATTGAGAATGAGGACTGAGGTTTGAGGATTGAGGTTTGAGGAATGAGGATTGAGGATTGAGGATTGAGGATTGAGGATTGAGGATTAAGGATTGAGGATTGAGGATTGAGTATTGAAGGTTGAGGATTGATGACTGAGGATAGAGGATTGAGGATTGAGGATTGAGGATCGAGAATTGAATATTGAGTGTTGAGGATTGAGGGTTGAGGATTGAGGATTGAGTATTGAGGATTGAGGATGAGTGCTGAGGTTTGAGGTTTGAGGTTTGAGTATTGAATCCTGGGAATTCAGGATATTCTATTGAGTATTGAGAATTGAGGATTGATGGTTGAGTATTGAGGATAGAGGATTGAGGATTGAGGATTGGGTATTGAAGATTGAGGATTGATAATTGAGGATTGAGGATTGAGGATGAGGATTGAGGATTGAGGATTGAAGATTGAGGATTGTGGATTGAGGATTGAGGATTGAGGATTGAAGATTGACGACTGGGGAATGAGTGTTGAGGGTTGAGTGATGACAATTTATGTTTGTGAATGGAGATTTGAAGATTGAAGATTGAGGATTGAGTATTGAAGACTGAGAATTCAGGATATTCTATTGAGGATTGAGAATTTTGGATTGATGGTTGAGTATTGAGGAATGATGGTTGAGGGTTGTGTGTTGAATATTGAGGATTGGCGGATTGAGTATTGAAGATTGAGGACTGAGGACTGAGGATTGAGTATTGAGGATTGAGGATTGAAGATTGAGTATTGATGAGTGAAGATTGCGGATTGATTATTGAGGGTTGGGGTTTGAGGACGAGGACTGAGGGTTGAGGATTGAGGTTTGAGGACAGAGGATTGAGGATTGAGGATTGAGAATTGATAATTGAGGATTGAGGATTGAAGATTTAGGATTGGGTATTGAGGATTGAGGATTGGGGATTGAGGATCTAGTATTGGAGATTGATTATATATGATTGAAGATAGAGCGTTGAGGATTGAGTATTGAGGATTGAGAATTGAGAATTGAGAATGAGGACTGAGGTTTGAGGATTGAGGTTTCAGGAATGAGGATTGAGGATTGAGGATTGAGGATTGAGGATTGAGGATTGAGGATTGAGGATTGAGAATTGAAGGTTGAGGGTTGATGACTGAGGATTGAGGATTGAGGATTGAGTATTGAGGATCGAGGATTGAAGACTAAGTGTTGAGGATTGTGGGTTGAGGATTGAGGATTGAGTATTGAGGATTGAGGATGAGGGCTGAGGTTTGAGGTTTGAGGTTTGAGGTTTGAGTATTGAATCCTGGGAATTCAGGATATTCTATTGAGTATTGAGAATTGAGGATTGATGGTTGAGTATTGAGGATTGAGGATTGAGGATTGAGGATTGGGTATTGAAGATTGAGGATTGATAATTGAGGATTGAGGATTGAGGATGAGGATTGAGGATTGAGGATTGAAGATTGAGGACTGAGGATTGAGGTTTGAGGATTGAGGATTGAAGATTGACGATTGGGGAATGAGTGTTGAGGGTTGAGTGATGAGAATTTATGTTTGTGAATGGAGGTTTGAAGATTGAAGATTGAGGATTGAGTATTGAAAACTGAGAATTCAGGATATTCTATTGAGGATTGAGAATTTTGGATTGATGGTTGAGTATTGAGGATTGATGGTTGAGGGTTGTGTGTTGAATATTGAGGATTGGCGGATTGAGTATTGAAGATTGAGGACTGAGGACTGAGGATTGAGTATTGAGGATTGAGTATTGAGGATTGAGGATTGAAGATTGAGTATTGATGAGTGAAGATTGCGGATTGATTATTGAGGGTTGAGGTTTGAGGACGAGGACTGAGGGTTGAGGATTGAGGTTTGACGACAGAGGATTGAGGATTGAGGATTGAGAATTGATAATTGAGGATTGCGGATTGAAGATTTAGGATTGTCTATTGAGGATTGAGGATTGGGGATTGAGGATCTAGTATTGGAGATTGATTATTTAGGATTGAAGATAGAGGGTTGAGGATTGAGGATTGAGGATTGAGAATTGAGAATTGAGAATGAGGACTGAGGTTTGAGGATTGAGGTTTGAGGAATGAGGATTGAGGATTGAGGATTGTGGATTGAGGATTGAGGATTGTGTGTTGAATATTGAGGATTGCCAGATTGAGTATTGAAGATTGAGGACTGAGGACTGAGGATTGAGTATTGAGGATCGAGTATAGAGGATTGAGGATTGAAGATTGAGTATTGATGATTGAAGTTTGCGGGTTGATTATTGAGGGTTGAGCATTGATGACGAGGACTGAGGGCTGAGGATTGAGGATTGAGGATTGAATATTGACGATTGGGAAATGAGTGTTGAGGGTTGAGTGATGAGAATTGATGTTTGTGAATGGAGATTTGAAGATTGAAGATTGAGGATTGAGTATTGAAAACTGAGAATTCAGGATTTTCTATTGAGTATTGAGAATTTTGGATTGATGGTTGAGGGTTGTGTGTTGAATATTGAGGATTGGCGGATTGAGTATTGAAGATTGAGGACTGAGGACTGAGGATTGAGTATTGAGGGTTGAGGATTGAGTATTGAGGATTGAGGATTGAAGATTGAGTGTTGAGGATTGAGGGTTGAGGATTGAGGATTGAGTATTGAGGATTGAGGATGAGTGCTGAGGTTTGAGGTTTGAGGTTTGAGTATTGAATCCTGGGAATTCAGGATATTCTATTGAGTATTGAGAATTGAGGATTGATGGTTGAGTATTGAGGATAGAGGATTGAGGATTGAGGATTGGGTATTGAAGATTGAGGATTGATAATTGAGGATTGAGGATTGAGGATGAGGATTGAGGATTGAGGATTGAAGATTGAGGATTGTGGATTGAGGATTGAGGATTGAGGATTGAAGGTTGACGACTGGGGAATGAGTGTTGAGGGTTGAGTGATGACAATTTATGTTTGTGAATGGAGATTTGAAGATTGAAGATTGAGGATTGAGTATTGAAGACTGAGAATTTAGGATATTCTATTGAGGATTGAGAATTTTGGATTGATGGTTGAGTATTGAGGAATGATGGTTGAGGGTTGTGTGTTGAATATTGAGGATTGGCGGATTGAGTATTGAAGATTGAGGACTGAGGACTGAGGATTGAGTATTGAGGATTGAGGATTGAAGATTGAGTATTGATGAGTGAAGATTGCGGATTGATTATTGAGGGTTGGGGTTTGAGGACGAGGACTGAGGGTTGAGGATTGAGGTTTGAGGACAGAGGATTGAGGATTGAGGATTGAGAATTGATAATTGAGGATTGAGGATTGAAGATTTAGGATTGGGTATTGAGGATTGAGGATTGGGGATTGAGGATCTAGTATTGGAGATTGATTATATATGATTGAAGATAGAGCGTTGAGGATTGAGTATTGAGGATTGAGAATTGAGAATTGAGAATGAGGACTGAGGTTTGAGGATTGAGGTTTCAGGAATGAGGATTGAGGATTGAGGATTGAGGATTGAGGATTGAGGATTGAGGATTGAGGATTGAGAATTGAAGGTTGAGGGTTGATGACTGAGGATTGAGGATTGAGGATTGAGGATTGAGTATCGAGGATTGAAGACTAAGTGTTGAGGATTGTGTGTTGAGGATTGAGGATTGAGTATTGAGGATTGAGGATGAGGGCTGAGGTTTGAGGTTTGAGGTTTGAGGTTTGAGTATTGAATCCTGGGAATTCAGGATATTCTATTGAGTATTGAGAATTGAGGATTGATGGTTGACGTATTGAGGATTGAGGATTGAGGATTGAGGATTGGGTATTGAAGACTGAGGATTGATAATTGAGGATTGAGGATTGAGGATGAGGATTGAGGATTGAGGATTGAAGATTGAGGACTGAGGATTGAGGTTTGAGGATTGAGGATTGAAGATTGACGATTGGGGAATGAGTGTTGAGGGTTGAGTGATGAGAATTTATGTTTGTGAATGGAGGTTTGAAGATTGAAGATTGAGGATTGAGTATTGAAAACTGAGAATTCAGGATATTCTATTGAGGATTGAGAATTTTGGATTGATGGTTGAGGGTTGTGTGTTGAATATTGAGGATTGGCGGATTGAGTATTGAAGATTGAGGACTGAGGACTGAGGATTGAGTATTGAGGATTGAGTATTGAGGATTGAGGATTGAAGATTGAGTATTGATGAGTGAAGATTGCGGATTGATTATTGAGGGTTGAGGTTTGAGGACGAGGACTGAGGGTTGAGGATTGTGGTTTGAGGACAGAGGATTGAGGATTGAGGATTGAGAATTGATAATTGAGGATTGCGGATTGAAGATTTAGGATTGGGTATTGAGGATTGAGGATTGGGGATTGAGGATCTAGTATTGGAGATTGATTATTTAGGATTGAAGATAGAGGGTTGAGGATTGAGGATTGAGGATTGAGAATTGAGAATTGAGAATGAGGACTGAGGTTTGAGGATTGAGGTTTGAGGAATGAGGATTGAGGATTGAGGATTGTGGATTGAGGATTGAGGATTGTGTGTTGAATATTGAGGATTGCCAGATTGAGTATTGAAGACTGAGGACTGAGGACTGAGGATTGAGTATTGAGGATCGAGTATAGAGGATTGAGGATTGAAGATTGAGTATTGATGATTGAAGTTTGCGGGTTGATTATTGAGGGTTGAGCATTGATGACGAGGACTGAGGGCTGAGGTTTGAGGATTGAGGATTGAATATTGACGATTGGGAAATGAGTGTTGAGGGTTGAGTGATGAGAATTGATGTTTGTGAATGGAGATTTGAAGATTGAAGATTGAGGATTGAGTATTGAAAACTGAGAATTCAGGATTTTCTATTGAGTATTGAGAATTTTGGATTGATGGTTGAGGGTTGTGTGTTGAATATTGAGGATTGGCGGATTGAGTATTGAAGATTGAGGACTGAGGACTGAGGATTGAGTATTGAGGGTTGAGGATTGAGTATTGAGGATTGAGGATTGAAGATTGAGTATTGATGAGTGAAGATTGCGGATTGATTATTGAGGGTTGAGGTTTGAGGACGAGGACTGAGGGTTGAGGATTGAGGTTTGAGGACAGAGTATTGAGGATTGAGGAACGAGAATTGATAATTGAGGATTGAGGATTGAAGATTTAGGATTGGGTATTGAGGATTGAGGATTGGGGATTGAGGATCTAGTATTGGAGATTGATTATTTAGGATTGAAGATAGAGCGTTGAGGATTGAGGATTGAGGATTGAGAATTGAGAATTGAGAATGAGGACTGAGGTTTGAGGATTGAGGTTTGAGGAATGAGGATTGAGGATTGAGGATTGAGGATTGAGGATTGAGGATTAAGGATTGAGGATTGAGGATTGAGTATTGAAGGTTGAGGATTGATGACTGAGGATAGAGTATTGAGGATTGAGGGTTGAGGATCGAGGATTGAATATTGAGTGTTGAGGATTGAGGGTTGAGGATTGAGGATTGAGTATTGAGGATTGAGGATGAGTGCTGAGGTTTGAGGTTTGAGGTTTGAGTATTGAATCCTGGGAATTCAGGATATTCTATTGAGTATTGAGAATTGAGGATTGATGGTTGAGTATTGAGGATAGAGGATTGAGGATTGAGGATTGGGTATTGAAGATTGAGGATTGATAATTGAGGATTGAGGATTGAGAATGAGGATTGAGGATTGAGGATTGAAGATTGAGGATTGTGGATTGAGGATTGAGGATTGAGGATTGAAGATTGACGACTGGGGAATGAGTGTTGAGGGTTGAGTGATGACAATTTATGTTTGTGAATGGAGATTTGAAGATTGAAGATTGAGGATTGAGTATTGAAGACTGAGAATTCAGGATATTCTATTGAGGATTGAGAATTTTGGATTGATGGTTGAGTATTGAGGAATGATGGTTGAGGGTTGTGTGTTGAATATTGAGGATTGGCGGATTGAGTATTGAAGATTGAGGACTGAGGACTGAGGATTGAGTATTGAGGATTGAGGATTGAAGATTGAGTATTGATGAGTGAAGATTGCGGATTGATTATTGAGGGTTGGGGTTTGAGGACGAGGACTGAGGGTTGAGGATTGAGGTTTGAGGACAGAGGATTGAGGATTGAGGATTGAGAATTGATAATTGAGGATTGAGGATTGAAGATTTAGGATTGGGTATTGAGGATTGAGGATTGGGGATTGAGGATCTAGTATTGGAGATTGATTATATATGATTGAAGATAGAGCGTTGAGGATTGAGTATTGAGGATTGAGAATTGAGAATTGAGAATGAGGACTGAGGTTTGAGGATTGAGGTTTCAGGAATGAGGATTGAGGATTGAGGATTGAGGATTGAGGATTGAGGATTGAGGATTGAGGATTGAGAATTGAAGGTTGAGGGTTGATGACTGAGGATTGAGGATTGAGGATTGAGGATTGAGGATCGAGGATTGAAGACTAAGTGTTGAGGATTGTGGGTTGAGGATTGAGGATTGAGTATTGAGGATTGAGGATGAGGGCTGAGGTTTGAGGTTTGAGGTTTGAGGTTTGAGTATTGAATCCTGGGAATTCAGGATATTCTATTGAGTATTGAGAATTGAGGATTGATGGTTGAGTATTGAGGATTGAGGATTGAGGATTGAGGATTGGGTATTGAAGATTGAGGATTGATAATTGAGGATTGAGGATTGAGGATGAGGATTGAGGATTGAGGATTGAAGATTGAGGACTGAGGATTGAGGTTTGAGGGTTGAGGATTGAAGATTGACGATTGGGGAATGAGTGTTGAGGGTTGAGTGATGAGAATTTATGTTTGTGAATGGAGGTTTGAAGATTGAAGATTGAGGATTGAGTATTGAAAACTGAGAATTCAGGATATTCTATTGAGGATTGAGAATTTTGGATTGATGGTTGAGTATTGAGGATTGATGGTTGAGGGTTGTGTGTTGAATATTGAGGATTGGCGGATTGAGTATTGAAGATTGAGGACTGAGGACTGAGGATTGAGTATTGAGGATTGAGGATTGAGTATTGAGGATTGAGGATTGAAGATTGAGTATTGATGAGTGAAGATTGCGGATTGATTATTGAGGGTTGAGGTTTGAGGACGAGGACTGAGGGTTGAGGATTGAGGTTTGAGGACAGAGGATTGAGGATTGAGGATTGAGAATTGATAATTGAGGATTGCGGATTGAAGATTTAGGATTGGGTATTGAGGATTGAGGATTGGGGATTGAGGATCTAGTATTGGAGATTGATTATTTAGGATTGAAGATAGAGGGTTGAGGATTGAGGATTGAGGATTGAGAATTGAGAATTGAGAATGAGGACTGAGGTTTGAGGATTGAGGTTTGAGGAATGAGGATTGAGGATTGAGGATTGAGAATTGAGGACTGGTGATTGAGTATTGATGGTTGAAGATTGAGGATTGAGGATTGAGGATTGAGGATTGAGGATTCAAGATTGAGGATTGTGGACTGAGTGTTGAGGGTTGTGTGATGAGAATTGATGTTTGTGGATAGATATTTGAAGATTGTAGATTGAGCATTGGGTATTGAAAACTGTGAATTTATGATATTCTATTGAGGATTGAGAATTGACAGCTGATTGTTGAGGACTGAGGGCTGAAGATTGAGGATTCAGGATTGAGAATTCAGAATTGAGGATTGAGGACTGAGGACTGAGGATTGAAGATTGAGTATTGAGGATTGAAGATTGAGGATTAAGGATTGAGGATTGGGGATTGAGGCTCTAGGATTGAAAATTGATTATAGAGGATCGAAGATTGAGGATTGAGGATTGAGGATTGAGAATTGAGAATTGAGGATAAGGACTGAGGGTTGAGGATTGAGGTTTGAGGAATGAGGATTGAGGATTGAGGGTTGAGGATTGAAGATTGAGTATTGATGATTGAAGATTGAGGATTGAGGATTGAGTGTTGAGGATTGAGGACGAGGACTGACAGTAGAGGATTGTGGTTTGAGGATTGAGGGTTGAGGATTGAGAATTGAGGATGAGGACTGAGGTTTGAGGGTTGATGACTGAGGATTGAGGATTGAGGATTGATGATTGCCGATTGAGGACTGAAGATTGAGTATTGAGGATTGAATATTGAGGATTGAGGATTGAGTATTGAGGATGAGGACTGAGGGTTGAAGAAAGAGGATTGAGGATTGAGGATTCAAGGTTGAGGATTGAAGATTGAGTATTGAGGATTCAAGAATGAGGATTGAGGATTGACGACTGAGGATTGAGGATTGAGGTTTGAGTATAGACGATAAGGGCTGAGGGTTGAGGATTGAGGTTTGAGGTCTGAGGACTGAGGATTGAGGGTTGAGAATTGAGGATTGAGGATTGAGGATTGAAGATTGAGGATTGGGTATTGAGGATTGAAGAATGAGGATTGAGGATTGAGGATTGAGGATTGGCGACTGAGGATTGAAGATTCAGGATTGAGGACTGAGGATTGAGGATTGAGGATTGAAGATTGAGAATTGAGGATTGAGGATTGAACATTGAGGACTGAGTGTTGAGGGTTCAGTGATGAGAATTGATGTTTGTGGATAGAGGTTTGAAGATTGCAGATTGAGTATTGAGCATTAAAAACTGTGAATTGAGGATATTCTATTGAGGATTGTGGATTGTCAACTGATTGTTGAGGACTGAGGGCTGACGATTGAGGATTCAGGATTGATGATTCAGAATTGAGGTTTGAGGACTGAGGATTGAGGATTGAAGATTGATTATTGAGGATTGAGGATTGAGAATTGAGGATTGTGGATTGAGGATTGAAGATTGAGGATTGGGTTTTGAGGATTGAAGGATGAGGGTTGAGGATTGAGGATTGAGGATTGAGGATTGAGGATTGAGTATTGAGGTTTGAAGATTGAGGATTGAGTATTGAGGATTGAGAATTGACGATGAGGTCTGAGGGTTGAGGATTGAGGTTTGAGGACTGAGGACTGAGGATTGAGGATTGAGAATTGAGGATTGAGGATTGAGGATTGAGGATTGCAGATTAAGGATTGGGTATTGAGGATTGAACATTGAGGATTGAGGATTGAGGATCGAGGATTGAGGATTGAGGATTGAAGATTGAATATTGATGATTGAAGATTGATGATTGAGGATTGAGGGTTGTGGATTGAGGACGAGGACTGAGTGTTGAGTATTGATGTTTGAGGTCTGATGATTGAGGATTGAGGATTGAGAATTGAGGATTGAGGATTGAGGATTGAAGATTGAGGATTGGGTATTGAGGATTGAAGAATGAGGATTGAGGATTGAGTATTGAGGATTGAGGATTGAAGATTGAGTATTGGGGATTGAAGACTGACGATTGAGGGTTGAGGATTGAGGGTTGAGGGTTTAGTATTGAGAATTGAGGATTGAGGATTGAGGATTGAAGATTGAGGATTGGGTATTGAGGACTGAGGACTGAGGATTGAGTATTGAAGACTGAGGATTGAGGATTAAAGATTGAGTATTGAGGATTGAGGATTGAGGATTGAAGTTTGAGTACTGAGGATTGAAGATTGAGGATTGAGGATTGAGGATTGAGGATTGAGGAATGAAGATTGAGGATTGGGGACTAAGTGTTGAGGGTTGAGTAATGAGAATTGATGTTTGTGGATGGAGATTTGAAGATTGAATATTGAGGATTGAGTATTGAAAGCTGAGAATTCAGGATATTCTGTTGAGTATTGAGAATTTTGGATTGATGGTTGAGTATTGAGGTTTGAGGATTGAGGTTTGAGGAATGAGGATTGCGGATTGAGGATTGAGGATTGAAGATTGAGTATTGATGATTGAGGATTGAGGATTGAGGATTGAGGATTGAGGATTGAGTATTGAAGGTTCAGGATTGATGACTGAGGATTGAGAATTGCGGATTGACGATTGAGGATTGAGGATTGAGGGTTGAAGGTTGAGTGTTGAGGATTGAAGGTTGAGGATTGACGATTGAGGATTGAGGATTGAGGATGATGGCTGAGGTTTGAGGTTTGACGTTTGAGGTTTGAGTATTGAATCCTGAGAATTCAGGATGTTCTATTGAGTATTGACAATTGAGGATTGATTGTTTAGTATTGAGCATTCAGGATTGAGGATTGAGGATTGAGTATTGAAGATTGAGGATTGATGGTTGAGGATTTAGAATTGAGGGTTGAGGATTGAGGATTGAAGATTGAGGATTGATGATTGAGGATTGAGGATTGAGGATGAGGATTGAGGATTGAGGATTGAAGATTGAGAATTGAGGATTTAAGGTTGAGGATAGAGGAATGAGGATTGAGGATTGAGGATGACGGCTGATGCTTGAGGGTTGATATTTTAGGACTGAAGACTGAGGACTGATGATTGAGAATTGAGGATTGAGGATTAAGGATTGAAGATTGAGGATTGGGTATTGAGGATTGAAGAATGAGGATTGAGGATTGAGTATTGATGATTGGGGATTGAAGATTGAGTATTGAGGATTGAAGATTGATTATTGATGATTGAAGATTGAGGATTGAGTAATGAGGGTTGAGGGTTGAGGACGAGGACTGACGGTTGAGGATTGAGGTTTGTGGATTGAGGGTTGAGGACTGAGGACTGACGTTAGAGGATTGAGGATTGAGGATTGAAGATTGAGTATTGATGATTGAAGATTGAGGATTGAGGATTGAGGGTTGAGGATTGAGGACGAGGACTGACGGTTGAGGATTGTGGTTTGAGGATTGAGGATTGAGGATTGAGAAATGAGGATGAGGACTGAGGTTTGAGGATTGAGGTTTGAGGAATGAGGATTGAGGATTGAGGATTGAGGATTGAGGATTGAGGATTGAGTATTGAAGGTTGAGTATTGATGGCTGAGGATTGAGGATTGCGGATTGACGATTGAGGATTGAGGATTGAGGGTTGAAGGTTGAGGATTGAAGGTTGAGGATTGACGATTGAGGATTGAGGATTGAGGATGATGGCTGAGGTTTGAGGTTTGAGGTTTGAGTATTGAATCCTGTGAAGTCAGGATGTTCTATTGAGTATTGAGAATTGGGGATTGATGGTTTAGTATTGAGGATTCAGGATTGAAGATAGAGGATTGAGTATTGAAGATTGAGGATTGATGACTGAAGATTTAGGATTGAGGATTGAGGATTGAGGATTGAGGATTGAGGATTGAAGATTGAGTATTGAGGATTGAAGGTGGAGGATTGAGGATTGATGATTGAGGATTGAGGATTGAGGATTGAGGATTGAATATTGAGGATTGGGGACTGAGTGTTGAGGGTTGAGTGATGAGAATTAATGTTTGTGGATAGAGATTTGAAGATTGCAGATTGAGTATCGAGTATTGAAAACTGTGAATTGAGGATTTTCTATTGAGGATTGAGGATTGACAATTGACTGTCGAGGACTGAGGGCTGAAGATTGAGGATTCAGGATTGAGAATTCTGAATTGAGGTTTGAGGACTGAGGATTGAGGATTGAAGATTGAGTATTGAGGATTGAAGATTGAGGATTGAGGATTGAGGATGGGGGATTGAAGAGAGAGGACTGAGTGTTGACGATTGTGTGTTGAGAATTGATGTTTGAGGGTTGAGATCTGATTATTGATTTTTGTGGATTGAGTATTGAACGATGAGAATTCAGGGTACTCTATTGAGTATTGATAATTGAGGATTGATTGTTGAGTATTGAGGATTGATGGTTGAGGGTTTTGTGTTGAATATTGAGGATTGAGAATTGAGGATTGAGGATTGAGGATTGAGGATTGAGGATTGAGGATTGAGTATTGAGGGTTGAAGGTTGAGGATTGGGGACTGAGGATTGAAGATTCAGGATTGAGGATTGAGGGTTCAGGATCGAGGATTGAAGATTCAGGATTGAGGATTGAGGATTGAGGATCGAGGATTGAAGGTTCAGTATTGAGGATTGAAGATTGAGGATTGGGTATTGGGGATTGAGCATTGAGGATTGAGGATTGAGGATTGAGGATTGAGGATTGAGGATTGAGGATTGAGGATTGATGATTGAGTATTGAGGATTGAAGGTTGAGGATTGAGGATTGAGGATTGAGGATTGAGGATTGAGGATTGAAGAATGAGGATTGGCGACTGAGTGTTGAGGGTTGAGTTATGAGAATTGATGTTAGTGGATAGAGGTCTAAAGATTGCAGATTGAGTATTGAGTATTGAAAACTGTGAATTGATGATATTCTATTGAGGATTGTGAATTGACGACTGATTGTTGAGGACTTAGGTCTGAAGATTGAGGATTCAGGATTAAGGATTCAGGATTGAGGTTTGAGGACTGAGGATTGAGGATTGAGGATTGAGGATTGAGGATTGAGGATTGAGGATTGAGGATTGAGGATTGAGGATTGAAGATTGAGGATCGGGTATTGCGGAGTGAACGTTGAGGATTGAGGATTGAGGATTGAGGACAGAGGATTGAGGACTGAAGTTTGAATGTTGATGATTGAAGATTGAGGATTGAGGATTGAGGGCTGTGGATTGAGCACGAGGACTGAGGGTTGAGTATTGATGTTTGAGGTCTGAGGATTGAGGATTGAGGATTGAGAATTGAGGATTGAGGATTGAGGATTGAAGATTGAGGATTGGGTATTGAGGATTGAAGAATGAGGATTGAGGGTTGAGGATTGAGGATTGAGGATTGAAAGTTGAGTATTGAGGATTGAAGATTGAGGATTGAGGATTGAGGTTTGAGGATTGAGGATTGAGGATTGAGTATTGAGAATTGAGGATTGATGGTTGAGTATTGAGGATTGATGGTTGAGGGTTGTGTGTTGAATATTGAGGATTGGCGGATTGAATATTGAAGATTGAGGACTGAGGACTGGGGATTGAGTATTGAGGATTGAGTATTGAGGATTGAGGATTGAAGATTGAGTATTGATGATTGAAGATTGCGGGTTGATTATTGAGGGTTGAGGATTGATGACGAGGACTGAGGGCTGAGGATTGAGGACTGAGGATTGAGGATTGAGGACTGGGCATTGAGGATTGAAGATTGAGGGCTGGGGATTGTGGATTGAAGATTGAGGATTAAGGATTGAGGATTGGGGATTGGCGATCTAGGGTTGGAGATTGATTATTGAGGATAGAAGATTGAGGGTTGAGGATTGAAGACTGAGAATTGAGAATTAAGGATGAGGACTGAGGGTTGAGGATTGAGGTTTGAGGTACGAGGGTTGAGGTTTGAGTATTGAGGACTGAGGATTGACCATTGAGTATTGAAGATTGAGGATTGATGCCTGAGGATTGAGGATTGAGGTATGATGATTGCGGATTGAGTATTGAAAATTGGGTATTGAGGATTGAATATTGAGGATTGAGGATTGAGGATTGAGGATTGAAGATTGAGTATTGAGGATTGAAGATTGAGGATTGAGGATTGACGATTGAGGATTGAGGATTGAGGTTTGAGGACTGACGATGAGGGCTGAGGGTTGAGGATTGAGGTTTGAGGTCTGAGGACTGAGGATTGAAGATTGAGGATTGGGGACTGAGTGTTGAGGGTTGAGTGATGAGGATTGATGTTTGTGGATAGAGATTCGAAGATTGCAGATTGAGAATTTAGTATTGAAAACTGTGAATTGTTGATATTCTATTGAGGAGTGAGGATTGACAATTGATAGTCGAGGACTGAGGGATGAAGATTGAGGATTCAGGATTGAGGATTCAGAATTGAGGTTTGAGGACAGAGGATTGAGGATTGAAGATTGAGTATTGAGGATTGAAGATTGAGGATTGCGGATTGAGGATGGAGGATTGAAGAGAGAGGACTGAGTGTTGAGGATTGGGAGTTGAGGATTGATGTTTGAGGATTGAGATTTGATTATTGAATATTGTGGATTGAGTATTGAACCATGAGAATTCAGGATACTCTATTGAGTATTAGGAATTTAGTATTGATGTTTGAGTATTGAGGATTGGTGGTTGAGGGTTGTGTGTTGAATATTGAGGATTGAGGATTGAGGATTGAGGATTGAAGATTGAGGATTGAATATTGAGTCTTGATGATTGATGATTGAGGACTGAGGATTGAGTGTTGAGGATTGAGGACGAGGACTGACGGTTGAGGATTGAGGTTTGAGGTTTCAGGATTGAGGATTGAGGACTGAGGATTGAGGATTGAGGATTGAGCATTGAGGATTGAAGATTGAGGACTGGGGATTGAGGATTGAAGATTGACGATTGAGGATTGTGGATTGAGGATTGAGGGTTGAGGATTAAAGATTGAATATTGATGATTGAAGATTGAGGATTGAGGATTGAGGGTTGTGGATTGAGGACGAGGACTGAGTGTTGAGAATTGATGCTTGAGGTCTGAGGATTGAGGATTGAGGATTGAGAATTGAGGATTGAGGATTGAGGATTGAAGATTGAGGATTGGGTATTGAGGATTGAAGAATGAGGACTGAGGATTTAGGATTGAGGATCGAGGATTGTAGATTGAGTATTGAGGATTGAAGATTGAGGATTGAGGATTGAGGATTGAGGATTGAGGATTGAGTATTCAGGATTGAGGATTGAGGATTGTAGATTGAGGATTGAGTATTGATGATTAAAGATTGAGTGTTGAGGATTGAAGATTGAGGATTGATGATTGGGGATTGAGGATTGAGGATTGAGGATTGAGGATTGAGTATTGAAGGCTGAGGATTGATGATTGAGGATTGAGGATTGAGGATTGAGGATTGAGTATTGAGGACTGAGGGTTGAAGATTGAGGATTGATGATTGAGGATTAAAGATTGAGTATTGAGGATTGAAGATTGAGAATTGAGGATTGAGGATTCAACATTGAGGACTGAGTGTTGAGGGTTGAGTGATGAGAATTGATGTTTGAGGATAGAGATTTGAAGATTGCAGATTGAGTATTGCGTATTGAAAACTGTGAATTGAGGATATTCTATTGAGGATTGAGGATTGTCACCTGATTGTTGAGGACTGACGGCTGAAGATTGAGGATTCAGGATTGAGGATTCAGAATTGAGGTTTGAGGACTGAGGATTGAGGATTGAGGATTGAAGATTGAGTATTGAAGATTGAAGATTGAGGATTGAGGATTGAGAATTGAGGATTGAGGATGAGGGCTGAGGGTTGAGGATTGAGGTTTAAGGACTGAGGACTGAGGATTGAGGATTGAGAATTGAGGATTGAGGATTGAGGATTGAAGATAGAGGATTGGGTATTGAGGATTGAAGAATGAGGATTGAGGATTGAGGATTGAGGATAGAGGATTGAAGATTGAGTAGTGAGGATTGAAGGTAGACGATTGAGGATTGTGGATTGAAGATTGAGTATTGAACATTGAGGACTGAGTGTTGAGGGTTCAGTGATGAGTATTGATGTTTGTGGATAGAGGTTTGATGATTGCAGATTGAGTATTGAGCATTGAAAACTGTGAATTGAGGATATTCTATTGAGGATTGAGGATTGTCAACTGATTGTTGAGGACTGAGGGCTGACGATTGAGGATTCAGGATTGAGGATTCAGAATTGAGGTTTGAGGACTGAGGATTGAGGATTGAAGATTGATTATTGAGGATTGAGGATTGAGAATTGAGGATTGTGGATTGAGGATTGAAGATTGAGGATTGGGTTTTGAGGATAGAAGGATGAGGATTGAGTATTGAGGATTGAAGATTGAGGACTGAGGATCGAGGATTGAGAATTGAGGATTGAGGATTGAGGATTGAGGATTGCAGATTGAGGATTGGGTATTGAGGATTGAACATTGAGGATTGAGGATTGAGGATCGAGGATTGAGGATTGAGGATTGAAGATTGAATATTGATGATTGAAGATTGAGGATTGAGGATTGAGGGTTGTGGATTGAGGACGAGGACTGAGTGTTGAGTATTGATGTTTGAGGTCTGATGATTGAGGATTGAGGATTGAGAATTGAGGATTGAGGATTGAGGATTGAAGATTGAGGATTGGGTATTGAGGATTGAAGAATGAGGATTGAGGATTGAGTATTGAGGATTGAGGATTGAAGATTGAGTATTGGGGATTGAAGACTGACGATTGAGGATTGAGGATTGAGGGTTGAGGATTTAGTATTGAGAATTGAGGATTGAGGATTGAGGATTGAAGATTGAGGATTGGGTATTGAGGACTGAGGACTGAGGATTGAGTATTGAGAATTGAGGATTGAGGATTAAAGATTGAGTATTGAGGATTGAGGATTGAGGATTGAAGTTTGAGTACGGAGGATTGAAGATTGAGGATTGGGGATTGAGGATTGAGGATTGAGGATTGAAGATTGAGTATTGAGGATTGAAGATTGAGGATTGAGGACTGAGGATGGAGGATTGAAGAGAGAGGACTGAGTGTTGAGGATTGAGAGATGAGAATTGATGTTTGAGGGTTGAGATTTGATTATTGATTTTTGTGGATTGAGTATTGAACGATGAGAATTCAGGGTATTCTATTGAGTATTGAGAATTGAGGAATGATTGTTGAGTATTGAGGATTGATGGTTGAGGGTTTTGTGTTGAATATTGAGGATTGATGCCTGAGGATTGAGGATTGAGGTATGATGATTGCGGATTGAGTATTGAAAATTGGGTATTGAGGATTGAATATTGAGGATTGAGGATTGAGGATTGAGGATTGAAGATTGAGGCTTTGGTATTGAGGATTGAAGAATGAGGATTGAGGATTGAGGATTGAGGGTTGAGGATTGAAGGTTGAGTATTGAGGACTGAAGATTAACGATTGAGGAATGTGGATTGAAGATTGAGCATTGAACAATGAGGACTGAGTGTTGAGGGTTCAGCGATGGGAATTGATGTTTGTGGATAGAGGTTTGAAGATTGCAGGTTGAGTATTGAGTATTGAAGACTGTGAATGCAGGATATTCTATTGAGGATTGAGGATTGTCAACTGATTGTTGAGGACTGAAGGCTGAAGATTGAGGATTCAGGATTGAGGATTCAGAATTGATGTTTGAGGACTGAGGATTGAGGATTGAAGATTGATTATTGAGGTTTGAGGATTGAGAATTGAGGATTGAGGATTGAGGATTGAAGATTGAGGATTGGGTATTGAGAATTGAAGAATGAGTATTGAGGATTGAGGATTGAGTATTGAGGATTGAAGATTGAGTATTGAGGATTGAAGGTTGAGCATTGAGGACTGAGGATTGAGGGTTGAGTATTGAGGATTGAGGATTGAGGATTATAGATTGACTATTGAGGATTGAAGATTGAGGATTGTGTATTGAAGGTTGAGTATTGAGGATTGAAGATTGAGGATTGAGGATTGAGAATTGAGAATTGAAGATGAGGGCTGAGGGTTGTGGATTGAGGTTTGAGGACTGCGGACTGAGGATTGAGGATTGAGAATTGAGGATTGAGGATTGAGGATTGAGGATTGAAGATTGAGTATTGAGGATTGAAGGTTGAGGATTGAGGGTTGAGGATTGAAGATTGAGGACTTAGTGTTGAAGGTTGAGTGATGGGAATTGATGTTTGTGGATTGAGATTTGAAGATTGAAGAATGGGGATTGAGTACTGAAAACTGTGGATTGAGGATATTCTATTGAGGATTGAGTATTGACTATTGATTGTTGAGGACTGAGGGCTAAAGATTGAGGATTCAGGATTGAGGATTCGGGATTGAGGTTTAAGGACAGAGGATTGAGGGTTGAGGATTGAGGATTGAGGATTGACGCTTGGGGATTGGAGGTTGAGGATGGAGGATTGAAAAGAGTGGACTGAGTGTTGAGGATTGAGTGTTGAGAATTGATGTTTGAGGATTGAGACTTGATTATTGAATATCGTGGATTGAGTATTGAACCATGAGAATTCAGGATACTCTATTGAGTATTAGGAATTGAGTATTGATGGTTGAGTATTGAGGATTGGTGGTTGAGGGTTGTGTGTTGAATATTGAGGGTTGAGGATTGAGGATTGAGGATTGAAGATTGAGGATTGAATATTGAGTCTTGATGATTGATGATTGAGGACTGAGAATTGAGTGTTGAGGATTGACGACGAGGACTGACGGTTGAGGATTGAGGTTTGAGGTTTCAGGATTGAGGATTGAGGACTGAGGATTGAGGATTGAGGATTGAGGATTGAGGATTGAGGATTGAGGATTGAATATTGAGGATTGGGGACTGAGTGTTGAGGGTTGAGTGATGAGAATTAATGTTTGTGGATAGAGATTTGAAGATTGCAGATTGAGTATCGAGTATTGAAAACTGTGAATTGAGGATATTCTATTGAGGATTGAGGATTGACAATTGACTGTCGAGGACTGAGGGCTGAAGATTGAGGATTCAGGATTGAGAATTCTGAATTGAGGTTTGAGGACTGAGGATTGAGGATTGAAGATTGAGTATTGAGGATTGAAGATTGAGGATTGAGGATTGAGGATGGGGGATTGAAGAGAGAGGACTGAGTGTTGACGATTGTGTGTTGAGAATTGATGTTTGAGGGTTGAGATTTGATTATTGATTTTTGTGGATTGAGTATTGAACGATGAGAATTCAGGGTACTCTCTTGAGTAATGATAATTGAGGATTGATTGTTGAGTATTGAGGATTGATGGTTGAGGGTTTTGTGTTGAATATTGAGGATTGAGAATTGAGGATTGAGGATTGAGGATTGAGGATTGAGGATTGAGGATTGAGTATTGAGGATTGAAGGTTGAGGATTGGGGACTGAGGATTGAAGATTCAGGATTGAGGATTGAGGATTGAGGATCGAGGATTGAAGATTCAGTATTGAGGATTGAAGATTGAGAACTGAGGATTGAGGATTGGACATTGAGGACTGAGCGTTGAGGGTTGAGTGATGAGAATTGATGTTTGTGGATAGAGATTTGCAGATTAGAAGATTGCAGATTAAGTACTGAGTAGTGAAAACTGTGAATTGATGATATTCTATTGAGGATTGAGAATTGACAGCTGATTGTTGAGGACTGAGGGCTGAAGATTGAGGATTCAGGACTGAGAATTCAGAATTGAGGATTGAGGACTGAGAACTGAGGATTGAAGATTGAGTATTGAGGATTGAAGATTGAGGATTAAGGATTGAGGATTGGGGATTGAGGATCTAGGATTGAAAATTGATTATAGAGGATCGAAGATTGAGGATTGAGAATTGAGGATTGAGAATTGAGAATTGAGGATAAGGACTGAGGGTTGAGGATTGAGGTTTGAGGAATGAGGATTGAGGATTGAGGGTTGAGGATTGAGGATTGAAGATTGAGTATTGATGATTGAAGATTGAGGATTGAGGATTGAGGGTTGAGGATTGAGGACGAGGACTGACGGTTGAGGATTTTGGTTTGAGGATTGAGGATTGAGGATTGAGAATTGAGGATGAGGACTGAGGTTTGAGGATTGAGGTTTGAGGAATGAGGATTGAGGATTGAGGATTGAGGATTGAGGATTGAGGATTGAGGATTGAGTATTGAAGGTTGAGGATTGATGACTGAAGATTGAGGATTGCGGATTGACGATTGAGGATTGAGGATTGAGGGTTGAATGTTGAGGATTGAAGGTTGAGGATTGACGATTGAGGATTGAGGATTGAGGATGATAGCTGAGGTTTGAGGTTTGAGGTTTGAGTATTGAATCCTGAGAAGTCAGGGTGTTCTATTGAGTATTGAGAATTGGGGATTGATGGTTTAGTATTGAGGATTCAGGATTGAGGATAGAGGATTGAGTATTGAAGATTGAGGATTGATGATTGAGGATTGAGGATTGAGGATGAGGATTAAGGATTGAGGATTGAAGATTGAGAATTGAGGATTGAAGGTTGAGGATTGAGGAATGAGGATTGAGGATTGAGGATGAGGGCTGATGGTTGAGGGTTGAGGTTTTAGGACTGAGGACTCAGGACTGAGGATTGAGGATTGAGGATTGAGGATTAAGGATTGACGATTGAGGATTGGGTATTGAGGATTGAAGAATGAGGATTGAGGATTGAGGATTGATGATTGGGGATTGAATATTGAGTATTGACGATTGAAGATTGAGTATTGATGATTGAAGATTGAGGATTGAGTATTGGGGGTTGAGGGCTGAGGACGAGGACCGACAGTGGAGGATTGCGGTTTGAGGATTGAGGTTTGAGAACTAAGGACTGAGGATAGAGGATTAAGGATGGAGCATCGGGGATTGAAGATTGAGGACTGGGGATTGGGGATACAGGATTAAATATTGATTACTGAGGATTGAAGGTTGAGGATTGAGGATTGAGGATTGAGAATTGAGAATTGAGAATTGAGGATAAGGACTGAGGGTTGAGGATTGAGGTTTGAGGAATGAGGATTGAGGATTGAGGATTGAGGATTGAAGATTGAGTATTGATGATTGAAGATTGAGGATTGAGTATTGAGGGTTGAGGATTGAGGACGAGGACTGACGGTTGAGGATTGTGGTTAGAGGATTGAGGATTGAGGATTGAGAATTGAGGATTGTGGATTGAGGATTGAAGATTGAGGATTGGGTTTTGAGGATTCAAGGATGAGGATTGAGGATTGAGGATTGAGGATTGAGGATTGAAGATTGAGTATTGAGGATTGAAGATTGAGGATTGAGTATTGAGGATTGAGAATTGACGAAGAGTTCTGAGGGTTGAGGATTGAGGTTTGAGGTCTGATGATTGAGGATTGAGGATTGAGAATTGAGGATTGAAGATTGAGGATTTGGTATTGAGGATTGAAGAATGAGGATTGAGGATTGAGTATTGAGAATTGTGGATTGAAGATTGAGTATTGAACATTGAGGACTGAGTGTTAGGGTTCAGTGATGAGAATTGATGTTTGTGGATAGAGGTTTGAAGATTGCAGATTGAGTATTGAGCATTGAAAACTGTGAATTGAGGATATTCTATTGAGGATTGAGGATTGTCAACTGATTGTTGAGGACTGAGGGCTGACGATTGAGGATTCAGGATTGAGGATTCAGAATTGAGGTTTGAGGACTGAGGATTGAGGATTGAAGATTGATTATTGAGGATTGAGGATTGAGAATTGAGGATTGTGGATTGAGGATTGAAGATTGAGGATTGGGTTTTGAGGATTGAAGGATGAGGATTGAGGATTGAGGATTGAGGATTGAGGATTGAAGATTGAGTATTGAGGATTGAAGATTGAGGATTGAGTATTGAGGATTGAGAATTGACGATGAGGTCTGAGGGTTGAGGATTGAGGTTTGAGGACTGAGGACTGAGGATTCAGGATTGAGAATTGAGGATTGAGGATTGAGGATTGAGGATTGCAGATTGAGGATTGGGTATTGAGGATTGAACATTGAGGATTGAGGATTGAGGATCGAGGATTGAGGATTGAGGATTGAAGATTGAATATTGATGATTGAAGATTGATGATTGAGGATTGAGGGTTGTGGATTGAGGACGAGGACTGAGTGTTGAGTATTGATGTTTGAGGTCTGATGATTGAGGATTGAGGATAGAGAATTGAGGATTGAGGATTGAGGATTGAAGATTGAGGATTGGGTATTGAGGATTGAAGAATGAGGATTGAGGATTGAGTATTGAGGATTGAGGATTGAAGATTGAGTATTGGGGATTGAAGACTGACGATTGAGGATTGAGGATTGAGTGTTGAGGATTTAGTATTGAGAATTGAGGATTGAGGATTGAGGATTGAAGATTGAGGATTGGGTATTGAGGACTGAGGACTGAGGATTGAGTATTGAGGACTGAGGATTGAGGATTAAAGATTGAGTATTGAGGATTGAGGATTGAGGATTGAAGTTTGAGTACTGAGGATTGAAGATTGAGGATTGAGGATTGAGGATTGAGGATTGAGGAATGAAGATTGAGGATTGGGGACTGAGTGTTGAGGGTTGTGTAATGAGAATTGATGTTTGTGGATGGAGATTTGAAGATTGAATATTGAGGATTGAGTATTGAAAGCTGAGAATTCAGGATATTCTGTTGAGTATTGAGAATTTTGGATTGATGGTTGAGTATTGAGGTTTGAGGATTGAGGTTTGAGGAATGAGGATTGCGGATTGAGGATTGAGGATTGAAGATTGAGTATTGATGATTGAAGATTGAGGATTGAGGATTGAGGGTTGAGGATTGAGGACGAGGACTGACGGTTGAGGGTTGTGGTTTGAGGATTGAGTATTGAGGATTGAGTATTGAGGATGAGGACTGGGGTTTGAGGGTTGAGGTTTGAGGAATGAGGATTGAGGATTGAGGATTGAGGATTGAGGATTGAGGATTGAGTATTGAAGGTTCAGGATTGATGACTGAGGATTGAGAATTGCGGATTGACGATTGAGGATTGAGGATTGAGGGTTGAAGGTTGAGTGTTGAGGATTGAATGTTGAGGATTGACAATTGAGGATTGAGGATTGAGGATGATGGCTGAGGTTTGAGGTTTGACGTTTGAGGTTTGAGTATTGAATCCTGAGAATTCAGGATGTTCTATTGAGTATTGAGAATTGAGGATTGATTGTTTAGTATTGAGCATTCAGGATTGAGGATTGATGATTGAGTATTGAAGATTGAGGATTGATGGTTGAGGATTTAGAATTGAGGGTTGAGGATTGAGGATTGAAGATTGAGGATTGATGATTGAGGATTGAGGATTGAGGATGAGGATTGAGGATTGAGGATTGAAGATTGAGAATTGAGGATTTAAGGTTGAGGATTGAGGAATGAGTATTGAAGATTGAGGATTGATGACTGAAGATTTAGGATTGAGGATTGAGGATTGAGGATTGAGGATTGAGGATTGAGGATTGAAGATTGAGTATTGAGGATTGAAGGTGGAGGATTGAGGATTGATGATTGAGGATTGAGGATTGAGGATTGAGGATTGAATATTGAGGATTGGGGACTGAGTGTTGAGGGTTGAGTGATGAGAATTAATGTTTGTGGATAGAGATTTGAAGATTGCAGATTGAGTATCGAGTATTGAAAACTGTGAATTGAGGATTTTCTATTGAGGATTGAGGATTGACAATTGACTGTCGAGGACTGAGGGCTGAAGATTGAGGATTCAGGATTGAGAATTCTGAATTGAGGTTTGAGGACTGAGGATTGAGGATTGAAGATTGAGTATTGAGGATTGAAGATTGAGGATTGAGGATTGAGGATGGGGGATTGAAGAGAGAGGACTGAGTGTTGACGATTGTGTGTTGAGAATTGATGTTTGAGGGTTGAGATCTGATTATTGATTTTTGTGGATTGAGTATTGAACGATGAGAATTCAGGGTACTCTATTGAGTATTGATAATTGAGGATTGATTGTTGAGTATTGAGGATTGATGGTTGAGGGTTTTGTGTTGAATATTGAGGATTGAGAATTGAGGATTGAGGATTGAGGATTGAGGATTGAGGATTGAGGATTGAGGATTGAAGATTGGGGACTGGTGATTGAGGATTGAAGATTGAGGATTAAGGATTGAGGATTGGGGATTGGGGATCTAGGATTGGAGATTGATTATTGAGGATTGAAAATTGAGGGTTAAGGATTGAGGATTGAGATGGAGAATTGAGGATGAGGACTGAGGATTGAGGATTGGGGATTGAAGATTGAGTATTGAGGATTGATGATTGAGGATTGAGGATTGACGATTGAGGATTGAGGATTGAGGTTTGAGGATTGACGATGAGCGCTGAGGGTTGAGGATTGAGGATTGAGTATTGAGGATTGAGAATTGAAGATGAGGTCTGAGGGTTGAGGATTGAGGTTTGAGGACTGAGGATTGAGGATTGAGGGTTGTGGATTGAGGACGAGGACTGAGTGTTGAGTATTGATGTTTGAGGTCTGATGATTGAGGATTGAGGATTGAGAATTGAGGATTGAGGATTGAGGATTGAAGATTGAGGATTGGGTATTGAGGATTGAAGAATGAGGATTGAGGATTGAGTATTGAGGATTGAGGATTGAAGATTGAGTATTGGGGATTGAAGACTGACGATTGAGGATTGAGGATTGAGGGTTGAGGATTTAGTATTGAGAATTGAGGATTGAGGATTGAGGATTGAAGATTGAGGATTGGGTATTGAGGACTGAGGACTGAGGATTGAGTATTGAGGATTGAGGATTGAGGATTAAAGATTGAGTATTGAGGATTGAGGATTGAGGATTGAAGTTTGAGTACGGAGGATTGAAGATTGAGGATTGAGGATTGAGGATTGAGGATTGAGGATTGAAGATTGAGTATTGAGGATTGAAGATTGAGGATTGAGGACTGAGTGTTGAGGGTTGAGTGATGAGAATTAATGTTTGTGGATAGAGATTTGAAGATTGCAGATTGAGTATCGAGTATTGAAAACTGTGAATTGAGGATATTCTATTGAGGATTGAGGATTGACAATTGACTGTCGAGGACTGAGGGCTGAAGATTGAGGATTCAGGATTGAGAATTCTGAATTGAGGTTTGAGGACTGAGGATTGAGGATTGAAGATTGAGTATTGAGGATTGAAGATTGAGGATTGAGGATTGAGGATGGGGGATTGAAGAGAGAGGACTGAGTGTTGACGATTGTGTGTTGAGAATTGATGTTTGAGGGTTGAGATTTGATTATTGATTTTTGTGGATTGAGTATTGAACGATGAGAATTCAGGGTACTCTATTGAGTAATGATAATTGAGGATTGATTGTTGAGTATTGAGGATTGATGGTTGAGGGTTTTGTGTTGAATATTGAGGATTGAGAATTGAGGATTGAGGATTGAGGATTGAGGATTGAGGATTGAGGATTGAGTATTGAGGATTGAAGGTTGAGGATTGGGGACTGAGGATTGAAGATTCAGGATTGAGGATTGAGGATTGAGGATCGAGGATTGAAGATTCAGTATTGAGGATTGAAGATTGAGAACTGAGGATTGAGGATTGAACATTGAGGACTGAGCGTTGAGGGTTGAGTGATGAGAATTGATGTTTGTGGATAGAGATTTGCAGATTAGAAGATTGCAGACTAAGTACTGAGTAGTGAAAACTGTGAATTGATGATATTCTATTGAGGATTGAGAATTGACAGCTGATTGTTGAGGACTGAGGGCTGAAGATTGAGGATTCAGGACTGAGAATTCAGAATTGAGGATTGAGGACTGAGAACTGAGGATTGAAGATTGAGTATTGAGGATTGAAGATTGAGGATTAAGGATTGAGGATTGGGGATTGAGGATCTAGGATTGAAAATTGATTATAGAGGATCGAAGATTGAGGATTGAGAATTGAGGATTGAGAATTGAGAATTGAGGATAAGGACTGAGGGTTGAGGATTGAGGTTTGAGGAATGAGGATTGAGGATTGAGGGTTGAGGATTGAGGATTGAAGATTGAGTATTGATGATTGAAGATTGAGGATTGAGGATTGAGGGTTGAGGATTGAGGACGAGGACTGACGGTTGAGGATTTTGGTTTGAGGATTGAGGATTGAGGATTGAGAATTGAGGATGAGGACTGAGGTTTGAGGATTGAGGTTTGAGGAATGAGGATTGAGGATTGAGGATTGAGGATTGAGGATTGAGGATTGAGGATTGAGTATTGAAGGTTGAGGATTGATGACTGAAGATTGAGGATTGCGGATTGACGATTGAGGATTGAGGATTGAGGGTTGAATGTTGAGGATTGAAGGTTGAGGATTGACGATTGAGGATTGAGGATTGAGGGTGATAGCTGAGGTTTGAGGTTTGAGGTTTGAGTATTGAATCCTGAGAAGTCAGGGTGTTCTATTGAGTATTGAGAATTGGGGATTGATGGTTTAGTATTGAGGATTCAGGATTGAGGATAGAGGATAGAGTATTGAAGATTGAGGATTGATGATTGAGGATTGAGGATTGAGGATGAGGATTAAGGATTGAGGATTGAAGATTGAGAATTGAGGATTGAAGGTTGAGGATTGAGGAATGAGGATTGAGGATTGAGGATGAGGGCTGATGGTTGAGGGTTGAGGTTTTAGGACTGAGGACTCAGGACTGAGGATTGAGGATTGAGGATTGAGGATTGAGGATTGATGATTGGGGATTGAATATTGAGTATTGACGATTGAAGATTGAGTATTGATGATTGAAGATTGAGGATTGAGTATTGGGGGTTGAGGGCTGAGGACGAGGACCGACAGTGGAGGATTGCGGTTTGAGGATTGAGGTTTGAGGACTAAGGACTGAGGATAGAGGATTAAGGATGGAGCATCGGGGATTGAAGATTGAGGACTGGGGATTGGGGATTGAAGATTGCGGATTCAGGATTGAGGATTGGGAATTGAGGATACAGGATTAAATATTGATTACTGAGGATTGAAGGTTGAGGATTGAGGATTGAGGATTGAGAATTGAGAATTGAGAATTGAGGATAAGGACTGAGGGTTGAGGATTGAGGTTTGAGGAATGAGGATTGAGGATTGAGGATTGAGGATTGAAGATTGAGTATTGATGATTGAAGATTGAGGATTGAGTATTGAGGGTTGAGGATTGAGGACGAGGACTGACGGTTGAGGAGTGTGGTTAGAGGATTGAGGATTGAGGATTGAGAATTGAGGATTGTGGATTGAGGATTGAAGATTGAGGATTGGGTTTTGAGGATTGAAGGATGAGGATTGAGGATTGAGGATTGAGGATTGAGGATTGAAGATTGAGTATTGAGGATTGAAGATTGAGGATTGAGTATTGAGGATTGAGAATTGACGAAGAGTTCTGAGGGTTGAGGATTGAGGTTTGAGGTCTGATGATTGAGGATTGAGGATTGAGAATTGAGGATTGAGGATTGAGGATTGAAGATTGAGGATTTGGTATTGAGGATTGAAGAATGAGGATTGAGGATTGAGTATTGAGGATTGAGGATTGAAGATTGAGTATTGGGGATTGAAGACTGACGATTGAGGATTGAGGATTGAGGGTTGAGGATTTAGTATTGAGAATTGAGGATTGAGGATTGAGGATTGAAGATTGAGGATTGGGTATTGAGGACTGAGGACTGAGGATTGATTATTGAGAATTGAGGATTGAGGATTAAAGATTGAGTATTGAGGATTGAGGATTGAGGATTGAGTATTGAGGACTGAGGGTTGAAGATTGAGGATTGATGATTGAGGATTAAAGATTGAGTATTGAGGATTGAAGATTGAGAATTGAGGATTGAGGATTGAACATTGAGGACTGAGTGTTGAGGGTTGAGTGATGAGAATTGATGTTTGAGGATAGAGATTTGAAGATTGCAGATTGAGTATTGTGTATTGAAAACAGTGAATTGAGGATATTCTATTGAGGATTGAGGATTGTCACCTGATTGTTGAGGACTGACGGCTGAAGATTGAGGATTCAGGATTGAGGATTCAGAATTGAGGTTTGAGGACTGAGGATTGAGGATTGAGGATTGAAGATTGAGTATTGAGGATTCAAGATTGAGGATTGAGGATTGAGAATTGAGGATTGAGGATGAGGGCTGAGGGTTGAGGATTGAGGTTTAAGGACTGAGGACTGAGGATTGAGGATTGAGAATTGAGGATTGAGGATTGAGGATTGAAAATTGAGGATTGGGTATTGAGGATTGAAGAATGAGGATTGAGGATTGAGGATTGAGGATAGAGTATTGAAGATTGAGTATTGAGGATTGAAGATTGACGATTGAGAATTGTGGATTGAAGATTGAGTATTGAACATTGAGGACTGAGTGTTAGGGTTCAGTGATGAGAATTGATGTTTGTGGATAGAGGTTTGAAGATTGCAGATTGAGTATTGAGCATTGAAAACTGTGAATTGAGGATATTCTATTGAGGATTGAGGATTGTCAACTGATTGTTGAGGACTGAGGGCTGACGATTGAGGATTCAGGATTGAGGATTCAGAATTGAGGTTTGAGGACTGAGGATTGAGGATTGAAGATTGATTATTGAGGATTGAGGATTGAGAATTGAGGATTGTGGATTGAGGATTGAAGATTGAGGATTGGGTTTTGAGGATTGAAGGATGAGGATTGAGGATTGAGGATTGAGGATTGAGGATTGAAGATTGAGTATTGAGGATTGAAGATTGAGGATTGAGTATTGAGGATTGAGAATTGACGATGAGGTCTGAGGGTTGAGGATTGAGGTTTGAGGACTGAGGACTGAGGATTCAGGATTGAGAATTGAGGATTGAGGATTGAGGATTGAGGATTGCAGATTGAGGATTGGGTATTGAGGATTGAACATTGAGGATTGAGGATTGAGGATCGAGGATTGAGGATTGTGGATTGAAGATTGAATATTGATGATTGAAGATTGATGATTGAGGATTGAGGGTTGTGGATTGAGGACGAGGACTGAGTGTTGAGTATTGATGTTTGAGGTCTGATGATTGAGGATTGAGGATTGAGAATTGAGGATTGAGGATTGAGGATTGAAGATTGAGGATTGGGTATTGAGGATTGAAGAATGAGGATTGAGGATTGAGTATTGAGGATTGAGGATTGAAGATTGAGTATTGGGGATTGAAGACTGACGATTGAGGATTGAGGATTGAGTGTTGAGGATTTAGTATTGAGAATTGAGGATTGAGGATTGAGGATTGAAGATTGAGGATTGGGTATTGAGGACTGAGGACTGAGGATTGAGTATTGAGGACTGAGGATTGAGGATTAAAGATTGAGTATTGAGGATTGAGGATTGAGGATTGAAGTTTGAGTACTGAGGATTGAAGATTGAGGATTGAGGATTGAGGATTGAGGATTGAGGAATGAAGATTGAGGATTGGGGACTGAGTGTTGATGGTTGAGTAATGAGAATTGATGTTTGTGGATGGAGATTTGAAGATTGAATATTGAGGATTGAGTATTGAAAGCTGAGAATTCAGGATATTCTGTTGAGTATTGAGAATTTTGGATTGATGGTTGAGTATTGAGGTTTGAGGATTGAGGTTTGAGGAATGAGGATTGCGGATTGAGGATTGAGGATTGAAGATTGAGTATTGATGATTGAAGATTGAGGATTGAGGATTGAGGGTTGAGGATTGAGGACGAGGACTGACGGTTGAGGGTTGTGGTTTGAGGATTGAGTATTGAGGATTGAGTATTGAGGATGAGGACTGGGGTTTGAGGGTTGAGGTTTGAGGAATGAGGATTGAGGATTGAGGATTGAGGATTGAGGATTGAGGATTGAGTATTGAAGGTTCAGGATTGATGACTGAGGATTGAGAATTGCGGATTGACGATTGAGGATTGAGGATTGAGGGTTGAAGGTTGAGTGTTGAGGATTGAATGTTGAGGATTGACGATTGAGGATTGAGGATTGAGGATGATGGCTGAGGTTTGAGGTTTGACGTTTGAGGTTTGAGTATTGAATCCTGAGAATTCAGGATGTTCTATTGAGTATTGAGAATTGAGGATTGATTGTTTAGTATTGAGCATTCAGGATTGAGGATTGATGATTGAGTATTGAAGATTGAGGATTGATGGTTGAGGATTTAGAATTGAGGGTTGAGGATTGAGGATTGAAGATTGAGGATTGATGATTGAGGATTGAGGATTGGGTATTGAGGATTGAAGAATGAGGATTGAGGATTGAGTATTGAGGATTGAGGATTGAAGATTGAGTATTGGGGATTGAAGACTGACGATTGAGGATTGAGGATTGAGGGTTGAGGATTTAGTATTGAGAATTGAGGATTGAGGATTGAGGATTGAAGATTGAGGATTGGGTATTGAGGACTGAGGACTGAGGATTGAGTATTGAGGATTGAGGATTGAGGATTGAAGTTTGAGTACGGAGGATTGAAGATTGAGGATTGAGGATTGAGGATTGAGGATTGAGGATTGAAGATTGAGTATTGAGGATTGAAGATTGAGGATTGAGGACTGAGTGTTGATTGTTGAGTGATGAGAATTAATGTTTGTGGATAGAGATTTGAAGATTGCAGATTGAGTATCGAGTATTGAAAACTGTGAATTGAGGATATTCTATTGAGGATTGAGGATTGACAATTGACTGTCGAGGACTGAGGGCTGAAGATTGAGGATTCAGGATTGAGAATTCTGAATTGAGGTTTGAGGACTGAGGATTGAGGATTGAAGATTGAGTATTGAGGATTGAAGATTGAGGATTGAGGATTGAGGATGGGGGATTCAAGAGAGAGGACTGAGAGTTGACGATTGTGTGTTGAGAATTGATGTTTGAGGGTTGAGATTTGATTATTGATTTTTGTGGATTGAGTATTGAACGATGAGAATTCAGGGTACTCTATTGAGTAATGATAATTGAGGATTGATTGTTGAGTATTGAGGATTGATGGTTGAGGGTTTTGTGTTGAATATTGAGGATTGAGAATTGAGGATTGAGGATTGAGGATTGAGGATTGAGGATTGAGGATTGAGTATTGAGGATTGAAGGTTGAGGATTGGGGACTGAGGATTGAAGATTCAGGATTGAGGATTGAGGATTGAGGATCGAGGATTGAAGATTCAGTATTGAGGATTGAAGATTGAGAACTGAGGATTGAGGATTGAACATTGAGGACTGAGCGTTGAGGGTTGAGTGATGAGAATTGATGTTTGTGGATAGAGATTTGCAGATTAGAAGATTGCAGATTAAGTACTGAGTAGTGAAAACTGTGAATTGATGATATTCTATTGAGGATTGAGAATTGACAGCTGATTGTTGAGGACTGAGGGCTGAAGATTGAGGATTCAGGACTGAGAATTCAGAATTGAGGATTGAGGACTGAGAACTGAGGATTGAAGATTGAGTATTGAGGATTGAAGATTGAGGATTAAGGATTGAGGATTGGGGATTGAGGATCTAGGATTGAAAATTGATTATAGAGGATCGAAGATTGAGGATTGAGAATTGAGGATTGAGAATTGAGAATTGAGGATAAGGACTGAGGGTTGAGGATTGAGGTTTGAGGAATGAGGATTGAGGATTGAGGGTTGAGGATTGAGGATTGAAGATTGAGTATTGATGATTGAAGATTGAGGATTGAGGATTGAGGGTTGAGGATTGAGGACGAGTACTGACGGTTGAGGATTTTGGTTTGAGGATTGAGGATTGAGGATTGAGAATTGAGGATGAGGACTGAGGTTTGAGGATTGAGGTTTGAGGAATGAGGATTGAGGATTGAGGATTGAGGATTGAGGATTGAGGATTGAGGATTGAGTATTGAAGGTTGAGGATTGATGACTGAAGATTGAGGATTGCGGATTGACGATTGAGGATTGAGGATTGAGGGTTGAATGTTGAGGATTGAAGGTTGAGGATTGACGATTCAGGATTGAGGATTGAGGATGATAGCTGAGGTTTGAGGTTTGAGGTTTGAGTATTGAATCCTGAGAAGTCAGGGTGTTCTATTGAGTATTGAGAATTGGGGATTGATGGTTTAGTATTGAGGATTCAGGATTGAGGATAGAGGATTGAGTATTGAAGATTGAGGATTGATGATTGAGGATTGAGGATTGAGGATGAGGATTAAGGATTGAGGATTGAAGATTGAGAATTGAGGATTGAAGGTTGAGGATTGAGGAATGAGGATTGAGGATTGAGGATGAGGGCTGATGGTTGAGGGTTGAGGTTTTAGGACTGAGGACTCAGGACTGAGGATTGAGGATTGAGGATTGAGGATTAAGGATTGACGATTGAGGATTGGGTATTGAGGATTGAAGAATGAGGATTGAGGATTGAGGATTGATGATTGGGGATTGAATATTGAGTATTGACGATTGAAGATTGAGTATTGATGATTGAAGATTGAGGATTGAGTATTGGGGGTTGAGGGCTGAGGACGAGGACCGACAGTGGAGGATTGCGGTTTGAGGATTGAGGTTTGAGGACTAAGGACTGAGGATAGAGGATTAAGGATGGAGCATCGGGGATTGAAGATTGAGGTCTGGGGATTGGGGATTGAAGATTGCGGATTCAGGATTGAGGATTGGGAATTGAGGATACAGGATTAAATATTGATTACTGAGGGTTGAAGGTTGAGGATTGAGGATTGAGGATTGAGAATTGAGAATTGAGAATTGAGGATAAGGACTGAGGGTTGAGGATTGAGGTTTGAGGAATGAGGATTGAGGATTGAGGATTGAGGATTGAAGATTGAGTATTGATGATTGAAGATTGAGGATTGAGTATTGAGGGTTGAGGATTGAGGACGAGGACTGACGGTTGAGGATTGTGGTTAGAGGATTGAGGATTGAGGATTGAGAATTGAGGATTGTGGATTGAGGATTGAAGATTGAGGATTGGGTTTTGAGGATTGAAGGATGAGGATTGAGGATTGAGGATTGAGGATTGAGGATTGAAGATTGAGTATTGAGGATTGAAGATTGAGTATTGAGTATTGAGGATTGAGAATTGACGAAGAGTTCTGAGGGTTGAGGATTGAGGTTTGAGGTCTGATGATTGAGGATTGAGGATTGAGAATTGAGGATTGAGGATTGAGGATTGAAGATTGAGGATTTGGTATTGAGGATTGAAGAATGAGGATTGAGGATTGAGTATTGAGGATTGAGGATTGAAGATTGAGTATTGGGGATTGAAGACTGACGATTGAGGACTGAGGACTGAGGATTGAGTATTGAGAATTGAGGATTGAGGATTAAAGATTGAGTATTGAGGATTGAGGATTGAGGATTGAGTATTGAGGACTGAGGGTTGAAGATTGAGGATTGATGATTGAGGATTAAAGATTGAGTATTGAGGATTGAAGATTGAGAATTGAGGATTGAGGATTGAACATTGAGGACTGAGTGTTGAGGGTTGAGTGATGAGAATTGATGTTTGAGGATAGAGATTTGAAGATTGCAGATTGAGTATTGTGTATTGAAAACTGTGAATTGAGGATATTCTATTGAGGATTGAGGATTGTCACCTGATTGTTGAGGACTGACGGCTGAAGATTGAGGATTCAGGATTGAGGATTCAGAATTGAGGTTTGAGGACTGAGGATTGAGGATTGAGGATTGAAGATTGAGTATTGAGGATTCAAGATTGAGGATTGAGGATTGAGAATTGAGGATTGAGGATGAGGGCTGAGGGTTGAGGATTGAGGTTTAAGGACTGAGGACTGAGGATTGAGGATTGAGAATTGAGGATTGAGGATTGAGGATTGAAGATTGAGGATTGGGTATTGAGGATTGAAGAATGAGGATTGAGGATTGAGGATTGAGGATAGAGTATTGAAGATTGAGTATTGAGGATTGAAGATTGACGATTGAGAATTGTGGATTGAAGATTGAGTATTGAACATTGAGGACTGAGTGTTAGGGTTCAGTGATGAGAATTGATGTTTGTGGATAGAGGTTTGAAGATTGCAGATTGAGTATTGAGCATTGAAAACTGTGAATTGAGGATATTCTATTGAGGATTGAGGATTGTCAACTGATTGTTGAGGACTGAGGGCTGACGATTGAGGATTCAGGATTGAGGATTCAGAATTGAGGTTTGAGGACTGAGGATTGAGGATTGAAGATTGATTATTGAGGATTGAGGATTGAGAACTGAGGATTGAAGATTGAGGATTGGGTTTTGAGGATTGAAGGATGAGGATTGAGGATTGAGGATTGAGGATTGAGGATTGAAGATTGAGTATTGAGGATTGAAGATTGAGGATTGAGTATTGAGGATTGAGAATTGACGATGAGGTCTGAGGGTTGAGGATTGAGGTTTGAGGACTGAGGACTGAGGATTCAGGATTGAGAATTGAGGATTGAGGATTGAGGATTGAGGATTGCAGATTGAGGATTGGGTATTGAGGATTGAACATTGAGGATTGAGGATTGAGGATCGAGGATTGAGGATTGAGGATTGAAGATTGAATATTGATGATTGAAGATTGATGATTGAGGATTGAGGGTTGTGGATTGAGGACGAGGACTGAGTGTTGAGTATTGATGTTTGAGGTCTGATGATTGAGGATTGAGGATTGAGAATTGAGGATTGAGGATTGAGGATTGAAGATTGAGGATTGGGTATTGAGGATTGAAGAATGAGGATTGAGGATTGAGTATTGAGGATTGAGGATTGAAGATTGAGTATTGGGGATTGAAGACTGACGATTGAGGATTGAGGATTGAGTGTTGAGGATTTAGTATTGAGAATTGAGGATTGAGGATTGAGGATTGAAGATTGAGGATTGGGTATTGAGGACTGAGGACTGAGGATTGAGTATTGAGGACTGAGGATTGAGGATTAAAGATTGAGTATTGAGGATTGAGGATTGAGGATTGAAGTTTGAGTACTGAGGATTGAAGATTGAGGATTGAGGATTGAGGATTGAGGATTGAGGAATGAAGATTGAGGATTGGGGACTGAGTGTTGAGGGTTGAGTAATGAGAATTGATGTTTGTGGATGGAGATTTGAAGATTGAATATTGAGGATTGAGTATTGAAAGCTGAGAATTCAGGATATTCTGTGGAGTATTGAGAATTTTGGATTGATGGTTGAGTATTGAGGTTTGAGGATTGAGGTTTGAGGAATGAGGATTGCGGATTGAGGATTGAGGATTGAAGATTGAGTATTGATGATTGAAGATTGAGGATTGAGGATTGAGGGTTGAGGATTGAGGACGAGGACTGACGGTTGAGGGTTGTGGTTTGAGGATTGAGTATTGAGGATTGAGTATTGAGGATGAGGACTGGGGTTTGAGGGTTGAGGTTTGAGGAATGAGGATTGAGGATTGAGGATTGAGGATTGAGGATTGAGGATTGAGTATTGAAGGTTCAGGATTGATGACTGAGGATTGAGAATTGCGGATTGACGATTGAGGATTGAGGATTGAGGGTTGAAGGTTGAGTGTTGAGGATTGAATGTTGAGGATTGACGATTGAGGATTGAGGATTGAGGATGATGGCTGAGGTTTGAGGTTTGACGTTTGAGGTTTGAGTATTGAATCCTGAGAATTCAGGATGTTCTGTTGAGTATTGAGAATTGAGGATTGATTGTTTAGTATTGAGCATTCAGGATTGAGGATTGATGATTGAGTATTGAAGATTGAGGATTGATGGTTGAGGATTTAGAATTGAGGGTTGAGGATTGAGGATTGAAGATTGAGGATTGATGATTGAGGATTGAGGATTGAGGATGAGGATTGAGGATTGAGGATTGAAGATTGAGAATTGAGGATTTAAGGTTGAGGATTGAGGAATGAGGATTGAGGATTGAGGATGACGGCTGATGCTTGAGGGTTGAGGTTTTAGGACTGAGGACTGAGGACTGATGATTGAGAATTGAGGATTGAGGATTAAGGATTGAAGATTGAGGATTGGGTATTGAGGATTGAAGAATGAGGATTGTGGATTGAGTATTGATGATTGGGGATTGAAGATTGAGTATTGAGGATTGAAGATTGAGTATTGATGATTGAAGATTGAGGATTGAGTATTGAGGGTTGAGGGTTGAGGACGAGGACTGACGGTTGAGGATTGAGGTTTGTGGATTGAGGGTTGAGGACTGAGGACTGACGTTAGAGGATTGAGGATTGAGGATTGAAGATTGAGTATTGACGATTGAAGATTGAGGATTGAGGATTGAGGGTTGAGGATTGAGGACGAGGTCTGACGGTTGAGGATTGTGGTTTGAGGATTGAGGATTGAGGATTGAGAATTGAGGATGAGGACTGAGGTTTGAGGATTGAGGTTTGAGGAATGATGATTGAGGATTGAGGATTGAGGATTGAGGATTGAGGATTGAGTATTGAAGGTTGAGGATTGATGGCTGAGGATTGAGGATTGCGGATTGACGATTGAGGATTGAGGATTGAGGGTTGAAGGTTGAGGATTGAAGGTTGAGGATTGACGATTGAGGATTGAGGATTGAGGATGATGGCTGAGGTTTGAGGTTTGAGGTTTGAGTATTGAATCCTGTGAAGTCAGGATGTTCTATTGAGTATTGAGAATTGGGGATTGATGGTTTAGTATTGAGGATTCAGGATTGAGGATAGAGGATTGAATATTGAGGATTGGGGACTGAGTGTTGAGGGTTGAGTGGTGAGAATTAATGTTTGTGGATAGAGATTTGAAGATTCCAGATTGAGTATCGAGTATTGAAAACTGTGAATTGAGGATATTCTATTGAGGATTGAGGATTGACAATTGACTGTCGAGGACTGAGGGCTGAAGATTGAGGATTCAGGATTGAGGATTCAGAATTGAGGCCTGAGGACTGAGGACTGAGGATTGAGGATTGAAGATTGAGTATTGAGGATTGAAGATTGAGGATTGAGGATTGAGAATTGAGGATTGAGGATGAGGGCTGAGGGTTGAGGATTGAGGTTTAAGGACTGAGGACTGAGGATTGAGGATTGAGAATTGAGGATTGAGCATTGAGGATTGAAGATTGAGGATTGGGTATTGAGGATTGAAGAATGAGGATTGAGGATTGAGGATTGAGGATAGAGGATTGAAGATTGAGTATTGAGGATTGAAGATTGACGATTGAGGATTGTGGATTGAAGATTGAGTATTGAACATTGAGGACTGAGTGTTGCGGGTTCAGTGATGAGAATTGATGTTTGTGGATAGAGGTTTGAAGATTGCAGATTGAGCATTGAGCATTGAAAGCTGTGAATTGAGGATATTCTATTGAGGATTGAGGATTGTCAACTGATTGTTGAGGACTGAGGGCTGACGATTCAGGATTCAGGATTGAGGATTCAGAATTGAGGTTTGAGGACTGAGGATTGAGGATTGAAGATTGATTATTGAGGATTGAGGATTGAGAATTGAGGATTGTGGATTGAGGATTGAAGATTGAGGGTTGGGTTTTGAGGATTGAAGGATGAGGATTGAGGATTGAGGATTGAGGATTGAGGATTGAAGATTGAGTATTGAGGATTGAAGATTGAGGATTGAGTATTGAGGATTGAGAATTGACGATGAGTTCTGAGGGTTGAGGATTGAGGTTTGAGGACTGAGGACTGAGGATTGAGGATTGAGAATTGAGGATTGAGGATTGAGGATTGAGGATTGCAGATTGAGGATTGGGTATTGAGGATTGAACATTGAGGATTGAGGATTGAGGATCGAGGATTGTGGATTGAGGATTGAAGATTGAATATTGATGATTGAAGATTGAGGATTGAGGATTGAGGGTTGTGGATTGAGGACGAGGACTGAGTGTTGAGTATTGATGTTTGAGGTCTGATGATTTAGGATTGAGGATTGAGAATTGAGGATTGAGGATTGAGGATTGAAGATTGAGGATTGGGTATTGAGGATTGAAGAATGAGGATTGAGGATTGAGTATTGAGGATTGAGGATTGAAGATTGAGTATTGGGGATTGAAGACTGACGATTGAGGGTTGAGGATTGAGGGTTGAGGGATTAGTATTGAGAATTGAGGATTGAGGATTGAGGATTGAAGATTGAGGATTGGGTATTGAGGACTGAGGACTGAGGATTGAGTATTGAGGACTGAGGATTGAGGATTAAAGATTGAGTATTGAGGATTGAGGATTGAGGATTGAAGTTTGAGTACTGAGGATTGAAGATTGAGGATTGAGGATTGAGGACTGAGGAATGAAGATTGAGGATTGGGGACTGAGTGTTGAGGGTTGAGTAATGAGAATTGATGTTTGTGGATGGAGATTTGAAGATTGAATATTGAGGATTGAGTATTGAAAGCTGAGAATTCAGGATATTCTGTTGAGTATTGAGAATTTTGGATTGATGGTTGAGTATTGAGGTTTGAGGATTGAGGTTTGAGGAATGAGGATTGCGGATTGAGGATTGAGGATTGAAGATTGAGTATTGATGATTGAAGATTGAGGATTGAGGATTGAGGGTTGAGGATTGAGGACGAGGACTGACGGTTGAGGATTGTGGTTTGAGGATTGAGTATTGAGGATTGAGTATTGAGGATGAGGACTGGGGTTTGAGGGTTGAGGTTTGAGGAATGAGGATTGAGGATTGAGGATTGAGGATTGAGGATTGAGGATTGAGTATTGAAGGTTCAGGATTGATGACTGAGGATTGAGAATTGCGGATTGACGATTGAGGATTGAGGATTGAGGGTCGAAGGTTGAGTGTTGAGGATTGAAGGTTGAGGATTGACGATTGAGGATTGAGGATTGAGGATGATGGCTGAGGTTTGAGGTTTGACGTTTGAGGTTTGAGTATTGAATCCTGAGAATTCAGGATGTTCTATTGAGTATTGACAATTGAGGATTGATTGTTTAGTATTGAGCATTCAGGATTGAGGATTGAGGATTGAGTATTGAAGATTGAGGATTGATGGTTGAGGATTTAGAATTGAGGGTTGAGGATTGAGGATTGAAGATTGAGGATTGATGATTGAGGATTGACGATTGAGGATGAGGATTGAGGATTGAGGATTGAAGATTGAGAATTGAGGATTTAAGGTTGAGGATTGAGGAATGAGGATTGAGGATTGAGGATGACGGCTGATGCTTGAGGGTTGAGGTTTTAGGACCGAGGACTGAGGACTGATGATTGAGAATTGAGGATTGAGGATTAAGGATTGAAGATTGAGGATTGGGTATTGAGGATTGAAGAATGAGGATTGAGGATTGAGTATTGATGATTGGGGATTGAAGATTGAGTATTGAGGATTGAAGATTGATTATTGATGATTGAAGATTGAGGATTGAGTATTGAGGGTTGAGGGTTGAGGACGAGGACTGACGGTTGAGGATTGAGGTTTGTGGATTGAGGGTTGAGGACTGAGGACTGACGTTAGAGGATTGAGGATTGAGGATTGAAGATTGAGTATTGATGATTGAAGATTGAGGATTGAGGATTGAGGGTTGAGGATTGAGGACGAGGACTGACGGTTGAGGATTGTGGTTTGAGGATTGAGGATTGAGGATTGAGAATTGAGGATGAGGACTGAGGTTTGAGGATTGAGGTTTGAGGAATGAGGATTGAGGATTGAGGATTGAGGATTGAGGATTGAGGATTGAGTATTGAAGGCTGAGGATTGATGGCTGAGGATTGAGGATTGCGGATTGACGATTGAGGATTGAGGATTGAGGGTTGAAGGTTGAGGATTGAAGGTTGAGGATTGACGATTGAGGATTGAGGATTGAGGATGATGGCTGAGGTTTGAGGTTTGAGGTTTGAGTATTGAATCCTGTGAAGTCAGGGTGTTCTATTGAGTATTGAGAATTGGGGATTGATGGTTTAGTATTGAGGATTCAGGATTGAAGATAGAGGATTGAGTATTGAAGATTGAGGATTGATGACTGAAGAATTAGGATTGAGGATTGAGGATTGAGGATTGAGGATTGAGGATTGAAGATTGAGTATTGAGGATTGAAGGTGGAGGATTGAGGATTGATGATTGAGGATTGAGGATTGAGGATTGAGGATTGAATATTGAGGATTGGGGACTGAGTGTTGAGGGTTGAGTGATGAGAATTAATGTTTGTGGATAGAGATTTGAAGATTGCAGATTGAGTATCGAGTATTGAAAACTGTGAATTGAGGATTTTCTATTGAGGATTGAGGATTGACAATTGACTGTCGAGGACTGAGGGCTGAAGATTGAGGATTCAGGATTGAGAATTCTGAATTGAGGTTTGAGGACTGAGGATTGAGGATTGAAGATTGAGTATTGAGGATTGAAGATTGAGGATTGAGGATTGAGGATGGGGGATTGAAGAGAGAGGACTGAGTGTTGACGATTGTGTGTTGAGAATTGATGTTTGAGGGTTGAGATCTGATTATTGATTTTTGTGGATTGAGTATTGAACGATGAGAATTCAGGGTACTCTATTGAGTATTGATAATTGAGGATTGATTGTTGAGTATTGAGGATTGATGGTTAAGGGTTTTGTGTTGAATATTGAGGATTGAGAATTGAGGATTGAGGATTGAGGATTGAGGATTGAGGATTGAGGATTGAGTATTGAGGGTTGAAGGTTGAGGATTGGGGACTGAGGATTGAAGATTCAGGATTGAGGATTGAGGGTTGAGTATCGAGGATTGAAGATTCAGGATTGAGGATTGAGGATTGAGGATCGAGGATTGAAGGTTCAGTATTGAGGATTGAAGATTGAGGATTGGGTATTGGGGATTGAGCATTGAGGATTGAGGATTGAGGATTGAGGATTGAGGATTGAGGATTGAGGATTGAGGATTGATGATTGAGTATTGAGGATTGAAGATTGAGGATTGAGGATTGAGGATTGAGGATTGAGGATTGAGGATTGAAGAATGAGGATTGGCGACTGAGTGTTGAGGGTTGAGTTATGTGGATTGATGTTAGTGGATAGAGGTCTAAAGATTGCAGATTGAGTATTGAGTATTGAAAACTGTGAATTGATGATATTCTATTGAGGATTGTGAATTGACGACTGATTGTTGAGGACTTAGGTCTGAAGATTGAGGATTCAGGATTAAGGATTCAGGATTGAGGTTTGAGGACTGAGGATTGAGGATTGAGGATTGAGGATTGAGGATTGAGGATTGAGGATTGAGGATTGAGGATTGAGGATTGAAGATTGAGGATCGGGTATTGCGGAGTGAACGTTGAGGATTGAGGATTGAGGATTGAGGACAGAGGATTGAGGACTGAAGTTTGAATGTTGATGATTGAAGATTGAGGATTGAGGATTGAGGGCTGTGGATTGAGCACGAGGACTGAGGGTTGAGTATTGATGTTTGAGGTCTGAGGATTGAGGATTGAGGATTGAGAATTGAGGATTGAGGATTGAGGATTGAAGATTGACGATTGAGGATTGTGGATTGAAGATTGAGTATTGAACATTGAGGACTGAGTGTTGAGGGTTCAGGGATGAGAATTGATGTTTGTGGATAGAGGTTTGAAGATTGCAGATTGAGTATTGAGCATTGAAAACTGTGAATTGAGGATATTCTATTGAGGATTGAGGATTGTCAACTGATTGTTGAGGACTGAGGGCTGACGATTGAGGATTCAGGATTGAGGATTCAGAATTGAGGTTTGAGGACTGAGGATTGAGGATTGAAGATTGATTATTGAGGATTGAGGATTGAGAATTGAGGATTGTGGATTGAGGATTGAAGATTGAGGATTGGGTTTTGAGGATTGAAGGATGAGGATTGAGGATTGAGGATTGAGGATTGAGGATTGAAGATTGAGTATTGAGGATTGAAGATTAGGGATTGAGTATTGAGGATTGAGAATTGACGATGAGGTCTGAGGGTTGAGGATTGAGGTTTGAGGACTGAGGACTGAGGATTCAGGATTGAGAATTGAGGATTGAGGATTGAGGATTGAGGATTGCAGATTGAGGATTGGGTATTGAGGATTGAACATTGAGGATTGAGGATTGAGGATCGAGGATTGAGGATTGAGGATTGAAGATTGAATATTGATGATTGAAGATTGATGATTGAGGATTGAGAGTTGTGGATTGAGGACGAGGACTGAGTGTTGAGTATTGATGTTTGAGGTCTGATGATTGAGGATTGAGGATTGAGAATTGAGGATTGAGGATTGAGGATTGAAGATTGAGGATTGGGTATTGAGGATTGAAGAATGAGGATTGAGGATTGAGTATTGAGGATTGAGGATTGAAGATTGAGTATTGGGGATTGAAGACTGACGATTGAGGATTGAGGATTGAGTGTTGAGGATTTAGTATTGAGAATTGAGGATTGAGGATTGAGGATTGAAGATTGAGGATTGGGTATTGAGGACTGAGGACTGAGGATTGAGTATTGAGGACTGAGGATTGAGGATTAAAGATTGAGTATTGAGGATTGAGGATTGAGGATTGAAGTTTGAGTACTGAGGATTGAAGATTGAGGATTGAGGATTGAGGATTGAGGATTGAGGAATGAAGATTGAGGATTGGGGACTGAGTGTTGAGGGTTGAGTAATGAGAATTGATGTTTGTGGATGGAGATTTGAAGATTGAATATTGAGGATTGAGTATTGAAAGCTGAGAATTCAGGATATTCTGTTGAGTATTGAGAATTTTGGATTGATGGTTGAGTATTGAGGTTTGAGGATTGAGGTTTGAGGAATGAGGATTGCGGATTGAGGATTGAGGATTGAAGATTGAGTATTGATGATTGAAGATTGAGGATTGAGGATTGAGGGTTGAGGATTGAGGACGAGGACTGACTGTTGAGGGTTGTGGTTTGAGGATTGAGTATTGAGGATTGAGTATTGAGGATGAGGACTGGGGTTTGAGGGTTGAGGTTTGAGGAATGAGGATTGAGGATTGAGGATTGAGGATTGAGGATTGAGGATTGAGTATTGAAGGTTCAGGATTGATGACTGAGGATTGAGAATTGCGGATTGACGATTGAGGATTGAGGATTGAGGGTTGAAGGTTGAGTGTTGAGGATTGAATGTTGAGGATTGACGATTGAGGATTGAGGATTGAGGATGATGGCTGAGGTTTGAGGTTTGACGTTTGAGGTTTGAGTATTGAATCCTGAGAATTCAGGATGTTCTATTGAGTATTGAGAATTGAGGATTGATTGTTTAGTATTGAGCATTCAGGATTGAGGATTGATGATTGAGTATTGAAGATTGAGGATTGATGGTTGAGGATTTAGAATTGAGGGTTGAGGATTGAGGATTGAAGATTGAGGATTGATGATTGAGGATTGAGGATTGAGGATGAGGATTGAGGATTGAGGATTGAAGATTGAGAATTGAGGATTTAAGGTTGAGGATTGAGGAATGAGGATTGAGGATTGAGGATGACGGCTGATGCTTGAGGGTTGAGGTTTTAGGACTGAGGACTGAGGACTGATGATTGAGAATTGAGGATTGAGGATTAAGGATTGAAGATTGAGGATTGGGTATTGAGGATTGAAGAATGAGGATTGTGGATTGAGTATTGATGATTGGGGATTGAAGATTGAGTATTGAGGATTGAAGATTGAGTATTGATGATTGAAGATTGAGGATTGAGTATTGAGGGTTGAGGGTTGAGGACGAGGACTGACGGTTGAGGATTGAGGTTTGTGGATTGAGGGTTGAGGACTGAGGACTGACGTTAGAGGATTGAGGATTGAGGATTGAAGATTGAGTATTGACGATTGAAGATTGAGGATTGAGGATTGAGGGTTGAGGATTGAGGACGAGGTCTGACGGTTGAGGATTGTGGTTTGAGGATTGAGGATTGAGAATTGAGGATGAGGACTGAGGTTTGAGGATTGAGGTTTGAGGAATGAGGATTGAGGATTGAGGATTGAGGATTGAGGATTGAGGATTGAGTATTGAAGGTTGAGGATTGATGGCTGAGGATTGAGGATTGCGGATTGACGATTGAGGATTGAGGATTGAGGGTTGAAGGTTGAGGATTGAAGGTTGAGGATTGACGATTGAGGATTGAGGATTGAGGATGATGGCTGAGGTTTGAGGTTTGAGGTTTGAGTATTGAATCCTGTGAAGTCAGGATGTTCTATTGAGTATTGAGAATTGGGGATTGATGGTTTAGTATTGAGGATTCAGGATTGAGGATAGAGGATTGAATATTGAGGATTGGGGACTGAGTGTTGAGGGTTGAGTGGTGAGAATTAATGTTTGTGGATAGAGATTTGAAGATTCCAGATTGAGTATCGAGTATTGAAAACTGTGAATTGAGGATATTCTATTGAGGATTGAGGATTGACAATTGACTGTCGAGGACTGAGGGCTGAAGATTGAGGATTCAGGATTGAGGATTCAGAATTGAGGCCTGAGGACTGAGGACTGAGGATTGAGGATTGAAGATTGAGTATTGAGGATTGAAGATTGATGATTGAGGATTGAGAATTGAGGATTGAGGATGAGGGCTGAGGGTTGAGGATTGAGGTTTAAGGACTGAGGACTGAGGATTGAGGATTGAGAATTGAGGATTGAGCATTGAGGATTGAAGATTGAGGATTGGGTATTGAGGATTGAAGAATGAGGATTGAGGATTGAGGATTGAGGATAGAGGATTGAAGATTGAGTATTGAGGATTGAAGATTGACGATTGAGGATTGTGGATTGAAGATTGAGTATTGAACATTGAGGACTGAGTGTTGCGGGTTCAGTGATGAGAATTGATGTTTGTGGATAGAGGTTTGAAGATTGCAGATTGAGCATTGAGCATTGAAAGCTGTGAATTGAGGATATTCTATTGAGGATTGAGGATTGTCAACTGATTGTTGAGGACTGAGGGCTGACGATTCAGGATTCAGGATTGAGGATTCAGAATTGAGGTTTGAGGACTGAGGATTGAGGATTGAAGATTGATTATTGAGGATTGAGGATTGAGAATTTAGGATTGTGGATTGAGGATTGAAGATTGAGGGTTGGGTTTTGAGGATTGAAGGATGAGGATTGAGGATTGAGGATTGAGGATTGAGGATTGAAGATTGAGTATTGAGGATTGAAGATTGAGGATTGAGTATTGAGGATTGAGAATTGACGATGAGTTCTGAGGGTTGAGGATTGAGGTTTGAGGACTGAGGACTGAGGATTGAGGATTGAGAATTGAGGATTGAGGATTGAGGATTGAGGATTGCAGATTGAAGATTGGGTATTGAGGATTGAACATTGAGGATTGAGGATTGAGGATCGAGGATTGTGGATTGAGGATTGAAGATTGAATATTGATGATTGAAGATTGAGGATTGAGGATTGAGGGTTGTGGATTGAGGACGAGGACTGAGTGTTGAGTATTGATGTTTGAGGTCTGATGATTTAGGATTGAGGATTGAGAATTGAGGATTGAGGATTGAGGATTGAAGATTGAGGATTGGGTATTGAGGATTGAAGAATGAGGATTGAGGATTGAGTATTGAGGATTGAGGATTGAAGATTGAGTATTGGGGATTGAAGACTGACGATTGAGGGTTGAGGATTGAGGGTTGAGGGTTTAGTATTGAGAATTGAGGATTGAGGATTGAGGATTGAAGATTGAGGATTGGGTATTGAGGACTGAGGACTGAGGATTGAGTATTGAGGACTGAGGATTGAGGATTAAAGATTGAGTATTGAGGATTGAGGATTGAGGATTGAAGTTTGAGTACTGAGGATTGAAGATTGAGGATTGAGGATTGAGGATTGAGGACTGAGGAATGAAGATTGAGGATTGGGGACTGAGTGTTGAGGGTTGAGTAATGAGAATTGATGTTTGTGGATGGAGATTTGAAGATTGAATATTGAGGATTGAGTATTGAAAGCTGAGAATTCAGGATATTCTGTTGAGTATTGAGAATTTTGGATTGATGGTTGAGTATTGAGGTTTGAGGATTGAGGTTTGAGGAATGTGGATTGCGGATTGAGGATTGAGGATTGAAGATTGAGTATTGATGATTGAAGATTGAGGATTGAGGATTGAGGGTTGAGGATTGAGGACGAGGACTGACGGTTGAGGATTGTGGTTTGAGGATTGAGTATTGAGGATTGAGTATTGAGGATGAGGACTGGGGTTTGAGGGTTGAGGTTTGAGGAATGAGGATTGAGGATTGAGGATTGAGGATTGAGGATTGAGGATTGAGTATTGAAGGTTCAGGATTGATGACTGAGGATTGAGAATTGCGGATTGACGATTGAGGATTGAGGATTGAGGATTGAGGGTTGAAGGTTGAGTGTTGAGGATTGAAGGTTGAGGATTGACGATTGAGGATTGAGGATTGAGGATGATGGCTGAGGTTTGAGGTTTGACGTTTGAGGTTTGAGTATTGAATCCTGAGAATTCAGGATGTTCTATTGAGTATTGACAATTGAGGATTGATTGTTTAGTATTGAGCATTCAGGATTGAGGATTGAGGATTGAGTATTGAAGATTGAGGATTGATGGTTGAGGGTTTAGAATTGAGGGTTGAGGATTGAGGATTGAAGATTGAGGATTGATGATTGAGGATTGACGATTGAGGATGAGGATTGAGGATTGAGGATTGAAGATTGAGAATTGAGGATTTAAGGTTGAGGATTGAGGAATGAGGATTGAGGATTGAGGATGACGGCTGATGCTTGAGGGTTGAGGTTTTAGGACTGAGGACTGAGGACTGATGATTGAGAATTGAGGATTGAGGATTAAGGATTGAAGATTGAGGATTGGGTATTGAGGATTGAAGAATGAGGATTGAGGATTGAGTATTGATGATTGGGGATTGAAGATTGAGTATTGAGGATTGAAGATTGATTATTGATGATTGAAGATTGAGGATTGAGTATTGAGGGTTGAGGGTTGAGGACGAGGACTGATGGTTGAGGATTGAGGTTTGTGGATTGAGGGTTGAGGACTGAGGACTGACGTTAGAGGATTGAGGATTGAGGATTGAAGATTGAGTATTGATGATTGAAGATTGAGGATTGAGGATTGAGGGTTGAGGATTGAGGACGAGGACTGACGGTTGAGGATTGTGGTTTGAGGATTGAGGATTGAGGATTGAGAATTGAGGATGAGGACTGAGGTTTGAGGATTGAGGTTTGAGGAATGAGGATTGAGGATTGAGGATTGAAGATTGAGTATTGATGATTGAAGATTGAGGATTGAGGATTGAGGGTTGAGGATTGAGGACGAGGACTGACGGTTGAGGATTGTGGTTTGAGGATTGAGGATTGAGGATTGAGAATTGAGGATGAGGACTGAGGTTTGAGGATTGAGGTTTGAGGAATGAGGATTGAGGATTGAGGATTGAGGATTGAGGATTGAGGATTGAGTATTGAAGGTTGAGGATTGATGGCTGAGGATTGAGGATTGCGGATTGACGATTGAGGATTGAGGATTGAGGGTTGAAGGTTGAGGATTGAAGGTTGAGGATTGACGATTGAGGATTGAGGATTGAGGATGATGGCTGAGGTTTGAGGTTTGAGGTTTGAGTATTGAATCCTGTGAAGTCAGGATGTTCTATTGAGTATTGAGAATTGGGGATTGATGGTTTAGTATTGAGGATTCAGGATTGATGATAGAGGATTGAGTATTGAAGATTGAGGATTGATGACTGAAGATTTAGGATTGAGGATTGAGGATTGAGGATTGAGGATTGAGGATTGAAGATTGAGTATTGAGGATTGAAGGTGGAGGATTGAGGATTGATGATTGAGGATTGAGGATTGAGGATTGAGGATTGAATATTGAGGATTGGGGACTGAGTGTTGAGGGTTGAGTAATGAGAATTAATGTTTGTGGATAGAGATTTGAAGATTGCAGATTGAGTATCGAGTATTGAAAACTGTGAATTGAGGATTTTCTATTGAGGATTGAGGATTGACAATTGACTGTCGAGGACTGAGGGCTGAAGATTGAGGATTCAGGATTGAGAATTCTGAATTGAGGTTTGAGGACTGAGGATTGAGGATTGAAGATTGAGTATTGTGGATTGAAGATTGAGGATTGAGGATTGAGGATGGGGGATTGAAGAGAGAGGACTGAGTGTTGACGATTGTGTGTTGAGAATTGATGTTTGAGGGTTGAGATCTGATTATTGATTTTTGTGGATTGAGTATTGAACGATGAGAATTCAGGGTACTCTATTGAGTATTGATAATTGAGGATTGATTGTTGAGTATTGAGGATTGATGGTTGAGGGTTTTGTGTTGAATATTGAGGATTGAGAATTGAGGATTGAGGATTGAGGATTGAGGATTGAGGATTGAGGATTGAGTATTGAGGGTTGAAGGTTGAGGATTGGGGACTGAGGATTGAAGATTCAGGATTGAGGATTGAGGGTTGAGGATCGAGGATTGAAGATTCAGGATTGAGGATTGAGGATTGAGGATCGAGGATTGAAGGTTCAGTATTGAGGATTGAAGATTGAGGATTGGGTATTGGGGATTGAGCATTGAGGATTGAGGATTGAGGATTGAGGATTGAGGATTGAGGATTGAGGATTGAGGATTGATGATTGAGTATTGAGGATTGAAGATTGAGGATTGAGGATTGAGGATTGAGGATTGAGGATTGAGGATTGAAGAATGAGGATTGGCGACTGAGTGTTGAGGGTTGAGTTATGAGAATTGATGTTAGTGGATAGAGGTCTAAAGATTGCAGATTGAGTATTGAGTATTGAAAACTGTGAATTGATGATATTCTATTGAGGATTGTGAATTGACGACTGATTGTTGAGGACTTAGGTCTGAAGATTGAGGATTCAGGATTAAGGATTCAGGATTGAGGTTTGAGGACTGAGGATTGAGGATTGAGGATTGAGGATTGAGGATTGAGGATTGAGGATTGAGGATTGAGGATTGAGGATTGAAGATTGAGGATCGGGTATTGCGGAGTGAACGTTGAGGATTGAGGATTGAGGATTGAGGACAGAGGATTGAGGACTGAAGTTTGAATGTTGATGATTGAAGATTGAGGATTGAGGATTGAGGGCTGTGGATTGAGCACGAGGACTGAGGGTTGAGTATTGATGTTTGAGGTCTGAGGATTGAGGATTGAGGATTGAGAATTGAGGATTGAGGATTGAGGATTGAAGATTGACGATTGAGGATTGTGGATTGAAGATTGAGTATTGAACATTGAGGACTGAGTGTTGAGGGTTCAGGGATGAGAATTGATGTTTGTGGATAGAGGTTTGAAGATTGCAGATTGAGTATTGAGCATTGAAAACTGTGAATTGAGGATATTCTATTGAGGATTGAGGATTGTCAACTGATTGTTGAGGACTGAGGGCTGACGATTGAGGATTCAGGATTGAGGATTCAGAATTGAGGTTTGAGGACTGAGGATTGAGGATTGAAGATTGATTAATGAGGATTGAGGATTGAGAATTGAGGATTGTGGATTGAGGATTGAGGACTGAGTGTTGAGGGTTGAGTGATGAGAATTGATGTTTGAGGATAGAGATTTGAAGATTGCAGATTGAGTATTGTGTATTGAAAACTGTGAATTGAGGATATTCTATTGAGGATTGAGGATTGTCACCTGATTGTTGAGGACTGACGCCTGAAGATTGAGGATTCAGGATTGAGGATTCAGAATTGAGGTTTGAGGACTGAGGATTGAGTATTGAGGATTGAAGATTGAGGATTGAGGATTGAGGATTAGGACTGAGGATTGAGGATTGATGATTGAGTATTGAAGATTGAGGATTGGGGACTGAGTGTTGAGGGTTGAGTGATGAGAATTAATGTTTTTGGATAGGGATTTGATGATTGCAGATTGAGTATCGAGTATTGAAAACTGTGAATTGAGGATATTCTATTGATGATTGAGGATTGACAACTGATAGTCGAGGACTGAGGGCTGAAGATTGAGGATTCAGGATTGAGGATTCAGAATTGAGGTTTGAGGACTGAGGATTGAGGATTGAAAATTGAGTATTGAGGATTGAAGATTGAGGATTGAGGATTGAGGATGGAGGATTGAAGAGAGAGGACTGAGAGTTGAGGATTGAGAGTTGAGAATTGATGTTTGATAGTTGAGATTTGATTATTGATTTTTGTGGATTGAGTATTGAACGATGAGAATTAAGGGTATTCTATTGAGTATTGAGAATTGAGGATTGATTGTTGAGTATTGAGGATTGATGGTTGAGGGTTTTGTGTTGAATATTGAGGATTGAGGATTGAGGATAGAGGATTGAGGATTGAGGATTGAGGATTGAAGATTGAGTATTGAGGATTGAAGGTTGAGGATTGAGGATTGAGGATTGAGGATTGAAGATTGAGGATTGGGGATTGAGGATTGACGATTGAGGATTGAGTATTGACGTTTGAGAATTGAGGATTGAGGATTGAAGATTGGGGACTGGTGATTGAGGATTGAAGATTGAGGATTAAGGATTGAGGATTGGGGATTGGGGATCTAGGATTGGAGATTGATTATTGAGGATTGAAGATTGAGGGTTAAGGATTGAGGATTGAGATGGAGAATTGAGGATGAGGACTGAGGATTGAGGATTGAGGATTGAAGATTGAGTATTGAGGATTGATGATTGAGGATTGAGGATTGACGATTGAGAATTGAGGATTGAGGTTTGAGGATTGACGATGAGGGCTGAGGGTTGAGGATTGAGGTTCGAGGTCTGATGTCTGAGGGTTGAGGATTGAGAATTGAGGATTGAGGATTGCGGATTGACGATTGAGTATTGAGGACTGAGGATTGACCATTGAGTATTGAAGATTGAGGATTGATGCCTGAGGATTGAGGATTGAGGTATGATGATTGCGGATTGAGTATTGAAAATTGGGTATTGAGGATTGAATATTGAGGATTGAGGATTGAGGATTGAGGATTGAAGATTGAGGCTTTGGTATTGAGGATTGAAGAATGAGGATTGAGGATTGAGGATTGAGGATTGAGGATTGAAGATTGAGTATTGAGGACTGAAGATTAACGATTGAGGAATGTGGATTGAAGATTGAGTATTGAACAATGAGGACTGAGTGTTGAGGGTTCAGCGATGGGAATTGATGTTTGTGGATAGAGGTTTGAAGATTGCAGATTGAGTATTGAGTATTGAAGACTGTGAATGCAGGATATTCTATTGAGGATTGAGGATTGTCAACTGATTGTTGAGGACTGAGGGCTGAAGATTGAGGATTCAGGATTGAGGTTTCAGAATTGATGTTTGAGGACTGAGGATTGAGGATTGAAGCTTGATTATTGAGGTTTGAGGATTGAGAATTGAGGATTGAGGATTGAGGATTGAAGATTGAGGATTGGGTATTGAGAATTGAAGAATGAGGATTGAGGATTGAGGATTGAGTATTGAGGATTCAAGATTGAGTATTGAGGATTGAAGGTTGAGCATTGAGGACTGAGAATTGAGGGTTGACTATTGAGGATTGAGGATTGAGGATTATAGATTGACTATTGAGGATTGAAGATTGAGGATTGTGTATTGAAGGTTGAGTATTGAGGATTGAAGATTGAGGATTGAGGATTGAGGAATGAGAATTGAAGATGAGGGCTGAGGGTTGAGGATTGAGGTTTGAGGACTGCGGACTGAGGATTGAGGATTGAGAATTGAGAATTGAGGATTGAGGATTGAGGATTGAGGATTGAAGATTGAGTATTGAGGATTGAAGGTTGAGGATTGAGGGTTGAGGATTGAAGATTGAGGACTTAGTGTTGAAGGTTGAGTGATGGGAATTGATGTTTGTGGATTGAGATTTGCAAATTGAAGAATGGGGATTGAGTACTGAAAACTGTGAATTGAGGATATTCTATTGAGGATTGAGTATTGACTATTGATTGTTGAGGACTGAGGGCTAAAGATTGAGGATTCAGGATTGAGGATTCGGGATTGAGGTTTAAGGACAGAGAATTGAGGGTTGAGGATTGAGGATTGAGGATTGACGCTTGGGGATTGGAGGTTGAGGATGGAGGATTGAAAAGAGTGGACTGAGTGTTGAGGATTGAGTGTTGAGAATTGATGTTTGAGGATTGAGATTTGATTATTGAATATTGTGGATTGAGTATTGAACCATGAGAATTCAGGATACTCTATTGAGTATTTGGAATTGAGTATTGATGGTTGAGTATTGAGGATTGGTGGTTGAGGGTTGTGTGTTGAATATTGAGGGTTGAGGATTGAGGATTGAGGATTGAAGATTGAGGATTGAATATTGAGTCTTGATGATTGATGATTGAGGACTGAGGATTGAGTGTTGAGGATTGAGGACGAGGACTGACGGTTGAGGATTGAGGTTTGAGGTTTCAGGATTGAGGATTGAGGACTGAGGATTGAGGATTGAGGATTGAGCATTGAGGATTGAAGATTGAGGACTGGGGATTGAGGATTGAAGATTGACGATTGAGGATTGTGGATTGAGGATTGAGGGTTGAGGATTAAAGATTGAATATTGATGATTGAAGATTGAGGATTGAGGATTGAGGGTTGTGGATTGAGGACGAGGACTGAGTGTTGAGAATTGATGTTTGAGGTCTGAGGATTGAGGATTGAGGATTGAAAATTGAGGATTGAGGATTGAGGATTGAAGATTGAGGATTGGGTATTGAGGATTGAAGAATGAGGACTGAGGATTTAGGATTGAGGATCGAGGATTGAAGATTGAGTATTGAGGATTGAAGATTGAGGATTGAGGATTGAGCGTTGTGGATTGAGGACAAGGACTGAGTGTTGAGAATTGATGTTTGAGGATTGAGGATTGAAGATTGAGGATTGGGTATTGAGGATTGAAGAATGAGGACTGAGGATTTAGGATTGAGGATCGAGGATTGAAGATTGAGTATTGAGGATTGAAGATTGAGAATTGAGGATTGAGGATTGAACATTGAGGACTGAGTGTTGAGGGTTGAGTGATGAGAATTGATGTTTGAGGATAGAGATTTGAAGATTGCAGATTGAGTATTGTGTATTGAAATCTGTGAATTGAGGATATTCTATTGAGGATTGAGGATTGTCACCTGATTGTTGAGGACTGACGGCTGAAGATTGAGGATTCAGGATTGAGGATTCAGAATTGAGGTTTGAGGACTGAGGATTGAGGATTGAGGATTGAAGATTGAGTATTGAGGGTTGAAGATTGAGGATTGGGGATTGAGAGTTGAGGATTGAGTATGAGGGCTGAGGGTTGAGGATTGAGGTTTAAGGACTGAGGACTGAGGATTGAGGATTGAGAATTGAGGATTGAGGATTGAGGATTGAAGATTGAGGATTGGGTATTGAGGATTGAAGAATGAGGATTGAGGATTGAGGATTGAGGATAAAGGATTGAAGATTGAGTATTGAGAATTGAAGATTGACGATTGAGGATTGTGGATTGAAGATTGAGTATTGAACATTCAGGACTGAGTGTTGAGGGTTCAGTGATGAGAATTGATGTTTGTGGATAGAGGTTTGAAGATTGCAGATTGAGTATTGAGCATTGAAAACTGTGAATTGAGGATATTCTATTCAGTATTGAGAATATTGGATTGATGGTTGAGTATTGAGGTTTGAGGATTGAGGTTTGAGGAATGAGGATTGCGGATTGAGGATTGAGGATTGAACATTGAGTATTTATGATTGAAGATTGAGGATTGAGGATTGAGGGTTGAGGATTGAGGACTGAGGATTGGGGATTGAGGATTGAGCATTGAGGATTGAAGATTGGGGACTGGGGATTGAGGATTGAAGATTGAGGATTAAGGATTGAGGATTGGGGATTGGGGATCTAGGATTGGAGATTGATTATTGAGGATTGAAGATTGAGGGTTAAGGATTGAGGATTGAGATGGAGAATTGAGGATGAGGACTGAGGATTGAGGATTGGGGATTGAAGATTGAGTATTGAGGATTGATAATTGAGGATTGAGGATTGACGATTGAGGATTGAGGATTGAGGTTTGAGGATTGACGATGAGCGCTGAGGGTTGAGGATTGAGGATTGAGGATTGAGGATTGAGAATTGAAGATGAGGTCTGAGGGTTGAGGATTGAGGTTTGAGGACTGAGGATTGAGGATTGAAGATTGAGGATTGGGGATTGAGGATTGACGATTGAGGATTGAGTATTGACGTTTGAGAATTGAGGATTGAGGATTGAAGATTGAGTTTTGAGGATTGAAGATCGAGGATTGAGGATTGAGGATTCATGATTGAGGACTGAGGATTGAGGATTGAGGATTGAGCATTGAGGATTGAAGATTGGGGACTGGTGATTGAGGATTGAAGATTGAGGATTAAGGATTGAGGATTGGGGATTGGGGATCTAGGATTGGAGATTGATTATTGAGGATTGAAGATTGAGGGTTAAGGATTGAGGATTGAGATGGAGAATTGAGGATGAGGACTGAGGATTGAGGATTGAGGATTGAAGATTGAGTATTGAGGATTGATGATTGAGGATTGAGGATTGACGATTGAGAATTGAGGATTGAGGTTTGAGGATTGAGGATGAGGACTGAGGGTTGAGGATTGAGGTTCGAGGTCTGATGTCTGAGGGTTGAGGATTGAGAATTGAGGATTGAGGATTGCGGATTGACGATTGAGTATTGAGGACTGAGGATTGACCATTGAGTATTGAAGATTGAGGATTGACGCCTGAGGATTGAGGATTGAGGTATGATGATTGCGGATTGAGTATTGAAAATTGGGTATTGAGGATTGAATATTGAGGATTGAGGATTGAGGATTGAGGATTGAAGATTGAGGCTTTGGTATTGAGGATTGAAGAATGAGGATTGAGGATTGAGGATTGAGGATTGAGGATTGAAGATTGAGTATTGAGGACTGAAGATTAACGATTGAGGAATGTGGATTGAAGATTGAGTATTGAACAATGCGGACTGAGTGTTGAGGGTTCAGCGATGGGAATTGATGTTTGTGGATAGAGGTTTGAAGATTGCAGATTGAGTATTGAGTATTGAAGACTGTGAATGCAGGATATTCTATTGAGGATTGAGGATTGTCAACTGATTGTTGAGGACTGAGGGCTGAAGATTGAGGATTCAGGATTGAGGTTTCAGAATTGATGTTTGAGGACTGAGGATTGAGGATTGAAGCTTGATTATTGAGGTTTGAGGATTGAGAATTGAGGATTGAGGATTGAGGATTGAAGATTGAGGATTGGGTATTGAGAATTGAAGAATGAGGATTGAGGATTGAGGATTGAGTATTGAGGATTCAAGATTGAGTGTTGAGGATTGAAGGTTGAGCATTGAGGACTGAGGATTGAGGGTTGACTATTGAGGATTGAGGATTGAGGATTATAGATTGACTATTGAGGATTGAAGATTGAGGATTGTGTATTGAAGGTTGAGTATTGAGGATTGAAGATTGAGGATTGAGGATTGAGGATTGAGAATTGAAGATGAGGGCTGAGGGTTGAGGATTGAGGTTTGAGGACTGCGGACTGAGGATTGAGGATTGAGAATTGAGGATTGAGGATTGAGGATTGAGGATTGAAGATTGAGTATTGAGGATTGAAGGTTGAGGATTGAGGGTTGAGGATTGAAGATTGAGGACTTAGTGTTGAAGGTTGAGTGATGGGAATTGATGTTTGTGGATTGAGATTTGAAGATTGAAGAATGGGGATTGAGTACTGAAAACTGTGAATTGAGGATATTCTATTGAGGATTGAGTATTGACTATTGATTGTTGAGGACTGAGGGCTAAAGATTGAGGATTCAGGATTGAGGATTGAGGATTGAGGATTGAAGATTGAGTATTGGGGATTGAGGACTGAAGATTGAGGATTAAGGATTGAGGATTGGTGATTGAGGATCTAGGACTGAATATTGATTATTGAGGATTAAAGATTGAGGATTGAGGATTGAGGATTGAGAATTGAGAACTGAGGATAAGGACTGAGGGTTGAGGATTGAGGTTTGAGGAATGAGGATTGAGGATTGAGGATTGAGGATTGAAGATTGAGTATTGATGATTGAAGATTGAGGATTGAGGATTGAGGGTTGAGGATTGAGGACGAGGACTGACGGTTGAGGATTGTGGTTTGAGGATTGAGGATTGAGGATTGAGGATTGAGGACAGAGTATTGAGGATTGAGTTCTGAAGGTTGAGGGTTGGTGACTGAGGATTGAGGATTGCGGATTGACGATTGAGGATTGAGGATTGAGGGTTGAAGGTTGAGTGTTGAGGATTGAAGGTTGAGGATTGACGATTGAGGATTGAGGATTGAGGATGATGGCATAGGTCTGAGGTTTGAGGTTTGAGGTTTGAGTATTGAATCCTGAGAATTCAGGATGTTCTATTGAGTATTGAGAATTGAGGATTGATGGTTTAGTATTGAGTATTCAGGATTGAGGATTGAGGATTGAGGATTGAGGACAGAGTATTGAGGATTGAGTATTGAAGGTTCAGGATTGATGACTGAGGATTGAGAATTGCGGATTGACGATTGAGGATTGAGGATTGAGGGTTGAAGGTTGAGTGATGAGGATTGAAGGTTGAGGATTGACGATTGAGGATTGAGGATTGTGGATGGTGGCTGAGGTTTGAGGTTTGAGGTTTGAGGTTTGAGTATTGAATCCTGAGAATTCAGGATGTTCTATTGAGTATTGAGAATTGAGGATTGATGGTTTAGTATTGAGCATTCAGGATTGAGGATTGAGGATTGAGTATTGAGGATTGAAGACTGATGATTGAGGATTGAGTATTGAGGATTGTGGATTGAGAATTGAGGATTGAGGATTGAGCATTGAGGATTGAAGATTGGGGACTGGGGATTGAGGATTGAAGATTGAGGATTAAGGATTGAGGATTGGGGATTGGGGATCTAGGATTGGAGATTGATTATTGAGGATTGAAGATTGAGGGTTAAGGATTGAGGATTGAGATGGAGAATTGAGGATGAGGACTGAGGATTGAGGATTGAGGATTGAAGATTGAGTATTGAGGATTGATGATTGAGGATTGAGGATTGACGATTGAGGATTGAGGATTGAGGTTTGAGGATTGACGATGAGGGCTGAGGGTTGAGGATTGAGGATTGAGGATTGAGGATTGAGGATTGAGAATTGACGATGAGGTCTGAGGGTTGCGGATTGAGGTTTGAGGACTGAGGACTGACGATTGAGGATTGAGAATTGAGGATTGAGGATTGAGGATTGAGGATTGAAGATTGAGGATTGAACATTGAGGATTGAAGATTGAGGATCGAGGATTGAGGATTGAGGATTGAAGATTGAATATTGATGACTTAAGATTGAGTATTGAGGATTGAGGGTTGTGGATTGAGGACGAGGACTGAGTGTTGAGTATTGATGTTTGAGGTCTGATGATTGAGGATTGAGGATTGAGAATTGAGGATTGAGGATTGAGGATTGAAGATTGAGGATTGGGTATTGAGGATTGAAGAATGAGGCTTGAGGATTGAGTATCGAGGATTGAGGATTGAAGATTGAGTATTGGGGATTGAAGACTGACGATTGAGGATTGAGGATTGAGGGTTGAGTATTTAGTATTGAGAAATGAGGATTGAGGATGGAGGATTGAAGATTGAGGATTGGGTATTGAGGACTGAGGACTGAGGATTGAGTATTGAGGATTGAGGATTGAGGATTAAAGATTGAGTATTGAGGATTGAGGATTGAGGATTGAAGTTTGAGTATTGAGGATTGAAGATTGAGGATTGAGGATTGAGGATTGAGGATTGAGGATTGAAGATTGAGGATTGGGGACTGAGTGCTGAGGGTTGAGTAATGGGAATTGATGTTTGTGGATGGAGATTTGAAGATTGAAGATTGAGGATTGAGTATTGAAAGCTGAGAATTCAGGATATTCTATTGAGTATTGAGAATTTTGGATTGATGGTTGAGTATTGAGGATTGATGGTTGAGGGTTGTGTGTTGAATATTGAGGATTGGCGGATTGAGTATTGAAGATTGAGGACTGAGGACTGAGGATTGAGTATTGAGGATTGAGGATTCAGTATTGAGGATTGAGGATTTAAGAGTATTGATGAGTGAAGATTGCGGATTTATTATTGAGGGTTCAGGTTTGAGGACGAGGACTGAGGGTTGTGGATTGAGGTTTGAGGACAGAAGATTGAGGATTGAGGATTGAGAATTGTTAATTGAAGATTGAGGATTGAAAATTTAGGATTGGGTATTGAGGATTGAGGATTGGGGATTGAGGATTTAGTATTGGAGATTGATTATTTAGGATTGAAGATAGAGGGTTGAGGATTGAGGATTGAGGATTGAGAATTGAGAATTGAGGATGATGACTGAGGTTTGAGGATTGAGGTTTGAGGAGTGAGGATTGAGGATTGAGGATTGAGGTTTGAGGATTGATGATTGAGTATTGAAGGTTGAGGATTGATGACTGAGGATTGAGGATTGAGGATTGAGGATTGAGGATTGAGGATTGAGGGTTGAGGATTGAGGATTGAGAATTGAGAATTGAGGATGAGGACTGAGGGTTGAAGAATGAGGATTGAGGGTTGAGGGTTGAGGATTCAGGATTGAGGATTGAAGATTGAGTATTGAGGATTGAAGACTGATGATTGAGGATTGAGTATTGAGGATTGTGGATTGAGAATTGAGGATTGACGATTGAAGATTGAGTATTGAGGATTGAAGATTGAGGATTGAGGATTGAGGATTGAGGATTGAGGACTGAGGATTGAGGATTGAGGATTGAGCATTGAGGATTGAAGATTGGGGACTGGGGATTGAGGATTGAAGATTGAGGATTAAGGATTGAGGATTGGGGATTGGCGATCTAGGATTGGAGATTGATTATTGAGGATTGAGGATTGAGGATTGAAGATTGAGGATTGGGTATTGAGGATTGAAGAATGAGGATTGAGGATTGAGTATTGAGGATTGAGGATTGAAGATTGAGTATTGGGGATTGAAGACTGACGATTGAGGATTGAGGATTGAGGGTTGAGGATTTAGTATTGAGAAATGAGGATTGAGGATGGAGGATTGAAGATTGAGGATTGGGTATTGAGGACTGAGGACTGAGGATTGAGTATTGAGGATTGAGGATTGAGGATTAAAGATTGAGTATTGAGGATTGAGGATTGAGGTTTGAGGATCGAGGTTTGAGGAATGAGGATTGACGATTGAGGATTGAGGTTTGAGGATTGATCATTGAGTATTGAATGTTGAGGATTGATGACTGAGGATTGAGGATTGAGGATTGAGGATTGAGTATTGAGGATTGAAAATTGAGTGTTGAGGATTGAGTGTTGAGGAGTGAGGATTGAGTGTTGAGGATTGAGGATTGAGTATTGAAGATTGAGAATCGAGGATTGAAGGTTGAGGATTGAGGAATGAGGTTTGAGGATAGAGGACGATGGCTGATGGTTGAGGGTTGAGGTTTTAGGACTGAGGACTGAGGATTGAGGATTGAGAATTGAGGATTGAGGATTGAGGATTGAAGATTGGGGATTGGTAATTGAGGATTGAAGTGTGAGGATTCAGGATTGAGGATTGATGATTCGGGATTGAAGATTGAGTATTGAGGATTGAAGATTGAGTATTGATGATTGAAGATTGAGGATTGAGGGTTGAGGATTGAGGGTTGCGGACGAGGACTGACGGTTGAGGATTGAGGTTTGAGGATTGAGGGTTGAGGACTGAGGACTGAGGATAGAGGATTGAGGATGGAGCATTGAGGATTGAAGATTGAGGACTGGGGATTGAGGACTGAAGATTGAGTATTAAGGATTGAGGATTGGTGATTGAGGATCTAGGACTGAGTATTGATTATTGAGGATTAAAGATTGAGGATTGAGGATTGAGGATTGAGAATTGAGAACTGAGGATAAGGACTGAGGGTTGAGGATTGAGGTTTGAGGAATGAGGATTGAGGATTGAGGATTGAGGATTGAAGATTGAGTATTGATGATTGAAGATTGAGGATTGAGGATTGAGGGTTGAGGATTGAGGACGAGGACTGACGGTTGAGGATTGTGGTTTGGGGATTGAGGATTGAGGATTGAGTATTGAGGATGAGGACAGGGGTTTGAGGATTGAGGATTGAGGACAGAGTATTGAGGATTGAGTATTGAAGGTTCAGGATTGATGACTGAGGATTGAGGATTGCGGATTGACGATTGAGGATTGAGGATTGAGGGTTGAAGGTTGAGTGTTGAGGATTGAAGGTTGAGGATTGACGATTGAGGATTGAGGATTGTGGATGATGGCTGAGGTTTGAGGTTTGAGGTTTGAGGTTTGAGTATTGAATCCTGAGAATTCAGGATGTTCTATTGAGTATTGAGAATTGAGGATTGATGGTTTAGTATTGAGCATTCAGGATTGAGGATTGAGGATTGAGTATTGAGGATTGAGGATTGATGGTTGAGGATTTAGAATTGAGGATTGAGGATTGAGGATTGAGGATTGAAAATTGAGTATTGAGGGTTGAAGATTGAGGACTGAGGAATAAGGATTGAGGATTGAGGATTGAGGATTGAAGATTGAGGATTGGGTATTGAGGATTGAAGAATGAGGATTGAGGAATGAGGATTGGGGATTGAGGATCTAGGATTGAGAATTGATTATTGAGGATTGAAGATTGAGTATTGAGGATTGAGGATTGAGAATTGAGAATTGAGGATAAGGACTGAGGGTTGAGGATTGAGGTTTGAGCTTTCAGGATGAGGATTGAGGATTGAAGATTGTGGGTTGAGGATTGAGGATTGAGAATTGAGAATTGAGGATGAGGACTGAGGGTTGAAGAATGAGGATTGAGGGTTGAGGATTGAGGATTGAAGATTGAGTATTGAGGATTGAAGACTGATGATTGAGGATTGAGTATTGAGGATTGTGGATTGACAATTGAGGATTGAGGATTGAAGATTGAGTATTGAGTATTGAAGATTGAGGATTGAGGATTAAGGATTGAGGATTGAGGACTGAGGGTTGAAGAATGAGGATTGAGGGTTGAGGATTGAGGATTCAGGATTGAGGATTGAAGATTGAGTATTGAGGATTGAAGACTGATGATTGAGGATTGAGTATTGAGGATTGTGGATTGAGAATTGAGGATTGAGGATTGAAGATTGAGTATTGAGGATTGAAGATTGAGGATTGAGGATTGAGGATTGAGGATTGAGGATTGAGCATTGAGGGTTGAAGATTGGGGACTGGGGATTGAGGATTGAAGATTGAGGATTAAGGGTTGAGGATTGGGGATTGGGGATCTAGGATTGGAGATTGATTATTGAGGATTGAAGATTGAGGGTTAAGGATTGAGGATTGAGATGGAGAATTGAGGATGAGGACTGAGGATTGAGGATTGAGGATTGAAGATTGAGTATTGAGGATTGATGATTGAGGATTGAGGATTGACGATTGAGGATTGAGGATTGAGGTTTGAGGATTGACGATGAGGGCTGAGGGTTGAGGATTGAAGAATGAGGATTGAGGATTGAGTATTGAGGATTGAGGATTGAGGATTGAGGATTGAGGATTGAGGATAGAAGATTGAGTGTTGAGGATTGAGTGTTGAGGAGTGAGGATTGAGTGTTGTGGATTGAGGATTGAGTATTGAAGATTGAGAATTGAGGATTGAAGGTTGAGGATTGAGGAATGAGGTTTGAGGATTGAGAATTGAGGATTGAGGATTGAGGATTGAAGATTGGGGATTGGTAATTGAGGATTGAAGTGTGAGGATTCAGGATTGAGGATTGATGATTCGGGATTGAAGATTGAGTATTGAGGATTGAAGGTTGAGTATTGATGATTGAAGATTGAGGATTGAGGGTTGAGGGTTGAGGGTTGCGGACGAGGACTGACGGTTGAGGATTGAGGTTTGAGGATTGAGGATTGAGGATTGAGTATTGAGGATGAGGACAGGGGTTTGAGGATTGAGGTTTGAGGAATGAGGATTGAGGATTGAGGATTGAGGACAGAGTATTGAGGATTGAGTATTGAAGGTTCAGGATTGATGACTGAGGATTGAGGATTGCGGATTGACGATTGAGGATTGAGGATTGAGGGTTGAAGGTTGAGTGTTGAGGATTGAAGGTTGAGGATTGACGATTGAGGATTGAGGATTGTGGATGATGGCTGAGGTTTGAGGTTTGAGGTTTGAGGTTTGAGTATTGAATCCTGAGAATTCAGGATGTTCTATTGAGTATTGAGAATTGAGGATTGATGGTTTAGTATTGAGCATTCAGGATTGAGGATTGAGGATTGAGTATTGAGGATTGAGGATTGATGGTTGAGGATTTAGAATTGAGGATTGAGGATTGAGGATTGAGGATTGAAAATTGAGTATTGAGGGTTGAAGATTGAGGACTGAGGAATAAGGATTGAGGATTGAGGATTGAGGATTGAAGATTGAGGATTGGGTATTGAGGATTGAAGAATGAGGATTGAGGAATGAGGATTGGGGATTGAGGATCTAGGATTGAGAATTGATTATTGAGGATTGAAGATTGAGTATTGAGGATTGAGGATTGAGAATTGAGAATTGAGGATAAGGACTGAGGGTTGAGGATTGAGGTTTGAGGTTTCAGGAATGAGGATTGAGGATTGAAGATTGTGGGTTGAGGATTGAGGATTGAGAATTGAGAATTGAGGATGAGGACTGAGGGTTGAAGAATGAGGATTGAGGGTTGAGGATTGAGGATTGAAGATTGAGTATTGAGGATTGAAGACTGATGATTGAGGATTGAGTATTGAGGATTGTGGATTGAGAATTGAGGATTGAGGATTGAAGATTGAGTATTGAGGATTGAAGATTGAGGATTGAGGATTGAGGATTGAGGATTGAGGACTGAGGGTTGAAGAATGAGGATTGAGGGTTGAGGATTGAGGATTCAGGATTGAGGATTGAAGATTGAGTATTGAGGATTGAAGACTGATGATTGAGGATTGAGTATTGAGGATTGTGGATTGAGAATTGAGGATTGAGGATTGAAGATTGAGTATTGAGGATTGAAGATTGAGGATTGAGTATTGAGGATTGAGGACTGAGGATTGAGGATTGAGGATTGAGCATTGAGGATTGAAGATTGGGGACTGGGGATTGAGGATTGAAGATTGAGGATTAAGGATTGAGGATTGGGGATTGGCGATCTAGGATTGGAGATTGATTATTGAGGATTGAGGATTGAGGATTGAAGATTCAGGATTGGGTATTGAGGATTGAAGATTGAGTATTGAGGATTGAAGACTGATGATTGAGGATTGAGTATTGAGGATTGTGGATTGAGAATTGAGGATTGAGGATTGAAGATTGAGTATTGAGGATTGAAGATTGAGGATTGAGGATTGAGGATTGAGGATTGTGGACTGAGGATTGAGGATTGAGGATTGAGCATTGAGGATTGAAGATTGGGGACTGGGGATTGAGGATTGAAGATTGAGGATTAAGGGTTGAGGATTGGGGATTGGGGATCTAGGATTGGAGATTGATTATTGAGGATTGAAGATTGAGGGTTAAGGATTGAGGATTGAGATGGAGAATTGAGGATGAGGACTGAGGATTGAGGATTGAGGATTGAAGATTGAGTATTGAGGATTGATGATTGATGATTGAGGATTGACGATTGAGGATTGAGGATTGAGGTTTGAGGATTGACGATGAGGGCTGAGGGTTGAGGATTGAAGAATGAGGATTGAGGATTGAGGATTGAGGATTGAGGATTGAGGATTGAGGATTGAGGATTGAGGATAGAAGATTGAGTGTTGAGGATTGAGTGTTGAGGAGTGAGGATTGAGTGTTGAGGATTGAGGATTGAGTATTGAAGATTGAGAATTGAGGATTGAAGGTTGAGGATTGAGGAATGAGGTTTGAGGATTGAGAATTGAGGATTGAGGATTGAGGATTGAAGATTGGGGATTGGTAATTGAGGATTGAAGTGTGAGGATTCAGGATTGAGGATTGATGATTCGGGATTGAAGATTGAGTATTGAGGATTGAAGGTTGAGTATTGATGATTGAAGATTGAGGATTGAGGGTTGAGGGTTGAGGGTTGCGGACGAGGACTGACGGTTGAGGATTGAGGTTTGAGGATTGAGGGTTGAGGACTGAGGACTGAGGATAGAGGATTGAGGATGGAGAATTGAGGATTGAAGATAGAGGACTGGGGATTGAGGACTGAAGATTGAGGATTAAGGATTGAGGATTGGTGATTGAGGATCTAGGACTGAATATTGATTATTGAGGATTAAAGATTGAGGATTGAGGATTGAGGATTGAGAATTGAGAACTGAGGATAAGGACTGAGGGTTGAGGATTGAGGTTTGAGGAATGAGGATTGAGGATTGAGGATTGAGGATTGAAGATTGAGTATTGATGATTGAAGATTGAGGATTGAGGATTGAGGGTTGAGGATTGAGGACGAGGACTGACGGTTGAGGATTGTGGTTTGAGGATTGAGGATTGAGGATTGAGTATTGAGGATGAGGACTGGGGTTTGAGGATTGAGGTTTGAGGAATGAGGATTGAGGATTGAGGATTGAGGACAGAGTATTGAGGATTGAGTATTGAAGGTTGAGGATTGATGACTGAGGATTGAGGATTGCGGATTGACGATTGAGGATTGAGGATTGAGGGTTGAAGGTTGAGTGTTGAGGATTGAAGGTTGAGGATTGACGATTGCGGATTGAGGATTGAGGATGATGGCATAGGTCTGAGGTTTGAGGTTTGAGGTTTGAGTATTGCATCCTGAGAATTCAGGATGTTCTATTGAGTATTGAGAATTGAGGATTGATGGTTTAGTATTGAGGATTCAGGATTGAGGATTGAGGATTGAGTATTGAAGATTGAGGATTGATTGTTGAGGATTTAGAATTGAGGATTGAGGATTGAGGATCGAGGATTGAAAATTGAGTATTGAGGATTGAAGATTGAGGACTGAGGAATAAAGATTGAGGATTGAGGATGAGGTCTGATGGTTGAGGATTGAGGCTTGAGGACTGAGGACTGAGGATTGAGGATTGAGAATTGAGTATAGAGGATGGAGGATTGAAGATTGAGGATTGGGTATTGATTATTGAGGATTGAGGATTGAGAATTGAGGATTGTGGATTGAGGATTGAAGATTGAGGATTGGGTTTTGAGGATTGAAGAATGAGGATTGAGGATTGAGGATTGAGGATTGAGGATTGAAGATTGAGTATTGTGGATTGAAGATTGAGGATTGAGGATTGATGGTTGCGGATTGAGGATTGAAGATTCAGTATTGAGGATTGAATACTGAGGATTGATGATTGAGGATTGAGGATTGAAGGTTGAGTATTGTGGACTGAAGATTGAGGATTGAGGATTGACGATTGAGGATTGAGGATTGAGATTTGAGGATTGACGATGAGGGCTGAGGTTTGAGGATTGAGGTTTGAGGTCTGAGGACTGAGGATTGAGGATTGAGAATTGAGGATTGAGGATTGAGGATTGAGGTTTGAGGATTGGGTATTGAGGATTGAAGGATGAGGATTGAGGATTGAGGACTGAGGATTGAGTATTGAGGATTGAGGATTGAGGATTAAAAGATTGAGTATTGAGGATTGAGGATCGAGGATTGAAGTTTGAGTATTGAGGATTGAGTGTTGAGGATTGAGGATGAGGGCTGAGGTTTGAGGTTTGAGGTTTGAGTATTGAATCCTGAGAATTCAGGATATTCTATTGAGTATTGAGAATTGAGGATTGATGGTTGTGTATTGAGGATTGAGGATTGAGGATTGAGGATTGAGTATTGAAGATTGAGGATTGAGGATTGAGGATTGAGGATTGAGTATTGAGGATTGAGGATTGAGTATTGAAGATTGAGAATTGAGGATTGAAGGTTGAGGATTGAGGAATGAGGTTTGAGGATTGAGGACGATGGCTGATGGCTGAGGGTTGAGGTTTTAGGACTGAGGACTGAGGATTGAGGATTGAGAATTGAGGATTGAGGATTGAGGATTGAAGATTGGGTATTGGTAATTGAGGATTGAAGAATGAGGATTCAGGATTGAGGATTGATGATTGGGGATTGAAGATTGAGTATTGAGGATTGAAGATTGAGTATTGATGATTGAAGATTGAGGATTGAGGGTTGAGGGTTGAGGGTTGCGGACGAGGACTGACGGTTGAGGATTGAGGTTTGAGGATTGAGGGTTGAGGACTGAGGACTGAGGATAGAGGATTGAGGATAGAGCATTGAGGATTGAAGATTGAGGACTTGGGGTTGAGGACTGAAGTTTGAGGATTAAGGATTGAGGATTGGTGATTGAGGATCTAGGACTGAATATTGATTATTGAGGATTAAAGATTGAGGATTGAGGATTGAGGATTGAGGATTGAGGATTGAGGACAGAGTATTGAGGATTGAGTTCTGAAGGTTGAGGATTGGTGACTGAGGATTGAGGATTGCGGATTGACGATTGAGGATTGAGGATTGAGGGTTGAAGGTAGAGTGTTGAGGATTGAAGGTTGAGGATTGACGATTGAGGTTTGAGGATTGAGGATGATGGCATAGGTCTGAGGTTTGAGGTTTGAGGTTTGAGTATTGAATCCTGAGAATTCAGGATGTTCTATTGAGTATTGAGAATTGAGGATTGATGGTTTAGTATTGAGTATTCAGGATTGAGGATTGAGGATTGAGGATTGAAGATTGAGTATTGAGGATTGAAGATTGAGTATTGAGGATTGAGGATTGAGTATAGAGGATGAGGACTGGGGTTTGAGGATTGAGGTTTGAGGAATGAGGATTGAGGATTGAGGATTGAGGACAGAGTATTGAGGATTGAGTATTGAAGGTTCAGGATTGATGACTGAGGATTGAGGATTGCGGATTGACGATTGAGGATTGAGGATTGAGGGTTGAAGGTTGAGTGATGAGGATTGAAGGTTGAGGATTGACGATTGAGGATTGAGGATTGTGGATGGTGGCTGAGGTTTGAGGTTTGAGGTTTGAGGTTTGAGTATTGAATCCTGAGAATTCAGGATGTTCTATTGAGTATTGAGAATTGAGGATTGATGGTTTAGTATTGAGCAGTCAGGATTGAGGATTGAGGATTGAGTATTGAGGATTGAGGATTGATGGTTGAGGATTTAGAATTGAGGATTGAGGATTGAGGATTGAGGATTGAAAATTGAGTATTGAGGGTTGAAGATTGAGGACTGAGGAATAAGGATTGAGGATTGAGGATTGAGGATTGAAGATTGAGGATTGGGAATTGAGGATTGAAGAATGAGGATTGAGGAATGAGGATTGGGGATTGAGGATCTAGGATTGAGAATTGATTATTGAGGATTGAAGATTGAGTATTGAGGATTGAGGATTGAGAATTGAGAATTGAGGATAAGGACTGAGGGTTGAGGATTGAGGTTTGAGGTTTGAGGAATGAGGATTGAGGATTGAAGATTGAGGGTTGAGGATTGAGGATTGAGAATTGAGAATTGAGGATGAGGACTGAGGGTTGAAGAATGAGGATTGAGGGTTGAGGATTGAGGATTCAGGATTGAGGATTGAAGATTGAGTAATGAGGATTGAAGACTGATGATTGAGGATTGAGTATTGAGGATTGTGGATTGAGAATTGAGGATTGAGGATTGAGCATTGAGGATTGAAGATTGGGGACTGGGGATTGAGGATTGAAGATTGAGGATTAAGGATTGAGGATTGGGGATTGGGGATCTAGGATTGGAGATTGATTATTGAGGATTGAAGATTGAGGGTTAAGGATTGAGGATTGAGATGGAGAATTGAGGATGAGGACTGAGGATTGAGGATTGAGGATTGAAGATTGAGTATTGAGGATTGATGATTGAGGATTGAGGATTGACGATTGAGGATTGAGGATTGAGGTTTGAGGATTGACGATGAGGGCTGAGGGTTGAGGATTGAGGATTGAGGATTGAGGATTGAGAATTGACGATGAGGTCTAAGGGTTGAGAATTGAGGTTTGAGGACTGAGGACTGAGGATTGAGGATTGAGAATTGAGGATTGAGGATTGAGGATTGAGGATTGAAGATTGAGGATTGAACATTGAGGATTGAAGATTGAGGATCGAGGATTGAGGATTGAGGATTGAAGATTGAATATTGATGACTTAAGATTGAGTATTGAGGATTGAGTGTTGTGGATTGAGGACGAGGACTGAGTGTTGAGTATTGATGTTTGAGGTCTGATGATTGAGGATTGAGGATTGAGAATTGAGGATTGAGGATTGAGGATTGAAGATTGAGGATTGGGTATTGAGGATTGAAGAATGAGGCTTGAGGATTGAGTATTGAGGATTGAGGATTGAAGATTGAGTATTGGGGATTGAAGACTGACGATTGAGGATTGAGGATTGAGGGTTGAGTATTTAGTATTGAGAAATGAGGATTGAGGATGGAGGATTGAAGATTGAGGATTGGGTATTGAGGACTGAGGACTGAGGATTGAGTATTGAGGATTGAGGATTGAGGATTAAAGATTGAGTATTGAGGATTGAGGATTGAGGATTGAAGTTTGAGTATTGAGGATTGAAGATTGAGGATTGAGGATTGAGGATTGAGGATTGAGGATTGAAGATTGAGGATTGGGGACTGAGTGCTGAGGGTTGAGTAATGAGAATTGATGTTTGTGGATGGAGATTTGAAGATTGAAGATTGAGGATTGAGTATTGAAAGCTGAGAATTCAGGATATTCTATTGAGTATTGAGAATATTGGATTGATGGTTGAGTATTGAGGATTGATGGTTGAGGGTTGTGTGTTGAATATTGAGGATTGGCGGATTGAGTATTGAAGATTGAGGACTGAGGACTGAGGATTGAGTATTGAGGATTGAGGATTCAGTATTGAGGATTGAGGATTTAAGAGTATTGATGAGTGAAGATTGCGGATTTATTATTGAGGGTTGAGGTTTGAGGACGAGGACTGAGGGTTGTGGATTGAGGTTTGAGGACAGAAGATTGAGGATTGAGGATTGAGAATTGTTAATTGAAGATTGAGGATGGAAAATTTAGGATTGGGTATTGAGGATTGAGGATTGGGGATTGAGGATTTAGTATTGGAGATTGATTATTTAGGATTGAAGATAGAGGGTTGAGGATTGAGGATTGAGGATTGAGAATTGAGAATTGAGGATGATGACTGAGGTTTGAGGATTGAGGTTTGAGGAATGAGGATTGAGGATTGAGGATTGAGGTTTGAGGATTGATGATTGAGTATTGAAGGTTGAGGATTGATGACTGAGGATCGAGGATTGAGGATTGAGGATTGAGGATTGAGGATTGAGGGTTGAGGATTGAGGATTGAGAATTGAGAATTGAGGATGAGGACTGAGGGTTGAAGAATGAGGATTGAGGGTTGAGGATTGAGGATTCAGGATTGAGGATTGAAGATTGAGTATTGAGGATTGAAGACTGCTGATTGAGGATTGAGTATTGAGGATTGTGGATTGAGAATTGAGGATTGAGGATTGAAGATTGAGTATTGAGGATTGAAGATTGAGGATTGAGGATTGAGGATTGAGGATTGAGGACTGAGGATTGAGGATTGAGGATTGAGCATTGAGGATTGAAGATTGGGGACTGGGGATTGAGGATTGAAGATTGAGGATTAAGGATTGAGGATTGGGGATTGGCGATCTAGGATTGGAGATTGATTATTGAGGATTGAGGATTGAGGATTGAAGATTGAGGATTGGGTATTGAGGATTGAAGAATGAGGATTGAGGATTGAGTATTGAGGATTGAGGATTGAAGATTGAGTATTGGGGATTGAAGACTGACGATTGAGGATTGAGGATTGAGTGTTGAGGATTTAGTATTGAGAAATGAGGATTGAGGATGGAGGATTGAAGATTGAGGATTGGGTATTGAGGACTGAGGACTGAGGATTGAGTATTGAGGATTGAGGATTGAGGATTAAAGATTGAGTATTGAGGATTGAGGATTGAGGTTTGAGGATTGAGGTTTGAGGAATGAGGATTGAGGATTGAGGATTGAGGTTTGAGGATTGATCATTGAGTATTGAATGTTGAGGATTGATGACTGAGGATTGAGGATTGAGGATTGAGGATTGAGGATTGAGGATTGAAAATTGAGTGTTGAGGATTGAGTGTTGAGGAGTGAGGATTGAGTGTTGAGGATTGAGGATTGAGTATTGAAGATTGAGAATTGAGGATTGAAGGTTGAGGATTGAGGAATGAGGTTTGAGGATTGAGGACGATGGCTGATGTTTGAGGGTTGAGGTTTTAGGACTGAGGACTGAGGATTGAGGATTGAGAATTGAGGATTGAGGATTGAGGATTGAAGATTGGGGATTGGTAATTGAGGATTGAAGTGTGAGGATTCAGGATTGAGGATTGATGATTCGGGATTGAAGATTGAGTATTAAGGATTGAAGATTGAGTATTGATGATTGAAGATTGAGTATTGAGGGTTGAGGGTTGAGGGTTGCGGACGAGGACTGACGGTTGAGGATTGAGGTTTGAGGATTGAGGGTTGAGGACTGAGGACTGAGGATAGAGGATTGAGGATGGAGCATTGAGGATTGAAGATTGAGGACTGGGGATTGAGGACTGAAGATTGAGGATTAAGGATTGAGGATTGGTGATTGAGGATCTAGGACTGAGTATTGATTATTGAGGATTAAAGATTGAGGATTGAGGATTGAGGATTGAGGATTGAGAACTGAGGATAAGGACTGAGGGTTGAGGATTGAGGTTTGAGGAATGAGGATTGAGGATTGAGGATTGAGGATTGAAGATTGAGTATTGATGATTGAAGATTGAGGATTGAGGATTGAGGGTTGAGGATTGAGGACGAGGACTGACGGTTGAGGATTGTGGTTTGGGGATTGAGGATTGAGGATTGAGTATTGAGGATGAGGACAGGGATTTGAGGATTGAGGTTTGAGGAATGAGGAGTGAATATTGAGGATTGAGGACAGAGTATTGAGGATTGAGTATTGAAGGTTCAGGATTGATGACTGAGGATTGAGGATTGCGGATTGACGATTGAGGATTGAGGATTGAGGGTTGAAGCTTGAGTGTTGAGGATTGAAGGTTGAGGATTGACGATTGAGGATTGAGGATTGTGGATGATGGCTGAGGTTTGAGGTTTGAGGTTTGAGGTTTGAGTATTGAATCCTGAGAATTCAGGATGTTCTATTGAGTATAGAGAATTGAGGATTGATGGTTTAGTATTGAGCATTCAGGATTGAGGATTGAGGATTGAGTATTGAGGATTGAGGATTGATGGTTGAGGATTTAGAATTGAGGATTGAGGATTGAGGATTGAGGATTGAAAATTGAGTATTGAGGATTGAAGATTGAGGACTGAGGAATAAAGATTGAGGATTGAGAATTGAGTATAGAGGATGGAGGATTGAAGATTGAGGATTGGGTATTGATTATTGAGGATTGAGGATTGAGAATTGAGGATTGTGGATTGAGGATTGAAGATTGAGGATTGGGTTTTGAGGATTGAAGAATGAGGATTGAGGATTGAGGATTGAGGATTGAGGATTGAAGATTGAGTATTGTGGATTGAAGATTGAGGATTGAGGATTGATGGTTGCGGATTGAGGATTGAAGATTGAGTATTGAGGATTGAATACTGAGGATTGATGATTGAGGATTGAGGATTGAAGGTTGAGTATTGTGGACTGAAGATTGAGGATTGAGGATTGACGATTGAGGATTGAGGATTGAGATTTGAGGATTGACGATGAGGGCTGAGGGTTGAGGATTGAGGTTTGAGGTCTGAGGACCTAGGATTGAGGATTGAGAATTGAGGATTGAGGATTGAGGATTGAGGATTGAGGACTGGGTATTGAGGATTGAAGGATGAGGATTGAGGATTGAGGACTGAGGATTGGGTATTGAGGATTGAGGATTGAGGATTAAAGATTGAGTATTGAGGATTGAGGATTGAGGATTGAAGTTTGAGTATTGAGGATTGACTGTTGAGGATTGAGGATGAGGGCTGAGGTTTGAGGTTTGAGGTTTGAGTATTGAATCCTGAGAATTCAGGATATTCTATTGAGTACTGAGAATTGAGGATTGATGGTTGAGTATTGAGGATTGAGGATTGAGGATTGAGGATTGAGTATTGAAGATTGAGGATTGAGGATTGAGGATTGAGGATTGAGTATTGAGGATTGAGGATTGAGTATTGAAGATTGAGAATTGAGGATTGAAGGTTGAGGATTGAGGAATGAGGTTTGAGGATTGAGGACGATGGCTGATGGTTGAGGGTTGAGGTTTTAGGACTGAGGACTGAGGATTGAGGATTGAGAATTGAGGATTGAGGATTGAGGATTGAAGATTGGGTATTGGTAATTGAGGGTTGAAGAATGAGGATTCAGGATTAAGGATTGATGATTGGGGATTGGAGATTGAGTATTGAGGATTGAAGATTGAGTATTGATGATTGAAGATTGAGGATTGAGGGTTGAGGGTTGAGGGTTGCGGACGAGGACTGACGGTTGAGGATTGAGGTTTGAGGATTGAGGGTTGAGGACTGAGGACTGAGGATAGAGGATTGAGGATAGAGCATTGAGGATTGAAGATTGAGGACTTGGGATTGAGGACTGAAGATTGAGGATTAAGGATTGAGGATTGGTGATTGAGGATCTAGGACTGAATATTGATTATTGAGGATTAAAGATTGAGGATTGAGGATTGAGGATTGAGAATTGAGAATTGAGGATAAGGACTGAGGGTTGAGGATTGAGGTTTGCGGAATGAGGATTGAGGATTGAGGATTGAGGATTGAAGATTGAGTATTGATGATTGAAGATTGAGGATTGAGGATTGAGGGTTGAGGATTGAGGACGAGGACTGACGGTTGAGGATTGTGGTTTGAGGATTGAGGATTGAGGATTGAGTATTGAGTATGAGGACTGGGGTTTGAGGATTGAGGTTTGAGGAATGAGGATTGAGGATTGAGGATTGAGGATTGAGGATTGAGGATTGAGTATTGAAGGTTGAGGATTGATGACTGAGGATTGAGGATTGCGGATTGACGATTGAGGATTCAGGATTGAGGGTTGAAGGTTGAGTGTTGAGGATTGAAGGTTGAGGATTGACGATTGAGGATTGAGGATTGAGGATGATGGCTGAGGTTTGAGGTTTGAGGTTTGAGGTTTGAGTATTGAATCCTGGGAATTCAGGATGTTCTATTGAGTATTGAGAATTGAGGATTGATGGCTTAGTATTGAGGATTCAGGATTGAGGATTGAGGATTGAGTATTGAAGATTGAGGATTGATTGTTGAGGATTTAGAATTGAGGATTGAGGATTGAGGATTGAGGATTGAAAATTGAGTATTGAGGATTGAAGATTGAGGACTGAGGAATAAAGATTGAGGATTGAGGATGAGGGCTGAGGGTTGAGGATTGAGGCTTGAGGACTGAGGACTGAGGATTGAGGATTAAGAATTGATGTTTGAGGATTGAGATTTGATTATGGAATATTGTGGATTGAGTATTGAACCATGAGAATTCAGGATACTCTATTGAGTATTAGGAATTGAGGATTGATGGTTGAGTATTGGGGATTGGTGGTTGAGGGTTGTGTGTTGAATATTGAGGATTGAGGATTGAGGATTGAGGATTGAAGATTGAGGATTGAATATTGAGTCTTGATGACTGATGATTGAGGATTGAGGATTGAGGATTGAGTGTTGAGGATTGAGGACGAGGACTGACGGTTGAGGATTCAGGTTTGAGGTTTGAGGATTAAGGATTGAGGACTGAGGATTGAGGATTGAGGATTGAGCATTGAGGATTGAAGATTGAGGACTGGGGATTGAGGATTGAAGATTGACGATTGAGGATTGTGGATTGAGGATTGAGGGTTGAGGATTAAAGATTGAATATTGATGATTGAAGATTGAGGATTGAGGATTGAGGGTTGTAGATTGAGGACGAGGACTGAGTGTTGAGAATTGATGTTTGAGGTCTGAGGCTTGAGGATTGAGGATTGAAGATTGAGGATTGGGTATTGAGGATTGAAGAATGAGGACTGAGGATTTAGGATTGAGGATCGAGGATTGAAGATTGAGTATTGAGGATTGAAGATTGAGGATTGAGGATTGAGGATTGAGGATTGAGGATTGGGTGTTCAGGATTGAGGATTGAGGATTGTAGATTGAGGATTGAGGATTGATGATTAAAGATTGAGTGTTGAAGATTGGAGATTGAGGATTGATGATTGGGGATTGAGGATTGAGGATTGAGGATTGAGTATTGAAGGCTGAGGAGTGATGATTGAGGATTGAGGATTGAGGATTGAGGATTGAGGATTGAAGATTCAGTATTGAGGGTCGAGGATTGAGAATTGAGGATTGAGGATGGAAGATTGAGGATTGAGGTTGAGGATTGAGGATTGAGGATGAGGGCTGAGGGTTGAGGATTGAGGTTTGAGGACTGAGGTCTGAGGATTGAGTATTGAGAGTTGAGGATTGAGGATTGAGTATTGAAGATTGAGGATTGGGTATTGAGGATTGAAGAATGAGGATTGAGGATTGAGGATTGAGGATTCAGGATTGTGGATTGAATATTGAGTATTGAGGATTGAAGACTGACGATTGAGTATTGAGGATTGAGGATTGAGGATTGTGAATTGAGGACTGATGATTGAGTATTGATGGTTGAAGGTTGAGGATTGAGGATTGAGGATTGAGGATTGAGGATTGAAGATTGAGGATTGTGGACTGAGTGTTGAGGGTTGAGTGATGAGGATTGATGTTTGTGGATAGAGATTCGAAGATTGCAGACAGAGAATTTAGTATTGAAAACTGTGAATTGATGATATTCTATTGAGGATTGAGGATTGACAACTGATTGTTGAGGTCTGAAGTCTGAAGGTTGAGGACTGAGGATTGAGGATTCAGGATTGAGGTTTGAGGACTGAGGATTGAGGATTGAGGATTGAGGATTGAGGCTTGAGGATTGAGGATTGAGGATTGAAGATTGAGGTTTGAGGATCCAGAATGAGTGCTGAAGGTTGAGGATTGAGGTTTGAGGACTGAGGACTGAGGATTGAGGGTTGAGAATTAAGGATTGAGGATTGAGGATTGAAGATTGAGGATTGGGTGTTGAGGATTGAAGAATGAGGATTGCGGATAGAGTATTGAGGATTGAGGATTGAAGATTGAGTATTCAGGATTGAAGACTGACGATTGAGGATTGAGGATTGAGGGTTCAGGATTTAGGATTGAGAATTGAGGATTGAGGATTGAGGATCGAAGATTGAGGATTGGGTATTGAGGATTGAAGAATGGGGATTGAGGATTGAGGATTGGGTATTGAGGATTGAAGATTGAGGATTGAGAATTGAGGATTGAGGATTGAAGATTGAGTATTGAGGATTGAAGATTGAGGATTGAGGATTGAGGATTGAGGATTGAGGATTGAAGATTGACGATTGGGAAATGAGTGTTGAGGGTTGAGTGATGAGAATTGATGTTTGTGAATGGAGATTTGAAGATTGAAGATTGAGGATTGAGTATTGAAAACTGAAAATTCAGGATTTTCTATTGAGTATTGAGAATTTTGGATTGATGGTTGAGTGTTGTGTGTTGAATATTGAGGATTGGCGGATTGAGTATTGAAGATTGAGGGCTGATGACTGAGGATTGAGTATTGAGGATTGAGGATTGAGGATTGAGAATTGAGAATTGAGGATGAGGACTGAGGTTTGGGAATGAGGATTGAGGATTGAGGATTGAGGATTGAGGATTGAGGATTGAGTTTTGAAGGTTGAGGATTGATGACTGAGGATTGAGGATTGAGGATTGAGGATTGAGGATTGAGGATTGAGGATTGAAGATTGAGTGTTGAGGATTGAGTGTTGAGGAGTGAGGATTGAGTGTTGAGGATTGAGGATGAGGGCTGAGGTTTGAGGTTTGAGGTTTGAGTATTGAATCCTGAGAATTCAGGATATTCTGTTGAGTATTGAGAATTGAGGATTGATGGCTGAGTATTGAGGATTCAGGATTGAGGATTGAGGATTGAGTATTGAAGATTGAGGATTGATGGTTGAGGATTTAGAATTGAGGATTGAGGATTGAGGATTGAGGATTGAAAATTGAGTATTGAGGATTGAATATTGAGGACTGAGGAATAAAGATTGAGGATTGAGGATGAGGGCTGAGGGTTGAGGATTGAGGATTGAAGCTTGAGGACTGAGGACTGAGGATTGAGGATTGAGAATTGAGGATAGAGGATTGAGGATTGAAGATTGAGGATTGGGTATTGAGGATTGAATAATGAGGATTGAGGATTGAGGATTGAGGATTGAGGATTGAAGATTGAGTATTGAGGATTGAAGATTGAGTATTGAGGATTGAGGATTGAGGATTGAGGACTGAGGATTGAGGATTGAAGGTTGAGGATGGAGGATTGAAAAGAGTGGACTGTGTGTTGAGTATTGAGGGTTGAGAATTGATGTTTGAGGATTGAGATTTGATTATTGAATATTGTGGATTGAGTATTGAACCATGAGAATTCAGGATACTCTATTGAGTATTAGGAATTGAGGATTGATGGTTGAGCATTGAGGATTGGTGGTTGAGGGTTGTGTGTTGAATATTGAGGATTGAGGATTGAGGATTGAGGATTGAAGATTGAGGATTGAATATTGAGTCTTGATGATTGAGTGTTGAGGATTGAGGACGAGGACTGACGGTTGAGGATTCAGGTTTGAGGTTTGAGGATTAAGGATTGAGGACTGAGGATTGAGGATTGAGGATTGAGCATTGAGGATTGAAGATTGAGGACTGGGGATTGAGGATTGAAGATTGACGATTGAGGATTGTGGATTGAGGATTGAGGGTTGAGGATTAAAGATTGAATATTGATGATTGAAGATTGAGGATTGAGGATTGAGGGTTGTAGATTGAGGACGAGGACTGAGTGTTGAGAATTGATGTTTGAGGTCTGAGGCTTGAGGATTGAGGATTGAAGATTGAGGATTGGGTATTGAGGATTGAAGAATGAGGACTGAGGATTTAGGATTGAGGATCGAGGATTGAAGATTGAGTATTGAGGATTAAAGATTGAATATTGATGATTGAAGATTGAGGATTGAGGATTAAGGATTGTAGATTGAGGACGAGGACTGAGTGTTGAGAATTGATGTTTGAGGTCTGAGGATTGAGGATTGAGGATTGAAGATTGAGGATTGGGTATTGAGGATTGAAGAATGAGGACTGAGGATTTAGGATTGAGGATCGAGGATTGAAGATTGAGTATTGAGGATTGAAGATTGAGGATTGAGGATTGAGGATTGAGTATTCAGGATTGAGGATTGATGATTGTAGATTGAGGATTGAGGATTGATGATTAAAGATTGAGTGTTGAGGATTGAAGATTGAGGATTGATGATTGGGGATTGAGGATTGAGGATTGAGGATTGAGGATTGAGTATTGAAGGCTGAGGATTGATGATTGGGGATTGAGGATTGAGGATTGAGGATTCAGTATTGAGGACTGAGGGTTGAAGATTGAGGATTGATGATTGAGGATTAAAGATTGAGTATTGAGGATTGAAGATTGAGAATTGAGGATTGAGGATTGAACATTGAGGACTGACTGTTGAGGGTTGAGTGATGAGAATTGATGATTGTGGATAGAGATTTGAAGATTGCAGATTGAGTATTGAGTATTGAAAACTGTGAATTGAGAATATTATACTGAGGATTGAGGATTGACAACTGATTGTTGAGGACTGAGGGCTGAAGATTGAGGATTCAGGATTGAGGATTCAGAATTGAGGTTTGAGGACTGAGGATTGGGGATTGAAGATTGAGGATTGGGTATTGAGGATTGAAGAATGAGGACTGAGGATTGAGGATTCAGGATTCAGGATTGAAGATTGAGTATTGAGGATTGAAGACTGACGATTGGGGATTGAGGGTTGAGGATTGAGGATTGAGAATTGAGGGTTGATGATTGAGTATTGAGGGTTGAAGATTGAGGATTGAGGATTGAGGATTGAGGATTGAGAATTGAGAATTGAGAATGAGGACTGAGGTTTGAGGATTGATGTTTGAGGAATAAGGATTGAGGATTGAGGATTGAGGATTAAGGATTGAGGATTGAGTATTGAAGGTTGAGGATTGATGACTGAGGATTGAGGATTGAGGATTGAGGATTGAGGATTGAGGATTGAGGATTGAAGATTGAGTGTTGAGGATTGAGGGTTGAGGATTAAGGATTGAGTATTGAGGATTGAGGATGAGGGCTGAGGTTTGAGTATTGAATCCTGAGAATTCAGGATATTCTATTGAGTATTGAGAATTGAGGATTGATGGTTGAGTACTGAGGATTGAGGATTGAGGATTGAGGATTGAGGATTGAGTATTGAAGATTGAGGATTGAAGATTGAGGATTGAGGATTGAGGATGAGGATTGAGGATTGAGGATTGAAGATTGAGAATTGAGGATTGAAGTTTGAAGATTGAGTATTGAGGATTGAAGATTGAGTATTGATGATTGAAAATTGAGGATTGAGTTTTGAGGGTTGAGGGTTGAGGACGAGGACTGATGGTTGAGGATGGAGCATTGAGGATTGAAGACTGAGGACTGGGGATTGGGGATTGAAGATTGAGGATTAAGGATTGAGGATTGGGGATTGAGGATCTAGGATTGAATATTGATTACTGAGGATTGAAGATTGAGGATTGAGGATTGAGGATTGAGAATTGAGAATTGAGGGTAAGGACTGAGGGTCGAGGATTGAGGTTTGAGGAATGGGGATTGAGGATTGAGGATTGAGGATTGAGGATTGAAGATTGAGTATTGATGATTGAAGATTGAGGATTGAGGATTGAGGTTTGAGGATTGAGGACGAGGACTGACGGTTGAGGACTGTGGTTTGAGGATTGAGGATTGCGGATTGAGAATTGAGGATGAGGACTGTGGTTTGAGGATTGAGGTTTGAGGAACGAGGATTGAGGATCCAGGATTGAGGATTGAGGATTGAGGATTGAGTATTGAAGGTTGAGGATTGATGACAGAAGATTGAGGATTGCGGATTGACGATTGAGGAATGAGGATTGAGGGATGAAGGTTGAGGATTGAAGGTTGAGGATTGACGATTGAGGATTGAGGATTGAAGATGATGGCTGAGGTTTGAGGTTTGAGGTTTAAGTATTGAATCCTGAGAAGTCAGGATGTTCTTTTGAGTATTGAGCATTGGGGATTGACGGTTTAGTATTGAGGATTCAGGATTGAGGATAGAGGATTGAGTATTGAAGATTGAGGATTGATGATTGAAGATTTAGGATTGAGGATTGAGGATTGAGGATTGAGGATTGATAATTGAGTATTGAGGATTGATGGTGGAGGACTGAGGAATAAGGATTGAGGATTGAGGATGAGGGCTGAGGGTTGAGGATTGAGGTTTGAGGAGTGAGGACCGAGGATTGAGGATTGAGAATTGAGGATTGAGGATTGAGGATTGAAGATTGAGGATTGGGTATTGGGGGTTGAAGAATGAGGATTGAGGATTGAGGTTTGAGGATTGAGGTTTGAAGATTGAGTATTGAGGATTGAAGATGGAGGATTGAGGATTGAAGATTGAGGATTGAGGATTGAGGATGGAGGATTGAAGAGAGAGGACTGAGCGTTGAGGATTGCGTGTTGAGAATTGATGTTTGAGGGTTGAGATTTGATTATTGATTTTAGTGGATTGAGTATTGAACGATGAGAATTCAGGGTACTCTATTGAGTATAGAGAATTGAGGATTGATTGTCGAGTGTTGAGGATTGAGGGTTGAAGGTTGAGTGTTGAGGATTGAAGGTTGAGGATTGAAGAATGAGGATTGAGGAATGAGGATTGGGGATTGAGGATCTAGGATTGAGAATTGATTATTGAGGATTGAAGATTGAGTATTGAGGATTGAGGATTGAGAATTGAGAATTGAGGATAAGGACTGAGGGTTGAGGATTGAGGTTTGAGGAATGAGGATTGAGGATTGAAGATTGAGGGTTGAGGATTGAGGATTGAGAATTGAGAATTGAGGATGAGGACTGAGGGTTGAAGAATGAGGATTGAGGGTTGAGGATTGAGGATTCAGGATTGAGGATTGAAGATTGAGTATTGAGGATTGAAGACTGATGATTGAGGATTGCGTATTGAGGATTGTGGATTGAGAATTGAGGATTGAGGATTGAAGATTGAGTATTGAGGATTGAAGATTGAGGATTGAGGATTGAGGATTGAGGATTGAGGACTGAGGATTGAGGATTGAGGATTGAGGATTGAGGATTAAAGATTGAGTATTGAGGATTGAGGATTGAGGTTTGAGGATTGAGGTTTGAGGAATGAGGATTGAGGATTGAGGATTGAGGTTTGAGGATTGATCATTGAGTATTGAAGGTTGAGGATTGATGACTGAGGATTGAGGATTGAGGATTGAGGATTGAGGATTGAGGATTGAAAATTGAGTGTTGAGGATTGAATGTTGAGGAGTGAGGATTGAGTATTGAGGATTGAAGATTGAGTATTGATGATTGAAGATTGAGGATTGAGGGTTGAGGGTTGAGGGTTGCGGACGAGGACTGACGGTTGAGGATTGAGGTTTGAGGATTGAGGGTTGAGGACTGAGGACTGAGGATAGAGGATTGAGGATGGAGCATTGAGGATTGAAGATTGAGTACTGGGGATTGAGGACTGAAGATTGAGGATTAAGGATTGAGGATTGGTGATTGAGGATCTAGGACTGAATATTGATTATTGAGGATTAAAGATTGAGGATTGAGGATTGAGGATTGAGAATTGAGAACTGAGGATAAGGACTGAGGGTTGAGGATTGAGGTTTGAGGAATGAGGATTGAGGATTGAGGATTGAGGATTGAAGATTGAGTATTGATGATTGAAGATTGAGGATTGAGGATTGAGGGTTGAGGATTGAGGACGAGGACTGACGGTTGAGGATTGTGGTTTGGGGATTGAGGATTGAGGATTGAGTATTGAGGATGAGGACAGGGGTTTGAGGATTGAGGTTTGAGGAATGAGGATTGAGGATTGAGGATTGAGGACAGAGTATTGAGGATTGAGTATTGAAGGTTCAGGATTGATGACTGAGGATTGAGGATTGCGGATTGACGATTGAGGATTGAGGATTGAGGGTTGAAGGTTGAGTGTTGAGGATTGAAGGTTGAGGATTGACGATTGAGGATTGAGGATTGTGGATGATGGCTGAGGTTTGAGGTTTGAGGTTTGAGGTTTGAGTATTGAATCCTGAGAATTCAGCATGTTCTATTGAGTATTGAGAATTGAGGATTGATGGTTTAGTATTGAGCATTCAGGATTGAGGATTGAGGATTGAGTATTGAGGATTGAGGATTGATGATTGAGGATTTAGAATTGAGGATTGAGGATTGAGGATTGAGGATTGAAAATTGAGTATTGAGGGTTGAAGATTGAGGACTGAGGAATAAGGATTGAGGATTGAGGATTGAGGATTGAAGATTGAGGATTGGGTATTGAGGATTGAAGAATGAGGATTGAGGAATGAGGATTGGGGATTGAGGATCTAGGATTGAGAATTGATTATTGAGGATTGAAGATTGAGTATTGAGGATTGAGGATTGAGAATTGAGAATTGAGGATAAGGACTGAGGGTTGAGGATTGAGGTTTGAGGTTTCAGGAATGAGGATTGAGGATTGAAGATTGTGGGTTGAGGATTGAGGATTGAGAATTGAGAATTGAGGATGAGGACTGAGGGTTGAAGAATGAGGATTGAGGGTTGAGGATTGAGGATTCAGGATTGAGGATTGAAGATTGAGTATTGAGGATTGAAGACTGATGATTGAGGATTGAGTATTGAGGATTGAGGATTGAGAATTGAGGATTGAGGATTGAAGATTGGGGACTGGGGATTGAGGATTGAAGATTGAGGATTAAGGATTGAGGATTGGGGATTGGGGATCTAGGATTGGAGATTGATTATTGAGGATTGAAGATTGAGGGTTAAGGATTGGGGATTGAGATGGAGAATTGAGGATGAGGACTGAGGATTGAGGATTGAGGATTGAAGGTTGTGTATTGAGGATTGATGATTGAGGATTGAGGATTGACGATTGAGGATTGAGGATTGAGGTTTGAGGATTGACGATGAGGGCTGAGGGTTGAGGATTGAAGAATGAGGATTGAGGATTGAGTATTGAGGATTGAGGATTGAGGATTGAGGATTGAGGATTGAGGATTGAAGATTGAGTGTTGAGGATTGAGTGTTGAGGAGTGAGGATTGAGTGTTGAGGATTGAGGATTGAGTATTGAAGATTGAGAATTGAGGATTGAAGGTTGAGGATTGAGGACTGAGGTTTGAGGATTGAGGACGATGGCTGATGGTTGAGGGTTGAGGTTTTAGGACTGAGGACTGAGGATTGAGGATTGAGAATTGAGGATTGAGGATTGAGGATTGAAGATTGGGGATTGGTAATTGAGGATTGAAGTGTGAGGATTCAGGATTGAGGATTGATGATTCGGGATTGAAGATTGAGTATTGAGGATTGAAGATTGAGTATTGATGATTGAAGATTGAGGATTGCGGATTGACGATTGAGGAATGAGGATTGAGGGATGAAGGTTGAGGATTGAAGGTTGAGGATTGACGATTGAGGATTGAGGATTGAAGATGATGGCTGAGGTTTGAGGTTTGAGGTTTAAGTATTGAATCCTGAGAAGTCAGGATGTTCTATTGAGTATTGAGCATTGGGGATTGACGGTTTAGTATTGAGGATTCAGGATTGAGGATAGAGGATTGAGTATTGAAGATTTAGGATTGAGGATTGAGGATTGAGGATTGAGGATTGATAATTGAGTATTGAGGATTGATGGTGGAGGACTGAGGAATAAGGATTGAGGATTGAGGATGAGGGCTGAGGGTTGAGGATTGAGGTTTGAGGAGTGAGGACCGAGGATTGAGGATTGAGAATTGAGGATTGAGGATTGAGGATTGAAGATTGAGGATTGGGTATTGGGGGTTGAAGAATGAGGATTGAGGATTGAGGTTTGAGGATTGAGGTTTGAAGATTGAGTATTGAGGATTGAAGATGGAGGATTGAGGATTGAAGATTGAGGATTGAGGATTGAGGATGGAGGATTGAAGAGAGAGGACTGAGCGTTGAGGATTGCGTGTTGAGAATTGATGTTTGAGGGTTGAGATTTGATTATTGAGTTTTGTGGATTGAGTATTGAACGATGAGAATTCAGGGTACTCTATTGAGTATAGAGAATTGATGATTGATTGTCGAGTGTTGAGGATTGATGGTTGAGGGTTTTGTGTTGAATATTGAGGATTGAGGGTTGAGGATTGAGGATTGAGGATTCAGGATTGAGGATTGAAGATTGAGTATTGAGGATTGAAGGTTGAGGATTGAGGATTGAGGATTGAGGATTGAGGATTGCAGATTGAGGATAGGGGATTGAGAATTGACGATTGAGGATTGAGTATTGACGATTGAGAATTGAGGATTGAGGATTGAAGATTGAGAATTGAGGATTGAAGATTGAGGATTGAGGATTGAGGATTGAGGACTGAGGATTGAGGATTGGGGATTGAGCATTGAGGATTGAAGATTGGTGACTGGGGATTGAGGATTGAAGGTTGAGGATTAAGGATTGAGGATTGGGGATTGGGGATCTAGGATTGGAGATTGATTATTGAGGATTGAAGATTGAGGGTTGAGGATTGAGGATTGAGAATTGAGAATTCAGGATGAGGACTGAGGGTTGAGGATTGAGGTTTGAGGTACGAGGATTGAGGATTGAGGATTGAGGACTGAGGATTGACGATTGAGTATTGGAGATTGAGGATTGATGACTGAGTATTGAGGATTGAGGATTGATGATTGCGGATTGAGTATTGAAAATTGAGTATTGAGGATTGAATATTGAGGATTGATGATTGATGATTGAGGATTGAAGGTTGAGTATTGAGGATTGAAGATTGAGGATTGAGGATTGACAATTGAGGATTGAGGATTGAGGTTTGAGGATTGACGATGAGGGCTGAGGGTTGAGGATTGAGGTTTGAGGTCTGAGGACTGAGGATTGAGGATTGAGAATTGAGGATTGAGGATTCAGGATTGAAGATTGAGGATTGGGTATTGAGGATTGAAGAATGAGGATTGAGGATTGAGGTTTGAGGACTGAGGACTGAGGATTGAGGATCCAGGATGAGGGCTGAAGGTTGAGGATTGAGGTTTGAGGACTGAGGACTGAGGATTGAGGATTGAGGATTAAGGCTTGAGGGTTGAGGATTGAAGATTGAGGATTGGGTATTGAGGATTGAAGAATGAGGATTGAGGATTGAGTATTGAGGATTGAGGATTGAAGATTGAGTATTGAGGATTGAAGACTGACGATTGAGGATTGAGGATTGAGGGTTGAGGATTTAGGATTGAGAATTGAGGATTGAGGATTGAGGATTGAAGATTGAGGATTGGGGATTGAGGATTGAAGATTGAGGATTGTGAATTGAGGATTGAGGGTTGAAGGTTGAGTATTGAGGATTGAAAATTGAGGATTGAGGATTGAGGATTGAGGATTGAGGATTGAAGATTGAGGATTGGGGACTGAGTGTCGAGGGTTGAGTGATGAGAATTGATGTTTGTGGATGGAGATTTGAAGATTGAAGATTGAGGATTGAGTATTGAAAACTGAGAATTCAGGATATTCTATTGAGTATTGAGAATTTTGGATTGATGGTTGTGTATTGAGGATTGTTGGTTGAGGGTTGAGGGTTGTGGGTTGAATATTGAGGATTGGCGGATTGAGTATTGAAGATTGAGGACTGTGGACTGAGGATTGAGTATTGAGGATTGAGGATTGAGTATTGAGGATTGAGGATTGAAGATTGAGTATTGATGAGTGAAGATTGCGGATTGATTATTGAGGGTTGAGGGTTGAGGACAAGGACTGAGGGTTGAGGATTGAGGTTTGAGGACAGAGGATTGAGGATTGAGGATTGAGCATTGATAATTGAGGATTGAGGATTGAAGATTTAGGATTGGGTATTGAGGATTGAGGATTAGGGATTGAGGATCTAGTATTGGAGATTGATTATTTAGGATTGAAGATAGAGGGTTGAGGATTGAGGATTGAGGATTGAGAATTGAGAATTGAGGATGAGGACTGAGGTTTGAGGATTGAGGTTTGAGGAATGAGGATTGAGGATTGAGGATTGAGGATAGAGGATTGAGGATTGAGTATTGAAAGTTGAGGATTGATGACTGAGGATTGAGGATTGAGGATTGAGGATTGAGGATTGAGGATTGAAGATTGAGTGTTGAGGATTGAGGGTTGAGGATTGAGGATTGAGAATTGAGAATTCAGGATGAGGACTGAGGGTTGAGGATTGAGGTTTGAGGTACGAGGATTGAGGATTGAGGATTGAGGACTGAGGATTGACGATTGAGTATTGGAGATTGAGGATTGATGACTGAGTATTGAGTATTGAGGATTGAATATTGAGGATTGATGATTGATGATTGAGGATTGAAGGTTGAGTATTGAGGATTGAAGATTGAGGATTGAGGATTGACAATTGAGGATTGAGGATTGAGGTTTGAGGATTGACGATGAGGGCTGAGGGTTGAGGATTGAGGTTTGAGGTCTGAGGACTGAGGATTGAGGATTGAGAACTGAGGATTGAGGATTCAGGATTGAAGATTGAGGATTGGGTATTGAGGATTGAAGAATGAGGATTGAGGATTGAGGATTGAGGATTGGGGACTGAGGATTGAAGATTCAGGATTGAGGGTTAAGTATTGAGGATTGAGGATTGAGGAATGAAGATTCAGTATTGAGGATTGAAGATTGAGAATTGAGGATTCAGGATTGAAGGTTGAGGATTGGGTATTGAGGATTGAAGATTGAGTATTGATGATTGAAGATTGAGGATTGAGGATTGAGGGTTGAGGAGTGAGGACGAGGACTGACATTTGAGGATTGTGGTTTGAGGATTGAGGGTTGAGGATTGAGAATTAAGGATGAGAACTGAGGTTTGATGATTGATGACTGAGGATTGAGGATTGAGGATTGATGATTGCGTATTGAGGATTGAAGAGTGAGTATTGAGGATTGAATATTGAGGATTGAGGATTGAGTATTGAGGATTGAAGATTGAGTATTGAGGATTGAAGATTGATGATTGAGGATTTAGGATTGAGGATTGAGGATTGAGGATTGAGGATTGAGGATAGAGGATTGAAGATTGAGGATTGGGAACTGAGTGTTGAGGGTTGAGTGATGAGGATTGATGTTTGTGGATAGAGATTCGAAGAATGCAGATTGAGAATTTAGTATTGAAAACTGTGAATTGATGATATTCTATTGAGGATTGAGGATTGACAACTGATTGTTGAGGTCTGAAGTCTGAAGGTTGAGGACTGAGGATTGAGGATTCAGGATTGAGGTTTGAGGACTGAGGATTGAGGATTGAGGATTCAGGCCTGAGGATTGAGGATTGAGGATTGAAGATTGAGGATTGAGGATCCAGGATGAGGGCTGAAGGTTGAGGATTGAGGTTTGAGGACTGAGGACTGAGGATTGAGGGTTGAGAATTAAGGCTTGAGGGTTGAGGATTGAAGATTGAGTATTGGGTATTGAGGATTGAAGAATGAGGATTGAGGATTGAGTATTGAGGATTGAGGGTTGAAGATTGAGTATTGAGGATTGAAGCCTGACGATTGAGGATTGAGGATTGAGGGTTGAGGATTTAGGATTGAGAATTGAGGATTGAGGATTGAGGATTGAAGATTGAGGATTGGGGATTGAGGATTGAAGATTGAGGATTGTGAATTGAGGATTGAGGGTTGAAGGTTGAGTATTGAGGATTGAAAATTGAGGATTGAGGATTGAGGATTGAGGATTGAGGATTGAAGATTGAGGATTGGGGACTGAGTGTCGAGGGTTGAGTGATGAGAATTGATGTTTGTGGATGGAGATTTGAAGATTGAAGATTGAGGATTGAGTATTGAAAACTGAGAATTCAGGATATTCTATTGAGTATTGAGAATTTTGGATTGATGGTTGTGTATTGAGGATTGATGGTTGAGGGTTGTGGGTTGAATATTGAGGATTGGCGGATTGAGTATTGAAGATTGTGGACTGTGGACTGAGGATTGAGTATTGAGGATTGAGGATTGAGTATTGAGGATTGAGGATTGAAGATTGAGTATTGATGAGTGAAGATTGCGGATTGATTATTGAGGGTTGAGGGTTGAGGACAAAGACTGAGGGTTGAGGATTGAGGTTTGAGGACAGAGGATTGAGGATTGAGGAATGAGCATTGATAATTGAGGATTGAGGATTGAAGATTTAGGATTGGGTATTGAGGATTGATGATTAGGGATTGAGGATCTAGTATTGCAGATTGATTATTTAGGATTGAAGATAGAGGGTTGAGGATTGAGGATTGAGGATTGAGAATTGAGAATTGAGGATGAGGACTGAGGTTTGAGGATTGAGGTTTGAGGAATGAGGATTGAGGATTGAGGATTGAGGATAGAGGATTGAGGATTGAGTATTGAAAGTTGAGGATTGATGACTGAGGATTGAGGATTGAGGCTTGAGGATTGAGGATTGAGGATTGAGGATTGAAGATTGAGTGTTGAGGATTGAGGGTTGAGGATTGAGGATTGAGTATTGAGGATTGAGGATGAGGGCTTAGGTTTGAGGTTTGAGGTTTGAGTATTGAATCCTGAGAATTCAGAATATTCTATTGAGTATTGAGAATTGAGGATTGATGGTTGAGTATTGAGGATTGAGGATTGAGGTTTGAGGATTGACGATGAGGGCTGAGGGTTGAGGATTGAGGTTTGAGGTCTGAGGACTGAGGATTGAGGATTGAGAATTGAGGATTGAGGATTCAGGATTGAAGATTGAGGATTGGGTATTGAGGATTGAAGAATGAGGATTGAGGATTGAGGATTGAGGATTGGGGACTGAGGATTGAAGATTCAGGATTGAGGATTGAGTATTGAGGATTGAGGATTGAGGATTGAGGATTGAGGATTGAGGATTGAGGATAGAGGATTGAAGATTGAGGATTGGGAACTGAGTGTTGAGGGTTGAGTGATGAGGATTGATGTTTGTGGATAGAGATTCGAAGATTGCAGATTGAGAATTTAGTATTGAAAACTGTGAATTGATGATATTCTATTGAGGATTGAGGATTGACAACTGATTGTTGAGGTCTGAAGTCTGAAGGTTGAGGACTGAGGATTGAGGATTCAGGATTGAGGTTTGAGGACTGAGGATTGAGGATTGAGGATTGAGGCCTGAGGATTGAGGATTGAGGATTGAAGATTTAGGATTGAGGATCCAGGATGAGGGCTGAAGGTTGAGGATTGAGGTTTGAGGACTGAGGACTGAGGATTGAGGGTTGAGAATTAAGGCTTGAGGGTTGAGGATTGAAGATTGAGGATTGGGTATTGAGGATTGAAGAATGTGGATTGAGGATTGAGTATTGAGGATTGAGGATTGAAGATTGAGTATTGAGGATTGAAGACTGACGATTGAGGATTGAGGATTGAGGGTTGAGGATTTAGGATTGAGAATTGAGGATTGAGGATTGAGGATTGAAGATTGAGGATTGGGGATTGAGGATTGAAGATTGAGGATTGTGAATTGAGGATTGAGGGTTGAAGGTTGAGTATTGAGGATTGAAAATTGAGGATTGAGGATTGAGGATTGAGGATTGAGGATTGAAGATTGAGGATTGGGGACTGAGTGTCGAGGGTTGAGTGATGAGAATTGATGTTTGTGGATGGAGATTTGAAGATTGAAGATTGAGGATTGAGTATTGAAAACTGAGAATTCAGGATATTCTATTGAGTATTGAGAATTTTGGATTGATGGTTGTGTATTGAGGATTGATGGTTGAGGGTTGAGGGTTGTGGGTTGAATATTGAGGATTGGCGGATTGAGTATTGAAGATTGAGGACTGTGGACTGAGGATTGAGTATTGAGGATTGAGGATTGAGTATTGAGGATTGAGGATTGAAGATTGAGTATTGATGAGTGAAGATTGCGGATTGATTATTGAGGGTTGAGGGTTGAGGACAAGGACTGAGGGTTGAGGATTGAGGTTTGAGGACAGAGGATTGAGGATTGAGGATTGAGCATTGATAATTGAGGATTGAGGATTGAAGATTTAGGATTGGGTATTGAGGATTGAGGATTAGGGATTGAGGATCTAGTATTGGAGATTGATTATTTAGGATTGAAGATAGAGGGTTGAGGATTGAGGATTGAGGATTGAGAATTGAGAACTGAGGATGAGGACTGAGGTTTGAGGATTGAGGTTTGAGGAATGAGGATTGAGGATTGAGGATTGAGGATAGAGGATTGAGGATTGAGTATTGAAAGTTGAGGATTGATGACTGAGGATTGAGGATTGAGGATTGAGGATTGAGGATTGAGGATTGAAGATTGAGTGTTGAGGATTGAGGGTTGAGGATTGAGGATTGAGAATTGAGAATTCAGGATGAGGACTGAGGGTTGAGGATTGAGGTTTGAGGTACTAGGATTGAGGATTGAGGATTGAGGACTGAGGATTGACGATTGAGTATTGGAGATTGAGGATTGATGACTGAGTATTGAGGATTGAGGATTGATGATTGCGGATTGAGTATTGAAAATTGAGTATTGAGGATTGAATATTGAGGATTGATGATTGATGATTGAGGATTGAAGGTTGAGTATTGAGGATTGAAGATTGAGGATTGAGGATTGACAATTGAGGATTGAGGATTGAGGTTTGAGGATTGACGATGAGGGCTGAGGGTTGAGGATTGAGGTTTGAGGTCTGAGGACTGAGGATTGAGGATTGAGAACTGAGGATTGAGGATTCAGGATTGAAGATTGAGGATTGGGTATTGAGGATTCAAGAATGAGGATTGAGGATTGAGGATTGAGGATTGGGGACTGAGGATTGAAGATTCAGGATTGAGGGTTAAGTATTGAGGATTGAGGATTGAGGATTGAAGATTCAGTATTGAGGATTGAAGATTGAGAATTGAGGATTCAGGATTGAAGGTTGAGGATTGGGTATTGAGGATTGAAGATTGAGTATTGATGATTGAAGATTGAGGATTGAGGATTGAGGGTTGAGGAGTGAGGACGAGGACTGACATTTGAGGATTGTGGTTTGAGGATTGAGGGTTGAGGATTGAGAATTAAGGATGAGAACTGAGGTTTGATGATTGATGACTGAGGATTGAGGATTGAGGATTGATGATTGCGTATTGAGGATTGAAGAGTGAGTATTGAGGATTGAATATTGAGGATTGAGGATTGAGTATTGAGGATTGAAGATTGAGTATTGAGGATTGAAGATTGATGATTGAGGATTTAGGATTGAGGATTGAGGATTGAGGATTGAGGATTGAGGATAGAGGATTGAAGATTGAGGATTGGGAACTGAGTGTTGAGGGTTGAGTGATGAGGATTGATGTTTGTGGATAGAGATTCGAAGAATGCAGATTGAGAATTTAGTATTGAAAACTGTGAATTGATGATATTCTATTGAGGATTGAGGATTGACAACTGATTGTTGAGGTCTGAAGTCTGAAGGTTGAGGACTGAGGATTGAGGATTCAGGATTGAGGTTTGAGGACTGAGGATTGAGGATTGAGGATTCAGGCCTGAGGATTGAGGATTGAGGATTGAAGATTGAGGATTGAGGATCCAGGATGAGGGCTGAAGGTTGAGGATTGAGGTTTGAGGACTGAGGACTGAGGATTGAGGGTTGAGAATTAAGGCTTGAGGGTTGAGGATTGAAGATTGAGGATTGGGTATTGAGGATTGAAGAATGAGGATTGAGGATTGAGTATTGAGGATTGAGGATTGAAGATTGAGTATTGAGGATTGAAGCCTGACGATTGAGGATTGAGGATTGAGGGTTGAGGATTTAGGATTGAGAATTGAGGATTGAGGATTGAGGATTGAAGATTGAGGATTGGGGATTGAGGATTGAAGATTGAGGATTGTGAATTGAGGATTGAGGGTTGAAGGTTGAGTATTGAGGATTGAAAATTGAGGATTGAGGATTGAGGATTGAGGATTGAGGATTGAAGATTGAGGATTGGGGACTGAGTGTCGAGGGTTGAGTGATGAGAATTGATGTTTGTGGATGGAGATTTGAAGATTGAAGATTGAGGATTGAGTATTGAAAACTGAGAATTCAGGATATTCTATTGAGTATTGAGAATTTTGGATTGATGGTTGTGTATTGAGGATTGATGGTTGAGGGTTGTGGGTTGAATATTGAGGATTGGCGGATTGAGTATTGAAGATTGTGGACTGTGGACTGAGGATTGAGTATTGAGGATTGAGGATTGAAGATTGAGTATTGATGAGTGAAGATTGCGGATTGATTATTGAGGGTTGAGGGTTGAGGACAAGGACTGAGGGTTGAGGATTGAGGTTTGAGGACAGAGGATTGAGGATTGAGGAATGAGCATTGATAATTGAGGATTGAGGATTGAAGATTTAGGATTGGGTATTGAGGATTGATGATTAGGGATTGAGGATCTAGTATTGGAGATTGATTATTTAGGATTGAAGATAGAGGGTTGAGGATTGAGGATTGAGGATTGAGAATTGAGAATTGAGGATGAGCACTGAGGTTTGAGGATTGAGGTTTGAGGAATGAGGATTGAGGATTGAGGATTGAGGATAGAGGATTGAGGATTGAGTATTGAAAGTTGAGGATTGATGACTGAGGATTGAGGATTGAGGATTGAGGATTGAGGATTGAGGATTGAGGATTGAAGATTGAGTGTTGAGGATTGAAGGTTGAGGGTTGAGGAATAAGGATTGAGGATTGAGGATGAGGGCTGATGGTTGAGGGTTGAGGTTTTAGGACTGAGGACTCAGGACTGAGGGTTGAGAATTGAGGATTGAGGATTAAGGATTGACGATTGAGGATTGGGTATTGAGGATTGAAGAATGAGGATTGAGGATTGAGGATTGATGATTGGGGATTGAATATTGAGTATTGACGATTGAAGATTGAGTATTGATGATTGAAGATTGAGGATTCAGTATTGAGGGTTGAGGGCTGTGGACGAGGACTGACAGTGGACGATTGAGGTTTGAGGATTGAGGGTTGACGACTGAGGACTGAGGATAGAGGATTGAGGATGGAGCATCGAGGATTGAAGATTGAGGACTGGGGATTGGGGATTGAAGATTGCGGATTCAGGGTTGAGGATTGGGTATTGAGGATATAGGATTAAATATTGATTACTGAGGATTGAAGGTTGAGGACTGAGGACTGAGGATTGAGAATTGAGGATTGAGGATTAAGGATTGAAGATTGAGGATTGAGGATTGGGTATTGAGGATTGAGGATTGAGTATTGAGGATTGAGGATTGAAGATTGAGCATTGATGAGTGAAGATTGCGGATTGATTATTGAGGGTAGAGGTTTGATGACAAGGACTGGGGTTTGAGGATTGAGGTTTGAGGACAGAGGATTGAGGATTGAGGATTGAGAATTGATAATTGAGGATTGAGGATTGAAGATTTAGGATTGGGTATTGAGGATTGAGGATTAGGGATTGAGGATCTAGTATTGGAGATTGATTATTTAGGATTGAAGATAGAGGGCTGAGGATTGAGGATTGAGGATTGAGAATTGAGAATTGAGGATGAGGGCTGAGGTTTGAGGATTGAGGTTTGAGGAATGAGGATTGAGGATTGAGGATTGAGGATTGAGGACTGAGGATTGAGTATTGAAGGTTGAGGATTGATGACTGAGGATTGAGGATTGAGGATTGAGGATTGAGGATTGAGGATTGAAGATTGGGTGTTGAGGATTGAGGGCTGAGGATTGAGGATTGAGTATTGAGGATTGAGGATGAGGGCTTAGGTTTGAGGTTTGAGGTTTGAGTATTGAATCCTGAGAATTCAGAATATTCTATTGAGTATTGAGAACTGAGGATTGATGGTTGAGTATTGAGGATTGAGGATTGAGGATTGAGGATTGAGTATTGAAGATTGAGGATTGATGACTGAGGATTGAGGATTGAGGATGAGGATTGAGGATTGAGGATTGAAGATTGAGAATTGAGGATTGAAGGTTGAGGATTGAGGAATGAGGATTGAGGATTGAGGATGAGGGCTGATGGTCGAGGGTTGAGGTTTTAGGACTGAGGACAGAGGACTGAGGATTGAGAATTGAGGATTGAGGATTAAGGATTGAAGATTGAGGATTGGGTATTGAGGATTGAAGAATGAGGATCGAGGATTGAGGATTGATGATTGGGGATTGAAGATTGAGTATTGCGGATTGAAGATTGAGTATTGATGATTGAAGATTGAGGATTGAGGATTGAGGGTTGAGGATTGAGGACGAGGACTGACGGTTGAGGATTGTGGTTTGAGGATTGAGGATTGAGGATTGAGAATTGAGGATGAGGACTGAGGTTTGAGGATTGAGGTTTGAGGAATGAGGATTGAGGATTGAGGATTGAGGATTGAGGATTGAGGATTGAGTATTGAAGGTTGAGGATTGATGACTGAAGATTGAGGATTGCGGATTGACGATTGAGGATTGAGGATTGAGGGTTGAAGGCTGAGGATTGAAGGTTGAGGATTGACGATTGAGGATTGAGGATTGAGGATGATGGCTGAGGTTCGAGGTTTGAGGTTTGAGTATTGAATCCTGAGAAGTCAGGATGTTCTATTGAGTATTGAGAATTGGGGATTGATGGTTTAGTATTGAGGATTCAGGATTGTGGATAGAGGATTGCGTATTGAAGATTGAGAATTGATGATTGAGGATTGAGGGTTGTGGATGAGGATTAAGGATTGAGGATTGAAGATTGAGAATTGAGGATTGAAGGTTGAGGATTGAGGAATGAGGATTGAGGGTTGAGGATGAGGGCTGATGGTTGAGGGTTGAGGTTTTAGGACTGAGGACTCAGGACTGAGGATTGAGAATTGAGGATTGAGGATTAAGGATTGACGATTGAGGATAGGGTATTGAGGATTGAAGAATGAGGATTGAGGATTGAGGATTGATGATTGGGGATTGAATATTGAGTATTGACGATTGAAGATTGAGTATTGATGATTGAAGATTGAGGATTCAGTATTGAGGGTTGAGGGCTGAGGACGAGGACTGACAGTGGACGATTGAGGTTTGAGGATTGAGGGTTGAGGACTGAGGACTGAGGATAGAGGATTGAGGATGGAGCATCGAGGATTGAAGATTGAGGACTGGGGATTGGGGATTGAAGATTGCGGATTCAGGATTGAGGATTGGGGATTGAGGATATAGGATTAAATATTGATTACTGAGGATTGAAGGTTGAGGATTGAGGATTGAGGATTGAGAATTGAGAATTGAGGATAAGGACTGAGGGTTGAGGATTGAGGTTTGAGGAATGAGGATTGAGGATTGAGGATTGAGGATTGAAGATTGAGTATTGATGATTGAAGATTGAGGATTGAGGATTGAGGGTTGAGGATTGAGGACGAGGACTGACGGTTGAGGATTGTGGTTAGAGGATTGAGGATTGAGGATTGAGAATTGAGGATGAGGACTGAGGTTTGAGGATTGAGGTTTTAGGAATGAGGATTGAGGATTGAGTATTGAAGATTGAGTATTGAAGATTGAGGATTGATGATTGAGGATTGAGGATTGAGGGTGAGGATTGAGGATTGAGGATTGAAGATTGAGAATTGAGGATTGAAGGTTGAGGATTGAGGAATGAGGATTGAGGATTGAGGATTGAGTATTGAGGATTGAAGTTTGAGTATTGAGGATTGAAGATGGAGGATTGAGGACTGAAGATTGAGGATTGAGGATTGAGGATGGAGGATTGAAGAGAGAGGACTGAGCGTTGAGGATTGCGTGTTGAGAATTGATGTTTGAGGGTTGAGATTTGATTATTGATTTTTGTGGATTGAGCATTGAACGATGAGAATTCAGGGTACTCTATTGAGTATTGAGAATTGAGGATTGATTGTCGAGTGTTGAGGATTGATGGTTGAGGGTTTTGTGTTGAATATTGAGGATTGAGGATTGAGGATTGAGGATTGAGGATTGAGGATTGAGGATTGAGGATTGAAGATTGAGTATTGAGGATTGAAGGTTGAGGATTGAGGATTGAGGATTGAGGATTGAGGATTGCAGATTGAGGATAGGGGATTGAGGATTGACGATTGAGGATTGAGTATTGACGATTGAGAATTGAGGATTGAGGATTGAAGATTGAGAATTAAGGATTGAAGATTGAGGATTGAGGATTGAGGATTGAGGATTGAGGACTGAGGATTGAGGATTGGGGATTGAGCATTGAGGATTGAAGATTGGTGACTGGGGATTGAGGATTGAAGGATGAGGATTAAGGATTGAGGATTGGGGATTGGGGATCTACGATTGGAGATTGATTATTGAGGATAGAAGATTGAGGGTTGAGGATTGAGGATTGAGGATTGACAATTGAGGATTGAGGATTGAGGTTTGAGGATTGACGATGAGGGCTGAGGGTTGAGGATTGAGGTTTGAGGTCTGAGGACTGAGGATTGAGGATTGAGAATTGAGGATTGAGGATTGAGGATTGAAGATTGAGGATTGGGTATTGAGGATTCAAGAATGAAGATTGAGGATTGAGGATTGAAGATTGGGGACTGAGGATTGAAGATTCAGGATTGAGGATTGAGTATTGAGGTTTGAGGATTGAGGATTGAAGATTCAGTATTGAGGAATGAAGATTGAGGATTGAGAATTGAAGATTGAACATTGAGGACTGAGTGTTGAGGGTTGAGTGATGAGAATTGATGTTTGTGGATAGATATTTGAAGACTGCAGATTGAGCATTGAGTATTGAAAACTGTGAATTGATGATATTCTATTGAGGATTGAGAATTGACAACTGATTGTTGAGGACTGAGGGCTGAAGATTGAGGATTCAGGATTGAGAATTCAGAATTGAGGATTGAGGACTGAGGACTGAGGATTGAAGATTGAGTATTGAGGATTGAAGATTGAGGATTAAGGATTGAGGATTGGGGATTGAGGATCTAGGATTGAAGATTGATTATTGATGATTGAAGATTGAGGATTGAGGATTGAGGATTGAGAATTGAGAATTGAGGATAAGGACTGAGGGTTGAGGATTGTGGTTTGAGGAATGAGGATTGAGGGTTGAGGATTGAGGATTCAAGATTGAGTATTGATGATTGAAGATTGAGGATTGAGGATTGAGGGTTGAGGAGTGAGGACGAGGACTGACAGTTGAGGATTGTGGTTTGAGGATTGAGGGTTGAGGATTGAGAATTGAGGATGAGAACTGAGGTTTGATGATTGACGACTGAGGATTGAGGATTGAGGATTGATGATTGCGGATTGAGGATTGAAGATTGAGTATTGAGGATTGAATATTGAGGATTGAGGATTGAGTATTGAGGATTGAAGATTGAGTATTGAGGATTGAAGATTGATGATTGAGGATTTAGGATTGAGGATTGAGGATTGAGGATTGAGGATTGAGGATAGAGGATAGAAGATTGAGGATTGGGAACTGAGTGTTGAGGGTTGAGTGATGAGGATTGATGTTTGTTGATAGAGATTCCAAGATTGCAGATTGAGAATTTAGGATTGAAAACTGTGAATTTATGATATTCTATTGAGGATTGAGGATTGACAACAGATTGTTGAGGTCTGAAGTCTGAAGGTTGAGGACTGAGGATTGAGGATTCAGGATTGAGGTTTGAGGACTGAGGATTGAGGATTGAGGATTGAGGCCTGAGGATTGAGGATTGAGGATTGAAGATTGAGGATTGAGGATCCAGGATGAGGCCTGAAGGTTGAGGATTGAGGTTTGAGGACTGAGGACTGAGGATTGAGGGTTGAGAATTAAGGCTTGAGGGTTGAGGATTGAAGATTGAGGATTGGGTATTGAGGATTGAAGAATGAGGATTGAGGATTGAGCATTGAGGATTGAGGATTGAAGATTGAGTATTGAGGATTGAAGACTGACGATTGAGGATTGAGGATTGAGGGTTGACGATTTAGGATTGAGAATTGAGGATTGAGGATTGAGGATTGAAGATTGAGGATTGGGGATTGAGGATTGAAGATTGAGGATTGTGAATTGAGGACTGAGGGTTGAAGATTGAGTATTGAGGATTGAAAATTGAGGATTGAGGATTGAGGATTGATGATTGAGGATTGAAGATTGAGGATTGGGGACTGAGTGTCGAGGGTTTAGTGATGAGAATTGATGTTTGTGGATGGAGATTTGAAGATTGAAGATTGAGGATTGAGTATTGAAAACTGAGAATTCAGGATATTCTATTGAGTATTGAGAATTTTGGATTGATGGTTGAGTATTGAGGATTGATGGTTGAGGGTTGTGTGTTGAATATTGAGGATTGGCGGATTGAGTATTGAGGATTGAGGATTGAGGATTGAGGATTGAGGATTGATAATTGAGTATTGAGGATTGAAGGTGGAGGACTGAGGAATAAGGATTGAGGATTGAGGATGAGGGCTGAGGGTTGAGGATTGAGGTTTGAGGAGTGAGGACCGAGGATTGAGGATTGAGAATTGAGGATTGAGGATTGAGGATTGAAGATTGAGTATTGAGGATTGAAGATTGAGGATTGATGAATGAGGATTTAGGATTGAGGATTGAGGATTGAGGATTGAGGATTGAGGATTGAAGATTGAGTATTGAGGATTGAAGATTGAGGATTGAGGATTGAGGATTGAGGATTGAGGATTGAGGATTGAGGATTGAAGATTGAGGATTGGGGACTGAGTGTTGAGGGTTGAGTGATGAGAATTAATGTTTGTGGATAGAGATTTGAAGATTGCAGATTGAGTATCGAGTATTGAAAACTGTGAATTGAGGATATTCTATTGAGGATTGAGGATTGACAATTGATTGTCGAGGGCTGAGGGCTGAAGGTTGAGGATTCAGGATTGAGGATTCAGAATTGAGGTTTGAGGACTGAGGACTGAGGATTGAAGATTGAGTATTGAGGATTGAAGACTGAGGATTAAGGATTGAGGATTGGGGATTGAGGATCTAGGATTGAAAATTGATTATTTGGGATTGAAGATTGAGGATTGATGATTGAGGATTGAGGATTGAGGATTGAGGATTGAGGATTGAGGATTGAGGAATGAGGGTTGAGGATAGAGGATTGAAGATTGAGGATTGGGGACTGAGTGTTGAGGGTTGAGTGATGAGGATTGATGTTTGTGGATAGAGATTCGAAGATTGCAGATTGAGAATTTAGTATTGAAAACTGTGAATTGACGATATTCTATTGAGGATTGAGGATTGACAACTGATTGTTGAGGTCTGAAGTCTGAAGGTTGAGGACTGAGGATTGAGGATTCAGGATTGAGGTTTGAGGACTGAGGATTGAGGATTGAGGATTGAGGATTGCGGCCTGAGGATTGAGGATTGAGGATTGAAGATTGAGGATTGAGGATCCAGGATGAGGGCTGAAGGTTGAGGATTGAGGTTTGAGGACTGAGGACTGAGGATTGAGGGTTGAGAATTAAGGCTTGAGGGTTGAGGATTGAAGATTGAGGATTGGGTATTGAGGATTGAAGAATGGGGATTGAGGATTGAGTATTGAGGATTGAGGATTGAAGATTGAGTATTGAGGATTGAAGACTGACGATTGAGGATTGAGGATTGAGGGTTGAGGATTTAGGATTGAGGATTGATGATTGAGGATTGAGGATTGAAGATTGAGGATTGGGGATTGAGGATTGAAGATTGATGATTGTGAATTGAGGATTGAGGGTTGAAGAGTGAGTATTGAGGATTGAAAATTGAGGATTGAGGATTGAGGATTGATGATTGAGGATTGAAGATTGAGGATTGGGGACTGAGTGTCGAGGGTTGAGTGATGAGAATTGATGTTTGTGGATGGAGATTTGAAGATTGAAGATTGAGGATTGAGTATTGAAAACTGAGAATTCAGGATATTCTATTGAGTATTGAGAATTTTGGATTGATGGTTGAGTATTGAGGATTGATGGCTGAGGGTTGTGTGTTGAATATTGAGGACTGGCGGATTGAGTATTGAAGATTGAGGGCTGTGGACTGAGGATTGAGTATTGATGATTGAGGATTGAGTATTGAGGATTGAGGATTGAAGATTGAGTATTGATGAGTGAAGATTGCGGATTGATTATTGAGGGTTGAGGTTTGAGGACAAGGACTGAGGGTTGAGGATTGAGGTTTGAGGACAGAGGATTGAGGATTGAGGATTGGGGATTGAGAATTGATAATTGAGGATTGAGGATTGAAGATTTAGGATTGGGTATTGAGGATTGAGGATTAGGGATTGAAGATCTAGTATTGGAGATTGATTATTTAGGATTAAAGATAGAGGGTTGAGGATTGAGGATTGAGTATTGAGGATTGAGTATTGAAGATTGAGGATTGATGATTGAGGATTGAGGATTGAGGATGAGGATTGAGGATTGAGGATTGAAGATTGAGAATTGAGGATTGAAGGTTGAGGATTGAGGAATGAGGATTGAGGATTGAGTATTGAAAGTTGAGGATTGATGACTGAGGATTGAGGATTGAGGATTGAGGATTGAGGATTGAGGATTGAGGATTGAAGATTGAGTGTTGAGGATTGAGGGTTGAGGATTGAGGATTGAGTATTGAGGATTGAGGATGAGGGCTTAGGTTTGAGGTTTGAGGTTTGAGTATTGAATCCTGAGAATTCAGAATATTCTATTGAGTATTGAGAATTGAGGATTGATGGTTGAGTATTGAGGATTGAGGATTGAGGATTGAGGATTGAGTATTGAAGATTGAGGATTGATGATTGAGGATTGAGGATTGAGGATGAGGATTAAGGATTGAGGATTGAAGATTGAGAATTGAGGATTGAAGGTTGAGGGTTGAGGAATAAGGATTGAGGATTGAGGATGAGGGCTGATGGTTGAGGGTTGAGGTTTTAGGACTGAGGACTCAGGACTGAGGGTTGAGAATTGAGGATTGAGGATTAAGGATTGACGATTGAGGATTGGGTATTGAGGATTGAAGAATGAGGATTGAGGATTGAGGATTGATGATTGGGGATTGAATATTGAGTATTGACGATTGAAGATTGAGTATTGATGATTGAAGATTGAGGATTCAGTATTGAGGGTTGAGGGCTGTGGACGAGGACTGACAGTGGACGATTGAGGTTTGAGGATTGAGGGTTGACGACTGAGGACTGAGGATAGAGGATTGAGGATGGAGCATCGAGGATTGAAGATTGAGGACTGGGGATTGGGGATTGAAGATTGCGGATTCAGGATTGAGGATTGGGGATTGAGGATATAGGATTAAATATTGATTACTGAGGATTGAGGGTTGAGGACTGAGGACTGAGGATTGAGAATTGAGGATTGAGGATTAAGGATTGAAGATTGAGGATTGGGTATTGAGGATTGAGGATTGAGTATTGAGGATTGAGGATTGAAGATTGAGCATTGATGAGTGAAGATTGCGGATTGATTATTGAGGGTAGAGGTTTGATGACAAGGACTGGGGTTTGAGGATTGAGGTTTGAGGACAGAGGATTGAGGATTGAGGATTGAGAATTGATAATTGAGGATTGAGGATTGAAGATTTAGGATTGGGTATTGAGGATTGAGGATTAGGGATTGAGGATCTAGTATTGGAGATTGATTATTTAGGATTGAAGATAGAGGGCTGAGGATTGAGGATTGAGGATTGAGAATTGAGAATTGAGGATGAGGACTGAGGTTTGAGGATTGAGGTTTGAGGAATGAGGATTGAGGATTGAGGATTGAGGATTGAGGATAGAGGATTGAGTATTGAAGGTTGAGGATTGATGACTGAGGATTGAGGATTGAGGATTGAGGATTGAGGATTGAGGATTGAAGATTGGGTGTTGAGGATTGAGGGCTGAGGATTGAGGATTGAGTATTGACGATTGAGGATGAGGGCTTAGGTTTGAGGTTTGAGGTTTGAGTATTGAATCCTGAGAATTCAGAATATTCTATTGAGTATTGAGAATTGAGGATTGATGGTTGAGTATTGAGGATTGAGTATTGAGGATTGAGGATTGAGTATTGAAGATTGAGGATTGATGACTGAGGATTGAGGATTGAGGATGAGGATTGAGGATTGAGGATTGAAGATTGAGAATTCAGGATTGAAGGTTGAGGATTGAGGAATGAGGATTGAGGATTGAGGATGAGGGCTGATGGTCGAGGGTTGAGGTTTTAGGACTGAGGACAGAGGACTGAGGATTGAGAATTGAGGATTGAGGATTAAGGATTGAAGATTGAGGATTGGGTATTGAGGATTGAAGAATGAGGATCGGGGATTGAGGATTGATGATTGGGGATTGAAGATTGAGTATTGAGGATTGTAGATTGAGTATTTATGATTGAAGATTGAGGATTGAGTATTGAGGGTTGAGGGTTGAGGACGAAGACTGACGGTTGAGGATTGGGGTTTGAGGATTGAGGGTTGAGGACTGAGGACTGAGGATAGAGGATTGAGGATGGAGCATTGAGGATTGAAGACTGAGGACTGGGGATTGAGGATTGAAGATTGAGGATTAAGGATTGAGGATTGGCGGTTGAGGATCTAGGATTGAATATTGATTACCGAGGATTGAAGATTGAGGATTGAGGATTGAGGATTGAGAATTGAGAATTGACGATAAGGACTGAGGGTTGAGGATTGAGGTTTGAGGAATGAGGATTGAGGATTGAGGATTGCGGATTGGGGATTGAAGATTGAGTATTGATGATTGAAGATTGAGGATTGAGGATTGAGGGTTGAGGATTGAGGACGAGGACTGACGGTTGAGGATTGTGGTTTGAGGATTGAGGATTGAGGATTGAGAGTTGAGGATGAGGACTGAGGTTTGAGGATTGAGGTTTGAGGAATGAGGATTGAGGATTGAGGATTGAGGATTGAGGATTGAGGATTAAGTATTGAAGGTTGACGATTGATGACTGAAGTTTAAGGATTGCGGATTGACGATTGAGGATTGAGGATTGAGGGTTGAAGGTTGAGGATTGAAGGTTGAGGATTGACGATTGAGGATTGAGGATTGAGGATGATGGCTGAGGTTTGAGGTTTGAGGTTTGAGTATTGAATCCTGAGAAGTCAGGATGTTCTATTGAGTATTGAGAATTGGGGATTGATGGTTCAGTATTGAGGATTCAGGATTGAGGATAGAGGATTGCGTATTGAAGATTGAGGATTGATGACTGAGGATTGAGGATTGAGGATGAGGATTAAGGATTGAGGATTGAAGATTGAGAATTGAGGATTGAAGGTTGAGGATTGAGGAATGAGGATTGAGGATTGAGGATGAGGGCTGATGGTTAAGGGTTGAGGTTTTAGGACTGAGGACTCAGGACTGAGGATTGAGAATTGAGGATTGAGGATTAAGGATTGACGATTGAGGATTGGGTATTGAGGATTGAAGGATGAGGATTGAGGATTGAGGATTGATGATTGGGGATTGAATATTGAGTATTGACGATTGAAGATTGAGTATTGATGATTGAAGATTGAGGATTCAGTATTGAGGGTTGAGGGCTGTGGACGAGGACTGACAGTGGACGATTGAGGTTTGAGGATTGAGGGTTGACGACTGAGGACTGAGGATAGAGGATTGAGGATGGAGCATCGAGGATTGAAGATTGAGGACTGGGGATTGGGGATTGAAGATTGCGGATTCAGGACTGAGGATTGGGGATTGAGGATATAGGATTAAATATTGATTACTGAGGATTGAAGGTTGAGGATTGAGGATTGAGGATTGAGAATTGAGAATTGAGGATAAGGACTGACGGTTGAGGATTGAGGTTTGAGGAATGAGGATTGAGGATTGAGGATTGAGGATTGAAGATTGAGTATTGATGATTGAAGATTGAGGATTGAGGATTGAGGGTTGAGGATTGAGTATTGATGATTGAGGATTGATGATTGAGGATTGAGGATTGAGGATGAGGATTGAGGATTGAGGATTGAAGATTGAGAATTGAGGATTGAAGGTTGAGGATTGAGGAATGAGGATTGAGGATTGAGGTTGAGGGCTGATGGTTGAGGGTTGAGGTTTTAGGACTGAGGACTGAGGTCTGAGGATTGAGAATTGAGGATTGAGGATTAATGATTGAAGATTGAGGATTGGGTATTGAGGATTGAGGATTGAGTATTGAGGATTGAGGATTGAAGATTGAGCATTGATGAGTGAAGATTGCGGATTGATTATTGAGGGTTGAGGTTTGATGACAAGGACTGACGGTTGAGGATTGAGGTTTGAGGACAGAGGATTGAGGATTGAGGATTGAGAATTGATAATTGAGGATTGAGGATTGAAGATTTAGGATTGGGTATTGAAGATTGAGGATTAGGGATTGAGGATCTAGTATTGGAGATTGATTATTTAGGATTGAAGATAGAGGGTTGAGGATTGAGGATTGAGGATTGAGAATTGAGAATTGAGGATGAGGACTGAGGTTTGAGGATTGAGGTTTGAGGTATGAGGATTGAGGATTGAGGATTGAGGATTGAGGATTGAGGATTGAGTATTGAAGGTTGAGGATTGATGACTGAGGATTGAGGATTGAGGATTGAGGATTGAGGATTGAGGATTGAAGATTGGGTGTTGAGGATTGAGGGTTGAGGATTGAGGATTGATTATTGAGGATTGAGGATGAGGGCTTAGGTTTGAGGTTTGAGGTTTGAGTATTGAATCCTGAGAATTCAGAATATTCTATTGAGTATTGAGAATTGAGAATTGATGGTTGAGTATTGAGGATTGAGGATTGAGGATTGAGGATTGAGTATTGAAGATTGAGGATTGATGATTGAGGATTGAGGATTGAGGATGAGGATTGAGGATTGAGGATTGAAGATTGAGAATTGAGGATTGAAGGTTGAGGATTGAGGAATGAGGATTGAGGATTGAGGATGAGGGCTGATGGTCGAGGGTTGAGGTTTTAGGACTGAGGACAGAGGACTGAGGATTGAGAATTGAGGATTGAGGATTAAGGATTGAAGATTGAGGATTGGGTATTGAGGATTGAAGAGTGAGGATCGAGGATTGAGGATTGATGATTGGGGATTGAAGATTGAGTATTGCGGATTGAAGATTGAGTATTGATGATTGAAGATTGAGGATTGAGGATTGAGGATTGAGGATTGAGGATTGAAGATTGGGTGTTGAGGATTGAGGGTTGAGGATTGAGGATTGATTATTGAGGATTGAGGATGAGGGCTTAGGTTTGAGGTTTGAGGTTTGAGTATTGAATCCTGAGAATTCAGAATATTCTATTGAGTATTGAGAATTGAGGATTGATGGTTGAGTATTGAGGATTGAGGATTGAGGATTGAGGATTGAGTATTGAAGATTGAGGATTGATGATTGAGGATTGAGGATTGAGGATGAGGATTGAGGATTGAGGATTGAAGATTGAGAATTGAGGATTGAAGGTTGAGGATTGAGGAATGAGGATTGAGGATTGAGGATGAGGGCTGATGGTCGAGGGTTGAGGTTTTAGGACTGAGGACAGAGGACTGAGGATTGAGAATTGAGGATTGAGGATTAAGGATTGAAGATTGAGGATTGGGTATTGAGGATTGAAGAATGAGGATCGAGGATTGAGGATTGATGATTGGGGATTGAAGATTGAGTATTGAGGATTGAAGATTGAGTATTGATGATTGAAGATTGAGGATTGAGTATTGAGGGTTGAGGGTTGAGGACGAAGACTGACGGTTGAGGATTGAGGTTTGAGGATTGAGGGTTGAGGACTGAGGACTGAGGATAGAGGATTGAGGATGGAGCATTGAGGATTGAAGACTGAGGACTGGGGATTGAGGATTGAAGATTGAGGATTAAGGATTGAGGATTGGCGATTGAGGATCTAGGATTGAATATTGATTACTGAGGATTGAAGATTGAGGATTGAGGATTGAGGATTGAGAATTGAGAATTGACGATAAGGACTGAGGGTTGAGGATTGAGGTTTGAGGAATGAGGATTGAGGATTGAGGATTGAGGATTGAGGATTGAAGATTGAGTATTGATGATTGAAGATTGAGGATTGAGGATTGAGGGTTGAGGATTGAGGACGTGGACTGACGGTCGAGGATTGTGGTTTGAGGATTGAGGATTGAGGATTGAGAATTGAGGATGTGGACTGAGGTTTGAGGATTGAGGTTTGAGGAATGAGGATTGAGGATTGAGGATTGAGGATTGAGGATTGAGGATTGAGTATTGAAGGTTGAGGATTGATGACTGAAGATTGAGGATTGCGGATTGACGATTGAGGATTGAGGATTGAGGGTTGAAGGTTGAGGATTGAAGGTTGAGGATTGACGATTGAGGATTGAGGATTGAGGATGATGGCTGAGGTTTGAGGTTTGAGGTTTGAGTATTGAATCCTGAGAAGTCAGGATGTTCTATTGAGTATTGAGAATTGGGGATTGATGGTTTAGTATTGAGGATTCAGGATTGAGGATAGAGGATTGAGTATTGAAGATTGAGGATTGATGATTGAGGATTGAGGATTGAGGATGAGGATTAAGGATTGAGGATTGAAGATTGAGAATTGACGATTGAAGGTTGAGGATTGAGGAATGAGTATGGAGGATTGAGGATGAGGGCTGATGGTTGAGGGTTGAGGTTTTAGGACTGAGGACTCAGGACTGAGGATTGAGAATTGAGGATTGAGGATTAAGGATTGACGATTGAGGATTGGGTATTGAGGATTGAAGATTGAGGATTCAGGATTGAGGATTCAGAATTGAGGTTTGAGGACTGAGGACTCAGGACTGAAGATTGAGTATTGAGGATTGAAGGCTGAGGATTAAGGATTGAGGATTGGGGATTGAGGATCTAGGATTGAAAATTGATTATTTGGGATTGAAGATTGAGGATTGATGATTGAGGATTGAGGATTGAGGATTGAGGATTGAGGATCGAGGATTGAGTATTGAAGGTTGAGGATTGATGACTGAGGATTGAGGATTGAGGATTGAGGATAGAGGATTGAGGATTGAAGATTGAGTGTTGAGGATTGAGGGTTGAGGATTGAGGATTGAGTATTGAGGATTGAGGATGAGGGCTTAGGTTTGAGGTTTGAGGTTTGAGTATTGAATCCTGAGAATTCAGAATATTCTATTGAGTATTGAGAATTGAGGATTGATGGTTGAGTATTGAGGATTGAGGATTGAGGATTGAGGATTGAGAATTGAAGATTGAGGATTGATGATTGAGGATTGAGGATTGAGGATGAGGATTGAGGATTGAGGATTGAAGATTGAGAATTGAGGATTGAAGGTTGAGGATTGAGGAATGAGGATTGAGGATTGAGGATGAGGGCTGATGGTCGAGGGTTGAGGTTTTAGGACTGAGGACAGAGGACTGAGGATTGAGAATTGAGGATTGAGGATTAAGGATTGAAGATTGAGGATAGGGTATTGAGGATTGAAGAATGAGGACCGAGGATTGAGGATCGATGATTGGGGATTGAAGATTGAGTATTGAGGATTGAAGATTGAGTATTGATGATTGAAGATTGAGGATTGAGTATTGAGGGTTGAGGGTTGAGGACGAAGACTGACGGTTGAGGATTGAGGTTTGAGGATTGAGGGTTGAGGACTGAGGACTGAGGATAGAGGATTGAGGATGGAGCATTGAGGATTGAAGACTGAGGACTGGGGATTGAGGATTGAAGATTGAGGATTAAGGATTGAGGATTGGCGATTGAGGATCTAGGATTGAATATTGATTACTGAGGATTGAAGATTGAGGATTGAGGATTGAGGATTGAGAATTGAGAATTGACGATAAGGACTGAGGGTTGAGGATTGAGGTTTGAGGAATGAGGATTGAGGATTGAGGATTGAGGATTTAGGATTGAAGATTGAGTATTGATGACTGAAGATTGAGGATTGAGGATTGAGGGTTGAGGATTGAGGACGAGGACTGACGGTTCAGGATTGTGGTTTGAGGATTGAGGATTGAGGATTGAGAATTGAGGATGAGGACTGAGGTTTGAGGATTGAGGTTTGAGGAATGAGGATTGAGGATTGAGGATTGAGTATTGAGGGTTGAGGGCTGAGGACGAGGACTGACAGTGGACGATTGAGGTTTGAGGATTGAGGGTTGAGGACTGAGGACTGAGGATACAGGATTGAGGATGGAGCATCGAGGATTGAAGATTGAGGACAGGGGATTGGGGATTGAAGGTTGCGGATACAGGATTGAGGATTGGGAATTGAGGATATAGGATTAAATATTGATTACTGAGGATTGAAGGTTGAGGATTGAGGATTGAGGATTGAGAATTGAGAGTTGAGGATAAGGACTGAGGGTTGAGGATTGAGGTTTGAGGAATGAGGATTGAGGATTGAGGATTGAGGATTGAAGATTGAGTATTGATGATTGAAGATTGAGGATTGAGGATTGAGGATTGAGGATTGAGAATTGAGAATTGAGGATTAGGACTGAGGGTTGAGGATTGAGGTTTTAGGATTGTGGATTGAGGATTGAGGATTGAGGATTGAGGATTGAGGATTGAGGATTGACGTTTGAGGATTGAGTATAGACGATTGAGAATTGAGGATTGAGTATTGAAGACTGAGTATTGAGGATTGAAGATCGAGGATTGAGGATTGAGGATTCAGGATTGAGGACTGAGGATTGAGGATTGAGGATTGAGCATTGAGGATTGAAGATTGGGGACTGGGGATTGAGGATTGAAGATTGAGGATTAAGGATTGAGGTTTGGGGATTGGGGATCTAGGATTGGAGATTGATTATTGAGGATTCAAAATTGAGGATTAAGGATTGAGGATTGAGGATTGAGGTTTGGGGAATGAGGATTGAGGACTGAGGATTGAGGATTGAAGATTGAGTATTGATGATTGAAGATTCAGGATTGAGGATTGAGGGTTGAGCGTTGAGGACGAGGACTGGCGGTTGAGGATTGTGGTTTGAGGATTGAGGATTGAGGATTGAGAATTGAGGATGAGGACTGAGGTTTGGGGATTGAGGTTTGAGGAATGAGCATTGAGGATTGGGGATTGAGGATTGAGGATTGAGGATTGAGTATTGAAGGTTGAGGATTGACGACTGAGGATGGAGGATTGCGGGTTGACGATTGAGGATGGAGGATTGAGGGTTGAAGGTTTAGTGTTGAGGATTGAAGGTTGAGGATTCACGATTGAGGATTGAGGATTGAGGATGATGGCTGAGGTTTGAGGTTTGAGGTTTGAGTGTTGAATCCGGAGAATTCAGGATGTTCTATTGAGTATTGAGAATTGAGGATTGATGCTTTAGTATTGAGGATTCAGGATTGAGGATTGAGGATTGAGTATTGAAGATTGAGGATTGATGATTGATAATTTAGGATTGAGGATTGAGGATTGAGGATTGAGGAATGAGGACTGAGGATTGAGGATCGAGGATTGAGCATTGAGGATTGAAGATTGAGGACTGGGGATTGAGGGTTGAAGAATGAGGATTGAGGATTGAGGATTGAGGATTGGGGTCTGAGGATTGAGGATTGAGGATTGAGGATTGAGGATCGAAGATTCAGTATTGTGGATTGAAGATTGAGAGTTGAGGATTGAGGATTGAACATTGAGGACTGAGTGTTGATGGTTGAGTGATGAGAATTGATGTTTGTGGATAGAGATTTGAAGATTGCAGATTGAGTATTGGGTATTGAAAATTGAATTGTGGATATTCTGTTGCGGATTGAGGATTGACAACTGATTGTTGAGGACTGAGGGCTGAAGATTGAGGATTCAGGTTTGAGGATTCAGAATTGAGGTTTGAGGACTGAGGATTGAGGTTTGAAGGTTGAGTATTGAGGATTGAAGATTGAGGATTGAGGTTGAGGATTGAGGATTGAGGATGAGGGCTGAGGGTTGAGGATTGAGGTTTGAGGACTGAGGTCTGAGGATTGAGTATAGAGAATTGAGGATTGAGGATTGAGGATTGAAGATTGAGGATTGGGTATTGAGGATTGAAGAATGAGGATTGAGGATTGAGGATTCAGGATTGAGGATTGAAGATTGAGTATTGAGGATTGAAGACTGACGATTGAGGATTGAGGGTTGAGGATTGAGGATTGAGAATTGAGGATTGATGATTGAGTATTGAGGATTGAAGGTTGAGGATTGAGGATTGAGGATTGAGGATTGAGGATTGTGGTTTGAGGATTGAGGATTGAGGATTGAGAATTGAGGATGAGGACTGAGGTTTGAGGATTGAGGTTTGAGGAATGAGGATTGAGGATTGAGGATTGAGTATTGAGGGTTGAGGGCTGAGGACGAGGACTGACAGTGGACGATTGAGGTTTGAGGATTGAGGGTTGAGCACTGAGGACTGAGGATACAGGATTGAGGATGGAGCATCGAGGATTGAAGATTGAGGACAGGGGATTGGGGATTGAAGGTTGCGGATACAGGATTGAGGATTGGGAATTGAGGATATAGGATTAAATATTGATTACTGAGGATTGAAGGTTGAGGATTGAGGATTGAGGATTGAGGTTTGAGGAATGAGGATTGAGGATTGAGGATTGAGGATTGAAGATTGAGTATTGATGATTGAAGATTGAGGATTGAGGATTGAGGATTGAGGATTGAGAATTGAGAATTGAGGATTAGGACTGAGGGTTGAGGATTGAGGTTTTAGGATTGTGGATTGAGGATTGAGGATTGAGGATTGAGGATTGAGGATTGAGGATTGACGTTTGAGGACTGAGTATAGACGATTGAGAATTGAGGATTGAGTATTGAAGACTGAGTATTGAGGATTGAAGATCGAGGATTGAGGATTGAGGATTCAGGATTGAGGACTGAGGATTGAGGATTGAGGATTGAGCATTGAGGATTGAAGATTGGGGACTGGGGATTGAGGATTGAAGATTGAGGATTAAGGATTGAGGTTTGGGGATTGGGGATCTAGGATTGGAGATTGATTATTGAGGATTCAAAATTGAGGATTAAGGATTGAGGATTGAGGATTGAGGTTTGGGGAATGAGGATTGAGGATTGAGGATTGAGGATTGAAGATTGAGTATTGATGATTGAAGATTCAGGATTGAGGATTGAGGGTTGAGCGTTGAGGACGAGGACTGGCGGTTGAGGATTGTGGTTTGAGGATTGAGGATTGAGAATTGAGGATGAGGACTGAGGTTTGGGGATTGAGGTTTGAGGAATGAGCATTGAGGATTGGGGATTGAGGATTGAGGATTGAGGATTGAGTATTGAAGGTTGAGGATTGACGACTGAGGATGGAGGATTGCGGGTTGACGATTGAGGATGGAGGATTGAGGGTTGAAGGTTTAGTGTTGAGGATTGAAGGTTGAGGATTCACGATTGAGGATTGAGGATTGAGGATGATGGCTGAGGTTTGAGGTTTGAGGTTTGAGTGTTGAATCCGGAGAATTCAGGATGTTCTATTGAGTATTGAGAATTGAGGATTGATGCTTTAGTATTGAGGATTCAGGATTGAGGATTGAGGATTGAGTATTGAAGATTGAGGATTGATGATTGATAATTTAGGATTGAGGATTGAGGATTGAGGATTGAGGAATGAGGACTGAGGATTGAGGATCGAGGATTGAGCATTGAGGATTGAAGATTGAGGACTGGGGATTGAGGGTTGAAGAATGAGGATTGAGGATTGAGGATTGAGGATTGGGGTCTGAGGATTGAGGATTGAGAATTGAGGATGAGGACTGAGGTTTGGGGATTGAGATTTGAGGAATGAGGATTGAGGATTGGGGATTGAGGATTGAGGATTGAGTATTCAAGGTTGAGGATTGACGACTGAGGATGGAGGATTGCGGATTGACGATTGAGGATGGAGGATTGAGGGTTGAAGGTTTAGTGTTGAGGATTGAAGGTTGAGGATTCACGATCGAGGATTGAGGATTGAGGATTGGGGACTGGGGATCTAGGATTGGAGATTGATTATTGAGGATTGAAGATTGAGGGTTGAGGATTGAGTATTGAAGATTGAGGATTGATGATTGATAATTTAGGATTGAGGATTGAAGATTGAGTATTGAGGATTGATGATTGAGGATTGAGGATTGACGATTGAGGATTGAGGATTGAGGTTTGAGGATTGACGATGAGGGCTGAGGTTTGAGGATTGAGGTTCGAGGTCTGAGGTCTGAGGGTTGAGAATTGAGAATTGAGGATTGAGCATTGAGGATAGAAGATTGAGGATTGAGGATTGAGGATTGAGTATTGAAGGTTGAGGATTGGTGACTGAGGTTTGAGGATAGCGGATTGACGATTGAGGATTGGGGACTGAGGGTTGAAGGTTGAGTGTTGAGGATTGAAGGTTGAGGATTGACGATTGAGGATTGAGGATTGAGGATTATGACTGAGGTTTGAGGTTTGAGGTTTTAGTATTGAATCCTGAGAATTCAGGATGTTCTATTGAGCATCGAGAATTGAGGATTGATGGTTTAGTATTGAGGATTCACGATTGAGGATTGAGGATTGAGTATTGAAGATTGAGGATTGATGATTGAGGATTTAGGATTGAGGATTGAGGATTGAGGATTGAGGATTGAAAATTGAGTATTGAGGATTGAAGGTTGAGGACAGAGGAATAAGGATTGAGGATTGGGTATTGAGGATTGAAGAATGAGGATTGAGGTTTGAGGACTGAGGCCTGAGGATTGAGGATTGAGAATTGAGGATTGAGGACTGAGGATTGACGATTGAGTATTGAGGACTGAGGATTGACCATTGAGTATTGAAGATTGATGATTGATGCCTGAGGATTGAGGATTGAGGTATGATGATTGCGGATTGAGTATTGAAAATTGGGTATTGAGGATTGTATATTGAGGATTGAGGATTGAGGATTGAGGATTGAAGATTGAGTATTGAGGATTGAAGATTGAGGATTGAGGATTGACGATTGAGGATTGAGGATTGAGGTTTGAGGACTGACGATGAGGGCTGAGGGTTGAGGATTGAGGTTTGAGGTCTGAGGACTGAGGATTGAGGATTGAGAATTGAGGACTGAGGATTGAGGATTGAAGATTGAGGATTGGGTGATGAGGATTGAAGAATGAGGATTGAGGATTGAGGATTCAGGATTGAGGATTGAAGATTGAGTATTGAGGATTGAAGACTGACGATTGAGGATTGAGGGTTGAGGATTGAGGATTGAGAATTGAGGATTGATGATTGAGTATTGAGGATTGAAGGTTGAGGATTGAGGATTGAGGATTCGGGATTGAGGATTGAGGATTGATTATTGAAGATTGAGGATTGAAGATTGAGGATTGAGGATTGAGGATTGAGGATTGAGGACTGAGGATTGAGGATTGAGGATTGAGCATTGAGGATTGAAGATAGAGGACTGGGGATTGAGGATTCAAAATTGAGGATTAAGGATTGAGGATTGAGGATTGAGGTTTGAGGAATGAGGATTGAGGATTGAGGATTGAGGATTGAAGATTGAGTATTGATGATTGAAGATTCAGGATTGAGGATTGAGGGTTGAGCGTTGAGGACGAGGACTGGCGGTTGAGGATTGTGGTTTGAGGATTGAGGATTGAGGATTGAGAATTGAGGATGAGGACTGAGGTTTGGGGATTGAGGTTTGAGGAATGAGCATTGAGGATTGGCGATTGAGGATTGAGGATTGCGGACTGAGTATTGAATGTTGAGGATTGACGACTGAGGATGGAGTATTGCGGATTGACGATTGAGGATGGAGGATTGAGGGTTGAAGGTTTAGTGTTGAGGATTGAAGGTTGAGGATGCACGATTGAGGATTGAGGATTGAGGATGATGGCTGAGGTTTGAGGTTTGAGGTTTGAGTGTTGAATCCGGAGAATTCAGGATGTTCTATTGAGTATTGAGAATTGAGGATTGATGCTTTAGTATTGAGGATTCAGGATTGAGGATTGAGGATTGAGTATTGAAGATTGAGGATTGATGATTGATAATTTAGGATTGAGGATTGAGGATTGAGGATTGAGGATTGAGGACTGAGGATTGAGGATCGAGGATTGAGCATTGAGGATTGAAGATTGAGGACTGGGGATTGAGGGTTGAAGAATGAGGATTGAGGATTGAGGATTGAGGATTGGGGTCTGAGGATTGAGGATTGAGGATTGAGGATTGAGGATTGAAGATTCAGTATTGAGGATTGAAGATTGAGAGTTGAGGATTGAGGATTGAACATTGAGGACTGAGTGTTGATGGTTGAGTGATGAGAATTGATGTTTGTGGATAGAGATTTGAAGATTGCAGATTGAGTATTGGGTATTGAAAATTGAATTGTGGATATTCTGTTGAGGATTGAGGATTGACAACTGATTGTTGAGGACTGAGGGCTGAAGATTGAGGATTCAGGATTGAGGATTCAGAATTGAGGTTTGAGGACTGAGGATTGAGGATTGAAGATTGAGTATTGAGGATTGAAGATTGAGGATTGAGGTTGAGGATTGAGGATTGAGGATGAGGGCTGAGGGTTGAGGATTGAGGTTTGAGGACTGAGGTCTGAGGATTGAGTATAGAGAATTGAGGATTGAGGATTGAGGATTGAAGATTGAGGATTGGGTATTGAGGATTGAAGAATGAGGATTGAGGATTGAGGATTCAGGATTGAGGATTGAAGATTGAGTATTGAGGATTGAAGACTGACGATTGAGGATTGAGGGTTGAGGATTGAGGATTGAGAATTGAGGATTGATGATTGAGTATTGTGTATTGAAGGTTGAGGATTGAGGATTGAGGATTGAGGACTGAGGATTGAGGATTGAGGATTGAGCATTGAGGATTGAAGATTGAGGACTGGGGATTGAGGATTCAAAATTCAGGTTTAAGGATTGAGGATTGAGGATTAAGGTTTGAGGAATGAGGATTGAGTATTGAGGATTGAGGATTGAAGATTGAGTATTGATGATTGAAGATTCAGGATTGAGGATAGAGGGTTGAGTGTTGAGGACGAGGCCTGGCGGTTGAGGATTGTGGTTTGAGGATTGAGGATTGAGGATTGAGAATTGAGGATGAGGACTGAGGTTTGGGGATTGAGATTTGAGGAATGAGGATTGAGGATTGGGGATTGAGGATTGAGGATTGAGTATTGAAGGTTGAGGATTGACGACTGAGGATGGAGGATTGCGGATTGACGATTGAGGATGGAGGATTGAGGGTTGAAGGTTTAGTGTCGAGGATTGAAGGTTGAGGATTCACGATTGAGGATTGAGGATTGAGGATTGGGGACTGGGGATATAGGATTGGAGATTGATTATTGAGGATTGAAGATTGAGGGTTGAGGATTGAGGGTTGAGAATTGAGAATTGAGGATGGGGACTGAGGGTTGAGGATTGAGGTTTGAGATACGAGGATTGAGGTATGAGGATTGTGGACTGAGGATTGACGATTGAGTATTGGAGATTGAGGATTGATGACTGAGGATTGAGGATTGAGGATTGAAGGTTGCGGATTGAGGATTGAAGATTGAGTATTGAGGATTGAATATTGAGGATTGATGATTGAGGATTGAGGATTGAAGGTTGAGTATTGTGGACTGAAGATTGAGGATTGAGGATTGACGATTGAGGATTGAGGATTGAGGTTTGAGGATTGACGATGAGGGCTGAGGGTTGAGGATTGAGGTTTGAGGTCTGAGGACTGAGGATTGAGGATTGAGAATTGAGGATTGAGGATTGAGGATTGAAGATTGAGGATTGGGTATTGAGGATTGAAGGATGAGGATTGAGGATTGAGGATTGAGGATTGGGGACTGAGGATTGAATATTCAGGATTGAGGATTGAGGATTGAGGATTGAGGGTTGAGGATTGAAGATACAGTATTGAGGATCGAAGATTGAGAATTGAGGATTGAGGATTGAACATTGAGGACTGAGTGTTGAGGGTTGAGTGATGAGAATTGATGTCTGTGGATAGAGATTTGAAGATTGCAGATTGGGTATTGAGTATTGAAAACTGTGAATTGAGGATATTATACTGAGGGTTGAGGATTGACAACTGATTGTTGAGGACTGAGGGCTGAAGATTGAGGATTCAGGGTTGCGGGTTCAGAATTGAGGTTTGTGGACTGAGGATTGAGGATTGAAGATTGAGTATTGAGGATTGAAGATTTAGGATTGAGGATTGAGGATTGAGGATTGAGGATTGAAGATTGAGGATTGGGGACTGAGTGTTGAGGGTTGTGTGATGAGAATTGATGTTTGTGGATAGATATTTGAAGATTGCAGATTGAGCATTGAGTATTGAAAGCTGTGAATTGATGATATTCTATTGAGGATTGAGAATTGACAACTGATTGTTGAGGACTGAGGGCTGAAGATTGAGGTTTCAGGATTGAGAATTCAGAATTGAGGATTGAGGACTGAGGACTGAGGATTGAAGATTGAGTATTGAGGATTGAAGATTGAGGATTAAGGATTGAGGATTGGGGTTGAGGATCTAGGATTGAAAATTGATTATTGAGGATTGAAGATTGAGGATTGAGGATTTCGTATTGAGAATTGAGAATTGAGGATAAGGACTGAGGGTTGAGGATTGAGGTTTGAGGATTGAGGATTGAGGATTGAGGATTGAGGATTGAGGATTGAAGATTGAGTATTGATGATTGAAGATTGAGGATTGAGGATTGAGGGTTGAGGATTGAGGACGAGGACTGACAGTTGAGGATTGTGGTTTGAGGATTGAGGATTGAGGATTGAGGATTGAAGATTGAGTATTGATGATTGAAGATTCAGGATTCAGGATTGAGGGTTGAGGGTTGAGGACGAGGCCTGGCGGTTGAGGATTGTGGTTTGAGGATTGAGGATTGAGGATTGAGAATTGAGGATGAGGACTGAGGTTTGGGGATTGAGGTTTGATAAATGAGGATTGAGGATTGGGGATTGAGGATTGAGGATTGAGGATTGAGTATTGAAGGTTGAGGATTGATGACTGAGGATGGATGATTGCGGATTGACGATTGAGGATTGAGAATTGAGTGAAGAAGGTTGAGTGTTGAGGATTGAAGGTTGAGGATTAACGATTGAGGATTGAGGATTGAGGATGATGGCTGAGGTTTGAGGTTTGAGGTTTGAGAATTGAATCCTGAGAATTCAGGATGTTCTATTGAGTATTGAGGATTGAGGATTGATGCTGTAGTATTGAGGATTCAGGATTGAGGATTGAGGATTGAGTATTGAAAATTGAGGATTGATGATTGAGGATTTAGGATTGAGGATTGAGGATTGAGGATTGAGGATTGAGGACTGAGGATTGAGGATTGAGGATTGAGCATTGAGGATTGAAGGTTGAGGACTGGGGATTGAGGATTGAAGATTGAGGATTAAGGATTGAGGATTGGGGACTGGGGATCTAGGATTGGAGATTGATTATTGAGGATTGAAGATTGAGGGTTAAGGATTGAGGGTTGAGAATTGAGAATTGAGGATGGGGACTGAGGATTGAGGATTGTGCATTGAGGATTGAGGATTGAGTATTGAGGATTGAGGTTTGAAGATTGAGTATTGATGATTGAAGATTGCGGATTGATTATTGAGGGTTGAGGATTGATGACGAGGGCTGAGGGTTGAGGATTGAGGACTGAGGGTTGAGGATTGAGGACTGGGCATGAGGATTGAAGATTGAGGACTGGGGATTGAGGATTGAAGATTGAGTATTAAGGATTGAGGATTGGGGTTTGGGGATCTAGGATTGGAGATTGATTATTGAGAATTGGAGCTTGAGGGTTGAGGATTGAGGATTGAGGACTGAGATTTGAGGATGAGGCCTGAGGGTTGAGGATTGAGGTTTGAGGTACGAGGATTGAGGATTGAGGATTGAGGACTGAGGTTTGACGATTGAGTATTGAAGATTGAGGATTGATGACTGAGGATTCAGGATTGAGGATTGATGATTGCGAATTGAGTATTGAAAATTGGGTATTGAGGATTGAATATTGAGGATTGAGGATTGAGGATTGAGGATTGAAGGTTGAGTATTGTGGACTGAAGATTGAGGATTGAGGATTGACGATTGAGGATTGAGGATTGAGGTTTGAGGATTGACGATGAGGGCTGAGGGTTGAGGATTGAGGTTTGAGGTCTGAGGACTGAGGATTGAGGATTGAGAATTGAGGATTAAGGATTGAGGATTGAAGATTGAGGATTGAGTATTGAGGATTGAAGGATGAGGATTGAGGATTGAGTATTGAGGATTGGGGACTGAGGATTGAATATTCAGGATTGAGGATTGAGGATTGAGGATTGTGGATTGAGGATTGAGGATTGAAGATACAGTATTGAGGATCGAAGATTGAGAATTGAGGATTGAGGATTGAACATTGAGGATTGGGGACTGAGTGTTGAGGGTTGTGTGATGAGAATTGATGTTTGTGGATAGAGATTTGAAGATTGCAGATTGAGAATTTAGTTTTGAAAACTGTGAATTGATGATATTGTATTGAGGATTGAGGATTGAAAACTGATTGTTGAGGTCTGAATTCTGAAGATTGAGGACTGAGGATTGAGGATTCAGGATTGAGGTTTGAGGACTGAGGATTGAGGATTGAGGATTGAGGCTTGAGGATTGAGTATTGAGGATTGAAGATTGAGGATTGAGGATCCAGGATGAGGGCTGAAGGTTGAGGATTGAGGTTTGAGGACTGAGGACTGAGGATTGAGGGTTGAGAATTAAGGATTGAGGATTGAGGATTGAAGATTGAGCATTGATAATTGAGTATTGAGGATTGAAGGTGGAGGACTGAGGAATAAGGATTGAGGATTGAGGATGAGGTCTGAGGGTTGAGGATTGAGGTTTGAGGAGTGAGGACCGAGGATTGAGGATTGAGAATTGAGGATTGAGGATTGAGGATTGAAGATTGAGGATTGGGTATTGAGGATTGAAGAATGAGGATTGAGGAATGAGGATTGAATATTCAGGATTGAGGATTGAGGATTGAGGATTGAGGATTGAGGATTGAGGATTGAAGATACAGTATTGAGGATCGAAGATTGAGAATTGAGGATTGAGGATTGAACATTGAGGACTGAGTGTTGAGGGTTGAGTGATGAGAGTTGATGTCTGTGGATAGAGATTTGAAGATTGCAGATTGGGTATTGAGTATTGAAAACTGTGAATTGAGGATATTATACTGAGGATTGAGGATTGACAACTGATTGTTGAGGACTGAGGGCTGAAGATTGAGGATTCAGGGTTGAGGATTCAGAATTGAGGTTTGAGGACTGAGGATTGAGGATTGAAGATTGAAGATTGAGTATTGAGGATTGAAGGTTGAGGATTGAGGATTGAGGATTGAGGATTGAGGATTGAGGATTGAGAATTGAGGATTGAGGATTGAGGATCGAAGATTGAGGATTGGGTATTGAGGATTGAAGAATGAGGATTGAGGGTTGGGGATTGAGGATTGAGGATTGAAGGTTGAGTATTGAGGATTGAAGATTGAGGATTGATGATTGAGGATTAAGGATTGGGTATTGAAGGTTGAGGATTGATGATTGGGTGTTGATGATTGAGGATTGAGGATTGAAGATTGAGTATTGAGGATTGAAGGTTGAGGATTGAGGACTGAGGATTGAGGGTTGAGGATTGAGGATTGAGAATTGAGGATTGAGGATTGAGGATTGAAGATTGAGGATTGGGTATTGAGGATTGTAGAATGAGGATTGAGGATTGAGGATTGAGGATTGAGGATTGAAGGCTGAGTATTGAGGATTGAAGATTGAGGATTGATGATTGAGGATTAAGGATTGGGTATTGAAGGTTGAGGATTGATGATTGGGGACTGATGATTGAGGATTGAGGAGTGAGTATTGAGGACTGAGGATTGAAGATTGAGGATTGAGGATTGAGGATTAAAGATTGAGTATTCAGGATTGAAGATTGAGAATTGAGGATTGAGGATTGAACATTGAGGACTGAGTGTTGAGGGTTGAGTGATGAGAAGTGATGTTTGTGGATAGATATTAGAGGATTGCAGATTGAGTATTGTGTATTGAAAACTGTGAATTGAGGATATCCTATTGAGGATTGAGGATTGTCAACTGATTGTTGAGGACTGAGGGCTGACGATTGAGGATTCAGGATTGTGGATTCAGAATTGAGGTTTAAGGAGTGAGGATTGAGGATTGAAGATTGATTATTGAGGATTGAGGATTGAGAATTGAGGATTGTGGATTAAGGATTGAAGATTGAGGATTGGGTTTTGAGGATTGAAGAATGAGGATTGAGGATTGAGGATTGAGGATTGAGGATTGAAGATTGAGTATTGAGGATTGAAGATTGAAGATTGAGGATTGAGGATTGAGGATTGAGTATTGAGGATTGAGGATTGAGGATTAAAGGTTGAGTATTGACGATTGAAGATTGAGGATTGTGGATTGAAGATTGAGTATTGAGGATTGAAGATTGAGGATTGAGGATTGAGGATTGAGAATTGACGATGAGGTCTGAGGGTTGAGGATTGAGGTTTGAGGACTGAGGACTGAGGATTGAGGATTGAGAATTGAGGATTGAGGATTGAGGATTGAGGATTGAAGATTGAGGATTGAGGATTGAGGATTGAGGATTGAGGATTGAGTATTCAGGATTGAGGATTGAGGATTGTAGATTGAGGATTGAGGATTGAGTATTGAGGACTGAGGGTTGAAGATTGAGGATTGATGATTGAGGATTAAAGATTGAGTATTGAGGATTGAAGGTTGAGAATTGAGGATTGAGGATTGAACATTGAGGACTGAGTGTTGAGGGTTGAGTAATGAGAATTGATGTTTGTGGATAGAGATTTGAAGATTGCAGATTGAGTATTGTGTATTGAAAACTGTGAATTGAGGATATTCTATTGAGGATTGAGGATTGTTACCTGATTGTTGAGGACTGGGAGCTGAAGATTGAGGATTCAGTGTTGAGGATTCAGAATTGAGGTTTGAGGACTGAGGATTGAGGATGGAGGATCGAAGATTGAGTATTGAGGATTGAAGATTGAGGGTTGAAGGTTGAGTGTTGAGGATTGAAGGTTGAGGATTGACGATTGAGGATTGAGGATTGAGGATGATGGCTGAGGTTTGAGGTTTGAGGTTTGAGGTTTGAGTATTGAATCCTGAGAATTCAGGATGTTCTATTGAGTATTGAGAATTGAGGATTGATGGTTTAGTATTGAGCATTCAGGATTGAGGATTGAGGATTGAGTATTGAAGATTGAGGATTGATGGTTGAGGATTTAGAATTGAGGATTGAGGATTGAGGATTGAGGATTGAAAATTGAGTATTGAGGGTTGAAGATTGAGGACTGAGGAATAAGGATTGAGGATTGAGGATTGAGGATTGAAGATTGAGGATTGGGTATTGAGGATTGAAGAATGAGGATTGAGGAATGAGGATTGAGGATTGAGGATTGAAGACTGAGTATTGAGGATTGAAGATTGAGTATTGAGGATTGAGGATTGAGGATTGAGGATTGAGGATTGAGGATTGAAGATTGAGGATTGGGGACTGAGTGTTGAGGGTTGAGTGATGAGAATTAATGTTTGTGGATAGAGATTTGAAGATTGCAGATTGAGTATCGAGTATTGAAAACTGTGAATTGAGGATATTCTATTGAGGATTGAGGATTGACAATTGATTGTCGAGGACTGAGGGCTGAAGATTGAGGATTAATGATTGAGGATTCAGAATTGTGGTTTGAGGACTGAGGATAGAGGATTGAAGATTGAGTATTGAGGATTGAAGATTGAGGATTGAGGACTGAGGATGGAGGATTGAAGAGAGAGGACTGAGTGTTGAGGATTGAGTGTTGAGAATTGATGTTTGAGGGTTGAGGTTTGATTATTAATTTTTGTGGATTGAGTATTGAACGATGAGAATTCAGGGTATTCTGTTGAGTATTGAGAATTGAGGATTGATTGTTGAATATTGAGGATTGATGGTTGAGGGTTTTGTGATGAATATTGAGGATTGAGGATTGAGGATTGAGGATTGAGGATTGAGGATTGAGGATTGAAGATTGAGTATTGAGGATTGAAGGTTGAGGATTGAGGACTGAGGATTGAGGGTTGAGGATTGAGGATTGAGAATTGAGGATTGAGGATTGAGGATTGAAGATTGAGGATTGGGTATTGAGGATTGTAGAATGAGGATTGAGGATTGAGGATTGAGGATTGAGGATTGAAGGCTGAGTATTGAGGATTGAAGATTGAGGATTGATGATTGAGGATTAAGGATTGGGTATTGAAGGTTGAGGATTGATGATTGGGGACTGATGATTGAGGATTGAGGAGTGAGTATTGAGGACTGAGGATTGAAGATTGAGGATTGAGGATTGAGGATTAAAGATTGAGTATTCAGGATTGAAGATTGAGAATTGAGGATTGAGGATTGAACATTGAGGACTGAGTGTTGAGGGTTGAGTGATGAGAAGTGATGTTTGTGGATAGATATTAGAGGATTGCAGATTGAGTATTGTGTATTGAAAACTGTGAATTGAGGATATCCTATTGAGGATTGATGATTTTCAACAGATTGTTGAGGACTGAGGGCTGACGATTGAGGATTCAGGATTGTGGATTCAGAATTGAGGTTTGAGGAGTGAGGATTGAGGATTGAAGATTGATTATTGAGGATTGAGGATTGAGAACTGAGGATTGTGGATTAAGGATTGAAGATTGAGGATTGGGTTTTGAGGATTGAAGAATGAGGATTGAGGATTGAGGATTGAGGATTGAGGATTGAAGATTGAGTATTGAGGATTGAAGATTGAAGATTGAGGATTGAGGATTGAGGATTGAGTATTGAGGATTGAGGATTGAGGATTAAAGATTGAGTATTGACGATTGAAGATTGAGGATTGTGGATTGAAGATTGAGTATTGAGGATTGAAGATTGAGGATTGAGGATTGAGGATTGAGGATTGAGGATTGAGGATTGAGGATTGAAGATTGAGGATTGGGGACTGAGTGTTGAGGGTTGAGTGATGAGAATTAATGTTTGTGGATAGAGATTTGAAGATTGCAGATTGAGTATCGAGTATTGAAAGCTGTGAATTGAGGATATTCTATTGAGGATTGAGGATTGACAATTGATTGTCGAGGACTGAGGGCTGAAGATTGAGGATTAATGATTGAGGATTCAGAATTGTGGTTTGAGGACTGAGGATAGAGGATTGAAGATTGAGTATTGAGGATTGAAGATTGAGGATTGAGGACTGAGGATGGAGGATTGAAGAGAGAGGACTGAGTGTTGAGGATTGAGTGTTGAGAATTGATGTTTGAGGGTTGAGATTTGATTATTAATTTTTGTGGATTGAGTATTGAACGATGAGAATTCAGGGTATTCTGTTGAGTATTGAGAATTGAGGATTGATTGTTGAATATTGAGGATTGATGGTTGAGGGTTTTGTGATGAATATTGAGGATTGAGGATTGAGGATTGAGGATTGAGGATTGAGGATTGAGGATTGAAGATTGAGTATTGAGGATTGAAGGTTGAGGATTGAGGACTGAGGATTGAGGGTTGAGGATTGAGGATTGAGAATTGAGGATTGAGGATTGAGGATTGAAGATTGAGGATTGGGTATTGAGGATTGTAGAATGAGGATTGATGATTGAGGATTGAGGATTGAGGATTGAAGGTTGAGTATTGAGGATTGAAGATTGAGGATTGATGATTGAGGATTAAGGATTGGGTATTGAAGGTTGAGGATTGATGATTGGGGACTGATGATTGAGGATTGAGGAGTGAGTATTGAGGACTGAGGATTGAAGATTGAGGATTGAGGATTGAGGATTAAAGATTGAGTATTCAGGATTGAAGATTGAGAATTGAGGATTGAGGATTGAACATTGAGGACTGAGTGTTGAGGGTTGAGTGATGAGAAGTGATGTTTGTGGATAGATATTAGAGGATTGCAGATTGAGTATTGTGTATTGAAAACTGTGAATTGAGGATATCCTATTGAGGATTGAGGATTGTCAACTGATTGTTGAGGACTGAGGGCTGACGATTGAGGATTCAGGATTGTGGATTCAGAATTGAGGTTTGAGGAGTGAGGATTGAGGATTGAAGATTGATTATTGAGGATTGAGGATTGAGAATTGAGGATTGTGGATTAAGGATTGAAGATTGAGGATTGGGTTTTGAGGATTGAAGAATGAGGATTGGGGATTGAGGATTGAGGATTGAGGATTGAAGATTGAGTATTGACGATTGAAGATTGAGGATTGTGGATTGAAGATTGAGTATTGAGGATTGAAGATTGAGGATTGAGGATTGAGGATTGAGAATTGACGATGAGGTCTGAGGGTTGAGGATTGAGGTTTGAGGACTGAGGACTGAGGATTGAGGATTGAGAATTGAGGATTGAGGATTGAGGATTGAGGATTGAAGATTGAGGATTGAGGATTGAGGATTGAGGATTGAGGATTGAGTATTCAGGATTGAGGATTGAGGATTGTAGATTGAGGATTGAGGATTGTAGATTGAGGATTGAGGATTGATGATTAAAGATTGAGTGCTGAGGATTGAAGATTGAGGATTGATGATTGGGGATTGAGGATTGAGGATTGAGGATTGAGGATTGAGTATTGAAGGCTGAGGATTGATGATTGAGGATTGAGGATTGAGGGTTGTGGATTGAGGACGATGACTGAGTGTTGAGTATTGATGTTTGAGGTCTGATGATCGAGGATTGAGGATTGAGAATTGAGGATTGAGAATAGATGATTGAGGATTGAGGATTGAAGAGTGAGGATTGGGTATTGAGGATTGAAGAATGAGGATTGAGGATTGAGGATTGAGGATTGAGGATTGAAAATTGAGTATTGAGGGTTGAAGATTGAGGACTGAGGAATAAGGATTGAGGATTGAGGATTGAGGATTGAAGATTGAGGATTGGGTATTGAGGATTGAAGAATGAGGATTGAGGAATGAGGATTGAGGATTGAGGATTGAAGACTGAGTATTGAGGATTGAAGATTGAGGATTGCGGATTGAGGATTGAAGATTGAGGATTGAGGATTGAGGATTGAAGATTGAGGATTGGGGACTGAGTGTTGAGGGTTGAGTGATGAGAATTAATGTTTGTGGATAGAGATTTGAAGATTGCAGATTGAGTATCGAGTATTGAAAACTGTGAATTGAGGATATTCTATTGAGGATTGAGGATTGACAATTGATTGTCGAGGACTGAGGGCTGAAGATTGAGGATTAAGGATTGAGGATTCAGAATAGTGGTTTGAGGACTGAGGATAGAGGATTGAAGATTGAGTATTGAGGATTGAAGATTGAGGATTGAGGACTGAGGATGGAGGATTGAAGAGAGAGGACTGAGTGTTGAGGATTGAGTGTTGAGAATTGATGTTTGAGGGTTGAGATTTGATTATTAATTTTTGTGGATTGAGTATTGAACGATGAGAATTCAGGGTATTCTGTTGAGTATTGAGAATTGAGGATTGATTGTTGAATATTGAGGATTGATGGTTGAGGGTTTTGTGATGAATATTGAGGATTGAGGATTGAGGATTGAGGATTGAGGATTGAGGATTGAGGATTGAGGATTGAGTATTGAGGATTGAAGGTTGAGGATTGAGGACTGAGGATTGAGGGTTGAGGATTGAGGATTGAGAATTGAGGATTGAGGATTGAGGATTGAAGATTGAGGATTGGGTATTGAGGATTGTAGAATGAGGATTGAGGATTGAGGATTGAGGATTGAGGATTGAGGATTGAAGGCTGAGTATTGAGGATTGAAGATTGAGGATTGATGATTGAGGATTAAGGATTGGGTATTGAAGGTTGAGGATTGATGATTGGGGACTGATGATTGAGGATTGAGGAGTGAGTATTGAGGACTGAGGATTGAAGATTGAGGATTGAGGATTGAGGATTAAAGATTGAGTATTCAGGATTGAAGATTGAGAATTGAGGATTGAGGATTGAACATTGAGGACTGAGTGTTGAGGGTTGAGTGATAAGAAGTGATGTTTGTGGATAGATATTAGAGGATTGCAGATTGAGTATTGTGTATTGAAAACTGTGAATTGAGGATATCCTATTGAGGATTGATGATTGTCAACAGATTGTTGAGGACTGAGGGCTGACGATTGAGGATTCAGGATTGTGGATTCAGAATTGAGGTTTGATGAGTGAGGATTGAGGATTGAAGATTGATTATTGAGGATTGAGGATTGAGAATTGAGGATTGTGGATTAAGGATTGAAGATTGAGGATTGGGTTTTGAGGATTGAAGAATGAGGATTGAGGATTGAGGATTGAGGATTGAGGATTGAAGATTGAGTATTGAGGATTGGAGATTGAAGATTGAGGATTGAGGATTGAGGATTGAGTATTGAGGATTGAGGATTGAGGATTAAAGATTGAGTATTGACGATTGAAGATTGAGGATTGTGGATTGAAGATTGAGTATTGAGGATTGAAGATTGAGGATTGAGGATTGAGGATTGAGAATTGACGATGAGGTCTGAGGGTTGAGGATTGAGGTTTGAGGACTGAGGACTGAGGATTGAGGATTGAGAATTGAGGATTGAGGATTGAGGATTGAGGATTGAAGATTGAGGATTGAGGATTGAGGATTGAGGGTTGAGGATTGAGTATTCAGGATTGAGGATTGAGGATTGTAGATTGAGGATTGAGGATTGTAGATTGAGGATTGAGGATTGATGATTAAAGATTGAGTGCTGAGGATTGAAGATTGAGGATTGATGATTGGGGATTGAGGATTGAGGATTGAGGATTGAGGATTGAGTATTGAAGGCTGAGGATTGATGATTGAGGATTGAGGATTGAGGATTGAGGATTGAGTATTGAGGACTGAGGGTTGAAGATTGAGGATTGATGATTGAGGATTAAAGATTGAGTATTGAGGATTGAAGGTTGAGAATTGAGGATTGAGGATTGAACATTGAGGACTGAGTGTTGAGGGTTGAGTAATGAGAATTGATGTTTGTGGATAGAGATTTGAAGGTTGCAGATTGAGTACTGTGTATTGAAAACTGTGAATTGTGGATATTCTATTGAGGATTGAGGACTGTCACCTGATTGTTGAGGACTGAGGGCTGAAGATTGAGGATTCAGGATTGAGGATTCGGAATTGAGGTTTGAGGACTGAGGATTGAGGATTGAGGATTGAAGATTGAGTATTGAGGATTGAAGATTGAGGATTGATGACTGAGAATTGAGGATTGAGGATTGAGGATTGAGGATTGAGTATTGAAGGCTGAGGATTGATGATTGAGGATTGAGGATTGAGGATTGAGGATTGAGTATTGAGGACTGAGGGTTGAAGATTGAGGATTGATGATTGAGGATTAAAGATTGAGTATTGAGGATTGAAGGTTGAGAATTGAGGATTGAGGATTGAACATTGAGGACTGAGTGTTGAGGGTTGAGTAATGAGAATTGATGTTTGTGGATAGAGATTTGAAGGTTGCAGATTGAGTACTGTGTATTGAAAACTGTGAATTGAGGATATTCTATTGAGGATTGAGGACTGTCACCTGATTGTTGAGGACTGAGGGCTGAAGATTGAGGATTCAGGATTGAGGATTCGGAATTGAGGTTTGAGGACTGAGGATTGAGGATTGAGGATTGAAGATTGAGTATTGAGGATTGAAGATTGAGGATTGATGACTGAGAATTGAGGATTGAGGATGAGGGCAGAGGGTTGAGGATTGAGGTTTAAGGACTGAGGACTGAGGATTGAGGATTGAGAATTGAGGATTGAGGATTGAGGATTGAAGATTGAGGATTGGGTATTGAGGATTGAAGAATGAGGATTGAGGATTGAGGATTGAGGGTTGTGGATTGAGGACGATGACTGAGTGTTGAGTATTGATGTTTGAGGTCTGATGATCGAGGATTGAGGATTGAGAATTGAGGATTGAGAATTGATGATTGAGGATTGAGGATTGAAGATTGAGGATTGGGTATTGAGGATTGAAGAATGAGGATTGAGGATTGAGGATTGAGGATTGAGACTTGAAGGTTGAGTATTGAGGATTGAGGGTTGTGGATTGAGGACGAGGACTGAGGGTTGAGTATTGATGTTTGAGGTCTGAGGATTGAGGATTGAGGATTGAGAATTGAAGATTGAAGATTGAGTAATGAGGATAGAAGGTTGAGGATTGAGGGTTGTAGATTGAAGATTGAGGGCTTAGTGTTGAGGGTTGAGTGATGGGAATTGATGTTTGTGGATTGAGATTTGAAGATTGAAGAATGGGGATTGAGTATTGAAAACTGTGAATTGAGGATATTCTATTGAGGATTGAGTATTGACAATTGATTGTTGAGGACTGAGGGCTAAAGATTGAGGATTCAGGATTGAGGATTCGGGATTGAGGTTTAAGGACAGAGGATTGAGGGTTGAGGATTGAGGATTGAGGATTGAGTATTGAAGGCTGAGGATTGATGATTGAGGATTGAGGATTGAGGATTGAGGATTGAGGATTGAGGATTGAGTATTGAGGACTGAGGGTTGAAGATTGAGGACTGAGGAATAAGGATTGAGGATTGAGGATTGAGGATTGAAGATTGAGGATTGGGTATTGAGGATTGAAGAATGAGGATTGAGGAATGAGGATTGAGGATTGAGGATTGAAGACTGAGTATTGAGGATTGAAGATTGAGGATTGCGGATTGAGGATTGAGGATTGAGGATTGAGGATTGAGGATTGAAGATTGAGGATTGGGGACTGAGTGTTGAGGGTTGAGTGATGAGAATTAATGTTTGTGGATAGAGATTTGAAGATTGCAGATTGAGTATCGAGTATTGAAAACTGTGAATTGAGGATATTCTATTGAGGATTGAGGATTGACAATTGATTGTCGAGGACTGAGGGCTGAAGATTGAGGATTAAGGATTGAGGATTCAGAATAGTGGTTTGAGGACTGAGGATAGAGGATTGAAGATTGAGTATTGAGGATTGAAGATTGAGGATTGAGGACTGAGGATGGAGGATTGAAGAGAGAGGACTGAGTGTTGAGGATTGAGTGTTGAGAATTGATGTTTGAGGGTTGAGATTTGATTATTAATTTTTGTGGATTGAGTATTGAACGATGAGAATTCAGGGTATTCTGTTGAGTATTGAGAATTGAGGATTGATTGTTGAATATTGAGGATTGATGGTTGAGGGTTTTGTGATGAATATTGAGGATTGAGGATTGAGGATTGAGGATTGAGGATTGAGGATTGAGGATTGAGTATTGAGGATTGAAGGTTGAGGATTGAGGACTGAGGATTGAGTGTTGAGGATTGAGGATTGAGAATTGAGGATTGAGGATTGAGGATTGAAGATTGAGGATTGGGTATTGAGGATTGTAGAATGAGGATTGAGGATTGAGGATTGAGGATTGAGGATTGAAGGCTGAGTATTGAGGATTGAAGATTGAGGATTGATGATTGAGGATTAAGGATTGGGTATTGAAGGTTGAGGATTGATGATTGGGGACTGATGATTGAGGATTGAGGAGTGAGTATTGAGGACTGAGGATTGAAGATTGAGGATTGAGGATTGAGGATTAAAGATTGAGTATTCAGGATTGAAGATTGAGAATTGAGGATTGAGGATTGAACATTGAGGACTGAGTGTTGAGGGTTGAGTGATGAGAAGTGATGTTTGTGGATAGATATTAGAGGATTGCAGATTGAGTATTGTGTATTGAAAACTGTGAATTGAGGATATCCTATTGAGGATTGATGATTTTCAACAGATTGTTGAGGACTGAGGGCTGACGATTGAGGATTCAGGATTGTGGATTCAGAATTGAGGTTTGAGGAGTGAGGATTGAGGATTGAAGATTGATTATTGAGGATTGAGGATTGAGAATTGAGGATTGTGGATTAAGGATTGAAGATTGAGGATTGGGTTTTGAGGATTGAAGAATGAGGATTGAGGATTGAGGATTGAGGATTGAGGATTGAAGATTGAGTATTGAGGATTGAAGATTGAAGATTGAGGATTGAGGATTGAGGATTGAGTATTGAGGATTGAGGATTGAGGATTAAAGATTGAGTATTGACGATTGAAGATTGAGGATTGTGGATTGAAGATTGAGTATTGAGGATTGAAGATTGAGGATTGAGGATTGAGGATTGAGGATTGAGGATTGAGGATTGAGGATTGAAGATTGAGGATTGGGGACTGAGTGTTGAGGGTTGAGTGATGAGAATTAATGTTTGTGGATAGAGATTTGAAGATTGCAGATTGAGTATCGAGTATTGAAAGCTGTGAATTGAGGATATTCTATTGAGGATTGAGGATTGACAATTGATTGTCGAGGACTGAGGGCTGAAGATTGAGGATTAATGATTGAGGATTCAGAATTGTGGTTTGAGGACTGAGGATAGAGGATTGAAGATTGAGTATTGAGGATTGAAGATTGAGGATTGAGGACTGAGGATGGAGGATTGAAGAGAGAGGACTGAGTGTTGAGGATTGAGTGTTGAGAATTGATGTTTGAGGGTTGAGATTTGATTATTAATTTTTGTGGATTGAGTATTGAACGATGAGAATTCAGGGTATTCTGTTGAGTATTGAGAATTGAGGATTGATTGTTGAATATTGAGGATTGATGGTTGAGGGTTTTGTGATGAATATTGAGGATTGAGGATTGAGGATTGAGGATTGAGGATTGAGGATTGAGGATTGAAGATTGAGTATTGAGGATTGAAGGTTGAGGATTGAGGACTGAGGATTGAGGGTTGAGGATTGAGGATTGAGAATTGAGGATTGAGGATTGAGGATTGAAGATTGAGGATTGGGTATTGAGGATTGTAGAATGAGGATTGATGATTGAGGATTGAGGATTGAGGATTGAAGGTTGAGTATTGAGGATTGAAGATTGAGGATTGATGATTGAGGATTAAGGATTGGGTATTGAAGGTTGAGGATTGATGATTGGGGACTGATGATTGAGGATTGAGGAGTGAGTATTGAGGACTGAGGATTGAAGATTGAGGATTGAGGATTGAGGATTAAAGATTGAGTATTCAGGATTGAAGATTGAGAATTGAGGATTGAGGATTGAACATTGAGGACTGAGTGTTGAGGGTTGAGTGATGAGAAGTGATGTTTGTGGATAGATATTAGAGGATTGCAGATTGAGTATTGTGTATTGAAAACTGTGAATTGAGGATATCCTATTGAGGATTGAGGATTGTCAACTGATTGTTGAGGACTGAGGGCTGACGATTGAGGATTCAGGATTGTGGATTCAGAATTGAGGTTTGAGGAGTGAGGATTGAGGATTGAAGATTGATTATTGAGGATTGAGGATTGAGAATTGAGGATTGTGGATTAAGGATTGAAGATTGAGGATTGGGTTTTGAGGATTGAAGAATGAGGATTGGGGATTGAGGATTGAGGATTGAGGATTGAAGATTGAGTATTGACGATTGAAGATTGAGGATTGTGGATTGAAGATTGAGTATTGAGGATTGAAGATTGAGGATTGAGGATTGAGGATTGAGAATTGACGATGAGGTCTGAGGGTTGAGGATTGAGGTTTGAGGACTGAGGACTGAGGATTGAGGATTGAGAATTGAGGATTGAGGATTGAGGATTGAGGATTGAAGATTGAGGATTGAGGATTGAGGATTGAGGATTGAGGATTGAGTATTCAGGATTGAGGATTGAGGATTGTAGATTGAGGATTGAGGATTGTAGATTGAGGATTGAGGATTGATGATTAAAGATTGAGTGCTGAGGATTGAAGATTGAGGATTGATGATTGGGGATTGAGGATTGAGGATTGAGGATTGAGGATTGAGTATTGAAGGCTGAGGATTGATGATTGAGGATTGAGGATTGAGGGTTGTGGATTGAGGACGATGACTGAGTGTTGAGTATTGATGTTTGAGGTCTGATGATCGAGGATTGAGGATTGAGAATTGAGGATTGAGAATTGATGATTGAGGATTGAGGATTGAAGAGTGAGGATTGGGTATTGAGGATTGAAGAATGAGGATTGAGGATTGAGGATTGAGGATTGAGGATTGAAAATTGAGTATTGAGGGTTGAAGATTGAGGACTGAGGAATAAGGATTGAGGATTGAGGATTGAGGATTGAAGATTGAGGATTGGGTATTGAGGATTGAAGAATGAGGATTGAGGAATGAGGATTGAGGATTGAGGACTGAAGACTGAGTATTGAGGATTGAAGATTGAGGATTGCGGATTGAGGATTGAGGATTGAGGATTGAGGATTGAGGATTGAAGATTGAGGATTGGGGACTGAGTGTTGAGGGTTGAGTGATGAGAATTAATGTTTGTGGATAGAGATTTGAAGATTGCAGATTGAGTATCGAGTATTGAAAACTGTGAATTGAGGATATTCTATTGAGGATTGAGGATTGACAATTGATTGTCGAGGACCGAGGGCTGAAGATTGAGGATTAAGGATTGAGGATTCAGAATAGTGGTTTGAGGACTGACGATAGAGGATTGAAGATTGAGTATTGAGGATTGAAGATTGAGGATTGAGGACTGAGGATGGAGGATTGAAGAGAGAGGACTGAGTGTTGAGGATTGAGTGTTGAGAATTGATGTTTGAGGGTTGAGATTTGATTATTAATTTTTGTGGATTGAGTATTGAACGATGAGAATTCAGGGTATTCTGTTGAGTATTGAGAATTGAGGATTGATTGTTGAATATTGAGGATTGATGGTTGAGGGTTTTGTGATGAATATTGAGGATTGAGGATTGAGGATTGAGGATTGAGGATTGAGGATTGAGGATTGAGGATTGAGTATTGAGGATTGAAGGTTGAGGATTGAGGACTGAGGATTGAGGGTTGAGGATTGAGGATTGAGAATTGAGGATTGAGGATTGAGGATTGAAGATTGAGGATTGGGTATTGAGGATTGTAGAATGAGGATTGAGGATTGAGGATTGAGGATTGAGGATTGAGGATTGAAGGCTGAGTATTGAGGATTGAAGATTGAGGATTGATGATTGAGGATTAAGGATTGGGTATTGAAGGTTGAGGATTGATGATTGGAGACTGATGATTGAGGATTGAGGAGTGAGTATTGAGGACTGAGGATTGAAGATTGAGGATTGAGGATTGAGGATTAAAGATTGAGTATTCAGGATTGAAGATTGAGAATTGAGGATTGAGGATTGAACATTGAGGACTGAGTGTTGAGGGTTGAGTGATAAGAAGTGATGTTTGTGGATAGATATTAGAGGATTGCAGATTGAGTATTGTGTATTGAAAACTGTGAATTGAGGATATCCTATTGAGGATTGATGATTGTCAACAGATTGTTGAGGACTGAGGGCTGACGATTGAGGATTCAGGATTGTGGATTCAGAATTGAGGTTTGATGAGTGAGGATTGAGGATTGAAGATTGATTATTGAGGATTGAGGATTGAGAATTGAGGATTGTGGATTAAGGATTGAAGATTGAGGATTGGGTTTTGAGGATTGAAGAATGAGGATTGAGGATTGAGGATTGAGGATTGAGGATTGAAGATTGAGTATTGAGGATTGAAGATTGAAGATTGAGGATTGAGGATTGAGGATTGAGTATTGAGGATTGAGGATTGAGGATTAAAGATTGAGTATTGACGATTGAAGATTGAGGATTGTGGATTGAAGATTGAGTATTGAGGATTGAAGATTGAGGATTGAGGATTGAGGATTGAGAATTGACGATGAGGTCCGAGGGTTGAGGATTGAGGTTTGAGGACTGAGGACTGAGGATTGAGGATTGAGAATTGAGGATTGAGGATTGAGGATTGAGGATTGAAGATTGAGGATTGAGGATTGAGGATTGAGGATTGAGGATTGAGTATTCAGGATTGAGGATTGAGGATTGTAGATTGAGGATTGAGGATTGTAGATTGAGGATTGAGGATTGATGATTAAAGATTGAGTGCTGAGGATTGAAGATTGAGGATTGATGATTGGGGATTGAGGATTGAGGATTGAGGATTGAGGATTGAGTATTGAAGGCTGAGGATTGATGATTGAGGATTGAGGATTGAGGATTGAGGATTGAGTATTGAGGACTGAGGGTTGAAGATTGAGGATTGATGATTGAGGATTAAAGATTGAGTATTGAGGATTGAAGGTTGAGAATTGAGGATTGAGGATTGAACATTGAGGACTGAGTGTTGAGGGTTGAGTAATGAGAATTGATGTTTGTGGATAGAGATTTGAAGGTTGCAGATTGAGTACTGTGTATTGAAAACTGTGAATTGTGGATATTCTATTGAGGATTGAGGACTGTCACCTGATTGTTGAGGACTGAGGGCTGAAGATTGAGGATTCAGGATTGAGGATTCGGAATTGAGGTTTGAGGACTGAGGATTGAGGATTGAGGATTGAAGATTGAGTATTGAGGATTGAAGATTGAGGATTGATGACTGAGAATTGAGGATTGAGGATTGAGGATTGAGGATTGAGTATTGAAGGCTGAGGATTGATGATTGAGGATTGAGGATTGAGGATTGAGGATTGAGTATTGAGGACTGAGGGTTGAAGATTGAGGATTGATGATTGAGGATTAAAGATTGAGTATTGAGGATTGAAGGTTGAGAATTGAGGATTGAGGATTGAACATTGAGGACTGAGTGTTGAGGGTTGAGTAATGAGAATTGATGTTTGTGGATAGAGATTTGAAGGTTGCAGATTGAGTACTGTGTATTGAAAACTGTGAATTGAGGATATTCTATTGAGGATTGAGGACTGTCACCTGATTGTTGAGGACTGAGGGCTGAAGATTGAGGATTCAGGATTGAGGATTCGGAATTGAGGTTTGAGGACTGAGGATTGAGGATTGAGGATTGAAGATTGAGTATTGAGGATTGAAGATTGAGGATTGATGACTGAGAATTGAGGATTGAGGATGAGGGCAGAGGGTTGAGGATTGAGGTTTAAGGACTGAGGACTGAGGATTGAGGATTGAGAATTGAGGATTGAGGATTGAGGATTGAAGATTGAGGATTGGGTATTGAGGATTGAAGAATGAGGATTGAGGATTGAGGATTGAGGGTTGTGGATTGAGGACGATGACTGAGTGTTGAGTATTGATGTTTGAGGTCTGATGATCGAGGATTGAGGATTGAGAATTGAGGATTGAGAATTGATGATTGAGGATTGAGGATTGAAGATTGAGGATTGGGTATTGAGGATTGAAGAATGAGGATTGAGGATTGAGGATTGAGGATTGAGACTTGAAGGTTGAGTATTGAGGATTGAGGGTTGTGGATTGAGGACGAGGACTGAGGGTTGAGTATTGATGTTTGAGGTCTGAGGATTGAGGATTGAGGATTGAGAATTGAAGATTGAAGATTGAGTAATGAGGATAGAAGGTTGAGGATTGAGGGTTGTAGATTGAAGATTGAGGGCTTAGTGTTGAGGGTTGAGTGATGGGAATTGATGTTTGTGGATTGAGATTTGAAGATTGAAGAATGGGGATTGAGTATTGAAAACTGTGAAATGAGGATATTCTATTGAGGATTGAGTATTGACAATTGATTGTTGAGGACTGAGGGCTAAAGATTGAGGATTCAGGATTGAGGATTCGGGATTGAGGTTTAAGGACAGAGGATTGAGGGTTGAGGATTGAGGATTGAGGATTGAGGATTGAGGATTGAGGATTGAGTATTGAGGACTGAGGGTTGAAGATTGAGGATTGATGATTGAGGATTAAAGATTGAGTATTGAGGATTGAAGATTGAGAATTGAGGATGAGGATTGAACATTGAGGACTGAGTGTTGAGCGTTGAGTGATGAGAATTGATGTTTGTGGATAGAGATTTGAAGATTGCAGATTGAGTATTGTGTATTGAAAACTGTGAATTGAGGATATTCTATTGAGGATTGAGGATTGTCACCTGATTGTTGAGGACTGAGGGCGGAAGATTGAGGATTCAGGATTGAGGATTCAGAATTGAGGTTTGAGGACTGAGGATTGAGAATTGAGGATTGAAGATTGAGTATTGAGGATTGAAGATTGAGGATTGAGGATTGAGAATTGAGGATTGAGGATGAGGGCTGAGGGTTGAGGATTGAGGATTAAGGACTGAGGACTGAGGATTGAGGATTGAGAATTGAGGATTGAGAATTGAGGATTGAGGATTGAGGATTGAGGATTGAAGATTGAGGATTGGGTATTGAGGATTGAACATTGAGGATTGAGGATTGAGGATCGAGGATTGAGGATTGAGGATTGAAGATTGAATATTGATGATTGAAGATTGAGGATTGAGGATTGAGGGTTGTGGATTGAGGACGAGGACTGAGTGTTGAGTATTGATGTTTGAGGTCTGATGATTGACGATTGAGGATTGAGGATTGAGGATTGAGTATTCAGGATTGAGGATTGAGGATTGTAGATTGAGGATTGAGGATTGTGGATTGAGGATTGAGGATTGATGATTAAAGATTGAGTGTTGAGGATTGAAGATTGAGGATTGATGATTGGGGATTGAGGATTGAGGATTGAGGATTGAGGATTGAGTACTGAAGGCTGAGGATTGATGATTGAGGATTGAGGATTGAGGATTGAGGATTGAGTATTGAGGACTGAGGGTTGAAGATTGAGGATTGATGATTGAGGATTAAAGATTGAGTATTGAGGATTGAAGGTTGAGAATTGAGGATTGAGGATTGAACATTGAGGACTGAGTGTTGAGGGTTGAGTAATGAGAATTGATGTTTGTGGATAGAGATTTGAAGATTGCAGATTGAGTATTGTGTATTGAAAACTGTGAATTGAGGATATTCTATTGAGGATTGAGGATTGTTACCTGATTGTTGAGGACTGAGAGCTGAAGATTGAGGATTCAGTGTTGAGGATTCAGAATTGAGGTTTGAGGACTGAGGATTGAGGATGGAGGATCGAAGATTGAGTATTGAGGATTGAAGATTGAGGGTTGAAGGTTGAGTGTTGAGGATTGAAGGTTGAGGATTGACGATTGAGGATTGAGGATTGAGGATGACGGCTGAGGTTTGAGGTTTGAGGTTTGAGGTTTGAGTATTGAATCCTGAGAATTCAGGATGTTCTATTGAGTATTGAGAATTGAGGATTGATGGTTTAGTATTGAGCATTCAGGATTGAGGATTGAGGATTGAGTATTGAAGATTGAGGATTGATGGTTGAGGATTTAGAATTGAGGATTGAGGATTGAGGATTGAGGATTGAAAATTGAGTATTGAGGGTTGAAGATTGAGGACTGAGGAATAAGGATTGAGGATTGAGGATTGAGGATTGAAGATTGAGGATTGGGTATTGAGGATTGAAGAATCAGGATTGAGGAATGAGGATTGAGGATTGAGGATTGAAGACTGAGTATTGAGGATTGAAGATCGAGGATTGAGGATTGAGGATTGAGGATTGAGGATTGAGGATTGAGGATTGAAGATTGAGGATTGGGGACTGAGTGTTGAGGGTTGAGTGATGAGAATTAATGTTTGTGGATAGAGATTTGAAGATTGCAGATTGAGTATCGAGTATTGAAAACTGTGAATTGAGGATATTCTATTGAGGATTGAGGATTGACAATTGATTGTCGAGGACTGAGGGCTGAAGATTGAGGATTCAGGATTGAGGATTCAGAATTGAGGTTTGAGGACTGAGGATTGAGGATTGAGGATTGAAGATTGAGTATTGAGGATTGAAGATTGAGGATTGAGGATTGAGAATTGAGGATTGAGGATGAGGGCTGAGGGTTGAGGATTGAGGATTAAGGACTGAGGACTGAGGATTGAGGATTGAGAATTGAGGATTGAGAATTGAGGATTGAGGATTGAGGATTGAGGATTGAAGATTGAGGATTGGGTATTGAGGATTGAACATTGAGGATTGAGGATTGAGGATCGAGGATTGAGGATTGAGGATTGAAGATTGAATATTGATGATTGAAGATTGAGGATTGAGGATTGAGGGTTGTGGATTGAGGACGAGGACTGAGTGTTGAGTATTGATGTTTGAGGTCTGATGATTGACGATTGAGGATTGAGGATTGAGGATTGAGGATTGAAGATTGAGTATTGAGGACTGAAGATTGAAGACTGAGGATTGAGGATTGAGGATTGAGTATAGAGGATTGAGGATTGAGGATTAAAGATTGAGTATTGACGATTGAAGATTGAGGATTGTGGATTGAAGATTGAGTATTGAGGATTGAAGATTGAGGATTGAGGACTGAGGATTGAGAATTGACGATGAGGTCTGAGGGTTGAGGATTGAGGTTTGAGGACTGAGGACTGAGGATTGAGGATTGAGAATTGAGGATTGAGGATTGAGGATTGAGGATTGAAGATTGAGGATTGAGGATTGAGGATTGAGGATTGAGGATTGAGTATTCAGGATTGAGGATTGAGTATTGTAGATTGAGGATTGAGGATTGTGGATTGAGGATTGAGGATTGATGATTAAAGATTGAGTGTTGAGGATTGAAGATTGAGGATTGATGATTGGGGATTGAGGATTGAGGATTGAGGATTGAGGATTGAGTACTGAAGGCTGAGGATTGATGATTGAGGATTGAGGATTGAGGATTGAGGATTGAGTATTGAGGACTGAAGGTTGAAGATTGAGGATTGATGATTGAGGATTAAAGATTGAGTATTGAGGATTGAAGGTTGAGAATTGAGGATTGAGGATTGAACATTGAGGACTGAGTGTTGATGGTTGAGTAATGAGAATTGATGTTTGTGGATAGAGATTTGAAGATTGCAGATTGAGTATTGTGTATTGAAAACTGTGAACTGAGGATATTCTATTGAGGATTGAGGATTGTTACCTGATTGTTGAGGACTGAGAGCTGAAGATTGAGGATTCAGTGTTGAGGATTCAGAATTGAGGTTTGAGGACTGAGGATTGAGGATGGAGGATCGAAGATTGAGTATTGAGGATTGAAGATTGAGGGTTGAAGGTTGAGTGTTGAGGATTGAAGGTTGAGTATTGACGATTGAGGATTGAGGATTGAGGATGATGGCTGAGGTTTGAGGTTTGAGGTTTGAGGTTTGAGTATTGAATCCTGAGAATTCAGGATGTTCTATTGAGTATTGAGAATTGAGGATTGATGGTTTAGTATTGAGCATTCAGGATTGAGGATTGAGGATTGAGTATTGAAGATTGAGGATTGATGGTTGAGGATTTAGAATTGAGGATTGAGGATTGAGGATTGAGGATTGAAAATTGAGTATTGAGGGTTGAAGATTGAGGACTGAGGAATAAGGATTGAGGATTGAGGATTGAGGATTGAAGATTGAGGATTGGGTATTGAGGATTGAAGAATCAGGATTGAGGAATGAGGATTGAGGATTGAGGATTGAAGACTGAGTATTGAGGATTGAAGATTGAGGATTGAGGATTGAGGATTGAGGATTGAGGATTGAGGATTGAGGATTGAAGATTGAGGATTGGGGACTGAGTGTTGAGGGTTGAGTGATGAGAATTAATGTTTGTGGATAGAGATTTGAAGATTGCAGATTGAGTATCGAGTATTGAAAACTGTGAATTGAGGATATTCTATTGAGGATTGAGGATTGACAATTGATTGTCGAGGACTGAGGGCTGAAGATTGAGGATTAAGGATTGAGGATTCAGAATTGTGGTTTGAGGACTGAGGATAGAGGATTGAAGATTGAGTATTGAGGATTGAAGATTGAGGATTGAGGACTGAGGATGGAGGATTGAAGAGAGAGGACTGAGTGTTGAGGATTGAGTGTTGAGAATTGATGTTTGACGGTTGAGATTTGATTATTAGTTTTTGTGGATTGAGTATTGGACGATGAGAATTCAGGGTATTCTGTTGAGTATTGAGAATTGAGGATTGATTGTTGAATATTGAGGATTGATGGTTGAGGGTTTTGTGATGAATATTGAGGATTGAGGATTGAGGATTGAGGATTGAGGATTGAGGATTGAGGATTGAAGATTGAGTATTGAGGATTGAAGGTTGAGGATTGAGGACTGAGGATTGAGGGTTGAGGATTGAGGATTGAAAATTGAGGATTGAGGATTGAGGATTGAAGATTGAGGATTGGGTATTGAGGATTGTAGAATGAGGATTGAGGATTGAGGATTGAGGATTGAGGATTGAAGGTTGAGTATTGAGGATTGAAGATTGAGGATTGATGATTGAGGATTAAGGATTGGGTATTGAAGGTTGAGGATTGATGATTGGGGACTGATGATTGAGGATTGAGGAGTGAGTATTGAGAACTGAGGATTGAAGATTGAGGATTGAGGATTGAGGATTAAAGATTGAGTATTCAGGATTGAAGATTGAGAATTGAGGATTGAGGATTGAACATTGAGGACAGAGTGTTGAGGGTTGAGTGATGAGAAGTGATGTTTGTGGATAGATATTAGAGGATTGCAGATTGCGTATTGTGTATTGAAAACTGTGAATTGAGGATATCCTATTGAGGATTGAGGATTGTCAACTGATTGTTGAGGACTGAGGGCTGACGATTGAGGATTCAGGATTGTGGATTCAGAATTGAGGTTTGAGGAGTGAGGATTGAGGATTGAAGATTGATTATTGAGGATTGAGGATTGAGAATTGAGGATTGTGGATTAAGGATTGAAGATTGAGGATTGGGTTTTGAGGATTGAAGAATGAGGATTGAGGATTGAGGATTGAGGATTGAGGATTGAAGATTGAGTATTGAGGATTGAAGATTGAAGATTGAGGATTGAGGATTGAGGATTGAGGATTGAGGCTTGAAGGTTGAGTATTGAGGATTGAGGGTTGTGGATTGAGGACGATGACTGAGTGTTGAGTATTGATGTTTGAGGTCTGATGATTGAGGATTGAGGATTGAGAATTGAGGATTGAGAATTGATGATTGAGGATTGAGGATTGAAGATTGAGGATTGGGTATTGAGGATTGAAGAATGATGATTGAGGATTGAGGATTGAGGATTGAGGCTTGAAGGTTGAGTATTGAGGATTGAGGGTTGTGGATTGAGGACGAGGACTGAGGGTTGAGTATTGATGTTTGAGGTCTGAGGATTGAGGATTGAGGATTGAGAATTGAGGATTGAAGATTGAGTAATGAGGATAGAAGGTTGAGGATTGAGGGTTGTAGATTGAAGATTGAGGACTTAGTGTTGAGGGTTGAGTGATGGGAATTGATGTTTGTGGATTGAGATTTGAAGATTGAAGAATGGGGATTGAGTATTGAAAACTGTGAATTGAGGATATTCTATTGAGGATTGAGTATTGACAATTGATTGTTGAGGACTGAGGGCTAAAGATTGAGGATTCAAGGTTGAGGATTCGGGATTGAGGTTTAAGGACAGAGGATTGAGGGTTGAGGATTGAGGATTGAGGATTGAGTATTGAAGACTGAGGATTGATGATTGAGGATTGAGGATTGAGGATTGAGGATTGAGGATTGAGGATTGAGTATTGAGGACTGAGGGTTGAAGATTGAGGATTGATGATTGAGGATTAAAGATTGATTATTGAGGATTGAAGATTGAGAATTGAGGATTGAGGATTGAACATTGAGGACTGAGTGTTGAGCGTTGAGTGATGAGAATTGATGTTTGTGGATAGAGATTTGAAGATTGCAGATTGAGTATTGTGTATTGAAAACTGTGAATTGAGGATATTCTATTGAGGATTGAGGATTGTCACCTGATTGTTGAGGACTGAGGGCTGAAGATTGAGGATTCAGGATTGAGGATTCAGAATTGAGGTTTGAGGACTGAGGATTGAGGATTGAGGATTGAAGATTGAGTATTGAGGATTGAAGATTGAGGATTGAGGATTGAGAATTGAGGATTGAGGATGAGGGCTGAGGGTTGAGGATTGAGGATTAAGGACTGAGGACTGAGGATTGAGGATTGAGAATTGAGGATTGAGAATTGAGGATTGAGGATTGAGGATTGAGGATTGAAGATTGAGGATTGGGTATTGAGGATTGAAGATTGAGGATTGAGGATTGAGGATTGAGGATTGAGGATTGAGGATTGAAGATTGAATATTGATGATTGAAGATTGAGGATTGAGGATTGAGGGTTGTGGATTGAGGACGAGGACTCAGTGTTGAGTATTGATGTTTGTGGTCTGATGATTGACGATTGAGGATTGAGGATTGAGGATTGAGGATTGAAGATTGAGTATTGAGGATTGAAGATTGAAGATTGAGGATTGAGGATTGAGGATTGAGTATTGAGGATTGAGGATTGAGGATTAAAGATTGAGTATTGACGATTGAAGATTGAGGATTGTGGATTGAAGATTGAGTATTGAGGATTGAAGATTGAGGATTGAGGATTGAGGATTGAGAATTGACGATGAGGTCTGAGGGTTGAGGATTGAGGTTTGAGGACTGAGGACTGAGGATTGAGGATTGAGAATTGAGGATTGAGGACTGATGATTGAGGATTGAGGAGTGAGTATTGAGGACTGAGGATTGAAGATTGAGGATTGAGGATTGAGGATTAAAGATTGAGTATTCAGGATTGAAGATTGAGAATTGAGGATTGAGGATTGAACATTGAGGACTGAGTGTTGAGGGTTGAGTAATGAGAATTGATGTTTGTGGATAGAGATTTGAAGATTGCAGATTGAGTATTGTGTATTGAAAACTGTGAATTGAGGATATTCTATTGAGGATTGAGGATTGTTACCAGATTGTTGAGGACTGAGAGCTGAAGATTGAGGATTCAGTGTTGAGGATTCAGAATTGAGGTTTGAGGACTGAGGATTGAGGATGGAGGATCGAAGATTGAGTATTGAGGATTGAAGATTGAGGGTTGAAGGTTGAGTGTTGAGGATTGAAGGTTGAGGATTGACGATTGAGGATTGAGGATTGAGGATGATGGCTGAGGTTTGAGGTTTGAGGTTTGAGGTCTGAGTATTGAATCCTGAGAATTCAGGATGTTCTATTGAGTATTGAGAATTGAGGATTGATGGTTTAGTATTGAGCATTCAGGATTGAGGATTGAGGATTGAGTATTGAAGATTGAGGATTGATGGTTGAGGATTTAGAATTGAGGATTGAGGATTGAGGATTGAGGATTGAAAATTGAGTATTGAGGGTTGAAGATTGAGGACTGAGGAATAAGGATTGAGGATTGAGGATTGAGGATTGAAGATTGAGGATTGGGTATTGAGGATTGAAGAATGAGTATTGAGGAATGAGGATTGAGGATTGAGGATTGAAGACTGAGTATTGAGGATCGAAGATTGAAGATTGAGGATTGAGGATTGAGGATTGAGGATTGAGGATTGAGGATTGAAGATTGAGGATTGGGGACTGAGTGTTGAGGGTTGAGTGATGAGAATTAATGTTTGTGGATAGAGATTTGACGATTGCAGATTGAGTATCGAGTATTGAAAACTGTGAATTGAGGATATTCTATTGAGGATTGAGGATTGACAATTGATTGTCGAGGACTGAGGGCTGAAGATTAAGGATTAAGGATTGAGGATTCAGAATTGTGGTTTGAGGACTGAGGATAGAGGATTGAAGATTGAGTATTGAGGATTGAAGATTGAGGATTGAGGACTGAGGATGGAGGATTGAAGAGAGAGGACTGAGTGTTGAGGATTCAGTGTTGAGAATTGATGTTTGACGGTTGAGATTTGATTATTAATTTTTGTGGATTGAGTATTGAACGATGAGAATTCAGGGTATTCTGTTGAGTATTGAGAATTGAGGATTGATTGTTGAATATTGAGGATTGATGGTTGAGGGTTTTGTGATGAATATTGAGGATTGAGGATTGAGGATTGAGGATTGAGGATTGAGGATTGAGGATTGAAGATTGAGTATTGAGGATTGAAGGTTGAGGATTGAGGACTGAGGATTGAGGGTTGAGGATTGAGGATTGAGAATTGAGGATTGAGGATTGAGGATTGAAGATTGAGGGTTGGGTATTGAGGATTGTAGAATGAGGATTGAGGATTGAGGATTGAGGATTGAGGATTGAAGGTTGAGTATTGAGGATTGAAGATTGAGGATTGATGATTGAGGATTAAGGATTGGGTATTGAAGGTTGAGGATTGATGATTGGGGACTGATGATTGAGGATTGAGGAGTGAGTATTGAGGACTGAGGATTGAAGATTGAGGATTGATGATTGAGGATTAAAGATTGAGTATTGAGGATTGAAGATTGAGAATTGAGGATTGAGGATTGAACATTGAGGACTGAGTGTTGAGCGTTGAGTGATGAGAATTGATGTTTGTGGATAGAGATTTGAAGATTGCAGATTGAGTATTGTGTATTGAAAACTGTGAATTGAGGATATTCTATTGAGGATTGAGGATTGTCACCTGATTGTTGAGGACTGAGGGCTGAAGATTGAGGATTCAGGATTGAGGATTCAGAATTGAGGTTTGAGGACTGAGGATTGAGGATTGAGGATTGAAGATTGAGTATTGAGGATTGAAGATTGAGGATTGAGGATTGAGAATTGAGGATTGAGGATGAGGGCTGAGGGTTGAGGATTGAGGATTAAGGACTGAGGTTTGGGGATTGAGGTTTGAGGAATGAGGATTGAGGATTGGGTATTGAGGATTGAGGATTGAGGATTGAGTATTGAAGGTTGAGGATTGATGACTGAGGATGGAGGATTGCGGATTGACGATTGAGGATGGAGGATTGAGGGTTGAAGGTTTAGTGTTGAGGATTGAAGGTTGAGGATTCACGATTGAGGATTGAGGATTGAGGATGATGTCTGAGGTTTGAGGTTTGAGGTTTGAGTGTTGAATCCGGAGAATTCAGGATGTTCTATTGAGTATTGAGAATTGAGGATTGATGCTTTAGTATTGAGGATTCAGGATTGAGGATTGAGGATTGAGTATTGAAGATTGAGGATTGATGATTGAGGATTTAGGATTGAGGATTGAGGATTGAGGATTGAGGATTGAGGACTGAGGATTGAGGATTGAGGATTGAGCATTGAGGATTGAAGATTGAGGACTGGGGATTGAGGATTGAAATTGAGGATTAAGGATTGAGGATTGGGGACTGGGGATCCAGGATTGGAGATTGATTATCGAGGATTGAAGATTGAGGTTTGAGGATTGAGGGTTGGGAATTGAGAATTGAGGATGGGGACTGAGGGTTGGGGATTGAGGTTTGAGATACGAGGATTCAGGATTGAGGATTGTGGACTGAGGATTGTCGATTGAGTATTGGAGATTGATGATTGATGACTGAGGATTGAGGATTGAGGATTGATGATTGCGGATAGAGGATTGAAGATTGAGTATTGAGGATTGAATATTGAGGATTGAGAATTGAGGGTTGAGGATTGAAGTTTGAGGATTGAGGATTGATGATTGAATATTGAGGACTGAGTGTTGAGGGTTGAGAGATGAGAATTGATGTTTGTGAATGGAGATTTGAAGATTGAAGATTGAGGATTGAGTATTGAAAACTGAGAATTCAGGATATTCTACTGTGTATTGAGAATTGAGGATTGATGGTTGAGTATTGAGGATTGATGGTTGAGGGTTGTGTGTTGAATATTGAGGATTGGCGGATTGAGTATTGAAGATTGAGGACTGAGGACTGGGGATTGAGTATTGAGGATTGAGGATTGAGTATTGAGGATTGAGGATTGAAGATTGAGTATTGATGATTGAAGATTGCGGATTGATTATTGAGGGTTGAGGATTGATGACGAGGGCTGAGGGTTGAGGATTGAGTACTGAGGATTGAGGATTATGGACTGGGCATTGAGGATTGAAGATTGAGGACTGGGGATTGAGGATTGAAGATTGAGGATTAAGGATTGAGGATTGGGGATTGGGGATCTAGGATTGGAGATTGATTATTGAGGATTGAAGTTTGAGGGTTGAGGATTGAGGATTGAGGACTGAGAATTGAGGATGAGGCCTGAGGGTTGAGGATTGAGGTTTGAGGTACGAGGATTGAGGATTGAGGATTGAGGACTGAGGATTGACGATTGAGTATTGAAGATTGAGGATTGATGACTGAGGATTCAGGACTGAGGATTGATGATTGCGAATTGAGTATTGAAAATTGAGTATTGAGGATTGAATATTGAGGATTGAGGATTGAGGATTGAGGATTGAAGGAGTGAGTATTGTGGACTGAAGATTGAGGATTGAGGATTGACGATTGAGGATTGAGGATTGAGGTTTGAGGACTGACGATGAGGGCTGAGGGTTTAGGATTGAGGTTTGAGGTCTGAGGACTGAGGATTGAGGATTGAGAATTGAGGATTGAGGGTTGAGGATTGAAGATTGAGGATTGAGTATTGAGGATTGAAGGATGAGGATTGAGGATTGAGGATTGAGGATTGGGGATTGAGGCTTGAGGATTGAGGATTGAGGATTGAAGATTGAGGATTGAGGATCCAGGATGAGGGCTGAAGGTTGAGGATTGAGGTTTGAGGACCGAGGACTGAGGATTGAGGGTTGAGAATTAAGGATTGAGGATTGAGGATTGAAGATTGAGGATTGGGTATTGAGGATTGAAGAATGAGGATTGAGGATTGAGTATTGAGGATTGAGGATTGAAGATTGAGTATTGAGGATTGAAGACTGACGCTTGAGTATTGAGGATTGACGATTGAAGATTGAGTATTGAGGATTGAAGACTGACGATTGAGGATTGAGGATTGAGGACTGAGGATTGAGGATTGAGGATTGAGGATTGAGGATTGGGCATTGAAGATTGAGTATTGAGTATTGAAGATTGAGGATTGAGGACTGAGGATTGAGGATTGTGGATTGATGATTGAGGGTTGAGGATTAAAGATTGAATATTGATGATTGAAGATTGAGGATTGAGGATTGAGGGTTGTAGATTGAGGACGACGACTGAGTGTTGAGAATTGATTTTTGAGGTCTGAGGATTGAGGATTGAGGATTGAGGATTGAAGATTGAGGATTGGGTATTGAGGATTGAAGAATGAGGACTGAGGATTTAGGATTGAGGATCGAGGATTGAAGATTGAGTATTGAGTATTGAAGATTGAGGATTGAGGATTGAGGATTGAGGATTGAGGATTGAGTATTCAGGATTGAGGATTGAGGATTGTAGATTGAGGATTGAGGATTGATGATTAAAGATTGAGTGTTGAGGATTGAAGATTGAGGATTGATGATTGGGGATTGAGGATTGAGGATTGAGGATTGAGGATTGAGTATTGAAGGCTGAGGATTGATGATTGAGGATTGAGGATTGAGGATTGAGTATTGAGTATTGAGGACTGAGGGTTGAAGATTGAGGATTGATGATTGAGGATTAAAGATTGAGTATTGAGGATTGAAGATTGAGAATTGAGGATTGAGGATTGAACATTGAGGACTGAGAGTTGAGGGTTGAGTGATGAGAATTGATGTTTGTGGATAGAGATTTGAAGATTGCAGATTGAGTATTGTGTATTGAAAACTGTGAATTGAGGATATTCTATTGAGGATTGAGGATTGTCACCTGATTGTTGAGGACTGTGGGCTGAAGATTGATGATTCAGAATTGAGGATTCAGAATTGAGGTTTGAGGACTGAGGATTGATGATTGAGGATTGAAGATTGAGTATTGAGGATTGAAGATTGAGGATTGAGGACTGAGAATTGAGGTTTAAGGACTGAGGACTGAGGATTGAGGATTGAGAATTGAGGATCGAGGATTGAGGATTGAAGATTGAGGATTGGGTATTGAGGATTGAAGAATGAGGATTGAGGATTGAGGATTGAGGATAGAGGATTGAAGATTGATTATTGAGGATTGAAGATTGACGATTGAGGATTGTGGATTGAAGATTGAGTATTGAACATTGAGGACTGAGTGTTGAGGGTTCAGTGATGAGAATTGATGTTTGTGGATAGAGGTTTGAAGATTGCAGATTGAGTATTGAGTATTGAAAGCTGTGAATTGAGGATATTCTATTGAGGGTTGAGGATTGTCAACTGATTGTTGAGGACTGTGGGCTGACGATTGAGGATTCAGGATTGAGGATTCAGAATTGAGGTTTGAGGACTGAGGATTGAGGATTGAAGATTGATTATTGAGGATTGAGGATTGAGAATTGAGGATTGTGGATTGAGGATTGAAGGTTGAGGATTGGGTTTTGAGGATTGGAGAATGAGGATTGAGGATTGAGGATTGAGGATTGAGGATTGAAGATTGAGTATTGAGGATTGAAGATTGAGGATTAAGGACTGAGGATTGAGGATTGAGTATTGAGGATTGAGGATTGAGGATTAAAGATTGAGTATTGAGGATTGAAGATTGAGGATTGTGGATTGAAGATTGAGTATTGAGGATTGAAGGTTGAGGATTGAGGATTGAGGATTGATAATTGACGATGAGGTCTGAGGGTTGAGGATTGAGGTTTGAGGACTGAGGACTGAGGATTGAGGATTGAGAATTGAGGATTGAGGATTGAGGATTGAGGATTGAAGATTGAGGATTGGGTATTGAGGATTGAACATTGAGGATTGAGGATTGAGGATCGAGGATTGAGGATTGAGGATTGAGGATTGAGGATTGAGGATTGAGGATTGAGTATTGAAGGTTGAGGATTGATGACTGAGGATTGAGGATTGAGGATTGAGGATTGAGGATCGAGGATTGAAGATTGAGTGTTGAGGATTGAGGGTTGAGTATTGAGGATTGAGGATTGAGCATTGAGGATTGGGTATTGAAGATTGAGGATTGATAATTGAGGATTGAGGATTGAGGATGAGGATTGAGGATTGAGGATTGAAGATTGAGAATTGAGGATTTAAGTTTGAGGATTGAGGAATGAGGATTGAGGATTGAGGATGACGGCTGATGGTTGAGGGTTGAGGTTTTAGGACTGAGGACTGAGGACTGATGATTGAGAATTGAGGATTGAGGGTTCAGGATTGTGGATTGAATATTGAGTATTGAGGATTGAAGACTGACGATTGAGGATTGAGGATTGAGGATTGAAGATTGAGGATTGAGGATTGAGGATTGAATATTGAGGAATGAGTGTTGAGGGTTGAGAGATGAGAATTGATGTTTGTGGATGGAGATTTGAAGATTGAAGATTGAGGATTGAGTATTGAAAACTGAGAATTCAGGATATTCAACTGAGTATTGAGAATTGAGGATTGATGGTTGAGTATTGAGGATTGATGGTTGAGGGTTGTGTGTTGAATATTGAGGATTGGCGGATTGAGTATTGAAGATTGAGGACTGAGGTCTGGGGATTGAGTATTGAGGATTGAGTATTGATGATTGAGGATTGAAGATTGAGTATTGATGATTGAAGATTGCGGGTTGATTATTGAGGGTTGAGGATTGATGACGAGGACTGAGGGCTGAGGATTGAGGACTGAGGATTGAGGATTGAGGACTGGGCATTGAGGATTCAAGATTGAGGACTGGGGATTGTGGATTGAAGATTGAGGATTAAGGATTGAGTATTGGGGATTGGGGATCTAGGGTTGGAGATTGATTATTGAGGATAGAAGATTGAGGGTTGAGGATTGAGGATTGAGAATTGAGAATTGAGGATGAGGACTGAGGGTTGAGGATTGAGGTTTGAGGTACAAGGATTGAGGTTTGAGGATAGAGGACTGAGAACTGACGATTGAGTATTGAAGATTGAGGCTTGATGACTGAGGATTCAGGATTGAGGATTGATGATTGCGGATTGAGTATTGAAAGCTGAGTATTGAGGATTGAATATTGAGGATTGAGAATTGAGGATTGAGGATTGAAGGATGAGTATTGTGGATTGAAGGTTGAGGATTGAGGATTGACGATTGAGGTTTGAGGATTGAGGTTTGAGGATTGACGATGAGGGCTGAGGGTTGAGGATTGAGGTTTGAGGTCTGAGGTCTGAGGATTGAGGATTGAGAATTGAGGATTGAGGATTGAGGGTTGAGGATTGAAGATTGAGGATTGGGTATTGAGGATTGAAGAATGAGGATTGAGGATTGAGGATTGAGGATTGGGGACTGAGGATTGAATATTCAGGATTGAGTATTGAGGATTGAGGATTGAGGATTGAGGATTGAAGATTCAGTATTGAGGATCGAGGATTGAGAATTGAGGATTGAGGATTGAAGATTGAGGATTGAGGTTGAGGATTGAGGATTGAGGATGAGGGCTGAGGGTTGAGGATTGAGGTTTGAGGACTGAGGTCTGAGGATTGAGTATTGAGAATTGAGGATTGAGGATTGAGTATTGAAGATTGAGGATTGCGTATTGAGGATTGAAGAATGAGGATTGAGGATTGAGTATTCAGGATTGTGTATTGAATATTGTGTATTGAGGATTGAAGACTGACGATTGAGTATTGAGGATTGAGGATTGAGGATTGAGAATTGAGGACTGATGATTGAGTATTGATGGTTGAAGATTGAGGATTGAGGATAGAGGATTGAGGATTGAGGATTGAAGATTCAGGATTGTGGATTGAGTGTTGAGGGTTGTGTGATGAGAATTGATGTTTGTGGATAGATATTTGAAGATTGCAGATTGAGCATTGAGTATTGAAAACTGTGAATTGATGATATTCTGTTGAGGATTGAGAATTGACAGCTGATTGTTGAGGACTGAGGGCTGAAGATTGAGGATTCAGGATTGAGAATTCAGAATTGAGGATTGAGGACTGAGGACTGAGGATTGAAGATTGAGTATTGAGGATTGAAGATTGAGGATTAAGGATTGAGGATTGGGGATTGAGGATCTAGGATTGAAAATTGATTATAGAGGATCGAAGACTGAGGATTGAGAATTGAGGATTGAGATTTGAGAATTGTTGATAAGGACTGAGGGTTGAGGATTGAGGTTTGAGGAATGAGGATTGAGGATTGAGGGTTGAGGATCGAAGATTGAGTATTGATGATTGAAGATTGAGGATTGAGGATTGAGGGTTGAGGATTGAGGACGAGGACTGACAGTTGAGGATTGTGGTTTGAGGATTGAGGGTTGAGGATTGAGAATTGAGGATGAGGACTGAGGTTTGGGGATTGATGACTGAGGATTGAGGATTGAGAATTGATGATTGCGGATTGAGGACTGAAGATTGAGTATTGAGGATTGGGTATTGAGGATTGTAGAATGAGGACTGAGTATTTAGGATTGAGGATCGAGGATTGAAGATTGAGTATTGGGGATTGAAGATTGAGGATTGAGGATTGTGGATTGAGGATTGAGGATTGAGTATTCAGGATTGAGGATTGAGGATTGTAGATTGAGGATTGAGGATTGATGATTAAAGATTGAGTGTTGACGATTGAAGATTGAGGATTGATGATTGGGGATTGAGGATTGAGGATTGAGGATTGAGGATTGAGTATTGAAGGCTGAGGATTGATGATTGAGGATTGAGGATTGAGGATTGAGGATTGAGTATTGAGGACTGAGGGTTGAAGATTGAGGATTGATGATTGAGGATTAAAGATTGAGTATTGAGGATTGAAGATTGAGAATTGAGGATTGAGGATTGAACATTGAGGACTGAGTGTTGAGGGTTGAGTGATGAGAATTGATGTTTGTGGACAGAGATTTGAAGATTGCAGATTGAGTATTGTGTATTGTAAACTGTGAATTGAGGATATTCTATTGAGGATTGAGGATTGTTACCTGATTGTTGAGGACTGAGGGCTGAAGATTGAGGATTCAGTATTGAGGATTCAGAATTGAGGTTTGAGGACTGAGGATTGAGGATTGAGGATTGAAGATTGAGTATTGAGGATTGAAGGTTGAGGATTGAGGACTGAGGATTGAGTGTTGAGGATTGAGGATTGAGAATTGTGGATTGAGGATTGAGGATTGAAGATTGAGGATTGGGTATTGAGGATTGTAGAATGAGGATTGAGGATTGAGGATTGAGGATTGAGGATTGAAGGCTGAGTATTGAGGATTGAAGATTGAGGATTGATGATTGAGGATTAAGGATTGGGTATTGAAGGTTGAGGATTGATGATTGGGGACTGATGATTGAGGATTGAGGAGTGAGTATTGAGGACTGAGGATTGAAGATTGAGGATTGAGGATTGAGGATTAAAGATTGAGTATTCAGGATTGAAGATTGAGAATTGAGGATTGAGGATTGAACATTGAGGACTGAGTGTTGAGGGTTGAGTGATGAGAATTGATGTTTGTGGACAGAGATTTGAAGATTGCAGATTGAGTATTGTGTATTGTAAACTGTGAATTGAGGATATTCTATTGAGGATTGAGGATTGTTACCTGATTGTTGAGGACTGAGGGCTGACGATTGAGGATTCAGGATTGTGGATTCAGAATTGAGATTTGAGGAGTGAGGATTGAGGATTGAAGATTGATTATTGAGGATTGAGGATTGAGAATTGTGGATTGTGGATTAAGGATTGAAGATTGAGGATTGGGTTTTGAGGATTGAAGAATGAGGATTGAGGATTGAGGATTGAGGATTGAGGATTGAAGATTGAGTATTGAGGATTGAAGATTGAAGATTGAGGATTGAGGATTGAGGATTGAGTATTGAGGATTGAGGATTGAGGATTAAAGATTGAGTATTGACGATTGAAGATTGAGGATTGTGGATTGAAGATTGAGTATTGAGGATTGAAGATTGAGGATTGAGGATTGAGGATTGAGAATTGACGATGAGGTCTGAGGGTTGAGGATTGAGGTTTGAGGACTGAGGACTGAGGATTGAGGATTGAGAATTGAGGATTGAGGATTGAGGATTGTGGATTGAAGATTGAGTATTGAGGATTGAAGATTGAGGATTGAGGATTGAGGATTGAGAATTGACGATGAGGTCTGAGGGTTGAGGATTGAGGTTTGAGGACTGAGGACTGAGGATTGAGGATTGAGAATTGAGGATTGAGGATTGAGGATTGAGGATTGAAGATTGAGGATTGAGGATTGAGGATTGAGGATTGAGGATTGAGTATTCAGGATTGAGGATTGAGGATTGTAGATTGAGGATTGAGGATTGTGGATTGAGGATTGAGGATTGATGATTAAAGATTGAGTGTTGAGGATTGAAGATTGAGGATTGATGATTGGGGATTGAGGATTGAGGATTGAGGATTGAGGATTGAGTATTTAAGGCTGAGGATTGATGATTGAGGATTGAGGATTGAGGATTGAGGATTGAGTATTGAGGACTGAGGGTTGAAGATTGAGGATTGATGATTGAGGATTAAAGATTGAGTATTGAGGATTGAAGGTTGAGAATTGAGGATTGAGGATTGAACATTGAGGACTGAGTGTTGAGGGTTGAGTGATGAGAATTGATGTTTGTGGACAGAGATTTGAAGATTGCAGATTGAGTATTGTGTATTGTAAACTGTGAATTGAGGATATTCTATTGAGGATTGAGGATTGTTACCTGATTGTTGAGGACTGAGGGATGAAGATTGAGGATTCAGTATTGAGGATTCAGAATTGAGGTTTGAGGACTGAGGATTGAGGATTGAGGATTGAAGATTGAGTATTGAGGATTGAAGGTTGAGGATTGAGGACTGAGGATTGAGGGTTGAGGATTGAGGATTGAGAATTGTGGATTGAGGATTGAGGATTGAAGATTGAGGATTGGGTATTGAGGATTGTAGAATGAGGATTGAGGATTGAGGATTGAGGATTCAGGATTGAAGGCTGAGTATTGAGGATTGAAGATTGAGGATTGATGATTGAGGATTAAGGATTGGGTATTGAAGGTTGAGGATTGATGATTGGGGACTGATGGTTGAGGATTGAGGAGTGAGTATTGAGGACTGAGGATTGAAGATTGAGGATTGAGGATTGAGGATTAAAGATTGAGTATTCAGGATTGAAGATTGAGAATTGAGGATTGAGGATTGAACATTGAGGACTGAGTGTTGAGGGTTGAGTGATGAGAATTGATGTTTGTGGACAGAGATTTGAAGATTGCAGATTGAGTATTGTGTATTGTAAACTGTGAATTGAGGATATTCTATTGAGGATTGAGGATTGTTACCTGATTGTTGAGGACTGAGGGCTGACGATTGAGGATTCAGGATTGTGGATTCAGAATTGAGGTTTGAGGAGTGAGGATTGAGGATTGAAGATTGATTATTGAGGATTGAGGATTGAGAATTGTGGATTGTGGATTAAGGATTGAAGATTGAGGATTGGGTTTTGAGGATTGAAGAATGAGGATTGAGGATTGAGGATTGAGGATTGAGGATTGAAGATTGAGTATTGAGGATTGAAGATTGAAGATTGAGGATTGAGGATTGAGGATTGAGTATTGAGGATTGAGGATTGAGGATTAAAGATTGAGTATTGACGATTGAAGATTGAGGATTGTGGATTGAAGATTGAGTATTGAGGATTGAAGATTGAGGATTGAGGATTGAGGATTGAGAATTGACGATGAGGTCTGAGGGTTGAGGATTGAGGTTTGAGGACTGAGGACTGAGGATTGAGGATTGAGAATTGAGGATTGAGGATTGAGGATTGAGGATTGAAGATTGAGGATTGAGGATTGAGGATTGAGGATTGAGGATTGAGTATTCAGGATTGAGGATTGAGGATTGTAGATTGAGGATTGAGGATTGTGGATTGAGGATTGAGGATTGATGATTAAAGATTGAGTGTTGAGGATTGAAGATTGAGGATTGAAGATTGAGGATTGATGATTGGGGATTGAGGATTGAGGATTGAGGATTGAGGATTGAGTATTGAAGGCTGAGGATTGATGATTGAGGATTGAGGATTGAGGATTGAGGATTGAGTATTGAGGACTGAGGGTTGAAGATTGAGGATTGATGATTGAGGATTAAAGATTGAGTATTGAGGATTGAAGGTTGAGAATTGAGGATTGAGGATTGAACATTGAGGACTGAGTGTTGAGGGTTGAGTAATGAGAATTGATGTTTGTGGATAGAGATTTGAAGATTGCAGATTGAGTATTGTGTATTGAAAGCTGTGAATTGAGGATATTCTATTGAGGATTCAGGATTGTTACCTGATTGTTGAGGACTGAGAGCTGAAGATTGAGGATTCAGTGTTGAGGATTCAGAATTGAGGTTTGAGGACTGAGGATTGAGGATGGAGGATCGAAGATTGAGTATTGAGGATTGAAGATTGAGGGTTGAAGGTTGAGTGTTGAGGATTGAAGGTTGAGGATTGACGATTGAGGATTGAGGATTGAGGATGGTGGCTGAGGTTTGAGGTTTGAGGTTTGAGGTTTGAGTATTGAATCCTGAGAATTCAGGATGTTCTATTGACTATTGAGAATTGAGGATTGATGGTTTAGTATTGAGCATTCAGGATTGAGGATTGAGGATTGAGTATTGAAGATTGAGGATTGATGGTTGAGGATTTAGAATTGAGGATTGAGGATTGAGGATTGAGGATTGAAAATTGAGTATTGAGGGTTGAAGATTGAGGACTGAGGAATAAGGATTGAGGATTGAGGATTGAGGATTGAAGATTGAGGATTGGGTATTGAGGATTGAAGAATGAGGATTGAGGAATGAGGATTGAGGATTGAGGATTGAAGACTGAGTATTGAGGATTGAAGATTGAGGATTGAGGATTGAGGATTGAGGATTGAGGATTGAGGATTGAGGATTGAGGATTGAAGATTGAGGATTGGGGACTGAGTGTTGAGGGTTGAGTGATGAGAATTAATGTTTGTGGATAGAGATTTGAAGATTGCAGATTGAGTATCGAGTATTGAAAACTGCGAATTGAGGATATTCTATTGAGGATTGAGGATTGATAATTGATTGTCGAGGACTGTGGGCTGAAGATTGAGGATTAAGGATTGAGGATTCAGAATTGTGGTTTGAGGACTGAGGATAGAGGATTGAAGATTGAGTATTGAGGATTGAAGATTGAGGATTGAGGACTGAGGATGGAGGATTGAAGAGAGAGGACTGAGTGTTGAGGATTGAGTGTTGAGAATTGATGTTTGAGGGTTGAGATTTGATTATTAATTTTTGTGTATTGAGTATTGAACGATGAGAATTCAGGGTACTCTGTTGAGTATTGAGAATTGAGGATTGATTGTTGAATATTGAGGATTGATGGTTGAGGGTTTTGTGATGAATATTGAGGATTGAGGATTGAGGATTGAGGATTGAGGATTGAGGATTGAGGATTGAAGATTGAGTATTGAGGATTGAAGGTTGAGGATTGAGGACTGAGGATTGAGGGTTGAGGATTGAGGATTGAGAATTGAGGATTGAGGATTGAGGATTGAAGATTGAGGATTGGGTATTGAGGATTGTAGAATGAGGATTGAGGATTGAGGATTGAGGATTGAGGATTGAAGGTTGAGTATTGAGGATTGAAGATTGAGGATTGATGATTGAGTATTAAGGATTGGGTATTGAAGGTTGAGGATTGATGATTGGGGACTGATGATTGAGGATTGAGGAGTGAGTATTGAGGACTGAGGATTGAAGATTGAGGATTGAGGATTGAGGATTAAAGATTGAGTATTCAGGATTGAAGATTGAGAATTGAGGATTGAGGATTGAACATTGAGGACTGAGTGTTGAGGGTTGAGTGATGAGAAGTGATGTTTGTGGATAGATATTAGAGGATTGCAGATTGAGTATTGTGTATTGAAAACTGTGAATTGAGGATATCCTATTGAGGATTGAGGATTGTCAACTGATTGTTGAGGACTGAGGGCTGACGATTGAGGATTCAGGATTGTGGATTCAGAATTGAGGTTTGAGGAGTGAGGATTGAGGATTGAAGATTGATTATTGAGGATTGAGGATTGAGAATTGAGGATTGTGGATTAAGGATTGAAGATTGAGGATTGGGTTTTGAGGATTGAAGAATGAGGATTGAGGATTGAGGATTGAGGGTTGAGGATTGAAGATTGAGTATTGAGGATTGAAGATTGAAGATTGAGGATTGAGGATTGAGGATTGAGTATTGAGGATTGAGGATTGAGGATTAAAGATTAGGTATTGACGATTGAAGATTGAGGATTGTGGATTGAAGATTGAGTATTGAGGATTGAAGATTGAGGATTGAGGATTGAGGATTGAGAATTGACGATGAGGTCTGAGGGTTGAGGATTGAGGTTTGAGGACTGAGGACCGAGGATTGAGGATTGAGAATTGAGGATTGAGGATTGAGGATTGAGGATTGAAGATTGAGGATAGAGGATTGAGGATTGAGGATTGAGGATTGAGTATTCAGGATTGAGGATTGAGGATTGTAGATTGAGGAATGAGGATTGTAGATTGAGGATTGAGGATTGATGATTAAAGATTGAGTGTTGAGGATTGAAGATTGAGGATTGATGATTGGGGATTGAGGATTGAGGATTGAGGATTGAGGATTGAGTATTGAAGGCTGAGGATTGATGATTGAGGATTGAGGATTGAGGATTGAGGATTGAGTATTGAGGACTGAGGGTTGAAGATTGAGGATTGATGATTGAGGATTAAAGATTGAGTATTGAGGATTGAAGGTTGAGAATTGAGGATTGAGGATTGAACATTGAGGACTGAGTGTTGAGGGTTGAGTAATGAGAATTGATGTTTGTGGATAGAGATTTGAAGGGTGCAGATTGAGTACTGTGTATTGAAAACTGTGAATTGAGGATATTCTATTGAGGATAGAGGACTGTCACCTGATTGTTGAGGACTGAGGGCTGAAGATTGAGGATTCAGGATTGAGGATTCGGAATTGAGGTTTGAGGACTGAGGATTGAGGATTGAGGATTGAAGATTGAGTATTGAGGATTGAAGATTGAGGATTGATGACTGAGAATTGAGGATTGAGGATGAGGGCAGAGGGTTGAGGATTGAGGTTTAAGGACTGAGGACTGAGGATTGAGGATTGAGAATTGAGGATTGAGGATTGAGGATTGAAGATTGAGGATTGGGTATTGAGGATTGAAGAATGAGGATTGAGGATTGAGGATTGAGGGTTGTGGATTGAGGACGATGACTGAGTGTTGAGTATTGATGTTTGAGGTCTGATGATTGAGGATTGAGGATTGAGAATTGAGGATTGAGAATTGATGATTGAGGATTGAGGATTGAAGATTGAGGATTGGGTATTGAGGATTGAAGAATGAGGATTGAGGATTGAGGATTGAGGATTGAGGCTTGAAGGTTGAGTATCGAGGATTGAGGGTTGTGGATTGAGGACGAGGACTGAGGGTTGAGTATTGATGTTTGAGGTCTGAGGATTGAGGATTGAGGATTGAGAATTGAGGATTGAAGATTGAGTAATGAGGATAGAAGGTTGAGGATTGAGGGTTGTAGATTGAAGATTGAGGACTTAGTGTTGAGGGTTGAGTGATGGGAATTGATGTTTGTGGATTGAGATTTGAAGATTGAAGAATGGGGATTGAGTATTGAAAACTGTGAATTGAGGATATTCTATTGAGGATTGAGTATTGACAATTGATTGTTGAGGACTGAGGGCTAAAGATTGAGGATTCAGGATTGAGGATTCGGGATTGAGGTTTAAGGACAGAGGATTGAGGGTTGAGGATTGAGGATTGAGGATTGAGTATTGAAGGCTGAGGATTGATGATTGAGGATTGAGGATTGAGGATTGAGGATTGAGGATTGAGGATTGAGTATTGAGGACTGAGGGTTGAAGATTGAGGATTGATGATTGAGGATTAAAGATTGAGTATTGAGGATTGAAGATTGAGAATTGAGGATTGAGGATTGAACATTGAGGACTGAGTGTTGAGCGTTGAGTGATGAGAATTGATGTTTGTGAATAGAGATTTGAAGATTGCAGATTGAGTATTGTGTATTGAAAACTGTGAATTGAGGATATTCTATTGAGGATTGAGGATTGTCACCTGATTGTTGAAGACTGAGGGCTGAAGATTGAGGATTCAGGATAGAGGATTCAGAATTGAGGTTTGAGGACTGAGGATTGAGGATTGAGGATTGAAGGTTGAGTATTGAGGATTGAAGATTAAGGATTGAGGATTGAGAATTGAGGATTGAGGATGAGGGCTGAGGGTTGAGGATTGAGGATTAAGGACTGAGGACTGAGGATTGAAGATTGAGAATTGAGGATTGAGAATTGAGGATTGAGGATTGAGGATTGAGGATTGAAGATTGAGGATTGGGTATTGAGGATTGAACATTGAGGATTGAGGATTGAGGATCGAGGATTGAGGATTGAGGATTGAAGATTGAATATTGATGATTGAAGTTTGAGGATTGAGGATTGAGGGTTGTGGATTGAGGACGAGGACTGAGTGTTGAGTATTGATGTTTGAGGTCTGATGATTGTCGATTGAGGATTGAGAATTGAGGATTGAGAATTGAGGATTGAGGATTGAGGATTGAAGATTGAGGATTGGGTATTGAGGATTGAAGAATGAGGATTGAGGATTAAGGATTGAGGATTGAGGATTGAAGGTTGAGTATTGAGGATTGAAGATTGAGGATTGATGATTGAGGATTAAGGATTGGGTATTGAAGGTTGAGGATTGATGATTTGGGATTGATGATTGAGGATTGAGGATTCAGTATTGCGGACTGAGGATTGAAGATTGAGGATTGAGGATTGAGGATTAAAGATTGAGTATTGAGTATTGAGGATTGAAGATTGAGGACTGAGGATTGAGTGTTGAGGAGTGAGGATTGAGTGTTGAGGATTGAGGATGAGGGCTGAGGATTGAGGTTTGAGGTTTCTTTATTGAATCCTGAGAATTCAGGATATTCTATTGAGTATTGAGAATTGAGGATTGATGGTTGAGTATTGAGGATTGAGGATTGAGGATTGAGGATTGAGTATTGAAGATTGAGGATTGATGATTGAGGATTGAGGATTGAGGATTGAGGTTTGAGGATTGAGTATTGAAGACTGAGAATTGAGGATTGAAGGTTGAGTATTGAGGAATGAGGTTTGAGGATTGAGGACGATGGGTGATGGTTGAGGGTTGAGGTTTTAGGACTGAGGACTGAGGATTGAGGATTGAGAATTGAGGATTGAGGATTGAGGATTGAAGATTGGGGATTGGTAATTGAGGATTGAAGAATGAGGATTCAGGATTGAGGATTGATGATTGGGGATTGAAGAGTGAGTATTGGGGATTGAAGATTCAGTATTGATAATTGAAGATTGAGGATTGAGGGTTGAGGGTTGAGGGTTGCGGACGAGGACTGACGGTTGAGGATTGAGGTTTGAGGATTGAGGGTTGAGGACTGAGGACTGAGGATAGAGGATTGAGGATGGAGCATTGAGGATTGAAGATTGAGGACTGGGGATTGAGGACTGAAGATTGAGGATTAAGGATTGAGGATTGGTCATTGAGGATCTAGGACTGAATATTGATTATTGAGGATTAAAGATTGAGGATTGAGGATTGAGGATTGAGAATTGAGAATTGAGGATAAGGTCTGAGGGTTGAGGATTGAGGTTTGAGGAATGAGGATTGAGGATGGAGGATTGAGGACTGAAGATTGAGTATTGATGATTGAAGATTGAGGATTGAGGATTGAGGGTCGAGTGTTGAGGACGAGGACTGGCGGTTGAGGATTGTGGTTTGAGGATTGAGGATTGAGGATTGAGAATTGAGGACGAAGACTGAGGTTTGGGGATTGAGGTTTGAGGAATGAGGATTGAGGATCGGGGATTGAGGATTGAGGATTGAGGATTGAGTATTGAAGGTTGAGGATTGATGACTGAGGATGGAGGATTGCGGATTGACGATTGAGGATGGAGGATTGAGGGTTGAAGGTTTAGTGTTGAGGATTGAAGGTTGAGGATTCACGATTGAGGATTGAGGATTGAGGATGATGTCTGAGGTTTGAGGTTTGAGGTTTGAGTGTTGAATCCGGAGAATTCAGGATGTTCTATTGAGTATTGAGAATTGAGGATTGATGCTTTAGTATTGAGGATTCAGGATTGAGGATTTAGGATTGAGTATTGAAGATTGAGGATTGATGATTGAGGATTTAGGATTGAGGATTGAGGATTGAGGATTGAGGATTGAGGACTGAGGATTGAGGATTGAGGATTGAGCATTGAGGATTGAAGATTGAGGACTGGGGATTGAGGATTGAAATTGAGGATTAAGGATTGAGGATTGGGGACTGGGGATCCAGGATTGGAGATTGATTATCGAGGATTGAAGATTGAGGTTTGAGGATTGAGGGTTGAGAATTGAGAATTTAGGATGGGGACTGAGGGTTGGGGATTGAGGTTTGAGATACGAGGATTCAGGATTGAGGATTGTGGACTGAGGATTGTCGATTGAGTATTGGAGATTGATGATTGATGACTGAGGATTGAGGATTGAGGATTGATGATTGCGGATAGAGGATTGAAGATTGAGTATTGAGGATTGAATATTGAGGATTGAAAATTGAGGGTTGAGGATTGAAGATTGAGGACTGAGGACTGGGGATTGAGGATTGAGGATTGAGGATTGAGTATTGAGGATTGAGGATTGAAGATTGAGTATTGATGATTGAAGATTGCGGATTGATTATTGAGGGTTGAGGATTGATGACGAGGGCTGAGGGTTGAGGAATGAGTACTGAGGATTGAGGATTGAGGACTGGGCATTGAGGATTGAAGATTGAGGACTGGGGATTGAGGATTGAAGATTGAGGATTAAGGATTGAGGATTGGGGATTGGGGATCTAGGATTGGAGATTGATTATTGAGGATTGAAGTTTGAGGGTTGAGGATTGAGGATTGAGGACTGAGAATTGAGGATGAGGCCTGAGGGTTGAGGATTGAGGTTTGAGGTACGAGGATTGAGGATTGAGGATTGAGGACTGAGGATTGACGATTGAGTATTGAAGATTGAGGATTGATGACTGAGGATTCAGGATTGAGGATTGATGATTGCGAATTGAGTATTGAAAATTGAGTATTGAGGATTGAATATTGAGGATTGAGGATTGAGGATTGAGGATTGAAGGAATGAGTATTGTGGACTGAAGATTGAGGATTGAGGATTGACGATTGAGGATTGAGGATTGAGGTTTGAGGACTGACGATGAGGGCTGAGGGTTTAGGATTGAGGTTTGAGGTCTGAGGACTGAGGATTGAGGATTGAGAATTGAGGATTGAGGATTGAGGATTGAAGATTGAGGATTGAGTATTGAGGATTGAAGGATGAGGATTGAGGATTGAGGATTGAGGATTGGGGATTGAGGCTTGAAGATTGAGTATTGAGGATTGAAGATTGAGGATTGAGGATCCAGGATGAGGGCTGAAGGTTGAGGATTGAGGTTTGAGGACCGAGGACTGAGGATTGAGGGTTGAGAATTAAGGATTGAGGATTGAGGATTGAAGATTGAGGATTGGGTATTGAGGATTGAAGAATGAGGATTGAGGATTGAGTATTGAGGATTGAGGATTGAAGATTGAGTATTGAGGATTGAAGACTGACGATTGAGTATTGAGGATTGAGGATTGAAGATTGAGTATTGAGGATTGAAGACTGACGATTGAGGATTGAGGATTGAGGACTGAGGATTGAGGATTGAGGATTGAGGATTGAGGATTGGGCATTGAAGATTGAGTATTGAGTATTGAAGATTGAGGATTGAGGACTGAGGATTGAGGATTGAGTATTGAGGATTGAGGATTGAGGATTAAAGATTGAGTATTGAGGATTGAAGATTGAGGGTTGAGGATTGAGGTTTGAGGAATGAGGATTGAGGATTGAGGATTGTGGATTGAAGATTGAGTATTGATCATTGAAGATTGAGGATTGAGGATTGAGGGTTGAGGATTGAGGACGAGGACTGACAGTTGAGGATTGTGGTTTGGGGATTGAGGATTGAGGATTGAGAATTGAGGATAGAGGATTGAGGATTGAAGATTGAGGATTGGGTATTGAGGATTGAAGAATGAGGATTGAGGATTGAGGATTGAGGATTGAGGATTGAAGATTGAGTATTGAGGATTGAAGATTGAGTATTGAGGATTGAGGATTGAGGATTGAGGACTGAGGATTGAGGATTGAGGATTGCGAATTGAAGATTGAGGACTGAGGACTGGGGATTGAGTATTGAGGATTGAGGATTCAGTATTGAGGATTGATGATTGAAGATTGAGTATTGTTGATTGAAGATTGCGGATTGATTATTGAGGGTTGAGGATTGATGACGAGGACTGAGGGTTGAGGATTGAGGACTGAGGATTGAGGATGGAGGATTGGGCATTGAGGATTGAAGATTGAGGATTGAGGATTGAGGATTGAGGATTGAGGATTGAGCATTGAGGATTGAGGATTGACGCTTGAGGATTGAAGGTTGAGGATGGAGGATTGAAAAGAGTGGACTGAGTGTTGAGGATTGAGTGTTGAGGATTGATGTTTGAGGATTGAGATTTGATTATTGAATATTGTGGATTCAGTATTGAACCATGAGAATTCAGGATACTCTATTGAGTATTAGGAATTGAGGATTGATGGTTGAGTATTGAGGATTGGTGGTTGAGGGTTGTGTGTTGAATATTGAGGATTGAGGATTGAGGATTGAGGACTGAAGATTGAGGACTGAATATTGAGTCTTGATGATTGATGATTGAGGATTGAGGATTGAGTATTGAAGATTGAGGACGAGGACTGACGGTTGAGGATTGAGGTTTGAGGTTTGAGGATTGAGGATTGAGAACTGAGGATTGAGGATTGAGGATTGAGCATTGAGGATTGAAGATTGAGGACTGGGGATTGAGTACTGAAGATTGACGATTGAGGATTGTGGATTGATGATTGAGGGTTGAGGATTAAAGATTGAATATTGATGATTGAAGATTGAGGATTGAGTATTGTTGATTGAAGATTGCGGATTGATTATTGAGGGTTGAGGATTGATGACGAGGACTGAGGGTTGAGGACTGAGGATTTAGGATTGAGGATCGAGGATTGAAGATTGAGTATTGAGTATTGAAGATTGAGGATTGAGGATTGAGGATTGAGGATTGAGGATTGAGTATTCAGGATTGAGGATTGAGGATTGTAGATTGAGGATTGAGGATTGATGATTAAAGATTGAGTGTTGAGGATTGAAGATTGAGGATTGATGATTGGGGATTGAGGATTGAGGATTGAGGATTGAGGATTGAGTATTGAAGGCTGAGGATTGATGATTGAGGATTGAGGATTGAGGATTGAGTATTGAGTATTGAGGACTGAGGGTTGAAGATTGAGGATTGATGATTGAGGATTAAAGATTGAGTATTGAGGATTGAAGATTGAGAATTGAGGATTGAGGATTGAACATTGAGGACTGAGAGTTGAGGGTTAAGTGATGAGAATTGATGTTTGTGGATAGAGATTTGAAGATTGCAGATTGAGTATTGCGTATTGAAAACTGTGAATTGAGGATATTCTATTGAGGATTGAGGATTGTCACCTGATTGTTGAGGACTGTGGGCTGAAGATTGAGGATTCAGAATTGAGGATTCAGAATTGAGGTTTGAGGACTGAGGATTGATGATTGAGGATTGAAGATTGAGGATTGAGGATGAGGGCAGAGGGTTGAGGATTGAGGTTTAAGGACTGAGGACTGAGGATTGAGGATTGAGAATTGAGGATCGAGGATTGAGGATTGAAGATTGAGGATTGGGTATTGAGGATTGAAGAATGAGGATTGAGGATTGAGGATTGAGGATAGAGGATTGAAGATTGATTATTGAGGATTGAAGATTGACGATTGAGGATTGTGGATCGAAGATTGAGTATTGAACATTGAGGACTGAGTGTTGAGGGTTCAGTGATGAGGATTGATGTTTGTGGATAGAGGTTTGAAGATTGCAGATTGAGTATTGAGTATTGAAAGCTGTGAATTGAGGATATTCTATTGAGGGTTGAGGATTGTCAACTGATTGTTGAGGACTGTGGGCTGACGATTGAGGATTCAGAATTGAGGATTCAGAATTGAGGTTTGAGGACTGAGGATTGAGGATTGAAGATTGATTATTGAGGATTGAGGATTGAGAATTGAGGATTGTGGATTGAGGATTGAAGGTTGAGGATTGGGTTTTGAGGATTGAAGAATGAGGATTGAGGATTGAGGATTGAGGATTGAGGATTGAAGATTGAGTATTGAGGATTGAAGATTGAGGATTGAGGACTGAGGATTGAGGATTGAGTATTGAGGATTGAGGATTGAGGATTAAAGATTGAGTATTGAGGATTGAAGATTGAGGATTGTGGATTGACGATTGAGTATTGAGGATTGAAGGTTGAGGATTGAGGATTGAGGATTGATAATTGACGATGAGGTCTGAGGGTTGAGGATTGAGGTTTGAGGACTGAGGACTGAGGATTGAGGATTGAGAATTGAGGATTGAGGATTGAGGATTGAGGATTGAAGATTGAGGACTGGGTATTGAGGATTGAACACTGAGGATTGAGGATTGAGGATCGAGGATTGAGGATTGAGGATTGAGGATTGAGGATTGAGGATTGAGGATTGAGTATTGAAGGTTGAGGATTGATGACTGAGGATTGAGGATTGAGGATTGAGGATTGAGGATCGAGGATTGAAGATTGAGTGTTGAGGATTGAGGGTTGAGTATTGAGGATTGAGGATTGAGGATTGAGGATTGGGTATTGAAGATTGAGGATTGATAATTGAGGATTGAGGATTGAGGATGAGGATTGAGGATTGTGGATTGAAGATTGAGAATTGAGGATTTAAGTTTGAGGATTGAGGAGTGAGGATTGAGGATTGAGGATGACGGCTGATGGTTGAGGGTTGAGGTTTTAGGACTGAGGACTGAGGACTGATGATTGAGAATTGAGGATTGAGGGTTCAGGATTGTGGATTGAATATTGAGTATTGAGGATTGAAGACTGACGATTGAGGATTGAGGATTGAGGATTGAAGATTGAGGATTGAGGATTGAGGATTGAATACTGAGGAATGAGTGTTGAGGGTTGAGAGATGAGAATTGATGTTTGTGGATGGAGATTTGAAGATTGAAGATTGAGGATTGAGTATTGAAAACTGAGAATTCAGGATATTCAACTGAGTATTGAGAATTGAGGATTGATGGTTGAGTATTGAGGATTGATGGTTGAGGGTTGTGTGTTGAATATTGAGGATTGGCGGATTGAGTATTGAAGATTGAGGACTGAGGTCTGGGGATTGAGTATTGAGGATTGAGTATTGATGATTGAGGATTGAAGATTGAGTATTGATGATTGAAGATTGCGGGTTGATTATTGAGGGTTGAGGATTGATGACGAGGTCTGAGGGCTGAGGATTGAGGACTGAGGATTGAGGATTGAGGACTGGGCATTGAGGATTCAAGATTGAGGACTGGGGATTGTGGATTGAAGATTGAGGATTAAGGATTGTGTATTGGGGATTGGGGATCTAGGGTTGGAGATTGATTATTGAGGATTGAGGATTGAAGATTGAGGATTGAGGTTGAGGATTGAGGATTGAGGATGAGGGCTGAGGGTTGAGGATTGAGGTTTGAGGACTGAGGTCTGAGGATTGAGTATTGAGAATTGAGGATTGTGGATTGAGTGTTGAGGGTTGTGTGATGAGAATTGATGTTTGTGGATAGATATTTGAAGATTGCAGATTGAGCATTGAGTATTGAAAACTGTGAATTGATGATATTCTATTGAGGATTGAGAATTGACAGCTGATTGTTGAGGACTGAGGGCTGAAGATTGAGGATTCAGGATTGAGAATTCAGAATTGAGGATTGAGGACTGAGGACTGAGGATTGAAGATTGAGGATTGAGGATTGAGTATTCAGGATTGAAGATTGAGGATTGAGGATTGAGGATTGAGAATTGACGATGAGGTCTGAGGGTTGAGGATTGAGGTTTGAGGACTGAGGACCGAGGATTGAGGATTGAGAATTGAGGATTGAGGATTGAGGATTGAGGATTGAAGATTGAGGATAGAGGATTGAGGATTGAGGATTGAGGATTGAGTATTCAGGATTGAGGATTGAGGATTGTAGATTGAGGAATGAGGATTGTAGATTGAGGATTGAGGATTGATGATTAAAGATTGAGTGTTGAGGATTGAAGATTGAGGATTGATGATTGGGGATTGAGGATTGAGGATTGAGGATTGAGGATTGAGTATTGAAGGCTGAGGATTGATGATTGAGGATTGAGGATTGAGGATTGAGGATTGAGTATTGAGGACTGAGGGTTGAAGATTGAGGATTGATGATTGAGGATTAAAGATTGAGTATTGAGGATTGAAGGTTGAGAATTGAGGATTGAGGATTGAACATTGAGGACTGAGTGTTGAGGGTTGAGTAATGAGAATTGATGTTTGTGGATAGAGATTTGAAGGGTGCAGATTGAGTACTGTGTATTGAAAACTGTGAATTGAGGATATTCTATTGAGGATAGAGGACTGTCACCTGATTGTTGAGGACTGAGGGCTGAAGATTGAGGATTCAGGATTGAGGATTCGGAATTGAGGTTTGAGGACTGAGGATTGAGGATTGAGGATTGAAGATTGAGTATTGAGGATTGAAGATTGAGGATTGATGACTGAGAATTGAGGATTGAGGATGAGGGCAGAGGGTTGAGGATTGAGGTTTAAGGACTGAGGACTGAGGATTGAGGATTGAGAATTGAGGATTGAGGATTGAGGATTGAAGATTGAGGATTGGGTATTGAGGATTGAAGAATGAGGATTGAGGATTGAGGATTGAGGGTTGTGGATTGAGGACGATGACTGAGTGTTGAGTATTGATGTTTGAGGTCTGATGATTGAGGATTGAGGATTGAGAATTGAGGATTGAGAATTGATGATTGAGGATTGAGGATTGAAGATTGAGGATTGGGTATTGAGGATTGAAGAATGAGGATTGAGGATTGAGGATTGAGGATTGAGGCTTGAAGGTTGAGTATCGAGGATTGAGGGTTGTGGATTGAGGACGAGGACTGAGGGTTGAGTATTGATGTTTGAGGTCTGAGGATTGAGGATTGAGGATTGAGAATTGAGGATTGAAGATTGAGTAATGAGGATAGAAGGTTGAGGATTGAGGGTTGTAGATTGAAGATTGAGGACTTAGTGTTGAGGGTTGAGTGATGGGAATTGATGTTTGTGGATTGAGATTTGAAGATTGAAGAATGGGGATTGAGTATTGAAAACTGTGAATTGAGGATATTCTATTGAGGATTGAGTATTGACAATTGATTGTTGAGGACTGAGGGCTAAAGATTGAGGATTCAGGATTGAGGATTCGGGATTGAGGTTTAAGGACAGAGGATTGAGGGTTGAGGATTGAGGATTGAGGATTGAGTATTGAAGGCTGAGGATTGATGATTGAGGATTGAGGATTGAGGATTGAGGATTGAGGATTGAGGATTGAGTATTGAGGACTGAGGGTTGAAGATTGAGGATTGATGATTGAGGATTAAAGATTGAGTATTGAGGATTGAAGATTGAGAATTGAGGATTGAGGATTGAACATTGAGGACTGAGTGTTGAGCGTTGAGTGATGAGAATTGATGTTTGTGAATAGAGATTTGAAGATTGCAGATTGAGTATTGTGTATTGAAAACTGTGAATTGAGGATATTCTATTGAGGATTGAGGATTGTCACCTGATTGTTGAAGACTGAGGGCTGAAGATTGAGGATTCAGGATAGAGGATTCAGAATTGAGGTTTGAGGACTGAGGATTGAGGATTGAGGATTGAAGGTTGAGTATTGAGGATTGAAGATTAAGGATTGAGGATTGAGAATTGAGGATTGAGGATGAGGGCTGAGGGTTGAGGATTGAGGATTAAGGACTGAGGACTGAGGATTGAAGATTGAGAATTGAGGATTGAGAATTGAGGATTGAGGATTGAGGATTGAGGATTGAAGATTGAGGATTGGGTATTGAGGATTGAACATTGAGGATTGAGGATTGAGGATCGAGGATTGAGGATTGAGGATTGAAGATTGAATATTGATGATTGAAGTTTGAGGATTGAGGATTGAGGGTTGTGGATTGAGGACGAGGACTGAGTGTTGAGTATTGATGTTTGAGGTCTGATGATTGTCGATTGAGGATTGAGAATTGAGGATTGAGAATTGAGGATTGAGGATTGAGGATTGAAGATTGAGGATTGGGTATTGAGGATTGAAGAATGAGGATTGAGGATTAAGGATTGAGGATTGAGGATTGAAGGTTGAGTATTGAGGATTGAAGATTGAGGATTGATGATTGAGGATTAAGGATTGGGTATTGAAGGTTGAGGATTGATGATTTGGGATTGATGATTGAGGATTGAGGATTCAGTATTGCGGACTGAGGATTGAAGATTGAGGATTGAGGATTGAGGATTAAAGATTGAGTATTGAGTATTGAGGATTGAAGATTGAGGACTGAGGATTGAGTGTTGAGGAGTGAGGATTGAGTGTTGAGGATTGAGGATGAGGGCTGAGGATTGAGGTTTGAGGTTTCTTTATTGAATCCTGAGAATTCAGGATATTCTATTGAGTATTGAGAATTGAGGATTGATGGTTGAGTATTGAGGATTGAGGATTGAGGATTGAGGATTGAGTATTGAAGATTGAGGATTGATGATTGAGGATTGAGGATTGAGGATTGAGGTTTGAGGATTGAGTATTGAAGACTGAGAATTGAGGATTGAAGGTTGAGTATTGAGGAATGAGGTTTGAGGATTGAGGACGATGGGTGATGGTTGAGGGTTGAGGTTTTAGGACTGAGGACTGAGGATTGAGGATTGAGAATTGAGGATTGAGGATTGAGGATTGAAGATTGGGGATTGGTAATTGAGGATTGAAGAATGAGGATTCAGGATTGAGGATTGATGATTGGGGATTGAAGAGTGAGTATTGGGGATTGAAGATTCAGTATTGATAATTGAAGATTGAGGATTGAGGGTTGAGGGTTGAGGGTTGCGGACGAGGACTGACGGTTGAGGATTGAGGTTTGAGGATTGAGGGTTGAGGACTGAGGACTGAGGATAGAGGATTGAGGATGGAGCATTGAGGATTGAAGATTGAGGACTGGGGATTGAGGACTGAAGATTGAGGATTAAGGATTGAGGATTGGTCATTGAGGATCTAGGACTGAATATTGATTATTGAGGATTAAAGATTGAGGATTGAGGATTGAGGATTGAGAATTGAGAATTGAGGATAAGGTCTGAGGGTTGAGGATTGAGGTTTGAGGAATGAGGATTGAGGATGGAGGATTGAGGACTGAAGATTGAGTATTGATGATTGAAGATTGAGGATTGAGGATTGAGGGTCGAGTGTTGAGGACGAGGACTGGCGGTTGAGGATTGTGGTTTGAGGATTGAGGATTGAGGATTGAGAATTGAGGACGAAGACTGAGGTTTGGGGATTGAGGTTTGAGGAATGAGGATTGAGGATCGGGGATTGAGGATTGAGGATTGAGGATTGAGTATTGAAGGTTGAGGATTGATGACTGAGGATGGAGGATTGCGGATTGACGATTGAGGATGGAGGATTGAGGGTTGAAGGTTTAGTGTTGAGGATTGAAGGTTGAGGATTCACGATTGAGGATTGAGGATTGAGGATGATGTCTGAGGTTTGAGGTTTGAGGTTTGAGTGTTGAATCCGGAGAATTCAGGATGTTCTATTGAGTATTGAGAATTGAGGATTGATGCTTTAGTATTGAGGATTCAGGATTGAGGATTTAGGATTGAGTATTGAAGATTGAGGATTGATGATTGAGGATTTAGGATTGAGGATTGAGGATTGAGGATTGAGGATTGAGGACTGAGGATTGAGGATTGAGGATTGAGCATTGAGGATTGAAGATTGAGGACTGGGGATTGAGGATTGAAATTGAGGATTAAGGATTGAGGATTGGGGACTGGGGATCCAGGATTGGAGATTGATTATCGAGGATTGAAGATTGAGGTTTGAGGATTGAGGGTTGAGAATTGAGAATTTAGGATGGGGACTGAGGGTTGGGGATTGAGGTTTGAGATACGAGGATTCAGGATTGAGGATTGTGGACTGAGGATTGTCGATTGAGTATTGGAGATTGATGATTGATGACTGAGGATTGAGGATTGAGGATTGATGATTGCGGATAGAGGATTGAAGATTGAGTATTGAGGATTGAATATTGAGGATTGAGAATTGAGGGTTGAGGATTGAAGATTGAGGACTGAGGACTGGGGATTGAGGATTGAGGATTGAGGATTGAGTATTGAGGATTGAGGATTGAAGATTGAGTATTGATGATTGAAGATTGCGGATTGATTATTGAGGGTTGAGGATTGATGACGAGGGCTGAGGGTTGAGGAATGAGTACTGAGGATTGAGGATTGAGGACTGGGCATTGAGGATTGAAGATTGAGGACTGGGGATTGAGGATTGAAGATTGAGGATTAAGGATTGAGGATTGGGGATTGGGGATCTAGGATTGGAGATTGATTATTGAGGATTGAAGTTTGAGGGTTGAGGATTGAGGATTGAGGACTGAGAATTGAGGATGAGGCCTGAGGGTTGAGGATTGAGGTTTGAGGTACGAGGATTGAGGATTGAGGATTGAGGACTGAGGATTGACGATTGAGTATTGAAGATTGAGGATTGATGACTGAGGATTCAGGATTGAGGATTGATGATTGCGAATTGAGTATTGAAAATTGAGTATTGAGGATTGAATATTGAGGATTGAGGATTGAGGATTGAGGATTGAAGGAATGAGTATTGTGGACTGAAGATTGAGGATTGAGGATTGACGATTGAGGATTGAGGATTGAGGTTTGAGGACTGACGATGAGGGCTGAGGGTTTAGGATTGAGGTTTGAGGTCTGAGGACTGAGGATTGAGGATTGAGAATTGAGGATTGAGGATTGAGGATTGAAGATTGAGGATTGAGTATTGAGGATTGAAGGATGAGGATTGAGGATTGAGGATTGAGGATTGGGGATTGAGGCTTGAAGATTGAGTATTGAGGATTGAAGATTGAGGATTGAGGATCCAGGATGAGGGCTGAAGGTTGAGGATTGAGGTTTGAGGACCGAGGACTGAGGATTGAGGGTTGAGAATTAAGGATTGAGGATTGAGGATTGAAGATTGAGGATTGGGTATTGAGGATTGAAGAATGAGGATTGAGGATTGAGTATTGAGGATTGAGGATTGAAGATTGAGTATTGAGGATTGAAGACTGACGATTGAGTATTGAGGATTGAGGATTGAAGATTGAGTATTGAGGATTGAAGACTGACGATTGAGGATTGAGGATTGAGGACTGAGGATTGAGGATTGAGGATTGAGGATTGAGGATTGGGCATTGAAGATTGAGTATTGAGTATTGAAGATTGAGGATTGAGGACTGAGGATTGAGGATTGAGTATTGAGGATTGAGGATTGAGGATTAAAGATTGAGTATTGAGGATTGAAGATTGAGGGTTGAGGATTGAGGTTTGAGGAATGAGGATTGAGGATTGAGGATTGTGGATTGAAGATTGAGTATTGATCATTGAAGATTGAGGATTGAGGATTGAGGGTTGAGGATTGAGGACGAGGACTGACAGTTGAGGATTGTGGTTTGGGGATTGAGGATTGAGGATTGAGAATTGAGGATAGAGGATTGAGGATTGAAGATTGAGGATTGGGTATTGAGGATTGAAGAATGAGGATTGAGGATTGAGGATTGAGGATTGAGGATTGAAGATTGAGTATTGAGGATTGAAGATTGAGTATTGAGGATTGAGGATTGAGGATTGAGGACTGAGGATTGAGGATTGAGGATTGCGAATTGAAGATTGAGGACTGAGGACTGGGGATTGAGTATTGAGGATTGAGGATTCAGTATTGAGGATTGATGATTGAAGATTGAGTATTGTTGATTGAAGATTGCGGATTGATTATTGAGGGTTGAGGATTGATGACGAGGACTGAGGGTTGAGGATTGAGGACTGAGGATTGAGGATGGAGGATTGGGCATTGAGGATTGAAGATTGAGGATTGAGGATTGAGGATTGAGGATTGAGGATTGAGCATTGAGGATTGAGGATTGACGCTTGAGGATTGAAGGTTGAGGATGGAGGATTGAAAAGAGTGGACTGAGTGTTGAGGATTGAGTGTTGAGGATTGATGTTTGAGGATTGAGATTTGATTATTGAATATTGTGGATTCAGTATTGAACCATGAGAATTCAGGATACTCTATTGAGTATTAGGAATTGAGGATTGATGGTTGAGTATTGAGGATTGGTGGTTGAGGGTTGTGTGTTGAATATTGAGGATTGAGGATTGAGGATTGAGGACTGAAGATTGAGGACTGAATATTGAGTCTTGATGATTGATGATTGAGGATTGAGGATTGAGTATTGAAGATTGAGGACGAGGACTGACGGTTGAGGATTGAGGTTTGAGGTTTGAGGATTGAGGATTGAGAACTGAGGATTGAGGATTGAGGATTGAGCATTGAGGATTGAAGATTGAGGACTGGGGATTGAGTACTGAAGATTGACGATTGAGGATTGTGGATTGATGATTGAGGGTTGAGGATTAAAGATTGAATATTGATGATTGAAGATTGAGGATTGAGTATTGTTGATTGAAGATTGCGGATTGATTATTGAGGGTTGAGGATTGATGACGAGGACTGAGGGTTGAGGACTGAGGATTTAGGATTGAGGATCGAGGATTGAAGATTGAGTATTGAGTATTGAAGATTGAGGATTGAGGATTGAGGATTGAGGATTGAGGATTGAGTATTCAGGATTGAGGATTGAGGATTGTAGATTGAGGATTGAGGATTGATGATTAAAGATTGAGTGTTGAGGATTGAAGATTGAGGATTGATGATTGGGGATTGAGGATTGAGGATTGAGGATTGAGGATTGAGTATTGAAGGCTGAGGATTGATGATTGAGGATTGAGGATTGAGGATTGAGTATTGAGTATTGAGGACTGAGGGTTGAAGATTGAGGATTGATGATTGAGGATTAAAGATTGAGTATTGAGGATTGAAGATTGAGAATTGAGGATTGAGGATTGAACATTGAGGACTGAGAGTTGAGGGTTAAGTGATGAGAATTGATGTTTGTGGATAGAGATTTGAAGATTGCAGATTGAGTATTGCGTATTGAAAACTGTGAATTGAGGATATTCTATTGAGGATTGAGGATTGTCACCTGATTGTTGAGGACTGTGGGCTGAAGATTGAGGATTCAGAATTGAGGATTCAGAATTGAGGTTTGAGGACTGAGGATTGATGATTGAGGATTGAAGATTGAGGATTGAGGATGAGGGCAGAGGGTTGAGGATTGAGGTTTAAGGACTGAGGACTGAGGATTGAGGATTGAGAATTGAGGATCGAGGATTGAGGATTGAAGATTGAGGATTGGGTATTGAGGATTGAAGAATGAGGATTGAGGATTGAGGATTGAGGATAGAGGATTGAAGATTGATTATTGAGGATTGAAGATTGACGATTGAGGATTGTGGATCGAAGATTGAGTATTGAACATTGAGGACTGAGTGTTGAGGGTTCAGTGATGAGGATTGATGTTTGTGGATAGAGGTTTGAAGATTGCAGATTGAGTATTGAGTATTGAAAGCTGTGAATTGAGGATATTCTATTGAGGGTTGAGGATTGTCAACTGATTGTTGAGGACTGTGGGCTGACGATTGAGGATTCAGAATTGAGGATTCAGAATTGAGGTTTGAGGACTGAGGATTGAGGATTGAAGATTGATTATTGAGGATTGAGGATTGAGAATTGAGGATTGTGGATTGAGGATTGAAGGTTGAGGATTGGGTTTTGAGGATTGAAGAATGAGGATTGAGGATTGAGGATTGAGGATTGAGGATTGAAGATTGAGTATTGAGGATTGAAGATTGAGGATTGAGGACTGAGGATTGAGGATTGAGTATTGAGGATTGAGGATTGAGGATTAAAGATTGAGTATTGAGGATTGAAGATTGAGGATTGTGGATTGACGATTGAGTATTGAGGATTGAAGGTTGAGGATTGAGGATTGAGGATTGATAATTGACGATGAGGTCTGAGGGTTGAGGATTGAGGTTTGAGGACTGAGGACTGAGGATTGAGGATTGAGAATTGAGGATTGAGGATTGAGGATTGAGGATTGAAGATTGAGGACTGGGTATTGAGGATTGAACACTGAGGATTGAGGATTGAGGATCGAGGATTGAGGATTGAGGATTGAGGATTGAGGATTGAGGATTGAGGATTGAGTATTGAAGGTTGAGGATTGATGACTGAGGATTGAGGATTGAGGATTGAGGATTGAGGATCGAGGATTGAAGATTGAGTGTTGAGGATTGAGGGTTGAGTATTGAGGATTGAGGATTGAGGATTGAGGATTGGGTATTGAAGATTGAGGATTGATAATTGAGGATTGAGGATTGAGGATGAGGATTGAGGATTGTGGATTGAAGATTGAGAATTGAGGATTTAAGTTTGAGGATTGAGGAGTGAGGATTGAGGATTGAGGATGACGGCTGATGGTTGAGGGTTGAGGTTTTAGGACTGAGGACTGAGGACTGATGATTGAGAATTGAGGATTGAGGGTTCAGGATTGTGGATTGAATATTGAGTATTGAGGATTGAAGACTGACGATTGAGGATTGAGGATTGAGGATTGAAGATTGAGGATTGAGGATTGAGGATTGAATACTGAGGAATGAGTGTTGAGGGTTGAGAGATGAGAATTGATGTTTGTGGATGGAGATTTGAAGATTGAAGATTGAGGATTGAGTATTGAAAACTGAGAATTCAGGATATTCAACTGAGTATTGAGAATTGAGGATTGATGGTTGAGTATTGAGGATTGATGGTTGAGGGTTGTGTGTTGAATATTGAGGATTGGCGGATTGAGTATTGAAGATTGAGGACTGAGGTCTGGGGATTGAGTATTGAGGATTGAGTATTGATGATTGAGGATTGAAGATTGAGTATTGATGATTGAAGATTGCGGGTTGATTATTGAGGGTTGAGGATTGATGACGAGGTCTGAGGGCTGAGGATTGAGGACTGAGGATTGAGGATTGAGGACTGGGCATTGAGGATTCAAGATTGAGGACTGGGGATTGTGGATTGAAGATTGAGGATTAAGGATTGTGTATTGGGGATTGGGGATCTAGGGTTGGAGATTGATTATTGAGGATTGAGGATTGAAGATTGAGGATTGAGGTTGAGGATTGAGGATTGAGGATGAGGGCTGAGGGTTGAGGATTGAGGTTTGAGGACTGAGGTCTGAGGATTGAGTATTGAGAATTGAGGATTGTGGATTGAGTGTTGAGGGTTGTGTGATGAGAATTGATGTTTGTGGATAGATATTTGAAGATTGCAGATTGAGCATTGAGTATTGAAAACTGTGAATTGATGATATTCTATTGAGGATTGAGAATTGACAGCTGATTGTTGAGGACTGAGGGCTGAAGATTGAGGATTCAGGATTGAGAATTCAGAATTGAGGATTGAGGACTGAGGACTGAGGATTGAAGATTGAGTATTGAGGATTGAAGATTGAGGATTAAGGATTGAGGATTGGGGATTGAGGATCTAGGATTGAAAATTGATTATAGAGGATCGAAGACTGAGGATTGAGAATTGAGGATTGAGATTTGAGAATTGTTGATAAGGACTGAGGGTTGAGGATTGAGGTTTGAGGAATGAGGATTGAGGATTGAGTGTTGAGGATTGAAGATTGAGTATTGATGATTGAAGATTGAGGATTGAGGATTGAGGGTTGAGGATTGAGGACGAGGACTGACAGTTGAGGATTGTGGTTTGAGGATTGAGGGTTGAGGATTGAGAATTGAGGATGAGGACTGAGGTTTGGGGATTGATGACTGAGGATTGAGGATTGAGGATTGATGATTGCGGATTGAGGACTGAAGATTGATTATTGACGATTGGGTATTGAGGATTGTAGAATGAGGACTGAGTATTTAGGATTGAGGATCGAGGATTGAAGATTGAGTATTGGGGATTGAAGATTGAGGATTGAGGATTGTGGATTGAGGATTGAGGATTGAGTATTCAGGATTGAGGATTGAGGATTGTAGATTGAGGATTGAGGATTGATGATTAAAGATTGAGTGTTGACGATTGAAGATTGAGGATTGATGATTGGGGATTGAGGATTGAGGATTGAGGATTGAGGATTGAGTATTGAAGGCTGAGGATTGATGATTGAGGATTGTGGATTGAGGATTGAGGATTGAGTATTGAGGACTGAGCGTTGAAGATTGAGGATTGATGATTGAGGATTAAAGATTGAGTATTGAGGATTGAAGATTGAGAATTGAGGATTGAGGATTGAACATTGAGGACTGAGTGTTGAGGGTTGAGTGATGAGAATTGATGTTTGTGGACAGAGATTTGAAGATTGCAGATTGAGTATTGTGTATTGTAAACTGTGAATTGAGGATATTCTATTGAGGATTGAGGATTGTTACCTGATTGTTGAGGACTGAGGGCTGAAGATTGAGGATTCAGTATTGAGGATTCAGAATTGAGGTTTGAGGACTGAGGATTGAGGATTGAAGATTGATTATTGAGGATTGAGGATTGAGAATTGAGGATTGTGGATTGAGGATTGAAGATTGAGGATTGGGTTTTGAGGATTGAAGAATGAGGATTGAGGATTGAGGATTGAGGATTGAGGATTGAAGATAGAGTATTGAGGATTGAAGATTGAGGATTGAGGACTGAGGATTGAGGATTGAGTATTGAGGATTGAGGATTGAGGATTAAAGATTGAGTATTGAGGATTGAAGATTGAGGATTGTGGATTGAAGATTGAGTATTGATTATTGAAGATTGAGGATTGAGGATTGAGGATTGAGAATTGACGATGAGGTCTGAGGGTTGAGGATTGAGGTTTGAGGACTGAGGACTGAGGATTGAGGATTGAGAATTGAGGATTGAGGATTGAGGATTGAGGATTGAAGATTGAGGATTGGGTATTGAGGATTGAACATTGAGGATTGAGGATTGAGGATCGAGGATTGCGGATTGAGGATTGAAGATTGAATATTGATGATTGAAGATTGAGGATTGAGGATTGAGGGTTGTGGATTGAGGACGAGGACTGAGGGTTGTGCATTGAGGTTTGAGGACAGAAGATTGAGGATTGAGGATTGAGAATTGATAATTGTAGATTGAGGATTGAAAATTTAGGATTGGGTATTGAGGATTTAGTATTGGAGATTGATTATTTAGGATTGAAGATAGAGGGTTGAGGATTGAGGATTGAGGATTGAGAATTGAGAATTGGGGATGATGACTGAGGTTTGAGAATTGAGGTTTGAGAAATGAGGATTGAGGATTGAGGATTGAGGATTGAGGATTTATGATTGAGTATTGAAGGTTGAGGATTGATGACTGAGGATTGAGGATTGAGGATTGAGGATTGAGGATTGAGGATTGGGGATTGAGGATTGAGGATTGAGGATTGAGTATTGAAGGTTGAGGATTGATGACTGAGGATGGAGGATTGCGGATTGACGATTGAGGATTGAGGATTGAGGGTTGAAGGTTTAGTGTTGAGGATTGAAGGTTGAGGGTTCACGATTGAGGATTGAGGATTGAGGATGATGTCTGAGGTTTGAGGTTTGAGGTTTGAGTGTTGAATCCGGAGAATTCAGGATGTTCTATTGAGTATTGAGAATTGAGGATTCATGCTTTAGTATTGAGGATTCAGTATTGAGGATTGAGGATTGAGTATTGAAGATTGAGGATTGATGATTGAGGATCTAGGATTGAGGATTGAGGATTGAGGATTGAGGATTGAGGACTGAGGATTGAGGATTGAGGATTGAGGATTGAGGGTTGAGCATTGAGGATTGAAGATTGAGGATTTAGGATTGAAGATTGAGGATTGGGTATTGAGGATTGAAGAATGAGGATTGAGGAATGAGGATTGAGGATTGGGGATTGAAGATTGAGTATTGAGGATTGAAGATTGAGGATTGAGGATTGAGGATTGAGGATTGAGGATTGAGGATTGAGGATTGAAGATTGAGGATTGGGGACTGAGTGTTCAGGGTTGAGTGCTGAGAATTAATGTTTGTGGATAGAGATTTGAAGATTGCAGATTGAGTATCGAGTATTGAAAACTGTGAATTGGGGATATTCTATTGAGGATTGAGGATTGACAATTGATTGTCGAGGACTGAGGGCTGAAGATTAAGTATTACAGATTGAGGATTCAGAATTGATGTTTGAGGTCTGAGGATTGAGGATTGAGGATTGAGAATTGAGGATTGAGGATTGACGACTGAAGATTGAGGATTGGGTATTGAGGATTGAAGAATGAGGACTCAGGATTTAGGATTGAGGATCGAGGATTGAAGATTGAGAATTGAGGATTGAAGATTGAGGATTGAGGATTGAGGATTGAGGATTGAGGATTGAGTATTCAGGATTGAGGATTGAGGATTGTAGATTGAGGATTGAGGATTGATGATTAAAGGTTGAGTGTTGAGGATTGAAGATTGAGGATTGATGATTGGGGGTTGTGGATTGAGGATTGAGGATTGAGGATTGAGTACTGAAGGCTGAGGATTGACGATTGAGGATTGAGGATTGAGGATTGAGGATTGAGTATTGAGGACTGAGGGTTGAAGATTGAGGATTGATGATTGAGGGTTAAAGATTGAGTATTGAGGATTGAAGATTGAGAATTGAGGATTGAGGATTGAACATCGAGGACTGAGTGTTGAGGGCTGAGTGATGAGAACTGATGTTTCTGGATAGAGATTTGAAGATTGCAGATTGAGTATTGTGTATTGAAAACTGTGAATTGAGGATATTCTATTGAGGATTGAGGATTGTCACCTGATTGTTGAGGACTGAGGGCTGAGGATTGAGGATTCAGGATTGAGGATTCAGAATTGAGGTTTGAGGACTGAGGATTGAGGATTGAGGATTGAAGATTGAGTATTGAGGATTGAAGATTGTTGATTGAGGACTGAGAATTGAGGATTGAGGATGAGGGCAGAGGGTTGAGGATTGAGGTTTAAGGACTGAGGACTGAGGATTGAGGATTGAGAATTGAGGATTGAGGATTGAGGATTGAAGATTGAGGATTGGGTATTGAGGATTGAAGAATGAGGATTGAGGATTGAGGATTGAGGATAGAGGATTGAAGATTGATTATTGAGGATTGAAGATTGACGATTGAGGATTGTGGATTGAAGATTGAGTATTGAACATTGAGGACTGAGTGTTGAGGGTTCAGTGGTGAGAATTGATGTTTGTGGATAGAGGTTTGAAGATTGCAGATTGAGTATTGAGTATTGAAAGCTGTGAATTGAGGATATTCTATTGAGGGTTGAGGATTGTCAACTGATTGTTGAGGACTGAGGGCTGACGATTGAGGATTCAGGATTGAGGATTCAGAATTGAGGTTTGAGGACTGAGGATTGAGGATTGAAGATTGATTATTGAGGATTGAGGATTGAGAATTGAGGATTGTGGATTGAGGATTGAAGATTGAGGATTGGGTTTTGAGGATTGAAGAATGAGGATTGAGGATTGCGGATTGAGGATTGAGGATTGAAGATTGAGTATTGAGGATTGAAGATTGAGGATTGAGGACCGAGGATTGAGGATTGAGTATTGAGGATTGAGGATTGAGGATTAAAGATTGAGTATTGAGGATTGAAGATTGAGGATTGTGGATTGAAGATTGAGTATTCAGGATTGAAGGTTGAGGATTGAGGATTGAGGACTGATAATTGACGATGAGGTCTGAGGGTTGAGGATTGAGGTTTGAGGACTGAGGACTGAGGATTGAGGATTGAGAATTGAGGATTGAGGATTGAGGATTGAGGATTGAAGATTGAGGATTGGGTATTGAGGATTGAACATTGAGGATTGAGGATTGAGGATCGAGGATTGAGGATTGAGGACTGAGGATTGAGGATTGAGGATTCAGGATTGAGTATTGAAGGTTGAGGATTGATGACTGAGGATTGAGGATTGAGGATTGAGGATTGAGGATCGAGGATTGAAGATTGAGTGTTGAGGATTGAGGGTTGAGTATTGAGGATTGAGGATTGAGGATTGGGTATTGAAGATTGAGGATTGATAATTGAGGATTGAGGATTGAGGATGAGGATTGAGGATTGAGGATTGAAGATTGAGAATTGAGGATTTAAGGTTGAGGATTGAGGAATGAGGATTGAGGATTGAGGATGACGGCTGATGGTTGAGGGTTGAGGTTTTAGGACTGAGGACTGAGGACTGATGATTGAGAATTGAGGATTGAGGGTTCAGGATTGTGGATTGAATATTGAGTATTGAGGATTGAAGACTGACGATTGAGGATTGAGGATTGAGGATTGATGATTGAGGATTGAGGATTGAGGATTGAACATTGAGGAATGAGTGTTGAGGGTTGAGAGATGAGAATTGATGTTTGTGGATGGAGATTTGAAGATTGAAGATTGAGGATTGAGTATTGAAAACTGAGAATTCAGGATATTCAACTGAGTATTGAGAATTGAGGATTGATGGTTGAGTATTGAGGATTGATGGTTGAGGGTTGTGTGTTGAATATTGAGGATTGGCGGATTGAGTATTGAAGAATGAGGACTGAGGTCTGGGGATTGAGTATTGAGGATTGAGTATTGATGATTGAGGATTGAAGATTGAGTATTGATGATTGAAGATTGCGGGTTGATTATTGAGGGTTGAGGATTGATGACGAGGACTGAGGGCTGAGGATTGAGGACTGAGGATTGAGGATTGAGGACTGGGCATTGAGGATTCAAGATTGAGGACTGGGGATTGTGGATTGAAGATTGAGGATTAAGGATTGAGTATTGGGGATTGGGGATCTAGGGTTGGAGATTGATTATTGAGGATAGAAGATTGAGGGTTGAGGATTGAGGATTGAGAATTGAGAATTGAGGATGAGGACTGAGGGTTGAGGATTGAGGTTTGAGGTACGAGGATTGAGGTTTGAGGATAGAGGACTGAGAACTGACGATTGAGTATTGAAGATTGAGGCTTGATGACTGAGGATTCAGGATTGAGGATTGATGATTGCGGATTGAGTATTGAAAGCTGAGTATTGAGGATTGAATATTGAGGATTGAGAATTGAGGATTGAGGATTGAAGGATGAGTATTGTGGATTGAAGGTTGAGGATTGAGGATTGACGATTGAGGTTTGAGGATTGAGGTTTGAGGATTGGCGATGAGGGCTGAGGGTTGAGGATTGAGGTTTGAGGACTGAGGTCTGAGGATTGAGGATTGAGAATTGAGGATTGAGGATTGAGGGTTGAGGATTGAAGATTGAGGATTGGGTATTGAGGATTGAAGAATGAGGATTGAGGATTGAGGATTGAGGATTGGGGACTGAGGATTGAATATTCAGGATTGAGTATTGAGGATTGAGGATTGAGGATTGAGGATTGAAGATTCAGTATTGAGGATCGAGGATTGAGAGTTGAGGATTGAGGATTGAAGATTGAGGATTGAGGTTGAGGATTGAGGATTGAGGATGAGGGCTGAGGGTTGAGGATTGAGGTTTGAGGACTGAGGTCTGAGGATTGAGTATTGAGAATTGAGGATTGAGGATTGAGTATTGAAGATTGAGGATTGCGTATTGAGGATTGAAGAATGAGGATTGAGGATTGAGTATTCAGGATTGTGGATTGAATATTGTGTATTGAGGATTGAAGACTGACGATTGAGTATTGAGGATTGAGGATTGAGGATTGAGAATTGAGGACTGATGATTGAGTATTGATGGTTGAAGATTGAGGATTGAGGATAGAGGATTAAGGATTGAGGATTGAAGATTGAGGATTGTGGATTGAGTGTTGAGGGTTGTGTGATGAGAATTGATGTTTGTGGATAGATATTTGAAGATTGCAGATTGAGCATTGAGTATTGGAAACTGTGAATTGATGACATTCTATTGAGGATTGAGAATTGACAGCTGATTGTTGAGGACTGAGGGCTGAAGATTGAGGATTCAGGATTGAGAATTCAGAATTGAGGATTGAGGACTGAGGACTGAGGATTCAAGATTGAGTATTGAGGATTGAAGATTGAGGATTAAGGATTGAGGATTGGGGATTGAGGATCTAGGATTGAAAATTGATTATAGAGGATCGAAGACTGAGGATTGAGAATTGAGGATTGAGATTTGAGAATTGTTGATAAGGACTGAGGGTTGAGGATTGAGGTTTGAGGAATGAGGATTGAGGATTGGGGGTTGAGGATTGAAGATTGAGTATTGATGATTGAAGATTGAGGATTGAGGATTGAGGGTTGAGGATTGAGGACGAGGACTGACAGTTGAGGATTGTGGTTTGAGGATTGAGGGTTGAGGATTGAGAATTGAGGATGAGGACTGAGGTTTGGGGATTGATGACTGAGGATTGAGGATTGAGGATTGATGATTGCGGATTGAGGACTGAAGATTGAGTATTGAGGATTGGGTATTGAGGATTGTAGAATGAGGACTGAGTATTTAGGATTGAGGATCGAGGATTGAAGATTGAGTATTGGGGATTGAAGATTGAGGATTGAGGATTGTGGATTGAGGATTGATGATTGAGTATTCAGGATTGAGGATTGAGGATTGTAGATTGAGGATTGAGGATTGATGATTAAAGATTGAGTGTTGACGATTGAAGATTGAGGATTGATGATTGGGGATTGAGGATTGAGGATTGCGGATTGAGGATTGAGTATTGAAGGCTGAGGATTGATGATTGAGGATTGAGGATTGAGGATTGAGGATTGAGGATTGAGTATTGAGGACTGAGGGTTGAAGATTGAGGATTGATGATTGAGTATTAAAGATTGAGTATTGAGGATTGAAGATTGAGAATTGAGGATTGAGGATTGAACATTGAGGACTGAGTGTTGAGGGTTGAGTGATGAGAATTGATGTTTGTGGACAGAGATTTGAAGATTGCAGATTGAGTATTGTGTATTGTAAACTGTGAATTGAGGATATTCTATTGAGGATTGAGGATTGTTACCTGATTGTTGAGGACTGAGGGCTGAAGATTGAGGATTCAGTATTGAGGATTCAGAATTGAGGTTTGAGGACTGAGGATTGAGGATTGAATATTGATTATTGAGGATTGAGGATTGAGAATTGAGGATTGTGGATTGAGGATTGAAGATTGAGGATTGGGTTTTGAGGATTGAAGAATGAGGATTGAGGATTGAGGATTGAGGATTGAGGATTGAAGATTGAGTATTGAGGATTGAAGATTGAGCATTGAGGACTGAGGATTGAGGATTGAGTATTGAGGATTGAGGATTGAGGATTAAAGATTGAGTATTGAGGATTGAAGGTTGAGGATTGTGGATTGAAGACTGAGTATTGATGATTGAAGATTGAGGATTGAGTATTGAGGATTGAGAATTGACGATGAGGTCTGAGGGTTGAGGATTGAGGTTTGAGGACTGAGGACTGAGGATTGAGGATTGAGAATTGAGGATTGAGGATTGAGGATTGAGGATTGAAGATTGAGGATTGGGTATTGAGGATTGAACATTGAGGATTGAGGATTGAGGATCGAGGATTGCGGATTGAGGATTGAAGATTGAATATTGATGATTGAAGATTGAGGATTGAGGATTGAGGGTTGTGGATTGAGGACGAGGACTGAGGGTTGTGCATTGAGGTTTGAGGACAGAAGATTGAGGATTGAGGATTGAGAATTGATAATTGTAGATTGAGGATTGAAAATTTAGGATTGGGTATTGAGGATTGAGGATTGGGTATTGAGGATTTAGTATTGGTGATTGATTATTTAGGATTGAAGATAGAGGGTTGAGGATTGAGGATTGAGGATTGAGAATTGAGAATTGGGGATGATGACTGAGGTTTGACAATTGAGGTTTGAGGAATGAGGATTGAGGATTGAGGATTGAGGATTGAGGATTTATGATTGAGTATTGAAGGTTGAGGATTGATGACTGAGGATTGAGGATTGAGGATTGAGTATTGAGGATTGAAGATTGAGTGTTGAGGATTGAGTGTTGAGGAGTGAGGATTGAGTGTTGAGGATTGAGGATGAGGTCTGAGGTTTGAGGTTTGAGGTTTGAGTATTGAATCCTGATAATTCAGGATATTCTATTGAGTATTGAGGATTGAGGATTGATGGTTGAGTATTGAGGATTGAGGATTGATGGTTGAGTATTGAGGATTGAGGATTGAGGATTGAGGATTGAGTATTGAAGATTGAGGATTGATGATTGAGGATTGAGGATTGAGGATTGAGTATTGAAGATTGAGTATTGATGATTGAAGATTGAGGATTGAGGGTTGAGGGTTGAGGGTTGCGGACGAGGACTGACGGTTGAGGATTGAGGTTTGAGGATTGAGGGTTGAGGACAGAGGACTGAGGATAGAGGATTGAGGATGGAGCATTGAGGATTGAAGATTGCGGACTGGGGATTGAGGACTGAAAGTTGAGGATTAAGGATTGAGGATTGGTGATTGAGGTTCTAGGACTGAATATTGATTATTGAGGATTAAAGATTGAGGATTGAGGATTGAGGATTGAGAATTGAGAATTGAGGATGAGGACTGAGGGTTGAGGATTGAGGTTTGAGGAATGAGGATTGAGGATTGAGGATTGAGGATTGAAGATTGAGTATTGATGATTGAAGATTGAGGATTGAGGATTGAGGGTTGAGGATTGAGGACGAGGACTGGCGGTTGAGGATTGTAGTTTGAGGATTGAGGATTGAGGATTGAGTATTGAGAATGAGGACTGGGGTTTGAGGATTGAGGTTTGAGGAATGAGGATTGAGAATTGAGGATTGAGGATTGAGGATTGAGGATTGAGTATTGAAGGTTGAGGATTGATGACTGAGGATTGAGGATTGCGGATTGACGATTGAGGATTCAGGATTGAGGGTTGAAGGTTGAGTGTTGAGGATTGAAGGTTGAGGGTTGACGATTGAGGATTGAGGATTGAGGATGATGTCTGAGGTTTGAGGTTTGAGGTTTGAGGTTTGAGTATTGCATCCTGAGAATTCAGGATGTTCTATTGAGTATTGAGAATTGAGGATTGATGTTTTAGTATTGAGGATTCAGGATTGAGGATTGAGGATTGAGTATTGAAGGAATGAGTATTGTGGACTGAAGATTGAGGATTGAGGATTGACGATTGAGGATTGAGGATTGAGGTTTGAGGACTGACGATGAGGGCTGAGGGTTTAGGATTGAGGTTTGAGGTCTGAGGACTGAGGATTGAGGATTGAGAATTGAGGATTGAGGATTGAGGATTGAAGATTGAGGATTGAGTATTGAGGATTGAAGGATGAGGATTGTGGATTGAGGATTGAGGATTGGGGATTGAGGCTTGAGGATTGAGGATTGAGGATTGAAGATTGAGGATTGAGGATCCAGGATGAGGGCTGAAGGTTGAGCATTGAGGTTTGAGGACCGAGGACTGAGGATTGAGGGTTGAGAATTAAGGATTGAGGATTGAGGATTGAAGATTGAGGATTGGGTATTGAGGATTGAAGAATGAGGATTGAGGATTGAGTATTGAGGATTGAGGATTGAAGATTGAGTATTGAGGATTGAAGACTGACGATTGAGTATTGAGGATTGAGGATTGAAGATTGAGTATTGAGGATTGAAGACTGACGATTGAGGATTGAGGATTGAGGACTGAGGATTGAGGATTGAGGATTGAGGATTGAGGATTGGGCATTGAAGATTGAGTATTGAGTATTGAAGATTGAGGATTGAGGACTGAGGATTGAGGATTGAGTATTGAGGATTGAGGATTGAGGATTAAAGGTTGAGTATTGAGGATTGAAGATTGAGGGTTGAGGATTGAGGTTTGAGGAATGAGGATTGAGGATTGAGGATTGAGGATTGAAGATTGAGTATTGATGATTGAAGATTGAGGATTGAGGATTGAGGGTTGAGGATTGAGGACGAGGACTGACAGTTGAGGATTGTGGTTTGGGGATTGAGGATTGAGGATTGAGAATTGAGGATAGAGGATTGAGGATTGAAGATTGAGGATTGGGTATTGAGGATTGAAGAATGAGGATTGAGGATTGAGGATTGAGGATTGAGGATTGAAGGTTGAGTATTGAGGATTGAAGATTGAGTATTGAGGATTGAGGATTGAGGATTGAGGACTGAGGATTGAGGATTGAGGATTGAGAATTGAAGATTGAGGACTGAGGACTGGGGATTGAGTATTGAGGATTGAGGATTCAGTATTGAGGATTGATGATTGAAGATTGAGTATTGTTGATTGAAGATTGCGGATTGATTATTGAGGGTTGAGGATTGATGACGAGGACTGAGGGTTGAGGATTGAGGACTGAGGATTGAGGATGGAGGATTGGGCATTGAGGATTGAAGATTGAGGATTGAGGATTGAGGATTGAGGATTGAGGATTGAGCATTCAGGATTGAGGATTGACGCTTGAGGATTGAAAGTTGAGGATGGAGGATTGAAAAGAGTGGACTGAGTGTTGAGGATTGAGTGTTGAGGATTGATGTTTGAGGATTGAGATTTGATTATTGAATATTGTGGATTCAGTATTGAACCATGAGAATTCAGGATACTCTATTGAGTATTAGGAATTGAGGATTGATGGTTGAGTATTGAGGATTGGTGGTTGAGGGTTGTGTGTTGAATATTGAGGATTGAGGATTGAGGATTGGGGACTGAAGATTGAGGACTGAATATTGAGTCTTGATGACTGAGGATTGAGGATTGAGGATTGAGCATTGAGGATTGAAGATTGAGGACTGGGGATTGAGGATTGAAGATTGACGATTGAGGATTGTGGATTGATGATTGAGGGTTGAGGATTAAAGATTGAATATTGATGATTGAAGATTGAGGATTGAGGATTGAGGGTTGTAGATTGAGGACGAGGACTGAGTGTTGAGAATTGATTTTTGAGGTCTGAGGATTGAGGATTGAGGATTGAAGATTGAGGATTGGGTATTGAGGATTGAAGAATGAGGACTGAGGATTTAGGATTGAGGATCGAGGATTGAAGATTGAGTATTGAGTATTGAAGATTGAGGATTGAGGATTGAGGATTGAGGATTGAGGATTGAGTATTCAGGATTGAGGATTGAGGATTGTAGATTGAGGATTGTGGATTGATGATTAAAGATTGAGTGTTGAGGATTGAAGATTGAGGATTGATGATTGGGGATTGAGGATTGAGGATTGAGGATTGAGGATTGAGTATTGAAGGCTGAGGATTGATGATTGAGGATTGAGGATTGAGGATTGAGTATTGAGTATTGAGGTCTGAGGGTTGAAGATTGAGGATTGATGATTGTGGATTAAAGATTGAGTATTGAGGATTGAAGATTGAGAATTGAGGATTGAGGATTGAACATTGAGGACTGAGAGTTGAGGGTTGAGTGATGAGAATTCATGTTTGTGGATAGAGATTTGAAGATTGCAGATTGAGTATTGTGTATTGAAAACTGTGAATTGAGGATATTCTATTGAGGGTTGAGGATTGTCAACTGATTGTTGAGGACTGTGGGCTGACGATTGAGGATTCAGGATTGAGGATTCAGAATTGAGGTTTGAGGACTGAGGATTGAGGATTGAAGATTGATTATTGAGGATTGAGGATTGAGAATTGAGGATTGTGGATTGAGGATTGAAGGTTGAGGATTGGGTTTTGAGGATTGAAGAATGAGGATTGAGGATTGAGGATTGAGGATTGAAGATTGAGTATTGAGGACTGAAGATTGAGGATTGAGGACTAAGGATTGAGTATTGAGTATTGAGGATTGAGGATTGAGGATTAAAGATTGAGTATTGAGGATTGAAGATTGAGGATTGTGGATTGAAGATTGAGTATTGAGGATTGAAGGTTGAGGATTGAGGATTGAGGATTGATAATTGACGATGAGGTCTGAGGGTTGAGGATTGAGGTTTGAGGACTGAGGACTGAGGATTGAGGATTGAGAATTGAGGATTGAGGATTGAGGATTGAGGATTGAAGATTGAGGATTGGGTATTGAGGATTGGACATTGAGGATTGAGGATTGAGGATCGAGGATTGAGGATTGAGGATTGAGGATTGAGGATTGAGGATTGAGGATTGAGGATTGAGGATCGAGGATTGAGGATTGAGGATTGATAATTGAGGATTGAGGATTGAGGATGAGGATTGAGGATTGAGGATTGAAGATTGAGAATTGAGGATTTAAGGTTGAGGATTGAGGAATGAGGATTGAGGATTGAGGATGACGGCTGATGGTTGAGGGTTGAGGTTTTAGGACTGAGGACTGAGGACTGATGATTGAGAATTGAGGATTGAGGGTTCAGGATTGTGGATTGAGTATTGAGTATTGAGGATTGAAGACTGACGATTGAGGATTGAGGATTGAGGATTGATGATTGAGGATTGAGGATTGAGGATTGAACATTGAGGAATGAGTGTTGAGGGTTGAGAGATGAGAATTGATGTTTGTGGATGGAGATTTGAAGATTGAAGATTGAGGATTGAGTATTGAAAACTGAGAATTCAGGATATTCAACTGAGTATTGAGAATTGAGGATTGATGGTTGAGTATTGAGGATTGATGGTTGAGGGTTGTGTGTTGAATATTGAGGATTGGCGGATTGAGTATTGAAGATTGAGGACTGAGGTCTGGGGATTGAGTATTGAGGATTGAGTATTGATGATTGAGGATTGAAGATTGAGTATTGATGATTGAAGATTGCGGGTTGATTATTGAGGGTTGAGGATTGATGACGAGGACTGAGGGCTGAGGATTGAGGACTGAGGATTGAGGATTGAGGACTGGGCATTGAGGATTCAAGATTGAGGACTGGGGATTGTGGATTGAAGATTGAGGATTAAGGATTGAGTATTGGGGATTGGGGATCTAGGGTTGGAGATTGATTATTGAGGATAGAAGATTGAGGGTTGAGGATTGAGGATTGAGAATTGAGAATTGAGGATGAGGACTGAGGGTTGAGGATTGAGGTTTGAGGTACGAGGATTGAGGTTTGAGGATAGAGGACTGAGAACTGACGATTGAGTATTGAAGATTGAGGCTTGATGACTGACGATTCAGGATTGAGGATTGATGATTGCGGATTGAGTATTGAAAGCTGAGTATTGAGGATTGAATATTGAGGATTGAGAATTGAGGATTGAGGATTGAAGGATGAGTATTGTGGATTGAAGGTTGAGGATTGAGGATTGACGATTGAGGTTTGAGGATTGAGGTTTGAGGATTGGCGATGAGGGCTGAGGGTTGAGGATTGAGGTTTGAGGACTGAGGTCTGAGGATTGAGGATTGAGAATTGAGGATTGAGGATTGAGGGTTGAGGATTGAAGATTGAGGATTGGGTATTGAGGATTGAAGAATGAGGATTGAGGATTGAGGATTGAGGATTGGGGACTGAGGATTGAATATTCAGGATTGAGTATTGAGGATTGAGGATTGAGGATTGAGGATTGAAGATTCAGTATTGAGGATCGAGGATTGAGAGTTGAGGATTGAGGATTGAAGATTGAGGATTGAGGTTGAGGATTGAGGATTGAGGATGACGGCTGAGGGTTGAGGATTGAGGTTTGAGGACTGAGGTCTGAGGATTGAGTATTGAGAATTGAGCATTGAGGATTGAGTATTGAAGATTGAGGATTGCGTATTGAGGATTGAAGAATGAGGATTGAGGATTGAGTATTCAGGATTGTGGATTGAATATTGTGTATTGAGGATTGAACACTGACGATTGAGTATTGAGGATTGAGGATTGAGGATTGAGAATTGAGGACTGATGATTGAGTATTGATGGTTGAAGATTGAGGATTGAGGATAGAGGATTGAGGATTGAGGATTGAAGATTGAGGATTGTGGATTGAGTGTTGAGGGTTGTGTGATGAGAATTGATGTTTGTGGATAGATATTTGAAGATTGCAGATTGAGCATTGAGTATTGGAAACTGTGAATTGATGACATTCTATTGAGGATTGAGAATTGACAGCTGATTGTTGAGGACTGAGGGCTGAAGATTGAGGATTCAGGATTGAGAATTCAGAATTGAGGATTGAGGACTGAGGACTGAGGATTCAAGATTGAGTATTGAGGATTGAAGATTGAGGATTAAGGATTGAGGATTCGGGATTGAGGATCTAGGATTGAAAATTGATTATAGAGGATCGAAGACTGAGGATTGAGAATTGAGGATTGAGATTTGAGAATTGTTGATAAGGACTGAGGGTTGAGGATTGAGGTTTGAGGAATGAGGATTGAGGATTGGGGGTTGAGGATTGAAGATTGAGTATTGATGATTGAAGATTGAGGATTGAGGATTGAGGGTTGAGGATTGAGGACGAGGACTGACAGTTGAGGATTGTGGTTTGAGGATTGAGGGTTGAGGATTGAGAATTGAGGATGAGGACTGAGGTTTGGGGATTGATGACTGAGGATTGAGGATTGAGGATTGATGATTGCGGATTGAGGACTGAAGATTGAGTATTGAGGATTGGGTATTGAGGATTGTAGAATGAGGACTGAGTATTTAGGATTGAGGATCGAGGATTGAAGATTGAGTATTGGGGATTGAAGATTGAGGATTGAGGATTGTGGATTGAGGATTGAGGATTGAGTATTCAGGATTGAGGATTGAGGATTGTAGATTGAGGATTGAGGATTGATGATTAAAGATTGAGTGTTGACGATTGAAGATTGAGGATTGATGATTGGGGATTGAGGATTGAGGATTGCGGATTGAGGATTGAGTATTGAAGGCTGAGGATTGATGATTGAGGATTGAGGATTGAGGATTGAGGATTGAGTATTGAGGACTGAGGGTTGAAGATTGAGGATTGATGATTGAGTATTAAAGATTGAGTATTGAGGATTGAAGATTGAGAATTGAGGATTGAGGATTGAACATTGAGGACTGAGTGTTGAGGGTTGAGTGATGAGAATTGATGTTTGTGGACAGAGATTTGAAGATTGCAGATTGAGTATTGTGTATTGTAAACTGTGAATTGAGGATATTCTATTGAGGATTGAGGATTGTTACCTGATTGTTGAGGACTGAGGGCTGAAGATTGAGGATTCAGTATTGAGGATTCAGAATTGAGGTTTGAGGACTGAGGATTGAGGATTGAATATTGATTATTGAGGATTGAGGATTGAGAATTGAGGATTGTGGATTGAGGATTGAAGATTGAGGATTGGGTTTTGAGGATTGAAGAATGAGGATTGAGGATTGAGGATTGAGGATTGAGGATTGAAGATTGAGTATTGAGGATTGAAGATTGAGCATTGAGGACTGAGGATTGAGGATTGAGTATTGAGGATTGAGGATTGAGGATTAAAGATTGAGTATTGAGGATTGAAGGTTGAGGATTGTGGATTGAAGATTGAGTATTGATGATTGAAGATTGAGGATTGAGTATTGAGGATTGAGAATTGACGATGAGGTCTGAGGGTTGAGGATTGAGGTTTGAGGACTGAGGACTGAGGATTGAGGATTGAGAATTGAGGATTGAGGATTGAGGATTGAGGATTGAAGATTGAGGATTGGGTATTGAGGATTGAACATTGAGGATTGAGGATTGAGGATCGAGGATTGCGGATTGAGGATTGAAGATTGAATATTGATGATTGAAGATTGAGGATTGAGGATTGAGGGTTGTGGATTGAGGACGAGGACTGAGGGTTGTGCATTGAGGTTTGAGGACAGAAGATTGAGGATTGAGGATTGAGAATTGATAATTGTAGATTGAGGATTGAAAATTTAGGATTGGGTATTGAGGATTGAGGATTGGGTATTGAGGATTTAGTATTGGTGATTGATTATTTAGGATTGAAGATAGAGGGTTGAGGATTGAGGATTGAGGATTGAGAATTGAGAATTGGGGATGATGACTGAGGTTTGAGAATTGAGGTTTGAGGAATGAGGATTGAGGATTGAGGATTGAGGATTGAGGATTTATGATTGAGTATTGAAGGTTGAGGATTGATGACTGAGGATTGAGGATTGAGGATTGAGTATTGAGGATTGAAGATTGAGTGTTGAGGATTGAGTGTTGAGGAGTGAGGATTGAGTGTTGAGGATTGAGGATGAGGTCTGAGGTTTGAGGTTTGAGGTTTGAGTATTGAATCCTGAGAATTCAGGATATTCTATTGAGTATTGAGGATTGAGGATTGATGGTTGAGTATTGAGGATTGAGGATTGATGGTTGAGTATTGAGGATTGAGGATTGAGGATTGAGGATTGAGTATTGAAGATTGAGGATTGATGATTGAGGATTGAGGATTGAGGATTGAGTATTGAAGATTGAGTATTGATGATTGAAGATTGAGGATTGAGGGTTGAGGGTTGAGGGTTGCGGACGAGGACTGACGGTTGAGGATTGAGGTTTGAGGATTGAGGGTTGAGGACAGAGGACTGAGGATAGAGGATTGAGGATGGAGCATTGAGGATTGAAGATTGCGGACTGGGGATTGAGGACTGAAAGTTGAGGATTAAGGATTGAGGATTGGTGATTGAGGTTCTAGGACTGAATATTGATTATTGAGGATTAAAGATTGAGGATTGAGGATTGAGGATTGAGAATTGAGAATTGAGGATGAGGACTGAGGGTTGAGGATTGAGGTTTGAGGAATGAGGATTGAGGATTGAGGATTGAGGATTGAAGATTGAGTATTGATGATTGAAGATTGAGGATTGAGGATTGTAGTTTGAGGATTGAGGATTGAGGATTGAGTATTGAGAATGAGGACTGGGGTTTGAGGATTGAGGTTTGAGGAATGAGGATTGAGAATTGAGGATTGAGGATTGAGGATTGAGGATTGAGTATTGAAGGTTGAGGATTGATGACTGAGGATTGAGGATTGCGGATTGACGATTGAGGATTCAGGATTGAGGGTTGAAGGTTGAGTGTTGAGGATTGAAGGTTGAGGATTGACGATTGAGGATTGAGGATTGAGGATGATGTCTGAGGTTTGAGGTTTGAGGTTTGAGGTTTGAGTATTGCATCCTGAGAATTCAGGATGTTCTATTGAGTATTGAGAATTGAGGATTGATGTTTTAGTATTGAGGATTCAGGATTGAGGATTGAGGATTGAGTATTGAAGGAATGAGTATTGTGGACTGAAGATTGAGGATTGAGGATTGACGATTGAGGATTGAGGATTGAGGTTTGAGGACTGACGATGAGGGCTGAGGGTTTAGGATTGAGGTTTGAGGTCTGAGGACTGAGGATTGAAGATTGAGAATTGAGGATTGAGGATTGAGGATTGAAGATTGAGGATTGAGTATTGAGGATTGAAGGATGAGGATTGAGGATTGAGGATTGAGGATTGGGGATTGAGGCTTGAGGATTGAGGATTGAGGATTGAAGATTGAGGATTGAGGATCCAGGATGAGGGCTGAAGGTTGAGCATTGAGGTTTGAGGACCGAGGACTGAGGATTGAGGGTTGAGAATTAAGGATTGAGGATTGAGGATTGAAGATTGAGGATTGGGTATTGAGGATTGAAGAATGAGGATTGAGGATTGAGTATTGAGGATTGAGGATTGAAGATTGAGTATTGAGGATTGAAGACTGACGATTGAGTATTGAGGATTGAGGATTGAAGATTGAGTATTGAGGATTGAAGACTGACGATTGAGGATTGAGGATTGAGGACTGAGGATTGAGGATTGAGGATTGAGGATTGAGGATTGGGCATTGAAGATTGAGTATTGAGTATTGAAGATTGAGGATTGAGGACTGAGGATTGAGGATTGAGTATTGAGGATTGAGGATTGAGGATTAAAGGTTGAGTATTGAGGATTGAAGATTGAGGGTTGAGGATTGAGGTTTGAGGAATGAGGATTGAGGATTGAGGATTGAGGATTGAAGATTGAGTATTGATGATTGAAGATTGAGGATTGAGGATTGAGGGTTGAGGATTGAGGACGAGGACTGACAGTTGAGGATTGTGGTTTGGGGATTGAGGATTGAGGATTGAGAATTGAGGATAGAGGATTGAGGATTGAAGATTGAGGATTGGGTATTGAGGATTGAAGAATGAGGATTGAGGATTGAGGATTGAGGATTGAGGATTGAAGGTTGAGTATTGAGGATTGAAGATTGAGTATTGAGGATTGAGGATTGAGGATTGAGGACTGAGGATTGAGGATTGAGGATTGAGAATTGAAGATTGAGGACTGAGGACTGGGGATTGAGTATTGAGGATTGAGGATTCAGTATTGAGGATTGATGATTGAAGATTGAGTATTGTTGATTGAAGATTGCGGATTGATTATTGAGGGTTGAGGATTGATGACGAGGACTGAGGGTTGAGGATTGAGGACTGAGGATTGAGGATGGAGGATTGGGCATTGAGGATTGAAGATTGAGGATTGAGGATTGAGGATTGAGGATTGAGGATTGAGCATTGAGGATTGAGGATTGACGCTTGAGGATTGAAAGTTGAGGATGGAGGATTGAAAAGAGTGGACTGAGTGTTGAGGATTGAGTGTTGAGGATTGATGTTTGAGGATTGAGATTTGATTATTGAATATTGTGGATTCAGTATTGAACCATGAGAATTCAGGATACTCTATTGAGTATTAGGAATTGAGGATTGATGGTTGAGTATTGAGGATTGGTGGTTGAGGGTTGTGTGTTGAATATTGAGGATTGAGGATTGAGGATTGAGGACTGAAGATTGAGGACTGAATATTGAGTCTTGATGATTGATGATTGAGGATTGAGGATTGAGTATTGAAGATTGAGGACGAGGACTGACGGTTGAGGATTGAGGTTTGAGGTTTGAGGATTGAGGATTGAGTACTGAGGATTGAGGATTGAGGATTGAGCATTGAGGATTGAAGATTGAGGACTGGGGATTGAGGATTGAAGATTGACGATTGAGGATTGTGGATTGATGATTGAGGGTTGAGGATTAAAGATTGAATATTGATGATTGAAGATTGGGGATTGAGGATTGAGGGTTGTAGATTGAGGACGAGGACTGAGTGTTGAGAATTGATTTTTGAGGTCTGAGGATTGAGGATTGAGGATTGAAGATTGAGGATTGGGTATTGAGGATTGAAGAATGAGGACTGAGGATTTAGGATTGAGGATCGAGGATTGAAGATTGAGTATTGAGTATTGAAGATTGAGGATTGAGGATTGAGGATTGAGGATTGAGGATTGAGTATTCAGGATTGAGGATTGAGGATTGTAGATTGAGGATTGTGGATTGATGATTAAAGATTGAGTGTTGAGGATTGAAGATTGAGGATTGATGATTGGGGATTGAGGATTGAGGATTGAGGATTGAGGATTGAGTATTGAAGGCTGAGGATTGATGATTGAGGATTGAGGATTGAGGATTGAGTATTGAGTATTGAGGTCTGAGGGTTGAAGATTGAGGATTGATGATTGTGGATTAAAGATTGAGTATTGAGGATTGAAGATTGAGAATTGAGGATTGAGGGTTGAACATTGAGGACTGAGAGTTGAGGGTTGAGTGATGAGAATTGATGTTTGTGGATAGAGATTTGAAGATTGCAGATTGAGTATTTTGTATTGAAAACTGTGAATTGAGGATATTCTACTGAGGATTGAGGATTGTCACCTGATTGTTGAGGACTGTGGGCTGAAGATTGAGGATTCAGAATTGAGGATTCAGAATTGAGGTTTGAGGACTGAGGATTGATGATTGAGGATTGAAGATTGAGTATTGAGGATTGAAGATTGAGGATTGAGGACTGAGAATTGAGGATTGAGGATGAGGGCAGAGGGTTGAGGATTGAGGTTTAAGGACTGAGGACTGAGGATTGAGGATTGAGAATTGAGGATCGAGGATTGAGGATTGAAGATTGAGGATTGGGTATTGAGGATTGAAGAATGAGGATTGAGGATTGAGGATTGAGGATAGAGGATTGAAGATTGATTATTCAGGATTGAAGATTGACGATTGAGGATTGTGGATCGAAGATTGAGTATTCAACATTGAGGACTGAGTGTTGAGGGTTCAGTGATGAGAATTGATGTTTGTGGATAGAGGTTTGAAGATTGCAGATTGAGTATTGAGTATTGAAAGCTGTGAATTGAGGATATTCTATTGAGGGTTGAGGATTGTCAACTGATTGTTGAGGACTGTGGGCTGACGATTGAGGATTCAGGATTGAGGATTCAGAATTGAGGTTTGAGGACTGAGGATTGAGGATTGAAGATTGATTATTGAGGATTGAGGATTGAGAATTGAGGATTGTGGATTGAGGATTGAAGGTTGAGGATTGGGTTTTGAGGATTGAAGAATGAGGATTGAGGATTGAGGATTGAGGATTGAAGATTGAGTATTGAGGATTGAAGATTGAGGATTGAGGACTAAGGATTGAGGATTGAGTATTGAGGATTGAGGATTGAGGATTAAAGATTGAGTATTGAGGATTGAAGATTGAGGATTGTGGATTGAAGATTGAGTATTGAGGATTGAAGGTTGAGGATTGAGGATTGAGGATTGATAATTGACGATGAGGTCTGAGGGTTGAGGATTGAGGTTTGAGGACTGAGGACTGAGGATTGAGGATTGAGAATTGAGGATTGAGGATTGAGGATTGAGGATTGAAGATTGAGGATTGGGTATTGAGGATTGAACATTGAGGATTGAGGATTGAGAATCGAGGATTGAGGATTGAGGATTGAGGATTGAGGATTGAGGATTGAGGATTGAGGATTGAGGATCGAGGATTGAGGATTGAGGATTGAGGATTGAGGATTGAGGATTGAGGATTGAGTATTGAAGGTTGAGGATTGATGACTGAGGATTGAGGATTGAGGATTGAGGATTGAGGATCGAGGATTGAAGATTGAGTGTTGAGGATTGAGGGTTGAGTATTGAGGATTGAGGATTGAGGATTGAGGATTGGGTATTGAAGATTGAGGATTGATAATTGAGGATTGAGGATTGAGGATGAGGATTGAGGATTGAGGATTGAAGATTGAGAATTGAGGATTGAGGCTTCAGGATTGTGGATTGAATATTGAGTATTGAGGATTGAAGACTGACGATTGAGGATTGAGGATTGAGGATTGAAGATTGAGGATTGAGGATTGAGGACTGAATATAGAGGAATGAGTGTTGAGGGTTGAGAGATGAGAATTGATGTTTGTGGATGGAGATTTGAAGATTGAAGATTGAGGATTGAGTATTGAAAACTGAGAATTCAGGATATTCAACTGAGTATTGAGAATTGAGGATTGATGGTTGAGTATTGAGGATTGATGGTTGAGGGTTGTGTGTTGAATATTGAGGATTGGCGGATTGAGTATTGAAGATTGAGGACTGAGGTCTGGGGATTGAGTATTGAGGATTGAGTATTGATGATTGAGGATTGAAGATTGAGTATTGACGATTGAAGATTGCGGGTTGATTATTGAGGGTTGAGGATTGATGACGAGGACTGAGGGCTGAGGATTGAGGACTGAGGATTGAGGATTGAGGACTGGGCATTGAGGATTCAAGATTGAGGACTGGGGATTGTGGATTGAAGATTGAGGATTAAGGATTGAGTATTGGGGATTGGGGATCTAGGGTTGGAGATTGATTATTGAGGATTGAGGATTGAAGATTGAGGATTGAGGTTGAGGATTGAGGATTGAGGATGAGGGCTGAGGGTTGAGGATTGAGGTTTGAGGACTGAGGTCTGAGGATTGAGTATTGAGAATTGAGGATTGAGGATTGAGTATTGAAGATTGAGGATTGCGTATTGAGGATTGAAGAATGAGGATTGAGGATTGAGTATTCAGGATTGTGGATTGAATATTGTGTATTGAGGATTGAAGACTGACGATTGAGTATTGAGGATTGAGGATTGAGGATTGAGAATTGAGGACTGATGATTGAGTATTGATGGTTGAAGATTGAGGATTGAGGATAGAGGATTGAGGATTGAGGATTGAAGATTGAGGATTGTGGATTGAGTGTTGAGGGTTGTGTGATGAGAATTGATGTTTGTGGATAGATATTTGAAGATTGCAGATTGAGCATTGAGTATTGAAAACTGTGAATTGATGATATTCTATTGAGGATTGAGAATTGACAGCTGATTGTTGAGGACTGAGGGCTGAAGATTGAGGATTCAGGATTGAGAATTCAGAATTGAGGATTGAGGACTGAGGACTGAGGATTGAAAATTGAGTATTGAGGATTGAAGATTGAGGATTAAGGATTGAGGATTGGGGATTGAGGATCTAGGATTGAAAATTGATTATAGAGGATCGAAGACTGAGGATTGAGAATTGAGGATTGAGATTTGAGAATTGTTGATAAGGACTGAGGGTTGAGGATTGAGGTTTGAGGAATGAGGATTGAGGATTGAGGCTTGAGGATTGAAGATTGAGTATTGATGATTGAAGATTGAGGATTGAGGATTGAGGGTTGAGGATTGAGGACGAGGACTGACAGTTGAGGATTGTGGTTTGAGGATTGAGGGTTGAGGATTGAGAATTGAGGATGAGGACTGAGGTTTGGGGATTGATGACTGAGGATTGAGGATTGAGGATTGATGATTGCGGATTGAGGACTGAAGATTGAGTATTGAGGATTGGGTACTGAGGATTGTAGAATGAGGACTGAGTATTTAGGATTGAGGATCGAGGATTGAAGATTGAGTATTGGGGATTGAAGATTGAGGATTGAGGATTGTGGATTGAGGATTGAGGATTGAGTATTCAGGATTGAGGATTGAGGATTGTAGATTGAGGATTGAGGATTGATGATTAAAGATTGAGTGTTGACGATTGAAGATTGAGGATTGATGATTGGGGATTGAGGATTGAGGATTGAGGATTGAGGATTGAGTATTGAAGGCTGAGGATTGATGATTGAGGATTGTTGATTGAGGATTGAGGATTGAGTATTGAGGACTGAGGGTTGAAGATTGAGGATTGATGATTGAGGATTAAAGATTGAGTATTGAGGATTGAAGATTGAGAATTGAGGATTGAGGATTGAACATTGAGGACTGAGTGTTGAGGGTTGAGTGATGAGAATTGATGTTTGTGGACAGAGATTTGAAGATTGCAGATTGAGTATTGTGTATTGTAAACTGTGAATTGAGGATATTCTATTGAGGATTGAGGATTGTTACCTGATTGTTGAGGACTGAGGGCTGAAGATTGAGGATTCAGTATTGAGGATTCAGAATTGAGGTTTGAGGACTGAGGATTGAGGATTGAAGATTGATTATTGAGGATTGAGGATTGAGAATTGAGGATTGTGGATTGAGGATTGAAGATTGAGGATTGGGTTTTGAGGATTGAAGAATGAGGATTGAGGATTGAGGATTGAGGATTGAGGATTGAAGATAGAGTATTGAGGATTGAAGATTGAGGATTGAGGACTGAGGATTGAGGATTGAGTATTGAGGATTGAGGATTGAGGATTAAAGGTTGAGTATTGAGGATTGAAGATTGAGGATTGTGGATTGAAGATTGAGTATTGATTATTGAAGATTGAGGATTGAGGATTGAGGATTGAGAATTGACGATGAGGTCTGAGGGTTGAGGATTGAGGTTTGAGGACTGAGGACTGAGGATTGAGGATTGAGAATTGAGGATTGAGGATTGAGGATTGAGGATTGAAGATTGAGGATTGGGTATTGAGGATTGAACATTGAGGATTGAGGATTGAGGATCGAGGATTGCGGATTGAGGATTGAAGATTGAATATTGATGATTGAAGATTGAGGATTGAGGATTGAGGGTTGTGGATTGAGGACGAGGACTGAGGGTTGTGCATTGAGGTTTGAGGACAGAAGATTGAGGATTGAGGATTGAGAATTTATAATTGTAGATTGAGGACTGAAAATTTACCATTGGGTATTGAGGATTGAGGATTGGGTATTGAGGATTTAGTATTGGAGATTGATTATTTAGGATTGAAGATAGAGGGTTGAGGATTGAGGATTGAGGATTGAGAATTGAGAATTGGGGATGATGACTGAGGTTTGAGAATTGAGGTTTGAGGAATGAGGATTGAGGATTGAGGATTGAGGATTGAGGATTTATGATTGAGTATTGAAGGTTGAGGATTGATGACTGAGGATTGAGGATTGAGGATTGAGGATTGAGGATTGAGGATTGGGGATTGAGGATTGAGGATTGAGGATTGAGTATTGAAGGTTGAGGATTGATGACTGAGGATGGAGGATTGCGGATTGACGATTGAGGATGGAGGATTGAGGGTTGAAGGTTTAGTGTTGAGGATTGAAGGTTGAGGGTTCACGATTGAGGATTGAGGATTGAGGATGATGTCTGAGGTTTGAGGTTTGAGGTTTTAGTGTTGAATCCGGAGAATTCAGGATGTTCTATTGAGTATTGAGAATTGAGGATTGATGCTTTAGTATTGAGGATTCAGGATTGAGGATTGAGGATTGAGTATTGAAGATTGAGGATTGATGATTGAGGATTTAGGATTGAGGATTGAGGATTGAGGATTGAGGATTGAGGACTGAGGATTGAGGATTGAGGATTGAGGGTTGAGCATTGAGGATTGAAGATTGAGGACTGGGGATTGAGGATTGAAGATTGAGGATAAAGGATTGAGGATTGGGGATTGGGGATATAGGATTGGAGATTGATTATTGAGGATTGAAGCTTGAGGGTTGAGGGTTGAGGATTTAGGATTGAGAATTGAGGATTGAGGATTGAGGATTGAAGATTGAGTATTGAGGATTGAAGATTGAGGATTGAGGATTGAGGATTGAGGATTGAGGAACGAAGATTGAGGATTGAGAATGAGGGCTGAGGGTTGAGGATTGAGGTTTGAGGAGTGAGGACCGAGGATTGAGGATTGAGAATTGAGGATTGAGGATTTAGGATTGAAGATTGAGGATTGGGTATTGAGGATTGAAAAATGAGGATTGAGGAATGAGGATTGAGGATTGAGGATTGAAGATTGAGTATTGAGGATTGAAGATTGAGGATTGAGGATTGAGGATTGAGGATTGAGGATTGAGGATTGAGGATTGAAGATTGAGGATTGGGGACTGAGTGTTCAGGGTTGAGTGCTGAGAATTAATGTTTGTGGATAGAGATTTGAAGATTGCAGATTGAGTATCGAGTATTGAAAACTGTGAATTGAGGATATTCTATTGAGGATTGAGGATTGACAATTGATTGTCGAGGACTGAGGGCTGAAGATTAAGGATTAAGGATTGAGGATTCAGAATTGATGTTTGAGGTCTGAGGATTGCGGATTGAGGATTGAGAATTGAGGATTGAGGATTGACGATTGAAGATTGAGGATTGGGTATTGAGGATTGAAGAATGAGGACTGAGGATTTAGGATTGAGGATCGAGGATTGAAGATTGAGAATTGAGGATTGCAGATTGAGGATTGAGGATTGAGGATTGAGGATTGAGGATTGAGTATTCAGGATTGAGGATTGAGGATTGTAGATTGAGGATTGAGGATTGATGATTAAAGGTTGAGTGTTGAGGATTGAAGATTGAGGATTGATGATTGGGGGTTGTGGATTGAGGATTGAGGATTGAGGATTGAGTATTGAAGGCTGAGGATTGACGATTGAGGATTGAGGATTGAGGATTGAGGATTGAGTATTGAGGACTGAGGGTTGAAGATTGAGGATTGATGATTGAGGGTTAAAGATTGAGTATTGAGGATTGAAGATTGAGAATTGAGGATTGAGGATTGAACATCGAGGACTGAGTGTTGAGGGTTGAGTGATGAGAACTGATGTTTCTGGATAGAGATTTGAAGATTGCAGATTGAGTATTGTGTATTGAAAACTGTGAATTGAGGATATTCTATTGAGGATTGAGGATTGTCACCTGATTGTTGAGGACTGAGGGCTGAAGATTGAGGATTCAGGATTGAGGATTCAGAATTGAGGTTTGAGGACTGAGGATTGAGGATTGAGGATTGAAGATTGAGTATTGAGGATTGAAGATTGTTGATTGAGGACTGAGAATTGAGGATTGAGAATGAGGGCAGAGGGTTGAGGATTGAGGTTTAAGGACTGAGGACTGAGGATTGAGGATTGAGAATTGAGGATTGAGGATTGAGGATTGAAGATTGAGGATTGGGTATTGAGGATTGAAGAATGAGGATTGAGGATTGAGGATTGAGGATAGAGGATTGAAGATTGATTATTAAGGATTGAAGATTGACGATTGAGGATTGTGGATTGAAGATTGAGTATTGAACATTGAGGACTGAGTGTTGAGGGTTCAGTGGTGAGAATTGATGTTTGTGGATAGAGGTTTGAAGATTGCAGATTGAGTATTGAGTATTGAAAGCTGTGAATTGAGGATATTCTATTGAGGGTTGAGGATTGTCAACTGATTGTTGAGGACTGAGGGCTGACGATTGAGGATTCAGGATTGAGGATTCAGAATTGAGGTTTGAGGACTGAGGATTGAGGATTGCAGATTGATTATTGAGGATTGAGGATTGAGAATTGAGGATTGTGGATTGAGGATTGAAGATTGAGGATTGGGTTTTGAGGATTGAAGAATGAGGATTGAGGATTGAGGATTGAGGATTGAGGATTGAAGATTGAGTATTGAGGATTGAAGATTGAGGATTGAGGACTGAGGATTGAGGATTGAGTATTGAGGATTGAGGATTGAGGATTAAAGATTGAGTATTGAGGATTGAAGATTGAGGATTGTGGATTGAAGATTGAGTATTGAGGATTGAAGATTGAGGATTGAGGATTGAGGATTGATAATTGACGATGAGGTCTGAGGGTTGAGGATTGAGGTTTGAGGACTGAGGACTGAGGATTGAGGATTGAGAATTGAGGATTGAGGATTGAGGACTGAGGATTGAGGATTGAGGACTGGGCATTGAGGATTCAAGATTGAGGACTGGGGATTGTGGATTGAAGATTGAGGATTAAGGATTGAGTATTGAGGATTGAAGGATGAGTATTGTGGATTGAAGGTTGAGGATTGAGGATTGAGGTTTGAGGATTGGCGATGAGGGCTGAGGGTTGAGGATTGAGGTTTGAGGTCTGAGGTCTGAGGATTGAGGATTGAGAATTGAGGATTGAGGATTGAGGGTTGAGGATTGAAGATTGAGGATTGGGTATTGAGGATTGAAGAATGAGGATTGAGGATTGAGGATTGAGGATTGGGGACTGAGGATTGAATATTCAGGATTGAGTATTGAGGATTGAGGATTGAGGATTGAGGATTGAAGATTCAGTATTGAGGATCGAGGATTGAGAATTGAGGATTGAGGATTGAAGATTGAGGATTGAGGTTGAGGATTGAGGATTGAGGATGAGGGCTGAGGGTTGAGGATTGAGGTTTGAGGACTGAGGTCTGAGGATTGAGTATTGAGAATTGAGGATTGAGGATTGAGTATTGAAGATTGAGGATTGCGTATTGAGGATTGAAGAATGAGGATTGAGGATTGAGTATTCAGGATTGTGGATTGAATATTGTGTATTGAGGATTGAAGACTGACGATTGAGTATTGAGGATTGAGGATTGAGGATTGAGAATTGAGGACTGATGATTGAGTATTGATGGTTGAAGATTGAGGATTGAGGATAGAGGATTGAGGATTGAGGATTGAAGATTGAGGATTGTGGATTGAGTGTTGAGGGTTGTGTGATGAGAATTGATGTTTGTGGATAGATATTTGAAGATTGCAGATTGAGCATTGAGTATTGAAAACTGTGAATTGATGATATTCTATTGAGGATTGAGAATTGACAGCTGATTGTTGAGGACTGAGGGCTGAAGATTGAGGATTCAGGATTGAGAATTCAGAATTGAGGATTGAGGACTGAGGACTGAGGATTGAAGATTGAGTATTGAGGATTGAAGATTGAGGATTAAGGATTGAGGATTGGGGATTGAGGATCTAGGATTGAAAATTGATTATAGAGGATCGAAGACTGAGGATTGAGAATTGAGGATTGTGATTTGAGAATTGTTGATAAGGACTGAGGGTTGAGGATTGAGGTTTGAGGAATGAGGATTGAGGATTGGGGGTTGAGGATTGAAGATTGAGTATTGATGATTGAAGATTGAGGATTGAGGATTGAGGGTTGAGGATTGAGGACGAGGACTGACAGTTGAGGATTGTGGTTTGAGGATTGAGGGTTGAGGATTGAGAATTGAGGATGAGGACTGAGGTTTGGGGATTGATGACTGAGGATTGAGGATTGAGGATTGATGATTGCGGATTGAGGACTGAAGATTGAGTATTGAGGATTGGGTATTGAGGATTGTAGAATGAGGACTGAGTATTTAGGATTGAGGATCGAGGATTGAAGATTGAGTATCGGGGATTGAAGATTGAGGATTGAGGATTGTGGATTGAGGATTGAGGATTGAGTATTCAGGATTGAGGATTGAGGATTGTAGATTGAGGATTGAGGATTGATGATTAAAGATTGAGTGTTGACGATTGAAGATTGAGGATTGATGATTGGGGATTGAGGATTGATGATTGAGGATTGAGGATTGAGGATTGAGGATTGAGTATTGAGGACTGAGGGTTGAAGATTGAGGATTGATGATTGAGTATTAAAGATTGAGTATTGAGGATTGAAGATTGAGAATTGAGGATTGAGGATTGAACATTGAGGACTGAGTGTTGAGGGTTGAGTGATGAGAATTGATGTTTGTGGACAGAGATTTGAAGATTGCAGATTGAGTATTGTGTATTGTAAACTGTGAATTGAGGATATTCTATTGAGGATTGAGGATTGTTACCTGATTGTTGAGGACTGAGGGCTGAAGATTGAGGATTCAGTATTGAGGATTCAGAATTGAGGTTTGAGGACTGAGGATTGAGGATTGAATATTGATTATTGAGGATTGAGGATTGAGAATTGAGGATTGTGGATTGAGGAATGAAGATTGAGGATTGGGTTTTGAGGATTGAAGAATGAGTATTGAGGATTGAGGATTGAGGACTGAGGATTGAAGATTGAGTATTGAGGATTGAAGATTGAGCATTGAGGACTGAGGATTGAGGATTGAGTATTGAGGATTGAGGATTGAGGATTAAAGATTGAGTATTGAGGATTGAATGTTGAGGATTGTGGATTGAAGATTGAGTATTGATGATTGAAGATTGAGGATTGAGTATTGAGGATTGAGAATTGACGATGAGGTCTGAGGGTTGAGGAGTGAGGTTTGAGGACTGAGGACTGAGGATTGAGGATTGAGAATTGAGGATTGAGGATTGAGGATTGAGGATTGAAGATTGAGGATTGGGTATTGAGGATTGAACATTGAGGATTGAGGATTGAGGATCGAGGATTGCGGATTGAGGATTGAAGATTGAATATTGATGATTGAAGATTGAGGATTGAGGATTGAGGGTTGTGGATTGAGGACGAGGACTGAGGGTTGTGCATTGAGGTTTGAGGACAGAAGATTGAGGATTGAGGATTGAGAATTGATAATTGTAGATTGAGGATTGAAAATTTAGGATTGGGTATTGAGGATTGAGGATTGGGTATTGAGGATTTAGTATTGGTGATTGATTATTTAGGATTGAAGATAGAGGGTTGAGGATTGAGGATTGAGGATTGAGAATTGAGAATTGGGGATGATGACTGAGGTTTGAGAATTGAGGTTTGAGGAATGAGGATTGAGGATTGAGGATTGAGGATTGAGGATTTATGATTGAGTATTGAAGGTTGAGGATTGATGACTGAGGATTGAGGATTGAGGATTGAGGATTGAGGATTGAGGATTGAAGATTGAGTGTTGAGGATTGAGTGTTGAGGAGTGAGGATTGAGTGTTGAGGATTGAGGATGAGGTCTGAGGTTTGAGGTTTGAGGTTTGAGTATTGAATCCTGAGAATTCAGGATATTCTATTGAGTATTGAGGATTGAGGATTGATGGTTGAGTATTGAGGATTGAGGATTGAGGATTGAGGATTGAGTATTGAAGATTGAGGATTGATGATTGAGGATTGAGGATTGAGGATTGAGTATTGAAGATTGAGTATTGATGATTGAAGATTGAGGATTGAGGGTTGAGGGTTGAGGGTTGCGGACGAGGACTGACGGTTGAGGATTGAGGTTCGAGGATTGAGGGTTGAGGACAGATGTCTGAGGATAGAGGATTGAGGATGGAGCATTGAGGATTGAAGATTGCGGACTGGGGATTGAGGACTGAAAGTTGAGGATTAAGGATTGAGGATTGGTGATTGAGGTTCTAGGACTGAATATTGATTATTCAGGATTAAAGATTGAGGATTGAGGATTGAGGATTGAGAATTGAGAATTGAGGATGAGGACTGAGGATTGAGGATAGAGGTTTGAGGAATGAGGATTGAGGATTGAGGATTGAGGATTGAAGATTGAGTATTGATGATTGAAGATTGAGGATTGAGGATTGAGGGTTGAGGATTGAGGACGAGGACTGACGGTTGAGGATTGTGGTTTGAGGATTGAGGATTGAGGATTGAGTATTGAGAATGAGGACTGGGGTTTGAGGATTGAGGTTTGAGGAATGAGGAGTGAGAATTGAGGATTGAGGATTGAGGATTGAGGATTGAGTATTGAAGGTTGAGGATTGATGACTGAGGATTGAGGATTGCGGATTGACGATTGAGGATTCAGGATTGAGGGTTGAAGGTTGAGTGTTGAGGATTGAAGGTTGAGGATTGACGATTGAGGATTGAGGATTGAGGATGATGTCTGAGGTTTGAGGTTTGAGGTTTGAGGTTTGAGTATTGCATCCTGAGAATTCAGGATGTTCTATTGAGTATTGAGAATTGAGGATTGATGGTTTAGTATTGAGGATTCAGGATTGAGGATTGAGGATTGAGTATTGAAGATTGAGGATTGATGGTTGAGGATTTAGAATTGAGGATTGAGGATAGAAAATTGAGTATTGAGGATTGAAGATTGAGGACTGAGGAATAAAGATTGAGGATTGAGGATGAGGGCTGAGGGTTGAGGATTGAGGCTTGAGGACTGAGGACTGAGGATTGAGGATTGAGAATTGAGGATAGAGGATTGAGGATTGAAGATTGAGGATTGGGTATTGAGGATTGAAGAATGAGGATTGAGGATTGAGGATTGAGGATTGAGGATTGAAGATTGAGTATTGAGGATTGAAGATTGAGTATTGAGGATTGAGCATTGAGGATTGAGGACTGAGGACTGAGGATTGAGGATTGAGAATTGAGGATAGAGGATTGAGGATTGAAGATTGAGGATTGGGAATTGAGGATAGAAGAATGAGGATTGAGGATTGAGGATTGAGGATTGAGGATTGAAGATTGAGTATTGAGGATTGAAGATTGAGTATTGAGGATTGAGGATTGAGGATTGACGATGAGGTCTGAGGGTTGAGGATTGAGGTTTGAGGACTGAGGACTGAGGATTGAGGATTGAGAATTGAGGATTGAGGATTGAGGACTGAGGATTGAGGATTGAGGACTGGGCATTGAGGATTCAAGATTGAGGACTGGGGATTGTGGATTGAAGATTGAGGATTAAGGATTGAGTATTGAGGATTGAAGGATGAGTATTGTGGATTGAAGGTTGAGGATTGAGGATTGAGGTTTGAGGATTGGCGATGAGGGCTGAGGGTTGAGGATTGAGGTTTGAGGTCTGAGGTCTGAGGATTGAGGATTGAGAATTGAGGATTGAGGATTGAGGGTTGAGGATTGAAGATTGAGGATTGGGTATTGAGGATTGAAGAATGAGGATTGAGGATTGAGGATTGAGGATTGGGGACTGAGGATTGAATATTCAGGATTGAGTATTGAGGATTGAGGATTGAGGATTGAGGATTGAAGATTCAGTATTGAGGATCGAGGATTGAGAATTGAGGATTGAGGATTGAAGATTGAGGATTGAGGTTGAGGATTGAGGATTGAGGATGAGGGCTGAGGGTTGAGGATTGAGGTTTGAGGACTGAGGTCTGAGGATTGAGTATTGAGAATTGAGGATTGAGGATTGAGTATTGAAGATTGAGGATTGCGTATTGAGGATTGAAGAATGAGGATTGAGGATTGAGTATTCAGGATTGTGGATTGAATATTGTGTATTGAGGATTGAAGACTGACGATTGAGTATTGAGGATTGAGGATTGAGGATTGAGAATTGAGGACTGATGATTGAGTATTGATGGTTGAAGATTGAGGATTGAGGATAGAGGATTGAGGATTGAGGATTGAAGATTGAGGATTGTGGATTGAGTGTTGAGGGTTGTGTGATGAGAATTGATGTTTGTGGATAGATATTTGAAGATTGCAGATTGAGCATTGAGTATTGAAAACTGTGAATTGATGATATTCTATTGAGGATTGAGAATTGACAGCTGATTGTTGAGGACTGAGGGCTGAAGATTGAGGATTCAGGATTGAGAATTCAGAATTGAGGATTGAGGACTGAGGACTGAGGATTGAAGATTGAGTATTGAGGATTGAAGATTGAGGATTAAGGATTGTGGATTGGGGATTGAGGATCTAGGATTGAAAATTGATTATAGAGGATCGAAGACTGAGGATTGAGAATTGAGGATTGTGATTTGAGAATTGTTGATAAGGACTGAGGGTTGAGGATTGAGGTTTGAGGAATGAGGATTGAGGATTGGGGGTTGAGGATTGAAGATTGAGTATTGATGATTGAAGATTGAGGATTGAGGATTGAGGGTTGAGGATTGAGGACGAGGACTGACAGTTGAGGATTGTGGTTTGAGGATTGAGGGTTGAGGATTGAGAATTGAGGATGAGGACTGAGGTTTGGGGATTGATGACTGAGGATTGAGGATTGAGGATTGATGATTGCGGATTGAGGACTGAAGATTGCGTATTGAGGATTGGGTATTGAGGATTGTAGAATGAGGACTGAGTATTTAGGATTGAGGATCGAGGATTGAAGATTGAGTATTGGGGATTGAAGATTGAGGATTGAGGATTGTGGATTGAGGATTGAGGATTGAGTATTCAGGATTGAGGATTGAGGATTGTAGATTGAGGATTGAGGATTGATGATTAAAGATTGAGTGTTGACGATTGAAGATTGAGGATTGATGATTGGGGATTGAGGATTGATGATTGAGGATTGAGGATTGAGGATTGAGGATTGAGTATTGAGGACTGAGGGTTGAAGATTGAGGATTGATGATTGAGTATTAAAGATTGAGTATTGAGGATTGAAGATTGAGAATTGAGGATTGAGGATTGAACATTGAGGACTGAGTGTTGAGGGTTGAGTGATGAGAATTGATGTTTGTGGACAGAGATTTGAAGATTGCAGATTGAGTATTGTGTATTGTAAACTGTGAATTGAGGATATTCTATTGAGGATTGAGGATTGTTACCTGATTGTTGAGGACTGAGGGCTGAAGATTGAGGATTCAGTATTGAGGATTCAGAATTGAGGTTTGAGGACTGAGGATTGAGGATTGAATATTGATTATTGAGGATTGAGGATTGAGAATTGAGGATTGTGGATTGAGGAATGAAGATTGAGGATTGGGTTTTGAGGATTGAAGAATGAGTATTGAGGATTGAGGATTGAGGACTGAGGATTGAAGATTGAGTATTGAGGATTGAAGATTGAGCATTGAGGACTGAGGATTGAGGATTGAGTATTGAGGATTGAGGATTGAGGATTAAAGATTGAGTATTGAGGATTGAATGTTGAGGATTGTGGATTGAAGATTGAGTATTGATGATTGAAGATTGAGGATTGAGTATTGAGGATTGAGAATTGACGATGAGGTCTGAGGGTTGAGGAGTGAGGTTTGAGGACTGAGGACTGAGGATTGAGGATTGAGAATTGAGGATTGAGGATTGAGGATTGAGGATTGAAGATTGAGGATTGGGTATTGAGGATTGAACATTGAGGATTGAGGATTGAGGATCGAGGATTGCGGATTGAGGATTGAAGATTGAATATTGATGATTGAAGATTGAGGATTGAGGATTGAGGGTTGTGGATTGAGGACGAGGACTGAGGGTTGTGCATTGAGGTTTGAGGACAGAAGATTGAGGATTGAGGATTGAGAATTGATAATTGTAGATTGAGGATTGAAAATTTAGGATTGGGTATTGAGGATTGAGGATTGGGTATTGAGGATTTAGTATTGGTGATTGATTATTTAGGATTGAAGATAGAGGTTTGAGGAATGAGGATTGAGGATTGAGGATTGAGGATTGAGGATTTATGATTGAGTATTGAAGGTTGAGGATTGATGACTGAGGATTGAGGATTGAGGATTGAGGATTGAGGATTGAGGATTGAAGATTGAGTGTTGAGGATTGAGTGTTGAGGAGTGAGGATTGAGTGTTGAGGATTGAGGATGAGGTCTGAGGTTTGAGGTTTGAGGTTTGAGTATTGAATCCTGAGAATTCAGGATATTCTATTGAGTATTGAGGATTGAGGATTGATGGTTGAGTATTGAGGATTGAGGATTGAGGATTGAGGATTGAGTATTGAAGATTGAGGATTGATGATTGAGGATTGAGGATTGAGGATTGAGTATTGAAGATTGAGTATTGATGATTGAAGATTGAGGATTGAGGGTTGAGGGTTGAGGGTTGCGGACGAGGACTGACGGTTGAGGATTGAGGTTCGAGGATTGAGGGTTGAGGACAGATGTCTGAGGATAGAGGATTGAGGATGGAGCATTGAGGATTGAAGATTGCGGACTGGGGATTGAGGACTGAAAGTTGAGGATTAAGGATTGAGGATTGGTGATTGAGGTTCTAGGACTGAATATTGATTATTCAGGATTAAAGATTGAGGATTGAGGATTGAGGATTGAGAATTGAGAATTGAGGATGAGGACTGAGGATTGAGGATAGAGGTTTGAGGAATGAGGATTGAGGATTGAGGATTGAGGATTGAAGATTGAGTATTGATGATTGAAGATTGAGGATTGAGGATTGAGGGTTGAGGATTGAGGACGAGGACTGACGGTTGAGGATTGTGGTTTGAGGATTGAGGATTGAGGATTGAGTATTGAGAATGAGGACTGGGGTTTGAGGATTGAGGTTTGAGGAATGAGGAGTGAGAATTGAGGATTGAGGATTGAGGATTGAGGATTGAGTATTGAAGGTTGAGGATTGATGACTGAGGATTGAGGATTGCGGATTGACGATTGAGGATTCAGGATTGAGGGTTGAAGGTTGAGTGTTGAGGATTGAAGGTTGAGGATTGACGATTGAGGATTGAGGATTGAGGATGATGTCTGAGGTTTGAGGTTTGAGGTTTGAGGTTTGAGTATTGCATCCTGAGAATTCAGGATGTTCTATTGAGTATTGAGAATTGAGGATTGATGGTTTAGTATTGAGGATTCAGGATTGAGGATTGAGGATTGAGTATTGAAGATTGAGGATTGATGGTTGAGGATTTAGAATTGAGGATTGAGGATAGAAAATTGAGTATTGAGGATTGAAGATTGAGGACTGAGGAATAAAGATTGAGGATTGAGGATGAGGGCTGAGGGTTGAGGATTGAGGCTTGAGGACTGAGGACTGAGGATTGAGGATTGAGAATTGAGGATAGAGGATTGAGGATTGAAGATTGAGGATTGGGTATTGAGGATTGAAGAATGAGGATTGAGGATTGAGGATTGAGGATTGAGGATTGAAGATTGAGTATTGAGGATTGAAGATTGAGTATTGAGGATTGAGCATTGAGGATTGAGGACTGAGGACTGAGGATTGAGGATTGAGAATTGAGGATAGAGGATTGAGGATTGAAGATTGAGGATTGGGAATTGAGGATAGAAGAATGAGGATTGAGGATTGAGGATTGAGGATTGAGGATTGAAGATTGAGTATTGAGGATTGAAGATTGAGTATTGAGGATTGAGGATTGAGGATAGAGGACTGAGGATTGAGGATTGAGGATTGAGAATTGAAGATTGAGGACTGAGGACTGGGGATTGAGTATTGAGGATTCAGGATTCAGTATTGAGTATTGTTGATTGAAGATTGCGGATTCATTATTGAGGGTTGAGGATTGATGACGAGGACTGAGGGTTGAGGATTGAGGACTGAGGATTGAGGATGGAGGATTGGGCATTGAGGATTGAAGATTGAGGATTGAGGATTGAGGATTGAGGATTGAGGATTGAGGATTGAGGATTGACGCCTGAGGATTGAAGGTTGAGGATGGAGGATTGAAAAGAGTGGACTGAGTGTTGAGGATTGGGTGTTGAGAATTGATGTTTGAGGATTGAGATTTGATTATTGAATATTGTGGATTGAGTATTGAACCATGAGAATTCAGGATACTCTATTGAGTATTAGGAATTGAGGATTGATGGTTGAGTATTGAGGATTGGTGTTGATGGTTGTGTGTTGAATATTGAGGATTGAGGATTGAGGATTGAGGATTGAAGATTGAGGATTGAATATTGAGTCTTGATGATTGATGATTGAGGATTGAGGATTGAGTGTTGAGTATTGAGGACGAGGACTGACGGTTGAGGATTGAGGTCTGAGGTTTGAGGATTGAGGATTGTGGACTGAGGATTGAGGATTGAGGATTGAGCATTGAGGATTGAAGATTGAGGACTGGGGATTGAGGATTGAAGATTGACGATTGAGGATTGTGGATTGAGGATTGAGGGTTGAGGATTAAAGATTGAATATTGATGATTGAAGATTGAGGATTGAGGACTGAGGGTTGTAGATTGAGGACGAGGACTGAGTGTTGAGAATTGATGTTTGAGGTCTGAGGATTGAGGATTGAGGATTGTGGATTGAGGATTGAAGATTGAGGATTTGGTTTTGAGGATTGAAGAATGAGGATTGAGGATTGAGGATTGAGGATTGAGGATTGAAGATTGAGTATTGAGGATTGAAGATTGAGGATTGAGGACTGAGGATTGAGGATTGAGTATTGAGGATTGAGGATTGAGGATTAAAGATTGAGTATTGAGGATTGAAGATTGAGGATTGAGGATTGAAGATTGAGTGTTGAGGATTGAGTGTTGAGGAGTGAGGATTGAGTGTTGAGGATTGAGGATGAGGGCTGAGGTTTGAGGTTTGAGGTTTGAGTATTGAATCCTGAGAATTCAGGATATTCTATTGAGTATTGAGGATTGAGGATTGATGGTTGCGTATTGAGGATTGAGGATTGAGGATTGAGGATTGAGTATTGAAGATTGAGGATTGATGATTGAGGATTGAGGATTGAGGATTGAGGATTGAGTATTGAAGCTTGAGTATTGATGATTGAAGATTGAGGATTGAGGGTTGAGGGTTGAGGGTTGCGGACGAGGACTGACGGTTGAGGTTTGAGGTTTGAGGATTGAGGGTTGAGGACAGAGGACTGAGGATAGAGGATTGAGGATGGAGCATTGAGGATTGAAGATTGAGGACTGGGGATTGAGGACTGAAGGTTGAGGATTAAGGATTGAGGATTGGTGATTGAGGTTCTAGGACTGAATATTGATTATTGAGGATTAAAGATTGAGGATTGAGGATTGAGGATTGAGAATTGAGAATTGAGGATGAGGACTGAGGGTTGAGGATTGAGGTTTGAGGAATGAGGATTGAGGATTGAGGATTGAGGATTGAAGATTGAGTATTGATGATTGAAGATTGAGGATTGAGGATTGAGGGTTGAGGATTGAGGACGAGGACTGACGGTTGAGGATTGTGGTTTGAGGATTGAGGATTGAGGATTGAGTATTGAGAATGAGGACTGGGGTTTGAGGATTGAGGTTTGAGGAATGAGGAGTGAGAATTGAGGATTGAGGATTGAGGATTGAGGATTGAGTATTGAAGGTTGAGGATTGATGACTGAGGATTGAGGATTGCGGATTGACGATTGAGGATTCAGGATTGAGGGTTGAAGGTTGAGTGTTGAGGATTGAAGGTTGAGGATTGACGATTGAGGATTGAGGATTGAGGATGATGTCTGAGGTTTGAGGTTTGAGGTTTGAGGTTTGAGTATTGCATCCTGAGAATTCAGGATGTTCTATTGAGTATTGAGAATTGAGGATTGATGGTTTAGTATTGAGGATTCAGGATTGAGGATTGAGGATTGAGTATTGAAGATTGAGGATTGATGGTTGAGGATTTAGAATTGAGGATTGAGGATAGAAAATTGAGTATTGAGGATTGAAGATTGAGGACTGAGGAATAAAGATTGAGGATTGAGGATGAGGGCTGAGGGTTGAGGATTGAGGCTTGAGGACTGAGGACTGAGGATTGAGGATTGAGAATTGAGGATAGAGGATTGAGGATTGAAGATTGAGGATTGGGTATTGAGGATTGAAGAATGAGGATTGAGGATTGAGGATTGAGGATTGAGGATTGAAGATTGAGTATTGAGGATTGAAGATTGAGTATTGAGGATTGAGCATTGAGGATTGAGGACTGAGGACTGAGGATTGAGGATTGAGAATTGAGGATAGAGGATTGAGGATTGAAGATTGAGGATTGGGAATTGAGGATAGAAGAATGAGGATTGAGGATTGAGGATTGAGGATTGAGGATTGAAGATTGAGTATTGAGGATTGAAGATTGAGTATTGAGGATTGAGGATTGAGGATTGAGGACTGAGGATTGAGGATTGAGGATTGAGAATTGAAGATTGAGGACTGAGGACTGGGGATTGAGTATTGAGGATTCAGGATTCAGTATTGAGTATTGTTGATTGAAGATTGCGGATTCATTATTGAGGGTTGAGGATTGATGACGAGGACTGAGGGTTGAGGATTGAGGACTGAGGATTGAGGATGGAGGATTGGGCATTGAGGATTGAAGATTGAGGATTGAGGATTGAGGATTGAGGATTGAGGATTGAGGATTGAGGATTGACGCCTGAGGATTGAAGGTTGAGGATGGAGGATTGAAAAGAGTGGACTGAGTGTTGAGGATTGAGTGTTGAGAATTGATGTTTGAGGATTGAGATTTGATTATTGAATATTGTGGATTGAGTATTGAACCATGAGAATTCAGGATACTCTATTGAGTATTAGGAATTGAGGATTGATGGTTGAGTATTGAGGATTGGTGTTGAGGGTTGTGTGTTGAATATTGAGGATTGAGGATTGAGGATTGAGGATTGAAGATTGAGGATTGAATATTGAGTCTTGATGATTGATGATTGAGGATTGAGGATTGAGTGTTGAGTATTGAGGACGAGGACTGACGGTTGAGGATTGAGGTCTGAGGTTTGAGGATTGAGGATTGTGGACTGAGGATTGAGGATTGAGGATTGAGCATTGAGGATTGAAGATTGAGGACTGGGGATTGAGGATTGAAGATTGACGATTGAGGATTGTGGATTGAGGATTGAGGGTTGAGGATTAAAGATTGAATATTGATGATTGAAGATTGAGGATTGAGGACTGAGGGTTGTAGATTGAGGACGAGGACTGAGTGTTGAGAATTGATGTTTGAGGTCTGAGGATTGAGGATTGAGGATTGAAGACTGAGGATTGGGTATTGAGGATTGAAGAATGAGGACTGAGGATTTAGGATTGAGGATCGAGGATTGAAGATTGAGTATTGAGGATTGAAGATTGAGGATTGAGGATTGAGGATTGAGGACTGAGGATTGAGTATTCAGGATTGAGGATTGAGGATTGAGGATTGTAGATTGAGGATTGAGGATTGAGTATTGAGGACTGAGGGTTGAAGATTGAGGATTGATGATTGAGGATTAAAGATTGAGTATTGAGGATTGAAGATTGAGAATTGAGGATTGATGATTGAACATTGAGGACTGAGTGTTGAGGGTTGAGTGATGAGAACTGATGTTTGTGGATAGAGATTTGAAGATTGCAGATTGAGTATTGTGTATTGAAAACTGTGAATTGAGGATATTCTATTGAGGATTGAGGATTGTCACCTGATTGTTGAGGACTGAGGGCTGAAGATTGAGGATTCAGGATTGAGGATTCAGAATTGAGGTTTGAGGACTGAGGATTGAGGATTGAGGATTGAGGATTGAAGATTGAGTATTGAGGATTGAATATTGAGGATTGAGGACTGAGAATTGAGGATTGAGGATGAGGGCAGAGGGTTGAGGATTGAGGTTTAAGGACTGAGGACTGAGGATTGAGGATTGAGAATTGAGGATTGAGGATTGAGGATTGAAGATTGAGGATTGGGTATTGAGGATTGAAGAATGAGGATTGAGGATTGAGGATTGAGGATTGGGGATTGAGTATTGAAGGTTGAGGATTGATGGCTGAGGATTGAGGATTGTGGATTGAAGATTGAGTATTGATGATTGAAGATTGAGGATTGAGTATTGAGGATTGAGAATTGACGATGAGGTCTGAGGGTTGAGGAGTGAGGTTTGAGGACTGAGGACTGAGGATTGAGGATTGAGAATTGAGGATTGAGGATTGAGGATTGAGGATTGAAGATTGAGGATTGGGTATTGAGGATTGAACATTGAGGATTGAGGATTGAGGATCGAGGATTGCGGATTGAGGATTGAAGATTGAATATTGATGATTGAAGATTGAGGATTGAGGATTGAGGGTTGTGGATTGAGGACGAGGACTGAGGGTTGTGCATTGAGGTTTGAGGACAGAAGATTGAGGATTGAGGATTGAGAATTGATAATTGTAGATTGAGGATTGAAAATTTAGGATTGGGTATTGAGGATTGAGGATTGGGTATTGAGGATTTAGTATTGGTGATTGATTATTTAGGATTGAAGATAGAGGGTTGAGGATTGAGGATTGAGGATTGAGAATTGAGAATTGGGGATGATGACTGAGGTTTGAGAATTGAGGTTTGAGGAATGAGGATTGAGGATTGAGGATTGAGGATTGAGGATTTATGATTGAGTATTGAAGGTTGAGGATTGATGACTGAGGATTGAGGATTGAGGATTGAGGATTGAGGATTGAGGATTGAAGATTGAGTGTTGAGGATTGAGTGTTGAGGAGTGAGGATTGAGTGTTGAGGATTGAGGATGAGGTCTGAGGTTTGAGGTTTGAGGTTTGAGTATTGAATCCTGAGAATTCAGGATATTCTATTGAGTATTGAGGATTGAGGATTGATGGTTGAGTATTGAGGATTGAGGATTGAGGATTGAGGATTGAGTATTGAAGATTGAGGATTGATGATTGAGGATTGAGGATTGAGGATTGAGTATTGAAGATTGAGTATTGATGATTGAAGATTGAGGATTGAGGGTTGAGGGTTGAGGGTTGCGGACGAGGACTGACGGTTGAGGATTGAGGTTCGAGGATTGAGGGTTGAGGACAGATGTCTGAGGATAGAGGATTGAGGATGGAGCATTGAGGATTGAAGATTGCGGACTGGGGATTGAGGACTGAAAGTTGAGGATTAAGGATTGAGGATTGGTGATTGAGGTTCTAGGACTGAATATTGATTATTCAGGATTAAAGATTGAGGATTGAGGATTGAGGATTGAGAATTGAGAATTGAGGATGAGGACTGAGGATTGAGGATAGAGGTTTGAGGAATGAGGATTGAGGATTGAGGATTGAGGATTGAAGATTGAGTATTGATGATTGAAGATTGAGGATTGAGGATTGAGGGTTGAGGATTGAGGACGAGGACTGACGGTTGAGGATTGTGGTTTGAGGATTGAGGATTGAGGATTGAGTATTGAGAATGAGGACTGGGGTTTGAGGATTGAGGTTTGAGGAATGAGGAGTGAGAATTGAGGATTGAGGATTGAGGATTGAGGATTGAGTATTGAAGGTTGAGGATTGATGACTGAGGATTGAGGATTGCGGATTGACGATTGAGGATTCAGGATTGAGGGTTGAAGGTTGAGTGTTGAGGATTGAAGGTTGAGGATTGACGATTGAGGATTGAGGATTGAGGATGATGTCTGAGGTTTGAGGTTTGAGGTTTGAGGTTTGAGTATTGCATCCTGAGAATTCAGGATGTTCTATTGAGTATTGAGAATTGAGGATTGATGGTTTAGTATTGAGGATTCAGGATTGAGGATTGAGGATTGAGTATTGAAGATTGAGGATTGATGGTTGAGGATTTAGAATTGAGGATTGAGGATAGAAAATTGAGTATTGAGGATTGAAGATTGAGGACTGAGGAATAAAGATTGAGGATTGAGGATGAGGGCTGAGGGTTGAGGATTGAGGCTTGAGGACTGAGGACTGAGGATTGAGGATTGAGAATTGAGGATAGAGGATTGAGGATTGAAGATTGAGGATTGGGTATTGAGGATTGAAGAATGAGGATTGAGGATTGAGGATTGAGGATTGAGGATTGAAGATTGAGTATTGAGGATTGAAGATTGAGTATTGAGGATTGAGCATTGAGGATTGAGGACTGAGGACTGAGGATTGAGGATTGAGAATTGAGGATAGAGGATTGAGGATTGAAGATTGAGGATTGGGAATTGAGGATAGAAGAATGAGGATTGAGGATTGAGGATTGAGGATTGAGGATTGAAGATTGAGTATTGAGGATTGAAGATTGAGTATTGAGGATTGAGGATTGAGGATTGAGGACTGAGGATTGAGGATTGAGGATTGAGAATTGAAGATTGAGGACTGAGGACTGGGGATTGAGTATTGAGGATTCAGGATTCAGTATTGAGTATTGTTGATTGAAGATTGCGGATTCATTATTGAGGGTTGAGGATTGATGACGAGGACTGAGGGTTGAGGATTGAGGACTGAGGATTGAGGATGGAGGATTGGGCATTGAGGATTGAAGATTGAGGATTGAGGATTGAGGATTGAGGATTGAGGATTGAGGATTGAGGATTGACGCCTGAGGATTGAAGGTTGAGGATGGAGGATTGAAAAGAGTGGACTGAGTGTTGAGGATTGAGTGTTGAGAATTGATGTTTGAGGATTGAGATTTGATTATTGAATATTGTGGATTGAGTATTGAACCATGAGAATTCAGGATACTCTATTGAGTATTAGGAATTGAGGATTGATGGTTGAGTATTGAGGATTGGTGTTGAGGGTTGTGTGTTGAATATTGAGGATTGAGGATTGAGGATTGAGGATTGAAGATTGAGGATTGAATATTGAGTCTTGATGATTGATGATTGAGGATTGAGGATTGAGTGTTGAGTATTGAGGACGAGGACTGACGGTTGAGGATTGAGGTCTGAGGTTTGAGGATTGAGGATTGTGGACTGAGGATTGAGGATTGAGGATTGAGCATTGAGGATTGAAGATTGAGGACTGGGGATTGAGGATTGAAGATTGACGATTGAGGATTGTGGATTGAGGATTGAGGGTTGAGGATTAAAGATTGAATATTGATGATTGAAGATTGAGGATTGAGGACTGAGGGTTGTAGATTGAGGACGAGGACTGAGTGTTGAGAATTGATGTTTGAGGTCTGAGGATTGAGGATTGAGGATTGAAGACTGAGGATTGGGTATTGAGGATTGAAGAATGAGGACTGAGGATTTAGGATTGAGGATCGAGGATTGAAGATTGAGTATTGAGGATTGAAGATTGAGGATTGAGGATTGAGGATTGAGGACTGAGGATTGAGTATTCAGGATTGAGGATTGAGGATTGAGGATTGTAGATTGAGGATTGAGGATTGATGATTAAACATTGAGTGTTGAGGATTGAAGATTGAGGATTGATGATTGGGGATTGAGGATTGAGGATTGAGGATTGAGGATTGAGTATTGAAGGCTGGGGATTGATGATTGAGGATTGAGGATTGAGGATTGAGGGTTGAGTATTGAGGACTGAGGGTTGAAGATTGAGGATTGATGATTGAGGATTAAAGATTGAGTATTGAGGATTGAAGATTGAGAATTGAGGATTGATGATTGAACATTGAGGACTGAGTGTTGAGGGTTGAGTGATGAGAACTGATGTTTGTGGATAGAGATTTGAAGATTGCAGATTGAGTATTGTGTATTGAAAACTGTGAATTGAGGATATTCTATTGAGGATTGAGGATTGTCAACTGATTGTTGAGGACTGAGGGCTGACGATTGAGGATTCAGGATTGAGGATTCAGAATTGAGGTTTGAGAACTGAGGATTGAGGATTGAAGATTGATTATTGAGGATTGAGGATTGAGAATTGAGGATTGTGGATTGAGGATTGAAGATTGAGGATTTGGTTTTGAGGATTGAAGAATGAGGATTGAGGATTGAGGATTGAGGATTGAGGATTGAAGATTGAGTATTGAGGATTGAAGATTGAGGATTGAGGACTGAGGATTGAGGATTGAGTATTGAGGATTGAGGATTGAGGATTAAAGATTGAGTATTGAGGATTGAAGATTGAGGATTGAGGATTGAAGATTGAGTGTTGAGGATTGAGTGTTGAGGAGTGAGGATTGAGTGTTGAGGATTGAGGATGAGGGCTGAGGTTTGAGGTTTGAGGTTTGAGTATTGAATCCTGAGAATTCAGGATATTCTATTGAGTATTGAGGATTGAGGATTGATGGTTGCGTATTGAGGATTGAGGATTGAGGATTGAGGGTTGAGTATTGAAGATTGAGGATTGATGATTGAGGATTGAGGATTGAGGATTGAGGATTGAGTATTGAAGCTTGAGTATTGATGATTGAAGATTGAGGATTGAGGGTTGAGGGTTGAGGGTTGCGGACGAGGACTGACGGTTGAGGTTTGAGGTTTGAGGATTGAGGGTTGAGGACAGAGGACTGAGGATAGAGGATTGAGGATGGAGCATTGAGGATTGAAGATTGAGGACTGGGGATTGAGGACTGAAGGTTGAGGATTAAGGATTGAGGATTGGTGATTGAGGTTCTAGGACTGAATATTGATTATTGAGGATTAAAGATTGAGGATTGAGGATTGAGGATTGAGAATTGAGAATTGAGGATGAGGACTGAGGGTTGAGGATTGAGGTTTGAGGAATGAGGATTGAGGATTGAGGATTGAGGATTGAAGATTGAGTATTGATGATTGAAGATTGAGGATTGAGGATTGAGGGTTGAGGATTGAGGACGAGGACTGACGGTTGAGGATTGTGGTTTGAGGATTGAGGATTGAGGATTGAGTATTGAGAATGAGGACTGGGGTTTGAGGATTGAGGTTTGAGGAATGAGGATTGAGAATTGAGGATTGAGGATTGAGGATTGAGGATTGAGTATTGAAGGTTGAGGATTGATGACTGAGGATTGAGGATTGCGGATTGACGATTGAGGATTCAGGATTGAGGGTTGAAGGTTGAGTGTTGAGGCTTGAAGGTTGAGGATTGACGATTGAGGATTGAGGATTGAGGATGATGTCTGAGGTTTGAGGTTTGAGGTTTGAGGTTTGAGTATTGCATCCTGAGAATTCAGGATGTTCTATTGAGTATTGAGAATTGAGGATTGATGGTTTAGTATTGAGGATTCAGGATTGAGGATTGAGGATTGAGTATTGAAGATTGAGGATTGATGGTTGAGGATTTAGAATTGAGGATTGAGGATTGAAAATTGAGTATTGAGGATTGAAGATTGAGGACTGAGGAATAAAGATTGGGGATTGAGGATGAGGGCTGAGGGTTGAGGATTGAGGCTTGAGGACTGAGGACTGAGGATTGAGGATTGAGAATTGAGGATAGAGGATTGAGGATTGAAGATTGAGGATTGGGTATTGAGGATTGAAGAATGAGGATTGAGGATTGAGGATTGAGGATTGAGGATTGAAGATTGAGTATTGAGGATTGAAGATTGAGTATTGAGGATTGAGGATTGAGGATTGAGGACTGAGGACTGAGGATTGAGGATTGAGAATTGAGGATAGAGGATTGAGGATTGAAGATTGAGGATTGGGAATTGAGGATTGAAGAATGAGGATTGAGGATTGAGGATTGAGGATTGAGGATTGAAGATTGAGTATTGAGGATTGAAGATTGAGTATTGAGGATTGAGGATTGAGGATTGAGGACTGAGGATTGAGGATTGAGGATTGAGAATTGAAGATTGAGGACTGAAGACTGGGGATTGAGTATTGAGGATTGAGGATTCAGTATTGAGTATTGTTGATTGAAGATTGCGGATTCATTATTGAGGGTTGAGGATTGATGACGAGGACTGAGGGTTGAGGATTGAGGACTGAGGATTGAGGATGGAGGATTGGGCATTGAGGATTGAAGATTGAGGATTGAGGATTGAGGATTGAGGATTGAGTATTGAGGACTGAGGGTTGAAGATTGAGGATTGATGATTGAGGATTAAAGATTGAGTATTGAGGATTGAAGATTGAGAATTGAGGATTGATGATTGAACATTGAGGACTGAGTGTTGAGGGTTGAGTGATGAGAACTGATGTTTGTGGATAGAGATTTGAAGATTGCAGATTGAGTATTGTGTATTGAAAACTGTGAATTGAGGATATTCTATTGAGGATTGAGGATTGTCACCTGATTGTTGAGGACTGAGGGCTGAAGATTGAGGATTCAGGATTGAGGATTCAGAATTGAGGTTTGAGGACTGAGGATTGAGGATTGAGGATTGAGGATTGAAGATTGAGTATTGAGGATTGAATATTGAGGATTGAGGACTGAGAATTGAGGATTGAGGATGAGGGCAGAGGGTTGAGGATTGAGGTTTAAGGACTGAGGACTGAGGATTGAGGATTGAGAATTGAGGATTGAGGATTGAGGATTGAAGATTGAGGATTGGGTATTGAGGATTGAAGAATGAGGATTGAGGATTGAGGATTGAGGATTGGGGATTGAGTATTGAAGGTTGAGGATTGATGGCTGAGGATTGAGGATTGCGGATTGACGATTGAGGATTGAGGATTGAGGGATGAAGGTTGAGGATTGAAGGTTGAGGATTGACGATTGAGGATTGAGGATTGAGGATGATGGCTGAGGTTTGAGGTTTGAGGTTTGAGTATTGAATCCTGTGAAGTCAGGATGTTCTATTGAGTATTGAGAATTGGGGATTGATGGTTTAGTATTGAGGATTCAGGATTGAGGATAGAGGATTGAGTATTGAAGATTGAGGATTGATGATTGAAGATTTAGGATGGAGGATTGAGGATTGAGGATTGAGGATTGAGGATTGAAGATTGAGTATTGAGGATTGAAGGAGGACGATTGAGGATTGATGATTGAGGATTGAGGATTGAGGATTGAGGATTGAATATTGAGGATTGGGGACTGAGTGTTGAGGGTTGAGTGATGAGAATTAATGTTTGTGGATAGAGATTTGAAGATTGCAGATTGAGTATCGAGTATTGAAAACTGTGAATTGAGGATATTCTATTGAGGATTGAGGATTGACAATTGACTGTCGAGGATTAAGGGCTGAAGATTGAGGACTCAGGATTGAGAATTCTGAATTGAGGTTTGAGGACTGAGGATTGAGGATTGAAGATTGAGTATTGAGGATTGAAGATTGAGGATTGAGGATTGAGGATGGGGGATTGAAGAGAGAGGACTGAGTGTTGACGGTTGTGTGTTGAGAATTGATGTTTGAGGGTTGAGATTTGATTATTGATTTTTGTGGATTGAGTATTGAACGATGAGAATTCAGGGTATTCTATTGGGTATTGATAATTGAGGATTGATTGTTGAGTATTGAGGATTGATGGTTGAGGGTTTTGTGTTGAATATTGAGGATTGAGAATTGAGGATTGAGGATTGAGGATTGAGGGTTGAGGATTGAAGATTGAGTATTGAGGATTGAAGGCTGAGGATTGGGGACTGAGGATTGAAGATTCAGGATTGAGGATTGAGGATTGAGGATCGAGGATTGAAGATTCAGTATTGAGGATTGAAGATTGAGAACTGAGGATTGAGGATTGAACATTGAGGACTGAGTGTTGAGGGTTGAGTGATGAGAATTGATGTTTGTGGATAGAGATTTGCAGATTAGAAGATTGCAGATTAAGTACTGAGTAGTGAAAACTGTGAATTGAGGATATTCTATTGAGGATTGAGGATTGGCAACTGATGGTTGAGGACTGAGGGCTGAAGATTGAGGATTCAGGATTGTGGATTCAGAATTGAGGTTTGAGGACTGAGGATTGATGATTGAAGATTGAGTATTGAGGATTGAAGAATGAGGATTGAGGTTGAGGATTGAGGATTGAGGATGAGGGCTGAGGGTTGAGGATTGATGCTTGAGTATTGAGGATTGAAGATTGAGGATTGAGGATTGAGGATTGAGGATTGAGGATTGAGGATTGAAGATTGAGGATTGGCGACTGAGTGTTGAAGGTTGAGTTATGAGAATTGACGTTAGTGGATAGAGGTCTAAAGATTGCAGATTGAGTATTGAGTATTGAAAACTGTGAATTGATGATATTCTATTGAGGATTGTGAATTGACGACTGATTGTTGAGGACTTAGGTCTGAAGATTGAGGATTCAGGATTGAGGATTCAGGATTGAGGTTTGAGGACTGAGGATTGAGGATTGAGGATTGAGGATTGAGGATTGAGGATTGAGGATTGAGGATTGAAGTTTGAGGATTGAGGATTGAGGGTTGAGGATTGAGGACGAGGACTGACGGCTGGGAATTGTGGTTTGAGGATTGAGGATTGCGGATTGAGAATTGAGGATGAGGACTGAGGTTTGAGGATTGAGGTTTGAGGAATGAGGATTGAGGAGCGAGGATTGAGGATTGAGGATTGAGGATTGAGGATTGAAGATTGAGGATTGAGAATTGAGGATTGAGGATTGAGGATTGAAGATTGAGGATTGGGGACTGAGTGTTGAGGGTTGTGTGATGGGAATTGATGTTTGTGGATAGAGATTCGAAGATTGCAGATTGAGAATTTAGTATTGAAAACTGTCAATTGATGATATTCTATTGAGGATTGAGGATTGACAACTGATTGTTGAGGTCTGAAGTCTGAAGGTTGAGGACTGAGGATTGAGGATTCAGGATTGAGGTTTGAGGACTGAGGATTGAGGATTGAGGATTGAGGCTTGAGGATTGAGGATTGAGGATTGAAGATTGAGAATTGAGGATCCAGGATGAGGGCTGAAGGTTGAGGATTGAGGTTTGAGGACTGATGACTGAGGATTGAGGGTTGAGAATTAAGGATTGAGGATTGAGGATTGAAGATTGAGGATTGGGTAGTGAGGATTGAAGAATGAGGATTGAGGATTGTGTATTGAGGATTGAGGATTGAAGATTGGGTATTGAGGATTGAAGAATGAGGATTGAGGATTGAGGATTGATGATTGGGGATTGAAGATTGAGTATTGAGGATTGAAGATTGAGTATTGATGATTGAAGGTTGAGGATTGAGTATTGAGGGTTGAGGGTTGAGGACGAGGACTGACGGTTGAGGATTGAGGTTTGTGGATTGAGGGTTGAGGACTGAGGACTGAGGATAGAGGATTGAGGATTGAGGACTGAAGATTGAGTATTGATGATTGAAGATTGAGGATTGAGGATTGAGGGTTGAGGATTGAGGACGAGGACTGACGGTTGAGTATTGTGGTTTGAGGATTGAGGATTGAGGATTGAGAATTGAGGATGAGGACTGAGGTTTGAGGATTGAGGTTTGAGGAATGAGGATTGAGGTTTGAGGAATGAGGATTGAGGATTGAGGATTGAGGATTGAGGATTGAGGATTGAGTATTGAAGGTTGAGGATTGATGGCTGAGGATTGAGGATTGCGGATTGACGATTGAGGATTGAGGATTGAGGGTTGAAGGTTGAGGATTGAAGGTTGAGGATTGACGATTGAGGATTGAGGATTGAGGGTTGAGGATTGAGAATTCAGGATTGAGGATTGAGGATTGAATATTAAGGACTGAGTGTTGAGGGTTGAGAGATGATAATTGATGTTTGTGGATGGAGATTTGAAGATTGAAGATTGAGGATTGAGTATTGAAAACTGAGAATTCAGGATATTCAACTGAGTATTGAGAACTGAGGATTGATGGTTGAGTATTGAGGATTGATGGTTGAGGGTTGTGTGTTGAATATTGAGGATTGGCGGATTGAGTATTGAGGATTGAGGACTGAGGACTGGGGATTGAGTATTGAGGATTGAGTATTGAGGATTGAGGATTGAAGATTGAGTATTGATGATTGAAGATTGCGGGTTGATTATTGAGGGTTGAGGATTGATGACGAGGACTGAGGGCTGAGGATTGAGGACTGAGGATTGTGGATTGAGGATTGAGGATTGAAGATTGAAGATTGAGTGTTGAGGATTGAGGGTTGAGGATTGAGGTTTGAGGATTGAGGATTGAGGATTGAGTATTGAGAATTGAGGATTGATGGTTGAGTATTGAGGATTTATGGTTGAGGGTTGTGTGTTGAATATTGAGGATTGGCGGATTGAGTATTGAAGATTGAGGACTGAGGACTGGGGATTGAGTATTGAGGATTGAGTACTGAGGATAGAAGATTGAAGATTGAGTATTGACGATTGAAGATTGCGGGTTGATTATCGAGGATTGAGGATTGATGACGAGGACTGAGGGATGAGGATTGAGGACTGAGGATTGAGGATTGAGGACTGGGCATTGAGGATTGAAGATTGAGGACTGGGGATTGTGGATTGAAGATTGAGGATTAAGGATTGAGGATTGGGGATTGGGGATCTAGGGTTGGAGATTGATTATTGAGGTTAGAAGATTCAGGGTTGAGGATTGAGGACTGAGAACTGAGATTTGAGGATGAGGACTGAAGGTTGAGGATTGAGGTTTGAGGTACGAGGGTTGAGGTTTGAGGATTGAGGACTGAGGATTGACGATTGAGTATTGAAGATTGAGGCTTGATGTGTGAGGATTCAGGATTGAGGATTGATGATTGCGGATTGAGTATTGAAAGTTGAGTATTGAGGATTGAATATTGAGTATTGAGGATTGAGGATTGAGGTTTGAAGGTTGAGTATTGTGGATTGAAGATTGAGGATTGAGGATTGACGATTGAGGATTGAGGATTGAGGTTTGAGGATTGACGATGAGGGCTGAGTGTTGAGGATTGAGGTTTGAGGTCTGAGGACTGAGGATTGAGGATTGAGAATTGAGGATTGAGGACTGAGGATTGAAGATTGAGGATTGTGTATGGAGGATTGAAGAATGAGGATTGAGGATTGAGGATTGATGATTGGGGATTGAAGATTGAGTATTGAGGATTGAAGATTGAGTATTGATGATTGAAGGTTGAGGATTGAGTATTGAGGGTTGAGTGTTGAGGACGAGGACTGACGGTTGAGGATTGAGGTTTGTGGATTGAGGGTTGAGGACTGAGGACTGAGGATAGAGGATTGAGGATTGAGGATTGAAGATTGAGTATTGATGATTGAAGATTGAGGATTGAGGATTGAGGGTTGAGGATTGAGGACGAGGACTGACGGTTGAGGATTGTGGTTTGAGGATTGAGGATTGAGGATTGAGAATTGAGGATGAGGACTGAGGTTTGAGGATTGAGGTTTGAGGAATGAGGATTGAGGTTTGAGGAATGAGGATTGAGGATTGAGGATTGAGGATTGAGGATTGAGGATTGAGTATTGAAGGTTGAGGATTGATGGCTGAGGATTGAGGATTGCGGATTGACGATTGAGGATTGAGGATTGAGGGTTGAAGGTTGAGGATTGAAGGTTGAGGATTGACGATTGAGGATTGAGGATTGAGGGTGATGGCTGAGGTTTGAGGTTTGAGGTTTGAGTATTGAATCCTGTGAAGTCAGTATGTTCTATTGAGTATTGAGATTTGGGGATTGATGGTTTAGTATTGAGGATTCAGGATTGAGGATAGAGGATTGAGTATAGAAGATTGAGGATTGATGATTGAAGATTTAGGATTGAGGATTGAGGATTGAGGATTGAGGATTGAGGATTGAAGATTGAGTATTGAGGATTGAAGGTGGAGGATTGAGGATTGATGATTGAGGATTGAGGATTGAGGATTGAGGATTGAATATTGAGGATTGGGGACTGAGTGTTGAGGGTTGAGTGATGAGAATTAATGTTTGTGGATAGAGATTTGAAGATTGCAGATTAAGTATCGAGTATTGAAAACTGTGAATTGAGGATATTCTATTGAGGATTGAGGATTGACAATTGACTGTCGAGGACTGAGGGCTGAAGATTGAGGGCTCAGGATTGAGAATTCTGAATTGAGGTTTGAAGACTGAGGATTGAGGATTGAAGATTGAGTATTGAGGATTGAAGATTGAGGATTGAGGATTGAGGATGGGGGATTGAAGAGAGAGGACTGAGTGTTGACGGTTGTGTGTTGAGAATTGATGTTTGAGGGTTGAGATTTGATTATTGATTTTTGTGGATTGAGTATTGAACGATGAGAATTCAGGGTATTCTATTGAGTATTGATAATTGAGGATTGATTGTTGAGTATTGAGGATTGATGGTTGAGGGTTTTGTGTTGAATATTGAGGATTGAGAATTGAGGATTGAGGATTGAGGATTGAGGATCGAGGATTGAAGATTGAGTATTGAGGATTGAAGGTTGAGGATTGGGGACTGAGGATTGAAGATTCAGGATTGAGGATTGAGGATTGAGGATCGAGGATTGAAGATTCAGTATTGAGGATTGAAGATTGAGAACTGAGGATTGAGGATTGAACATTGAGGACTGAGTGTTGAGGGTTGAGTGATGAGAATTGATGTTTGTGGATAGAGATTTGCAGATTAGAAGATTGCAGATTAAGTACTGAGTAGTGAAAACTGTGAATTGAGGATATTCTATTGAGGATTGAGGATTGGCAACTGATGGTTGAGGACTGAGGGCTGAAGATTGAGGATTCAGGATTGTGGATTCAGAATTGAGGTTTGAGGACTGAGGATTGATGATTGAAGATTGAGTATTGAGGATTGAAGAATGAGGATTGAGGTTGAGGATTGAGGATTGAGGATGAGGGCTGAGGGTTGAGGATTGATGCTTGAGTATTGAGGATTGAAGATTGAGGATTGAGGATTGAGGATTGAGGATTGAGGATTGAGGATTGAAGATTGAGGATTGGCGACTGAGTGTTGAAGGTTGAGTTATGAGAATTGACGTTAGTGGATAGAGGTCTAAAGATTGCAGATTGAGTATTGAGTATTGAAAACTGTGAATTGATGATATTCTATTGAGGATTGTGAATTGACGACTGATTGTTGAGGACTTAGGTCTGAAGATTGAGGATTCAGGATTGAGGATTCAGGATTGAGGTTTGAGGACTGAGGATTGAGGATTGAGGATTGAGGATTGAGGATTGAGGATTGAGGATTGAGGATTGAAGTTTGAGGATTGAGGATTGAGGGTTGAGAATTGAGGACGAGGACTGACGGCTAAGAATTGTGGTTTGAGGATTGAGGATTGCGGATTGAGAATTGAGGATGAGGACTGAGGTTTGAGGATTGAGGTTTGAGGAATGAGGATTGAGGAGCGAGGATTGAGGATTGAGGATTGAGGATTGAGGATTGAAGATTGAGGATTGAGAATTGAGGATTGAGGATTGAGGATTGAAGATTGAGGATTGGGGACCGAGTGTTGAGGGTTGTGTGATGGGAATTGATGTTTGTGGATAGAGATTCGAAGATTGCAGATTGAGAATTTAGTATTGAAAACTGTCAATTGATGATATTCTATTGAGGATTGAGGATTGACAACTGATTGTTGAGGTCTGAAGTCTGAAGGTTGAGGACTGAGGATTGAGGATTCAGGATTGAGGTTTGAGGACTGAGGATTGAGGATTGAGGATTGAGGCTTGAGGATTGAGGATTGAGGATTGAAGATTGAGAATTGAGGATCCAGGATGAGGGCTGAAGGTTGAGGATTGAGGTTTGAGGACTGAGGACTGAGGATTGAGGGTTGAGAATTAAGGATTGAGGATTGAGGATTGAAGATTGAGGATTGGGTAGTGAGGATTGAAGAATGAGGATTGAGGATTGTGTATTGAGGATTGAGGATTGAAGATTGGGTATTGAGGATTGAAGAATGAGGATTGAGGATTGAGGATTGATGATTGGGGATTGAAGATTGAGTATTGAGGATTGAAGATTGAGTATTGATGATTGAAGGTTGAGGATTGAGTATTGAGGGTTGAGGGTTGAGGACGAGGACTGACGGTTGAGGATTGAGGTTTGTGGATTGAGGGTTGAGGACTGAGGACTGAGGATAGAGGATTGAGGATTGAGGACTGAAGATTGAGTATTGATGATTGAAGATTGAGGATTGAGGATTGAGGGTTGAGGATTGAGGACGAGGACTGACGGTTGAGTATTGTGGTTTGAGGATTGAGGATTGAGGATTGAGAATTGAGGACGAGGACTGAGGTTTGAGGATTGAGGTTTGAGGAATGAGGATTGAGGTTTGAGGAATGAGGATTGAGGATTGAGGATTGAGGATTGAGGATTGAGGATTGAGTATTGAAGGTTGAGGATTGATGGCTGAGGATTGAGGATTGCGGATTGACGATTGAGGATTGAGGATTGAGGGTTGAAGGTTGAGGATTGAAGGTTGAGGATTGACGATTGAGGATTGAGGATTGAGGGTGATGGCTGAGGTTTGAGGTTTGAGGTTTGAGTATTGAATCCTGTGAAGTCAGGATGTTCTATATAGTATTGAGATTTGGGGATTGATGGTTTAGTATTGAGGATTCAGGATTCAGGATAGAGGATTGAGTATAGAAGATTGAGGATTGATGATTGAAGATTTAGGATTGAGGATTGAGGATTGAGGATTGAGGATTGAGGATTGAAGATTGAGTATTGAGGATTGAAGGTGGAGGATTGAGGATTGATGATTGAGGATTGAGGATTGAGGATTGAGGATTGAATATTGAGGATTGGGGACTGAGTGTTGAGGGTTGAGTGATGAGAATTAATGTTTGTGGATAGAGATTTGAAGATTGCAGATTGAGTATCGAGTATTGAAAACTGTGAATTGAGGATATTCTATTGAGGATTGAGGATTGACAATTGACTGTCGAGGACTGAGGGCTGAAGATTGAGGGCTCAGGATTGAGAATTCTGAATTGAGGTTTGAGGACTGAGGATTGAGGATTGAAGATTGAGTATTGAGGATTGAAGATTGAGGATTGAGGATTGAGGAGGGGGGATTGAAGAGAGAGGACTGAGTGTTGACGATTGTGTGTTGAGAATTGATGTTTGAGGGTTGAGATTTGATTATTGATTTTTGTGGATTGAGTATTGAACGACGAGAATTCAGGGTATTCTATTGAGTATTGATAATTGAGGATTGATTGTTGAGTATTGAGGATTGATGGTTGAGGGTTTTGTGTTGAATATTGAGGATTGAGAATTGAGGATTGAGGATTGAGGATTGAGGATTGAGGATTGAAGATTGAGTATTGAGGATTGAAGGTTGAGGATTGGGGACTGAGGATTGAAGATTCAGGATTGAGGATTGAGGATTGAGGAACGAGGATTGAAGATTCAGTATTGAGGATTGAAGATTGAGAACTGATGATTGAGGATTGAACATTGAGGACTGAGTGTTGAGGGTTGAGTGATGAGAATTGATGTTTGTGGATAGAGATTTGCAGATTAGAAGATTGCAGATTAAGGACTGAGTAGTGAAAACTGTGAATTGAGGATATTCTATTGAGGATTGAGGATTGGCAACTGATGGTTGAGGACTGAGGGCTGAAGATTGAGGATTCAGGATTGTGGATTCAGAATTGAGGTTTGAGGACTGAGGATTGATGATTGAAGATTGAGTATTGAGGATTGAAGAATGAGGATTGAGGTTGAGGATTGAGGATTGAGGATGAGGGCTGAGGGTTGAGGATTGATGCTTGAGCATTGAGGATTGAGGATTGAGGATTGAGGATTGAGGATTGAAGATTGAGGATTGGCGACAGAGTGTTGAAGGTTGAGTTATGAGAATTGACGTTAGTGGATAGAGGTCTAAAGATTGCAGATTGAGTATTGAGTATTGAAAACTGTGAATTGATGATATTCTATTGAGGATTGTGAATTGACGACTGATTGTTGAGGACTTAGGTCTGAAGATTGAGGATTCAGGATTGAGGATTCAGGATTGAGGTTTGAGGACTGCGGATTGAGGATTGAGGATTGAGGATTGAGGATTGAGGATTGAGGATTGAGGATTGAGGATTGAGGATTGAAGATTGAGGATAGGGTATTGCGGAGTGAACGTTGAGGATTGAGCATTGAGAATTGAGGACTGAGGATTGAGGACTGAAGATTGAATGTTGATGATTGAAGATTGAGGATTGAGGATTGAGGGCTGTGGATTGAGCACGAGGACTGAGGGTTGAGTATTGATGTTTGAGGTCTGAGGATTGAGGATTGAGGATTGAGAATTGAGGATTGAGGATTGAGGATTGAAGATTGAGGATTGGGTATTGAGGATTGAAGAATGAGGATTGAGGATTGAGGATTGAGGATTGAGGATTGAAAGTTGACTATTGAGGATTGAAGATTGAGGATTGAGGATTGAGGTTTGAGGATTGAGGATTGAGGATTGAGTATTGAGAGTTGAGGATTGATGGTTGAGTATTGAGGATTGATGGTTGAGGGTTGTGTGTTGAATATTGAGGATTGGCGGATTGAGTATTGAAGATTGAGGACTGAGGACTGGGGATTGAGTATTGAGGATTGAGTACTGAGGATAGAAGATTGAAGATTGAGTATTGACGATTGAAGATTGCGGGTTGATTATTGAGGATTGAGGATTGATGACGAGGACTGAGGGATGAGGATTGACGACTGAGGATTGAGGATTGAGGACTGGGCATTGAGGATTGAAGATTGAGGACTGGGGATTGTGGATTGAAGATTGAGGATTAAGGATTGAGGATTGGGGAATGGGGATCTAGGGTTGGAGATTGATTATTGAGGTTAGAAGATTCAGGGTTGAGGATTGAGGACTGAGAACTGAGATTTGAGGATGAGGACTGAAGGTTGAGGATTGAGGTTTGAGGTACGAGGGTTGAGGTTTGAGGATTGAGGACTGAGGATTGACGATTGAGTATTGAAGATTGAGGCTTGATGTGTGAGGATTCAGGATTGAGGATTGATGATTGCGGATTGAGTATTGAAAGTTGAGTATTGAGGATTGAATATTGAGTATTGAGGATTGAGGATTGAGGTTTGAAGGTTGAGTATTGTGGATTGAAGGTTGAGGATTGAGGATTGACGATTGAGGATTGAGGATTGAGGTTTGGGGATTGACGATGAGGGCTGAGGGTTGAGGATTGAGGTTTGAGGTCTGAGGACTGAGGATTGAGGATTGAGAATTGAGGATTGAGGACTGAGGATTGAGGATTGAGGATTGAGGCTTGAGGATTGAGGATTGAGGATTGAAGATTGAGAATTGAGGATCCAGGATGAGGGCTGAAGGTTGAGGATTGAGGTTTGAGGACTGATGACTGAGGATTGAGGGTTGAGAATTAAGGATTGAGGATTGAGGATTGAAGATTGAGGATTGGGTAGTGAGGATTGAAGAATGAGGATTGAGGATTGTGTATTGAGGATTGAGGATTGAAGATTGGGTATTGAGGATTGAAGAATGAGGATTGAGGATTGAGGATTGATGATTGGGGATTGAAGATTGAGTATTGAGGATTGAAGATTGAGTATTGATGATTGAAGGTTGAGGATTGAGTATTGAGGGTTGAGGGTTGAGGACGAGGACTGACGGTTGAGGATTGAGGTTTGTGGATTGAGGGTTGAGGACTGAGGACTGAGGATAGAGGATTGAGGATTGAGGACTGAAGATTGAGTATTGATGATTGAAGATTGAGGATTGAGGATTGAGGGTTGAGGATTGAGGACGAGGACTGACGGTTGAGTATTGTGGTTTGAGGATTGAGGATTGAGGATTGAGAATTGAGGATGAGGACTGAGGTTTGAGGATTGAGGTTTGAGGAATGAGGATTGAGGTTTGAGGAATGAGGATTGAGGATTGAGGATTGAGGATTGAGGATTGAGGATTGAGTATTGAAGGTTGAGGATTGATGGCTGAGGATTGAGGATTGCGGATTGACGATTGAGGATTGAGGATTGAGGGTTGAAGGTTGAGGATTGAAGGTTGAGGATTGACGATTGAGGATTGAGGATTGAGGGTTGAGGATTGAGAATTCAGGATTGAGGATTGAGGATTGAATATTAAGGACTGAGTGTTGAGGGTTGAGAGATGATAATTGATGTTTGTGGATGGAGATTTGAAGATTGAAGATTGAGGATTGAGTATTGAAAACTGAGAATTCAGGATATTCAACTGAGTATTGAGAACTGAGGATTGATGGTTGAGTATTGAGGATTGATGGTTGAGGGTTGTGTGTTGAATATTGAGGATTGGCGGATTGAGTATTGAGGATTGAGGACTGAGGACTGGGGATTGAGTATTGAGGATTGAGTATTGAGGATTGAGGATTGAAGATTGAGTATTGATGATTGAAGATTGCGGGTTGATTATTGAGGGTTGAGGATTGATGACGAGGACTGAGGGCTGAGGATTGAGGACTGAGGATTGTGGATTGAGGATTGAGGATTGAAGATTGAAGATTGAGTGTTGAGGATTGAGGGTTGAGGATTGAGGTTTGAGGATTGAGGATTGAGGATTGAGTATTGAGAATTGAGGATTGATGGTTGAGTATTGAGGATTTATGGTTGAGGGTTGTGTGTTGAATATTGAGGATTGGCGGATTGAGTATTGAAGATTGAGGACTGAGGACTGGGGATTGAGTATTGAGGATTGAGTACTGAGGATAGAAGATTGAAGATTGAGTATTGACGATTGAAGATTGCGGGTTGATTATCGAGGATTGAGGATTGATGACGAGGACTGAGGGATGAGGATTGAGGACTGAGGATTGAGGATTGAGGACTGGGCATTGAGGATTGAAGATTGAGGACTGGGGATTGTGGATTGAAGATTGAGGATTAAGGATTGAGGATTGGGGATTGGGGATCTAGGGTTGGAGATTGATTATTGAGGTTAGAAGATTCAGGGTTGAGGATTGAGGACTGAGAACTGAGATTTGAGGATGAGGACTGAAGGTTGAGGATTGAGGTTTGAGGTACGAGGGTTGAGGTTTGAGGATTGAGGACTGAGGATTGACGATTGAGTATTGAAGATTGAGGCTTGATGTGTGAGGATTCAGGATTGAGGATTGATGATTGCGGATTGAGTATTGAAAGTTGAGTATTGAGGATTGAATATTGAGTATTGAGGATTGAGGATTGAGGTTTGAAGGTTGAGTATTGTGGATTGAAGATTGAGGATTGAGGATTGACGATTGAGGATTGAGGATTGAGGTTTGAGGATTGACGATGAGGGCTGAGTGTTGAGGATTGAGGTTTGAGGTCTGAGGACTGAGGATTGAGGATTGAGAATTGAGGATTGAGGACTGAGGATTGAAGATTGAGGATTGTGTATGGAGGATTGAAGAATGAGGATTGAGGATTGAGGATTGATGATTGGGGATTGAAGATTGAGTATTGAGGATTGAAGATTGAGTATTGATGATTGAAGGTTGAGGATTGAGTATTGAGGGTTGAGTGTTGAGGACGAGGACTGACGGTTGAGGATTGAGGTTTGTGGATTGAGGGTTGAGGACTGAGGACTGAGGATAGAGGATTGAGGATTGAGGATTGAAGATTGAGTATTGATGATTGAAGATTGAGGATTGAGGATTGAGGGTTGAGGATTGAGGACGAGGACTGACGGTTGAGGATTGTGGTTTGAGGATTGAGGATTGAGGATTGAGAATTGAGGATGAGGACTGAGGTTTGAGGATTGAGGTTTGAGGAATGAGGATTGAGGTTTGAGGAATGAGGATTGAGGATTGAGGATTGAGGATTGAGGATTGAGGATTGAGTATTGAAGGTTGAGGATTGATGGCTGAGGATTGAGGATTGCGGATTGACGATTGAGGATTGAGGATTGAGGGTTGAAGGTTGAGGATTGAAGGTTGAGGATTGACGATTGAGGATTGAGGATTGAGGGTGATGGCTGAGGTTTGAGGTTTGAGGTTTGAGTATTGAATCCTGTGAAGTCAGTATGTTCTATTGAGTATTGAGATTTGGGGATTGATGGTTTAGTATTGAGGATTCAGGATTGAGGATAGAGGATTGAGTATAGAAGATTGAGGATTGATGATTGAAGATTTAGGATTGAGGATTGAGGATTGAGGATTGAGGATTGAGGATTGAAGATTGAGTATTGAGGATTGAAGGTGGAGGATTGAGGATTGATGATTGAGGATTGAGGATTGAGGATTGAATATTGAGGATTGGGGACTGAGTGTTGAGGGTTGAGTGATGAGAATTAATGTTTGTGGATAGAGATTTGAAGATTGCAGATTGAGTATCGAGTATTGAAAACTGTGAATTGAGGATATTCTATTGAGGATTGAGGATTGACAATTGACTGTCGAGGACTGAGGGCTGAAGATTGAGGGCTCAGGATTGAGAATTCTGAATTGAGGTTTGAAGACTGAGGATTGAGGATTGAAGATTGAGTATTGAGGATTGAAGATTGAGGATTGAGGATTGAGGATGGGGGATTGAAGAGAGAGGACTGAGTGTTGACGGTTGTGTGTTGAGAATTGATGTTTGAGGGTTGAGATTTGATTATTGATTTTTGTGGATTGAGTATTGAACGATGAGAATTCAGGGTATTCTATTGAGTATTGATAATTGAGGATTGATTGTTGAGTATTGAGGATTGATGGTTGAGGGTTTTGTGTTGAATATTGAGGATTGAGAATTGAGGATTGAGGATTGAGGATTGAGGATCGAGGATTGAAGATTGAGTATTGAGGATTGAAGGTTGAGGATTGGGGACTGAGGATTGAAGATTCAGGATTGAGGATTGAGGATTGAGGATCGAGGATTGAAGATTCAGTATTGAGGATTGAAGATTGAGAACTGAGGATTGAGGATTGAACATTGAGGACTGAGTGTTGAGGGTTGAGTGATGAGAATTGATGTTTGTGGATAGAGATTTGCAGATTAGAAGATTGCAGATTAAGTACTGAGTAGTGAAAACTGTGAATTGAGGATATTCTATTGAGGATTGAGGATTGGCAACTGATGGTTGAGGACTGAGGGCTGAAGATTGAGGATTCAGGATTGTGGATTCAGAATTGAGGTTTGAGGACTGAGGATTGATGATTGAAGATTGAGTATTGAGGATTGAAGAATGAGGATTGAGGTTGAGGATTGAGGATTGAGGATGAGGGCTGAGGGTTGAGGATTGATGCTTGAGTATTGAGGATTGAAGATTGAGGATTGAGGATTGAGGATTGAGGATTGAGGATTGAGGATTGAAGATTGAGGATTGGCGACTGAGTGTTGAAGGTTGAGTTATGAGAATTGACGTTAGTGGATAGAGGTCTAAAGATTGCAGATTGAGTATTGAGTATTGAAAACTGTGAATTGATGATATTCTATTGAGGATTGTGAATTGACGACTGATTGTTGAGGACTTAGGTCTGAAGATTGAGGATTCAGGATTGAGGATTCAGGATTGAGGTTTGAGGACTGAGGATTGAGGATTGAGGATTGAGGATTGAGGATTGAGGATTGAGGATTGAGGATTGAGGATTGAGGATTGAGGATTGAAGATTGAGTATTGAGGATTGAAGGTGGAGGATTGAGGATTGATGATTGAGGATTGAGGATTGAGGATTGAGGATTGAATATTGAGGATTGGGGACTGAGTGTTGAGGGTTGAGTGATGAGAATTAATGTTTGTGGATAGAGATTTGAAGATTGCAGATTGAGTATCGAGTATTGAAAACTGTGAATTGAGGATATTCTATTGAGGATTGAGGATTGACAATTGACTGTCGAGGACTGAGGGCTGAAGATTGAGGGCTCAGGATTGAGAATTCTGAATTGAGGTTTGAGGACTGAGGATTGAGGATTGAAGATTGAGTATTGAGGATTGAAGATTGAGGATTGAGGATTGAGGAGGGGGGATTGAAGAGAGAGGACTGAGTGTTGACGATTGTGTGTTGAGAATTGATGTTTGAGGGTTGAGATTTGATTATTGATTTTTGTGGATTGAGTATTGAACGACGAGAATTCAGGGTATTCTATTGAGTATTGATAATTGAGGATTGATTGTTGAGTATTGAGGATTGATGGTTGAGGGTTTTGTGTTGAATATTGAGGATTGAGAATTGAGGATTGAGGATTGAGGATTGAGGATTGAGGATTGAAGATTGAGTATTGAGGATTGAAGGTTGAGGATTGGGGACTGAGGATTGAAGATTCAGGATTGAGGATTGAGGATTGAGGAACGAGGATTGAAGATTCAGTATTGAGGATTGAAGATTGAGAACTGATGATTGAGGATTGAACATTGAGGACTGAGTGTTGAGGGTTGAGTGATGAGAATTGATGTTTGTGGATAGAGATTTGCAGATTAGAAGATTGCAGATTAAGGACTGAGTAGTGAAAACTGTGAATTGAGGATATTCTATTGAGGATTGAGGATTGGCAACTGATGGTTGAGGACTGAGGGCTGAAGATTGAGGATTCAGGATTGTGGATTCAGAATTGAGGTTTGAGGACTGAGGATTGATGATTGAAGATTGAGTATTGAGGATTGAAGAATGAGGATTGAGGTTGAGGATTGAGGATTGAGGATGAGGGCTGAGGGTTGAGGATTGATGCTTGAGCATTGAGGATTGAGGATTGAGGATTGAGGATTGAGGATTGAAGATTGAGGATTGGCGACAGAGTGTTGAAGGTTGAGTTATGAGAATTGACGTTAGTGGATAGAGGTCTAAAGATTGCAGATTGAGTATTGAGTATTGAAAACTGTGAATTGATGATATTCTATTGAGGATTGTGAATTGACGACTGATTGTTGAGGACTTAGGTCTGAAGATTGAGGATTCAGGATTGAGGATTCAGGATTGAGGTTTGAGGACTGCGGATTGAGGATTGAGGATTGAGGATTGAGGATTGAGGATTGAGGATTGAGGATTGAGGATTGAGGATTGAAGATTGAGGATAGGGTATTGCGGAGTGAACGTTGAGGATTGAGCATTGAGAATTGAGGACTGAGGATTGAGGACTGAAGATTGAATGTTGATGATTGAAGATTGAGGATTGAGGATTGAGGGCTGTGGATTGAGCACGAGGACTGAGGGTTGAGTATTGATGTTTGAGGTCTGAGGATTGAGGATTGAGGATTGAGAATTGAGGATTGAGGATTGAGGATTGAAGATTGAGGATTGGGTATTGAGGATTGAAGAATGAGGATTGAGGATTGAGGATTGAGGATTGAGGATTGAAAGTTGACTATTGAGGATTGAAGATTGAGGATTGAGGATTGAGGTTTGAGGATTGAGGATTGAGGATTGAGTATTGAGAGTTGAGGATTGATGGTTGAGTATTGAGGATTGATGGTTGAGGGTTGTGTGTTGAATATTGAGGATTGGCGGATTGAGTATTGAAGATTGAGGACTGAGGACTGGGGATTGAGTATTGAGGATTGAGTACTGAGGATAGAAGATTGAAGATTGAGTATTGACGATTGAAGATTGCGGGTTGATTATTGAGGATTGAGGATTGATGACGAGGACTGAGGGATGAGGATTGACGACTGAGGATTGAGGATTGAGGACTGGGCATTGAGGATTGAAGATTGAGGACTGGGGATTGTGGATTGAAGATTGAGGATTAAGGATTGAGGATTGGGGAATGGGGATCTAGGGTTGGAGATTGATTATTGAGGTTAGAAGATTCAGGGTTGAGGATTGAGGACTGAGAACTGAGATTTGAGGATGAGGACTGAAGGTTGAGGATTGAGGTTTGAGGTACGAGGGTTGAGGTTTGAGGATTGAGGACTGAGGATTGACGATTGAGTATTGAAGATTGAGGCTTGATGTGTGAGGATTCAGGATTGAGGATTGATGATTGCGGATTGAGTATTGAAAGTTGAGTATTGAGGATTGAATATTGAGTATTGAGGATTGAGGATTGAGGTTTGAAGGTTGAGTATTGTGGATTGAAGGTTGAGGATTGAGGATTGACGATTGAGGATTGAGGATTGAGGTTTGGGGATTGACGATGAGGGCTGAGGGTTGAGGATTGAGGTTTGAGGTCTGAGGACTGAGGATTGAGGATTGAGAATTGAGGATTGAGGACTGAGGATTGAGGATTGAGGATTGAGGCTTGAGGATTGAGGATTGAGGATTGAAGATTGAGAATTGAGGATCCAGGATGAGGGCTGAAGGTTGAGGATTGAGGTTTGAGGACTGATGACTGAGGATTGAGGGTTGAGAATTAAGGATTGAGGATTGAGGATTGAAGATTGAGGATTGGGTAGTGAGGATTGAAGAATGAGGATTGAGGATTGTGTATTGAGGATTGAGGATTGAAGATTGGGTATTGAGGATTGAAGAATGAGGATTGAGGATTGAGGATTGATGATTGGGGATTGAAGATTGAGTATTGAGGATTGAAGATTGAGTATTGATGATTGAAGGTTGAGGATTGAGTATTGAGGGTTGAGGGTTGAGGACGAGGACTGACGGTTGAGGATTGAGGTTTGTGGATTGAGGGTTGAGGACTGAGGACTGAGGATAGAGGATTGAGGATTGAGGACTGAAGATTGAGTATTGATGATTGAAGATTGAGGATTGAGGATTGAGGGTTGAGGATTGAGGACGAGGACTGACGGTTGAGTATTGTGGTTTGAGGATTGAGGATTGAGGATTGAGAATTGAGGATGAGGACTGAGGTTTGAGGATTGAGGTTTGAGGAATGAGGATTGAGGTTTGAGGAATGAGGATTGAGGATTGAGGATTGAGGATTGAGGATTGAGGATTGAGTATTGAAGGTTGAGGATTGATGGCTGAGGATTGAGGATTGCGGATTGACGATTGAGGATTGAGGATTGAGGGTTGAAGGTTGAGGATTGAAGGTTGAGGATTGACGATTGAGGATTGAGGATTGAGGGTTGAGGATTGAGAATTCAGGATTGAGGATTGAGGATTGAATATTAAGGACTGAGTGTTGAGGGTTGAGAGATGATAATTGATGTTTGTGGATGGAGATTTGAAGATTGAAGATTGAGGATTGAGTATTGAAAACTGAGAATTCAGGATATTCAACTGAGTATTGAGAACTGAGGATTGATGGTTGAGTATTGAGGATTGATGGTTGAGGGTTGTGTGTTGAATATTGAGGATTGGCGGATTGAGTATTGAGGATTGAGGACTGAGGACTGGGGATTGAGTATTGAGGATTGAGTATTGAGGATTGAGGATTGAAGATTGAGTATTGATGATTGAAGATTGCGGGTTGATTATTGAGGGTTGAGGATTGATGACGAGGACTGAGGGCTGAGGATTGAGGACTGAGGATTGTGGATTGAGGATTGAGGATTGAAGATTGAAGATTGAGTGTTGAGGATTGAGGGTTGAGGATTGAGGTTTGAGGATTGAGGATTGAGGATTGAGTATTGAGAATTGAGGATTGATGGTTGAGTATTGAGGATTTATGGTTGAGGGTTGTGTGTTGAATATTGAGGATTGGCGGATTGAGTATTGAAGATTGAGGACTGAGGACTGGGGATTGAGTATTGAGGATTGAGTACTGAGGATAGAAGATTGAAGATTGAGTATTGACGATTGAAGATTGCGGGTTGATTATCGAGGATTGAGGATTGATGACGAGGACTGAGGGATGAGGATTGAGGACTGAGGATTGAGGATTGAGGACTGGGCATTGAGGATTGAAGATTGAGGACTGGGGATTGTGGATTGAAGATTGAGGATTAAGGATTGAGGATTGGGGATTGGGGATCTAGGGTTGGAGATTGATTATTGAGGTTAGAAGATTCAGGGTTGAGGATTGAGGACTGAGAACTGAGATTTGAGGATGAGGACTGAAGGTTGAGGATTGAGGTTTGAGGTACGAGGGTTGAGGTTTGAGGATTGAGGACTGAGGATTGACGATTGAGTATTGAAGATTGAGGCTTGATGTGTGAGGATTCAGGATTGAGGATTGATGATTGCGGATTGAGTATTGAAAGTTGAGTATTGAGGATTGAATATTGAGTATTGAGGATTGAGGATTGAGGTTTGAAGGTTGAGTATTGTGGATTGAAGATTGAGGATTGAGGATTGACGATTGAGGATTGAGGATTGAGGTTTGAGGATTGACGATGAGGGCTGAGTGTTGAGGATTGAGGTTTGAGGTCTGAGGACTGAGGATTGAGGATTGAGAATTGAGGATTGAGGACTGAGGATTGAAGATTGAGGATTGTGTATGGAGGATTGAAGAATGAGGATTGAGGATTGAGGATTGATGATTGGGGATTGAAGATTGAGTATTGAGGATTGAAGATTGAGTATTGATGATTGAAGGTTGAGGATTGAGTATTGAGGGTTGAGTGTTGAGGACGAGGACTGACGGTTGAGGATTGAGGTTTGTGGATTGAGGGTTGAGGACTGAGGACTGAGGATAGAGGATTGAGGATTGAGGATTGAAGATTGAGTATTGATGATTGAAGATTGAGGATTGAGGATTGAGGGTTGAGGATTGAGGACGAGGACTGACGGTTGAGGATTGTGGTTTGAGGATTGAGGATTGAGGATTGAGAATTGAGGATGAGGACTGAGGTTTGAGGATTGAGGTTTGAGGAATGAGGATTGAGGTTTGAGGAATGAGGATTGAGGATTGAGGATTGAGGATTGAGGATTGAGGATTGAGTATTGAAGGTTGAGGATTGATGGCTGAGGATTGAGGATTGCGGATTGACGATTGAGGATTGAGGATTGAGGGTTGAAGGTTGAGGATTGAAGGTTGAGGATTGACGATTGAGGATTGAGGATTGAGGGTGATGGCTGAGGTTTGAGGTTTGAGGTTTGAGTATTGAATCCTGTGAAGTCAGTATGTTCTATTGAGTATTGAGATTTGGGGATTGATGGTTTAGTATTGAGGATTCAGGATTGAGGATAGAGGATTGAGTATAGAAGATTGAGGATTGATGATTGAAGATTTAGGATTGAGGATTGAGGATTGAGGATTGAGGATTGAGGATTGAAGATTGAGTATTGAGGATTGAAGGTGGAGGATTGAGGATTGATGATTGAGGATTGAGGATTGAGGATTGAGGATTGAATATTGAGGATTGGGGACTGAGTGTTGAGGGTTGAGTGATGAGAATTAATGTTTGTGGATAGAGATTTGAAGATTGCAGATTGAGTATCGAGTATTGAAAACTGTGAATTGAGGATATTCTATTGAGGATTGAGGATTGACAATTGACTGTCGAGGACTGAGGGCTGAAGATTGAGGGCTCAGGATTGAGAATTCTGAATTGAGGTTTGAAGACTGAGGATTGAGGATTGAAGATTGAGTATTGAGGATTGAAGATTGAGGATTGAGGATTGAGGATGGGGGATTGAAGAGAGAGGACTGAGTGTTGACGGTTGTGTGTTGAGAATTGATGTTTGAGGGTTGAGATTTGATTATTGATTTTTGTGGATTGAGTATTGAACGATGAGAATTCAGGGTATTCTATTGAGTATTGATAATTGAGGATTGATTGTTGAGTATTGAGGATTGATGGTTGAGGGTTTTGTGTTGAATATTGAGGATTGAGAATTGAGGATTGAGGATTGAGGATTGAGGATCGAGGATTGAAGATTGAGTATTGAGGATTGAAGGTTGAGGATTGGGGACTGAGGATTGAAGATTCAGGATTGAGGATTGAGGATTGAGGATCGAGGATTGAAGATTCAGTATTGAGGATTGAAGATTGAGAACTGAGGATTGAGGATTGAACATTGAGGACTGAGTGTTGAGGGTTGAGTGATGAGAATTGATGTTTGTGGATAGAGATTTGCAGATTAGAAGATTGCAGATTAAGTACTGAGTAGTGAAAACTGTGAATTGAGGATATTCTATTGAGGATTGAGGATTGGCAACTGATGGTTGAGGACTGAGGGCTGAAGATTGAGGATTCAGGATTGTGGATTCAGAATTGAGGTTTGAGGACTGAGGATTGATGATTGAAGATTGAGTATTGAGGATTGAAGAATGAGGATTGAGGTTGAGGATTGAGGATTGAGGATGAGGGCTGAGGGTTGAGGATTGATGCTTGAGTATTGAGGATTGAAGATTGAGGATTGAGGATTGAGGATTGAGGATTGAGGATTGAGGATTGAAGATTGAGGATTGGCGACTGAGTGTTGAAGGTTGAGTTATGAGAATTGACGTTAGTGGATAGAGGTCTAAAGATTGCAGATTGAGTATTGAGTATTGAAAACTGTGAATTGATGATATTCTATTGAGGATTGTGAATTGACGACTGATTGTTGAGGACTTAGGTCTGAAGATTGAGGATTCAGGATTGAGGATTCAGGATTGAGGTTTGAGGACTGAGGATTGAGGATTGAGGATTGAGGATTGAGGATTGAGGATTGAGGATTGAGGATTGAAGTTTGAGGATTGAGGATTGAGGGTTGAGAATTGAGGACGAGGACTGACGGCTAAGAATTGTGGTTTGAGGATTGAGGATTGCGGATTGAGAATTGAGGATGAGGACTGAGGTTTGAGGATTGAGGTTTGAGGAATGAGGATTGAGGAGCGAGGATTGAGGATTGAGGATTGAGGATTGAGGATTGAAGATTGAGGATTGAGAATTGAGGATTGAGGATTGAGGATTGAAGATTGAGGATTGGGGACCGAGTGTTGAGGGTTGTGTGATGGGAATTGATGTTTGTGGATAGAGATTCGAAGATTGCAGATTGAGAATTTAGTATTGAAAACTGTCAATTGATGATATTCTATTGAGGATTGAGGATTGACAACTGATTGTTGAGGTCTGAAGTCTGAAGGTTGAGGACTGAGGATTGAGGATTCAGGATTGAGGTTTGAGGACTGAGGATTGAGGATTGAGGATTGAGGCTTGAGGATTGAGGATTGAGGATTGAAGATTGAGAATTGAGGATCCAGGATGAGGGCTGAAGGTTGAGGATTGAGGTTTGAGGACTGAGGACTGAGGATTGAGGGTTGAGAATTAAGGATTGAGGATTGAGGATTGAAGATTGAGGATTGGGTAGTGAGGATTGAAGAATGAGGATTGAGGATTGTGTATTGAGGATTGAGGATTGAAGATTGGGTATTGAGGATTGAAGAATGAGGATTGAGGATTGAGGATTGATGATTGGGGATTGAAGATTGAGTATTGAGGATTGAAGATTGAGTATTGATGATTGAAGGTTGAGGATTGAGTATTGAGGGTTGAGGGTTGAGGACGAGGACTGACGGTTGAGGATTGAGGTTTGTGGATTGAGGGTTGAGGACTGAGGACTGAGGATAGAGGATTGAGGATTGAGGACTGAAGATTGAGTATTGATGATTGAAGATTGAGGATTGAGGATTGAGGGTTGAGGATTGAGGACGAGGACTGACGGTTGAGTATTGTGGTTTGAGGATTGAGGATTGAGGATTGAGAATTGAGGACGAGGACTGAGGTTTGAGGATTGAGGTTTGAGGAATGAGGATTGAGGTTTGAGGAATGAGGATTGAGGTTTGAGGAATGAGGATTGAGGATTGAGGATTGAGGATTGAGGATTGAGGATTGAGTATTGAAGGTTGAGGATTGATGGCTGAGGATTGAGGATTGCGGATTGACGATTGAGGATTGAGGATTGAGGGTTGAAGGTTGAGGATTGAAGGTTGAGGATTGACGATTGAGGATTGAGGATTGAGGGTGATGGCTGAGGTTTGAGGTTTGAGGTTTGAGTATTGAATCCTGTGAAGTCAGGATGTTCTATATAGTATTGAGATTTGGGGATTGATGGTTTAGTATTGAGGATTCAGGATTCAGGATAGAGGATTGAGTATAGAAGATTGAGGATTGATGATTGAAGATTTAGGATTGAGGATTGAGGATTGAGGATTGAGGATTGAGGATTGAAGATTGAGTATTGAGGATTGAAGGTGGAGGATTGAGGATTGATGATTGAGGATTGAGGATTGAGGATTGAGGATTGAATATTGAGGATTGGGGACTGAGTGTTGAGGGTTGAGTGATGAGAATTAATGTTTGTGGATAGAGATTTGAAGATTGCAGATTGAGTATCGAGTATTGAAAACTGTGAATTGAGGATATTCTATTGAGGATTGAGGATTGACAATTGACTGTCGAGGACTGAGGGCTGAAGATTGAGGGCTCAGGATTGAGAATTCTGAATTGAGGTTTGAGGACTGAGGATTGAGGATTGAAGATTGAGTATTGAGGATTGAAGATTGAGGATTGAGGATTGAGGAGGGGGGATTGAAGAGAGAGGACTGAGTGTTGACGATTGTGTGTTGAGAATTGATGTTTGAGGGTTGAGATTTGATTATTGATTTTTGTGGCTTGAGTATTGAACGACGAGAATTCAGGGTATTCTATTGAGTATTGATAATTGAGGATTGATTGTTGAGTATTGAGGATTGATGGTTGAGGGTTTTGTGTTGAATATTGAGGATTGAGAATTGAGGATTGAGGATTGAGGATTGAGGATTGAGGATTGAAGATTGAGTATTGAGGATTGAAGGTTGAGGATTGGGGACTGAGGATTGAAGATTCAGGATTGAGGATTGAGGATTGAGGAACGAGGATTGAAGATTCAGTATTGAGGATTGAAGATTGAGAACTGATGATTGAGGATTGAACATTGAGGACTGAGTGTTGAGGGTTGAGTGATGAGAATTGATGTTTGTGGATAGAGATTTGCAGATTAGAAGATTGCAGATTAAGGACTGAGTAGTGAAAACTGTGAATTGAGGATATTCTATTGAGGATTGAGGATTGGCAACTGATGGTTGAGGACTGAGGGCTGAAGATTGAGGATTCAGGATTGTGGATTCAGAATTGAGGTTTGAGGACTGAGGATTGATGATTGAAGATTGAGTATTGAGGATTGAAGAATGAGGATTGAGGTTGAGGATTGAGGATTGAGGATGAGGGCTGAGGGTTGAGGATTGATGCTTGAGCATTGAGGATTGAGGATTGAGGATTGAGGATTGAGGATTGAAGATTGAGGATTGGCGACAGAGTGTTGAAGGTTGAGTTATGAGAATTGACGTTAGTGGATAGAGGTCTAAAGATTGCAGATTGAGTATTGAGTATTGAAAACTGTGAATTGATGATATTCTATTGAGGATTGTGAATTGACGACTGATTGTTGAGGACTTAGGTCTGAAGATTGAGGATTCAGGATTGAGGATTCAGGATTGAGGTTTGAGGACTGCGGATTGAGGATTGAGGATTGAGGATTGAGGATTGAGGATTGAGGATTGAGGATTGAGGATTGAGGATTGAAGATTGAGGATAGGGTATTGCGGAGTGAACGTTGAGGATTGAGCATTGAGAATTGAGGACTGAGGATTGAGGACTGAAGATTGAATGTTGATGATTGAAGATTGAGGATTGAGGATTGAGGGCTGTGGATTGAGCACGAGGACTGAGGGTTGAGTATTGATGTTTGAGGTCTGAGGATTGAGGATTGAGGATTGAGAATTGAGGATTGAGGATTGAGGATTGAAGATTGAGGATTGGGTATTGAGGATTGAAGAATGAGGATTGAGGATTGAGGATTGAGGATTGAGGATTGAAAGTTGACTATTGAGGATTGAAGATTGAGGATTGAGGATTGAGGTTTGAGGATTGAGGATTGAGGATTGAGTATTGAGAGTTGAGGATTGATGGTTGAGTATTGAGGATTGATGGTTGAGGGTTGTGTGTTGAATATTGAGGATTGGCGGATTGAGTATTGAAGATTGAGGACTGAGGACTGGGGATTGAGTATTGAGGATTGAGTACTGAGGATAGAAGATTGAAGATTGAGTATTGACGATTGAAGATTGCGGGTTGATTATTGAGGATTGAGGATTGATGACGAGGACTGAGGGATGAGGATTGACGACTGAGGATTGAGGATTGAGGACTGGGCATTGAGGATTGAAGATTGAGGACTGGGGATTGTGGATTGAAGATTGAGGATTAAGGATTGAGGATTGGGGAATGGGGATCTAGGGTTGGAGATTGATTATTGAGGTTAGAAGATTCAGGGTTGAGGATTGAGGACTGAGAACTGAGATTTGAGGATGAGGACTGAAGGTTGAGGATTGAGGCTTGAGGTACGAGGGTTGAGGTTTGAGGATTGAGGACTGAGGATTGACGATTGAGTATTGAAGATTGAGGCTTGATGTGTGAGGATTCAGGATTGAGGATTGATGATTGCGGATTGAGTATTGAAAGTTGAGTATTGAGGATTGAATATTGAGTATTGAGGATTGAGGATTGAGGTTTGAAGGTTGAGTATTGTGGATTGAAGGTTGAGGATTGAGGATTGACGATTGAGGATTGAGGATTGAGGTTTGGGGATTGACGATGAGGGCTGAGGGTTGAGGATTGAGGTTTGAGGTCTGAGGACTGAGGATTGAGGATTGAGAATTGAGGATTGAGGACTGAGGATTGAAGATTGAGGATTGTGTATTGAGGATTGAAGAATGAGGATTGAGGATTGAGGATTGATGATTGGGGATTGAAGATTGAGTATTGAGGATTGAAGATTGAGTATTGATGATTGAAGGTTGAGGATTGAGTATTGAGGGTTGAGGGTTGAGGACGAGGACTGACGGTTGAGGATTGAGGTTTGTGGATTGAGGGTTGAGGACTGAGGACTGAGGATAGAGGATTGAGGATTGAGGACTGAAGATTGAGTATTGATGATTGAAGGTTGAGGATTGAGGATTGAGGGTTGAGGATTGAGGACGAGGACTGACGGTTGAGGATTGTGGTTTGAGGATTGAGGATTGAGGATTGAGAATTGTGGATGAGGACTGAGGTTTGAGGATTGAGGTTTGAGGAATGAGGATTGAGGTTTGAGGAATGAGGATTGAGGATTGAGGATTGAGGATTGAGGATTAAGGATTGAGTATTGAAGGTTGAGGATTGATGGCTGAGGATTGAGGATTGCGGATTGACGATTGAGGATTGAGGATTGAGGGTTGAAGGTTGAGGATTGAAGGTTGAGGATTGACGATTGAGGATTGAGGATTGAGGGTGATGGCTGAGGTTTGAGGTTTGAGGTTTGAGTATTGAATCCTGTGAAGTCAGGATGTTCTATTGAGTATTGAGATTTGGGGATTGATGGTTTAGTATTGAGGATTCAGGATTGAGGATAGAGGATTGAGTATAGAAGATTGAGGATTGATGATTGAAGATTTAGGATTGAGGATTGAGGATTGAGGATTGAGGATTGAGGATTGAAGATTGAGTATTGAGGATTGAAGGTGGAGGATTGAGGATTGATGATTGAGGATTGAGGATTGAGGATTGAGGATTGAATATTGAGGATTGGGGACTGAGTGTTGAGGGTTGAGTGATGAGAATTAATGTTTGTGGATAGAGATTTGAAAATTGCAGATTGAGTATCGAGTATTGAAAACTGTGAATTGAGGATTTTCTATTGAGGATTGAGGATTGACAATTGACTGTCGAGGACTGAGGGCTGAAGATTGAGGGCTCAGGATTGAGAATTCTGAATTGAGGTTTGAGGACTGAGGATTGAGGATTGAAGATTGAGTATTGAGGATTGAAGATTGAGGATTGAGGATTGAGGATGGGGGATTGAAGAGAGAGGACTGAGTGTTGACGATTGTGTGTTGAGAATTGATGTTTGAGGGTTGAGATTTGATTATTGATTTTTGTGGATTGAGTATTGAACGATGAGAATTCAGGGTATTCTATTGAGTATTGATAATTGAGGATTGATTGTTGAGTATTGAGGATTGATGGTTGAGGGTTTTGTGTTGAATATTGAGGATTGAGAATTGAGGATTGAGGATTGAGGATTGAGGATTGAGGATTGAAGATTGAGTATTGAGGATTGAAGGTTGAGGATTGGGGACTGAGGATTGAAGATTCAGGATTGAGGATTGAGGATTGAGGATCGAGGATTGAAGATTCAGTATTGAGGATTGAAGATTGAGAACTGAGGATTGAGGATTGAACATTGAGGACTGAGTGTTGAGGGTTGAGTGATGAGAATTGATGTTTGTGGATAGAGATTTGCAGATTAGAAGATTGCAGATTAAGTACTGAGTAGTGAAAACTGTGAATTGAGGATATTCTATTGAGGATTGAGGATTGGCAACTGATGGTTGAGGACTGAGGGCTGAAGATTGAGGATTCAGGATTGTGGATTCAGAATTGAGGTTTGAGGACTGAGGATTAATGATTGAAGATTGAGTATTGAGGATTGAAGAATGAGGATTGAGGTTGAGGATTGAGGATTGAGGATGAGGGCAGAGGGTTGAGGATTGATGCTTGAGCATTGAGGATTGAAGATTGAGGATTGAGGATTGAGGATTGAGGATTGAGGATTGAGGATTGAAGATTGACGATTGGGGACTGAGTGTTGAGGGTTGTGTGATGAGAATTGATGTTTGTGGATATATATTTGAAGATTGCAGATTGAGCATTGAGTATTGAAAACTGTGAATTGATGATATTCTATTGAGGATTGAGAATTGACAACTGATTGTTGAGGACTGAGGGCTGAAGATTGAGGATTCAGGATTGAGAATTCAGAATTGATGATTGAGGACTGAGGACTGATGATTGAAGATTGAGTATTGAGGATTGAAGATTGGGGATTAAGGATTGAGGATTTGGGATTGAGGATCTAGGATTGAAAATTGATTATTGTGGATTGAAGATTGAGGATTGTGGAGTGAAGATTGAGGATTGAGAATTGAGGATTGAGAATTGAACATTGAGTACTGAGTGTTGAGGGTTGAGTGATGAGAATTGATGTTTGTGGATAGAGATTTGAAGATTGTAGATTGAGTATTGAGTATTGAAAGCTGTGAATTGAGGATATTATACTGAGGATTGAGGATTGACAACTGATTGTTGAGGACTGAGGGCTGAAGATTGAGGATTCAGGATTGAGGATTCAGAATTGAGGTTTGAGGACTGAGGATTGAGGATTGAGGATTGAGGATTGAGTATTGAAGGTTGAGGATTGATGGCTGAGGATTGAGGATTGCGGATTGACGATTGAGGATTGAGGATTGAGGGTTGAAGGTTGAGGATTGAAGGTTGAGGATTGACGATTGAGGATTGAGGATTGAGGGTGATGGCTGAGGTTTGAGGTTTGAGGTTTGAGTATTGAATCCTGTGAAGTCAGGATGTTCTATATAGTATTGAGATTTGGGGATTGATGGTTTAGTATTGAGGATTCAGGATTCAGGATAGAGGATTGAGTATAGAAGATTGAGGATTGATGATTGAAGATTTAGGATTGAGGATTGAGGATTCAGGATTGAGGATTGAGGATTGAAGATTGAGTATTGAGGATTGAAGGTGGAGGATTGAGGATTGATGATTGAGGATTGAGGATTGAGGATTGAGGATTGAATATTGAGGATTGGGGACTGAGTGTTGAGGGTTGAGTGATGAGAATTAATGTTTGTGGATAGAGATTTGAAGATTGCAGATTGAGTATCGAGTATTGAAAACTGTGAATTGAGGATATTCTATTGAGGATTGAGGATTGACAATTGACTGTCGAGGACTGAGGGCTGAAGATTGAGGGCTCAGGATTGAGAATTCTGAATTGAGGTTTGAGGACTGAGGATTGAGGATTGAAGATTGAGTATTGAGGATTGAAGATTGAGGATTGAGGATTGAGGAGGGGGGATTGAAGAGAGAGGACTGAGTGTTGACGATTGTGTGTTGAGAATTGATGTTTGAGGGTTGAGATTTGATTATTGATTTTTGTGGATTGAGTATTGAACGACGAGAATTCAGGGTATTCTATTGAGTATTGATAATTGAGGATTGATTGTTGAGTATTGAGGATTGATGGTTGAGGGTTTTGTGTTGAATATTGAGGATTGAGAATTGAGGATTGAGGATTGAGGATTGAGGATTGAGGATTGAAGATTGAGTATTGAGGATTGAAGGTTGAGGATTGGGGACTGAGGGTTGAAGATTCAGGATTGAGGATTGAGGATTGAGGATCGAGGATTGAAGATTCAGTATTGAGGATTGAAGATTGAGAACTGAGGATTGAGGATTGAACATTGAGGACTGAGTGTTGAGGGTTGAGTGATGAGAATTGATGTTTGTGGATAGAGATTTGCAGATTAGAAGATTGCAGATTAAGTACTGAGTAGTGAAAACTGTGAATTGAGGATATTCTATTGAGGATTGAGGATTGGCAACTGATGGTTGAGGACTGAGGGCTGAAGATTGAGGATTCAGGATTGTGGATTCAGAATTGAGGTTTGAGGACTGAGGATTGATGATTGAAGATTGAGTATTGAGGATTGAAGAATGAGGATTGAGGTTGAGGATTGAGGATTGAGGATGAGGGCAGAGGGTTGAGGATTGATGCTTGAGCATTGAGGATTGAAGATTGAGGATTGAGGATTGAGGATTGAGGATTGAGGATTGAGGATTGAAGATTGACGATTGGGGACTGAGTGTTGAGGGTTGTGTGATGAGAATTGATGTTTGTGGATAGATATTTGAAGATTGCAGATTGAGCATTGAGTATTGAAAACTGTGAATTGATGATATTCTATTGAGGATTGAGAATTGACAACTGATTGTTGAGGACTGAGGGCTGAAGATTGAGGATTCAGGATTGAGAATTCAGAATTGATGATTGAGGACTGAGGACTGATGATTGAAGATTGAGTATTGAGGATTGAAGATTGGGGATTAAGGATTGAGGATTTGGGATTGAGGATCTAGGATTGAAAATTGATTATTGTGGATTGAAGATTGAGGATTGTGGAGTGAAGATTGAGGATTGAAGATTGAGGATTGAGGATTGAGGATTGAAGATTGAGCATAGGGTATTGCGGAGTGAACGTTGAGGATTGAGCATTGAGAATTGAGGACTGAGGATTGAGGACTGAAGATTGAATGTTGATGATTGAAGATTGAGGATTGAGGATTGAGGGCTGTGGATTGAGCACGAGGACTGAGGGTTGAGTATTGATGTTTGAGGTCTGAGGATTGAGGATTGATGATTGCGGATTGAGTATTGAAAGTTGAGTATTGAGGATTGAATATTGAGTATTGAGGATTGAGGATTGAGGTTTGAGGATTGACGATGAGGGCTGAGGGTTGAGGATTGAGGTTTGAGGTCTGAGGACTGAGGATTGAGGATTGAGAATTGAGGATTGAGGACTGAGGATTGAAGATTGAGGATTGTGTATTGAGGATTGAGGATTGAGGATTGAGGATTGGGGACTGAGGATTGAATATTCAGGATTGAGGATTGAGGATTGAGGATTGAGGATTGAGGATTGAAGATTCAGTATTGAGAATCGAAGATTGAGAATTGAGGATTGAGAATTGAACATTGAGTACTGAGTGTTGAGGGTTGAGTGATGAGAATTGATGTTTGTGGATAGAGATTTGAAGATTGTAGATTGAGTATTGAGTATTGAAAGCTGTGAATTGAGGATATTATACTGAGGATTGAGGATTGACAACTGATTGTTGAGGACTGAGGGCTGAAGATTGAGGATTCAGGACTGAGGATTCAGAATTGAGGTTTGAGGACTGAGGATTGAGGATTGAAGATTGAGTATTGAGGATTGAAGATTGAGGAATGAGGTTGAGGATTGAGGATTGAGGATGAGGGCTGAGGGTTGAGGATTGAGGTTTGAGGACTGAGGACTGAGGATTGAGTATAGAGAATTGAGGATTGAGGATTGAGGATTGAAGATTGAGGATTGGGTATTGAGGATTGAAGAATGAGGATTGAGGATTGAGTATTCAGGATTGAGGATTGAAGATTGAGTCTTGAGGATTGAAGCCTGACGATTGAGGATTGAGGGTTGAGGATTGAGGATTGAGAATTGAGGATTGATGATTGAGTATTGAGGGTTGAAGATTGAGGATTGAGGATTGAGGATTGAGGATTGAGGATTGAGAATTGAGAACGAGGACTGAGGTTTGAGGATTGATGTTTGAGGAATGAGGATTGAGGATTGAGGATTGAGGATTGAGGATTGAGGATTGAGTATTGAAGGTTGAGGATTGAGGACTGAGGATTGAGGATTGAGGTATGATGATTGCGGATTGAGTATTGAAAATTGGGTATTGAGAATTGAATATTGAGGATTGAGGATTGAGGACTGAGGATTGAAGATTGAGTATTGAGGATTGAAGGTTGAGGATTGAGGATTGACGATTGTGGATTGAGGATTGAGGTTTGAGGACTGACGATGAGGGCTGAGGGTTGAGGATTGAGGTTTGAGGTCTGAGGACTGAGGATTGAGGATTGAGAATTGAGGACTGAGGATTGAGGATTGAAGATTGAGGATTGGGTATTGAGGATTGAAGAATGAGGATTGAGGATTGAGGATTGGGGATTGGGGTCTGAGGATTGAGGATTGAGAACTGAGGATTGAAGATTCAGTATTGAGGATTGAAGATTGAGGGTTGAGGATTGAGGATTGAACATTGAGGACTGAGTGTTGATGGTTGAGTGATGAGAATTGATGTTTGTGGATAGAGATTTGAAGATTGCAGATTGAGTATTGGGTATTGAAAACTGAATTGTGGATATTCTGTTGAGGATTGAGGATTGACAACTGATTGTTGAGGACTGAGGGCTGAAGATTGAGGATTCAGGATTGAGGATTCAGAATTGAGGTTTGAGGACTGAGGATTGAGGATTAAAGATTGAGTATTGAGGATTGAAGATTGAGGATTGAGGTTGAGGATTGAGGGTTGAGGATGAGGGCTGAGGGTTGAGGATTGAGGGTTGAGGATTGAGGAATGAAGATTGAGTACTGAGGATTGAAGATTGAGGATTGAGGATTGAGGATTGAGGATTGAGGATTGAGTATTGAAGATTGCCGATTGAAGATTGAGGATTGAGGGTTGAGGATTGAGGATTGAGGACTGAGGATTGAGGATTGAGGATTGAGCATTGAGGATTGAAGATTGAGGACTGGGGACTGAGGATTCAAAATTGAGGATTATGGATTGAGGATTGAGGATTGAGGTTTGAGGATTAAGGATTGAGGACTGAGGATTGAGGATTGAGGATTGAGCATTGAGGATTGAAGATTGAGGACTGGGGATTGAGGATTGAAATTGAGGATTAAGGATTGAGGATTGGGGACTGTGGATCTAGGATTGGAGATTGATTATTGAGGATTGATGATTGAGGGTTGAGGATTGAGGGTTGAGAATTGAGAAATGAGGATGGGGACTGAGGGTTGAGGATTGAGGTTTGAGATACGAGGATTGAGGTATGAGGATTGTGGACTGAGGATTGACGATCGAGTATTGGAGATTGAGGATTGATGACTGAGGATTGAGGATTGAGGATTGATGGTTGCGGATTGAGGATTGAAGATTGAGTATTGAGGATTGAATATTGAGGATTGATGATTGAGGATTGAGGATTGAAGGTTGTGTATTGCGGACTGAAGATTGATGATTGAGGATTGACGATTGAGGATTGAGGATTGAGGTTTGCGGATTGGCGATGAGGGCTGAGGGTTGAGGATTGAGGTTTGAGGTCTGAGGACTGAGGATTGAGGATTGAGAATTGAGGATTGAGGATTGAGGATTGAAGATTGAGGATTGGGTATTGAGGATTGATGGATGAGGATTGAGGATTGAGGATTGAGGATTGGGGACTGAGGATTGAATATTCAGGATTGGGGATTGAGGATTGAGGATTGAGGATTGAGGATTGAGGATTGAGGATTGAAGATACAGTATTGAGGATCGAAGATTGAGGATTGAGGATTGAGGATTGAACATTGAGGACTGAGGGTTGAGGGTTGAGTGATGAGAATTGGTGTTTGTGGATAGAGATTTGAAGATTGCAGATTGGGTATTGAGTATTGAAAACTGTGAATTGAGGATATTATACTGAGGATTGAGGATTGACAACTGATTGTTGAGGACTGAGGGCTGAAGATTGAGGATTCAGGGTTGAGGATTCAGAATTGAGGTTTGAGGACTGAGGATTGAGGATTGAAGATTGAGTATTGAGGATTGAAGATTTAGGGTTGAGGATTGAGGATTGAGGATTGAGGATTGAAGATTGAGGATTGGGGACTGTGTGTTGAGGGTTGTGTGATGAGAATTGATGTTTGTGGATAGATATTTGAAGATTGCAGATTGAGCATTGAGTATTGAAAACTGCGAATTGATGATATTCTATTGAGGATTGAGAATTGACAACTGATTGTTGAGGACTGAGGGCTGAAGATTGAGGTTTCAGGATTGAGAATTCAGAATTGAGGATTGAGGACTGAGGACTGAGGATTGAAGATTGAGTATTGAGGATTGAAGATTGAGGATTAAGGATTGAGGATTGGGGATTGAGGATCTATGATTGGAAATTGATTATTGAGGATTGAAGATTGAGGATTGAGGATTTAGTATTGAGAATTGAGAATTGAGGATAAGGACTGAGGGTTGAGGATTGAGGTTTGAGGAATGAGGATTGAGGATTGAGGATTGAGGATTGAAGATTGAGTATTGATGATTGAAGATTGAGGATTGAGGATTGAGGGTTGAGGATTGAGGACGAGGACTGACAGTTGAGAATTGTGGTTTGAGGATTGAGGATTGAGGATTGAGGATTGAAGATTGAGTATTGATGATTGAAGATTCAGGATTGAGGATTGAGGGTTGAGGGTTGAGGACGAGGACTGGCGGTTGAGGATTGTGGTTTGAGGATTGAGGATTGAGGATTGAGAATTGAGGATGAGGACTGAGGATTGGGGATTGAGGTTTGAGGAATGAGGATTGAGGATTGGGGATTGAGGATTGAGGATTGAGGATTGAGTATTGAAGGTTGAGGATTGATGACTGAGGATGGAGGATTGTGGATTGACGATTGAGGATTGAGAATTGAGGGTTGAAGGTTGAGTGTTGAGGATTGAAGGTTGAGGATTGACGATTGGGGATTGAGGATTGAGGATGATGGCTGAGGCTTGAGGTTTGAGGTTTGAGCATTGTATCCTGAGAATTCAGGATGTTCTATTGAGTATTGAGGATTGAGGGTTGATGCTTTAGTATTGAGGATTCAGGATTGCGGATTGGGGATTGAGTATTGAAAATTAAGGATTGATGATTGAGGATTTAGGATTGAGGATTGAGGATTGAGGATTGAGGATTGAGGACTGAGGATGGAGGATTGAGGATTGAGCACTGAGGATTGAAGATTGAGGACTGGGGATTGAGGATTGAAGATTGAGGATTAAGGATTGAGGATTGGGGACTGGGGATCTAGGATTGGAGATTGATTATTGAGGATTGAAGATTGAGGGTTAAGGATTGAGGGTTGAGAATTGAGAATTGAGGATGGGGACTGAGGGTTGAGCATTGAGGTTTGAGATACGAGGATTGAGGATTGAGGATTGTGGACTGAGGATTGACGATTGAGTATTGGAGATTGAGGATTGATGACTGAGGATTGAGGATTGAGGATTGATGATTGCGGATTGAGGATTGAAGATTGAGTATTGAGGATTGAATATTGAGGATTGAGAATTGAGGGTTGAGGATTGAAGATTGAGAATTGACGATTGAGGATTGAAGATTGAGTATTGAGGATTGAAGATTGAGGATTGAGGATTGAGTGTTGAGGATTGAGAATTGAGGATTGAGGATTGAGGATTGAAGATTGAGGATTGGGTATTGAGGATTGAAGGATGAGGATTGACGATTGAGGATTGAGCATTGAGGATTGAAGATTGTGGACTGGGGATTGAGGATTGAAGATTGACGATTGAGGATTGTGGATTGAGCATTGAGGGTTAAGGATTAAAGATTGGATATTGATGATTGAAGATTGAGGATTGAGGATTGAGGGTTGTGGATTGAGGACGAGGACTGAGTGTTGAGAATTGTTGTTTGAGGTCTGAGGATTGAGGATTGAGGATTGAGAATTGAGGATTGAGGATTGAGGATTGAAGATTGAGGATTGGGTATTGAGGATTGGAGAATGAGGACTGAGGATTTAGGATTGAGGATCGAGTATTGAAGATTGAGTATTGGGGATTGAAGGTTGAGGATTGAGGATTATGGATGGAGGATTTAGGATTGAGTATTCAGGATTGAGGATTGAGGATTGTAGATTGAGGATTGAGGATTGATGATTGAATATTGAGTCTTGATGATTGATGATTGAGGATTGAGGATTGAGTGTTGAGGATTGAGAATTGAGGATTGAGGATTGAGGATTGAAGATTGAGGATTGGGTATTGAGGATTGAAGGATGAGGATTGACGATTGAGGATTGAGCATTGAGGATTGAAGATTGTGGACTGGGGATTGAGGATTGAAGATTGACGATTGAGGATTGTGGATTGAGCATTGAGGGTTAAGGATTAAAGATTGGATATTGATGATTGAAGATTGAGGATTGAGGATTGAGGGTTGTGGATTGAGGACGAGGACTGAGTGTTGAGAATTGATGTTTGAGGTCTGAGGATTGAGGATTGAGGATTGAGAATTGAGGATTGAGGATTGAGGATTGAAGATTGAGGATTGGGTATTGAGGATTGGAGAATGAGGACTGAGGATTTAGGATTGAGGATCGAGTATTGAAGATTGAGTATTGGGGATTGAAGATTGAGGATTGAGGATTATGGATGGAGGATTGAGGATTGAGTATTCAGGATTGAGGATTGAGGATTGTAGATTGAGGATTGAGGATTGATGATTAAAGATTGAGTGTTGAGGATTGAAGATTGAGTATTGAGGATTGAAGATTGAGGATTGAGGATTGAGGATTGAGGATTGAAGATTGAGGATTGTGTATTGAGAATTGAAGAATGAGGATTGAGGATCGAGGATTGAGTATTGAGGATTGAAGATTGAGGATTGAGGATTGAAGATTGAGGATTGAGGTCTGAGGATTGAGGGTTGAGTATTGAGGATTGAGGATTAAAGACTGACTATTGAGGATTGAAGGTTGAGGATTGTGGATTGAAGATTGAGTATTGAGGATTGAAGATTGAGGATTGAGGATTGAGGATTGAGAACTGAAGATGAGGGCTGAGGGTTGAGGATTGAGGTTTGAGGACTGCGGACTGAGGATTGAGGATTCAGAATTGAGGATTGAGGAATGAGGATTGAGGATTGAAGATTGGGGATTGAGGATTGAGGGTTGTGGATTGAGGACGAGGACTGAGGGTTGAGTATTGATGTTTGAGGTCTGAGGATTGAGGATTGAGGATTGAGAATTGAGGATTGAAGATTGAGTATTGAGGATAGAAGGTTGAGGATTGAGGGTTGAGGATTGAAGATTGAAGACTTAGTGTTGAGGGTTGAGTGATGGGAATTGATGTTTGTGGATAGAGATTTGAGGATTGCAGATTGAGTATTGTGTATTGAAAACTGTGAATTGAGGATGTTCTATTGAGGATTGAGGATTGTTACCTGATTGTTGAGGACTGAGGGCTGAAGATTGAGGATTCAGTATTGAGGATTCAGAATTGAGGTTTGAGGACTGAGGATTGAGGATGGAGGATCGAAGATTGAGTATTGGGGATTGAAGATTGAGGACTGAGGATTGAGGATTGAGGATTGGGGATGAGGGCTGAGGGTTGAGGATTGAGATTTAAGGACTGAGGACTGAGGATTGAGGATTGGGAATTGAGGATTGAGGATTGAGGATTGAAGATTGAGGACTTGGTATTGAGGATTGAAGAATGAGGATTGAGGATTGAGGATTGAGGATTGAGGATTGAAGATTGAGTACTGAGGATTGAAGATTGACGATTGAGGAATGTGGATTGAAGATTGAGTATTGAACATTGAGGACTGAGTGTTGAGGGTTCAGCGATGAGAGTTGATGTTTGTGGATAGAGGTTTCAAGATTGCAGATTGAGTATTGAGTATTGAAGACTGTGAATGCAGGATATTCTATTGAGGATTGAGGATTGTCAACTGATTGTTGAGGACTGAGGGCTGAAGATTGAGGATTCAGGATTGAGGATTCAGAATTGATGTTTGAGGACTGAGGATGGAGGATTGAAGATTGATTATTGAGGATTGAGGATTGAGAAATGAGGATTGCGGATTGAGGATTGAAGATTGAGGATTGGGTATAGAGAATTGAAGAATGAGGATTGAGGATTGAGGATTGAGTATTGAGGATTGAAGATTGAGTATTGAGGATTGAAGATTGAGGATTGAGAAATGAGGATTGAGGGTTGAGTACTGAGGATTGAGGATTAAAGATTGACTATTGAGGATTGAAGATTGAGGATTGTGGATTGAAGATTGAGTATTGAGGATTGAATATTGAGGATTGATGATTGAGGATTGAGGATTGAAGGTTGTGTATTGTGGACTGAGGATTGATGATTGAGGATTGACGATTGAGGATTGAGGATTGAGGTTTGAGGATTGACGATGAGGGCTGAGGGTTGAGGATTGAGGTTTGAGATAGGAGGATTGAGGTATGAGGATTGTGGACTGAGGATTGACGATTGAGTATTGCAGATTGAGGATTGATGACTGAGGATTGACGATTGAGTATTCAGGATTGAGGATTGAGGATTGTAGATTGAGGATTGAGGATTGATGATTAAAGATTGAGTGTTGAGGATTGAAGATTGAGTATTGAGGATTGAAGATTGAGGATTGAGGATTGAGGATTGAGGATTGAAGATTGAGGATTGTGTATTGAGAATTGAAGAATGAGGATTGAGGATCGAGGATTGAGTATTGAGGATTGAAGATTGAGGATTGAGGATTGAAGATTGAGGATTGAGGTCTGAGGATTGAGGGTTGAGTATTGAGGATTGAGGATTAAAGACTGACTATTGAGGATTGAAGGTTGAGGATTGTGGATTGAAGATTGAGTATTGAGGATTGAAGATTGAGGATTGAGGATTGAGGATTGAGAACTGAAGATGAGGGCTGAGGGTTGAGGATTGAGGTTTGAGGACTGCGGACTGAGGATTGAGGATTCAGAATTGAGGATTGAGGAATGAGGATTGAGGATTGAAGATTGGGGATTGAGGATTGAGGGTTGTGGATTGAGGACGAGGACTGAGGGTTGAGTATTGATGTTTGAGGTCTGAGGATTGAGGATTGAGGATTGAGAATTGAGGATTGAGGATTGAGGATTGAGGATTGAGGATTGAGAAATGAAGATTGAGGATTGAGGATTGAGGGTTGTGGATTGAGGATGAAGACTGAGGGTTGGGTATTGATGTTTGACGTCAGAGGATTGAGGATTGAGGATTGAGAATTGAGTATTGAGGATTGAGGATTGAAGATTGAGTATTGGGTATTGAGGAATGAAGAAAGAGGATTGAGGACTGAGGATTGAGGATTGAGGATTGAAGATTGAGTATTGAGGATTGAAAATTGAGGATTGAGGATTGAGTATGGAAGATTGAGGATTTGGGACTGAGGATTGAAGATTGAGGATTGAGGATTGAGGATTGAAGGTCGTGGATTGAGGACGAGGACTGAGGGTTGAGTATTGATACTTGAGGCCTGAGGATTGTGGATTGAGGATTGCGAATTGAGGATTGAGGATTTAAGATTGAGGATTGTGTATTGATGATTGAAGATTGAGCATTGAGGATTGAGGACAGAGGATTGAGGATTGAAGATATACGATTGAGGATTGAAGATTGACGATTGAGGATTGAGGATTGAGGATTGAGGATAGAGGATTGAGGATTGAGGATTGAAGATTGAGTATTGAGGATTGAAGATTGAGGATTGAGGATTGAGGATTCAGGATTGAGGATTGAAGATTGAGTACTGAAGATTGAAGATTGAGGAATGAGGATTGAGGATTGAGCATTGAGGATTGAGGATTGAGGATTGAAGATTGAGTATTGGGGATTGAAGGATGAGGATTGAGGATTGAGGATTGAGGATTGAGGATTGAAGATTGAGTACTGAGGATTGAAGATTAAGATTGAGGATTGAGGATTGAGGACTGAGGATTGAGGATTGAGGATTGAAGGTTCAGTATTGAGGATTGAAGATTGAGAATTGAGTATTGAGGATTGAACATTGAGGACTGAGTGTTGAGGGTTGAGTGATGAGAACTGATGTTTGTGGATAGAGATTTGAAGATTGCAGATTGAGTATTGAGTATTGAAAACTGTGAATTGAGTATATTCTATTGAGGATTGAGGATTGACAACTGATTGTTGAGGACTGAGGGCTGAAGGTTGAGGGTTCCGGATTGAGGATTCAGAATTGAAATTTGAGGACTGGGCATTGAGGATTGAAGATTGAGTATTGAGGATTGAAGATTGAGAATTGAGGATTGAGGATTGAGGATTGAGGATGAGTTCTGAGGGTTGAGGATTGAGGTTTGAGGACCGAGGACTGAGGATTGAGGATTGAGAATTGAGGATTGAGGATTGAGGGTTGAAGACTGAGGATTGGGTATTGAGGATTGAAGAATGAGGATTGAGGTTTGAGGATTGAGGATTGAGGATTGAAGATTGAGTATTGAGGATTGAAGATTGACGATCGAGTATTGAGAATTGAGGATTGAGTATTGAGGATTGAGGATTGAAGATTGAGTATTGAGGATTGAAGGTTGAGGATTGTGGATTGAGGATTGAGGATTGAGGCTTGAATATTATGGATTGGGGACTGAGTGTTGAGGGTTAAGTGATGAGTATTGATGTTTGTGGATAGAGATTTGAAGATTGCAGGTTGTGTATTGAGTATTGAAAACTGTGAAATCATGGTATTCTATTGAGGATTGAGGGTGGACCACTGAGTGTTGAGGACTGAGGGCTCAAGATTGAGGATTCAGGATTGAGGGTTCAGGATTGAGGTTTGAGGACTGAGGATTGAGGATTGAGGATTGAGGATTGAGGATTGAGGATTGAGGATTGAAGACTGAGGATCGGGTATTGATGATTGAAGATTGAGGCTTGAGGATTGAGGATTGAGGATTGAGGATTGAGGATTGAAGGTTGAATATTGATGAACGAAGATTGAGGATTGAGGATTGAAGGTCGTGGATTGAGGACGAGGACTGAGGGTTGAGTATTGATACTTGAGGCCTGAGGATTGAGGATTGAGGTTTGCGAATTGAGGATTGAGGATTTAAGATTGAGGATTGGGTATTGAGGATTGAAGATTGAGCATTGAGAATTGAGGATTGAGTATTGAGGATTGAGCATTGAAGATTGAGTATTGAGGATTGAAGGTTGAGGATTGTGGATTGAGGATTGAGGATTGAGGATTGAATATCGAGGATTGGGGACTGAGTGTTGGGGGTTGAATGATGAGAATTGATGTTTGTGGATAGAGGTTTGAAGATTGCAGATTGAGTATTGAGTATTGAAAACTGTGAATTGATAATATTCTATTGAGGATTGAGTGTTGACAACTGATTGTTGAGGACTGAGGGCTGAAGCTTGAGGATTCAGGATTGAGGATTCAGGATTGAGGTTTGAGGAGAGAAGACTGAGGATTGAGGATTGAGGATTGAGAATTGAGGATTGAGGATTGAGGATTGAAGACTGAGGATTGGCTGTTGAGGATTGAACATCGAGGATTGAGGATTGAGGATTGAGGATTGAGGATTGAGGATTGAATGTTGAATATTGGTGAATGAAGATTGAGGATTGAGGATTGAGTGTTGTGGATTGAGAACGAGGACTGAGGGTTGAGTGTTGATGCCTGAGGTCTGAGGATTGAGGATTGAGGACTGCGAACTGAGGATTGAGGATTGAGGATTGAAGATTGAGGATTGGGTATTGAGGATTGAAGAATGAGGATTGAAGAATGAGGATTGGGGATTGAGCACTGAGGATTGAGGATTGAATATTGAGTATTGAGGATTGAATATTGAGGATTGAGGATTGAGGATTGAGGATTGAGGATTGAAGATTGAGTATTGAGGATTGAAGATTGAGGATTGAGGATTGAGGATTGAGGATTGAGGATTGAGGATGGAGGATTGAAGATTGAGTGTTGTGGATTGAGAACGAGGACTGATGGTTGAGTATTGATGTTTGAGGTCTGAGGATTGAGGACTGAGGATTGAGAATTGAGGATTGATGATTGAGTATTGAAGATTGAGGATCGAGGATTAAGGGTTGTGGATTGAGGACGAGGACTGAGGGTTGAATATTGATGTTTGAGGTCTGAGGATTGAGGATTGAGGATTGAGAATTGAGGATTGAGGATTGAGGATTGAAGATTGAGGATTGGGTGTTGAGGATTGAAGAATGAGGATTGAGGATTGAGGATTGAGGGTTGAGGGTTGAAGATTGAGTATTGAGGATTGAAGATTGAGGATTGAGGATTGATGATTGAGGATTGAGGATTGAGGATTGAAGATTGAGGATTGGGTATTGCGGAATGAACATTGAGGATTGAGGATTTAGGATTGAGGATTGAAGATTGAGTATTGAGGATTGAAGCCTGACGATTGAGGATTGAGGATTGACGATTGAGAATAGAGGATTGAGGATTGAGGATTGAAGAGTGAGGATTGGGTATTGAGGATTGAAGAATGAGGATTGAGGATTGAGGATTGAGTATTGAGGATTGAAGATTGAGTATTGAGGATTGAAGATTAAGATTGAGGATTGAGGACTGAGGGTTGAGGGTTGAAGATTGAGTTTTGAGGATTGAGGGTTGAGGATTGAGGATTGAGGATTGAGGATTGAGGATTGAAGATTGAGTATTGAGGATTGAAGCCTGACGATTGAGGATTTAGGATAGAGTATTGAGGGTTGAGGATTGAGGATTGAAGATTGAGGATTGAGGATTGAGGGTTGTGGATTGAGGATGAATACTGAGGGTTGGGTATTGATGTTTGACGTCAGAGGATTGAGGATTGAGGATTGAGAATTGAGGATTGAGGATTGAGGATTGAAGATTGAGTATTGGGTATTGAGGAATGAAGAAAGAGGATTGAGGACTGAGGATTAAGGATTGAGGATTGAAGATGGAGTATTGAGGATTGAAGATTGACGATTGAGGATTGAGGATTGAGGATTGAGGATTGAGGATTGAGGATTGAGGATTGAGGATTGAAGATTGAGTATTGAGGATTGAAGATTGAGGATTGAGGATTGAGGATTGAGGATTGAGGATTGAAGATTGAGTATTGAGGATTGAAGATTAAGGATTGAGGATTGGGGATTGAGGATTGATAACGAGGGCTGAGGTTTGAGGATTGAGGTTTGATGACTGTGGACTGAGGATTGAGGGTTGAGAATTGAGGATTGAGGATTAAGGGTTGAAGATTGAGGATTGGGTATTGAGGATTGAAGAATGAGGATTGAGGATTGAGGATTGAGGATTGAGGACTGAGGATTAAAGATTGAGGATTGGGTATTGAGGATTGAAGAATGAGGATTGAGGATTGAGGATTGAGGATTGAGGATTGAATATTGAGTATTGAGGATTGAAGGTCGACTATTGAGCATTGCGAATTGAGGATTGAGGGTTGGGGATTGAGGATTGAAGATTGAGTATTGAGAATTGAAGGTTGAGGATTGTGGATTGAGGATTGAGGATTGAGGCTTGAATATTGTGGATTGGGGACTGAGTGTTGAGGGTTAAGTGATGAGAATTGATGTTTGTGGATAGAGATTTGAAGATTGCAGGTTGAGTATTGAGTATTGAAAACTGTGAAATCATGGTATTCTATTGAGGATTGAGGATGGACCACTGACTGTTGAGGACTGAGGGCTGAAGATTGAGGATTCAGGATTGAGGATTCAGGATTGAGGTTTGAGGACTGAGGATTGAGGATTGAGGATTGAGGATTGAGGATTGAGGATTGAGGATTGAGGATTGAAGACTGAGGATCGGGTATTGATGATTGAACATTGAGGATTGAGGATTGAGGATTGAGGATTGAGGATTGAGGATTGAAGGTTGAATATTGATGAATGAAGAATGAGGATAGAGGATTGAAGGTCGTGGATTGAGGACGAGGACTGAGGGTTGAGTATTGATACTTGAGGCTGGAGGATTGTGGATTGAGGTTTGCGAATTGTGGATTGAGGATTTAAGATTGAGGATTGGGTATTGAGTGTTGAAGATTGAGCATTGAGGATTGAGGATTGAAGATTGAGTATTGAGGATTGAAGATTGACGATTGAGGATTGAGGATTGAGGATTGAGGATTGAGGATAGAGGATTGAGGATTGAGGATTGAAGATTGAGTATTGAGGATTGAAGATTGAGGATTGAGGATTGAGGATTCAGGATTGAGGATTGAAGATTGAGTACTGAAGATTGAAGATTGAGGATTGAGGATTGAGGATTGAGGATTGAGGATTGAGGATTGAGGATTGAATATTGAGTATTGAGGATTGAAGATTGAGGATTGAGGATTGAGGATTGAGGATTGAGGATTGAAGATTGAGTACTGAGGATTGAAAATTAAGATTGAGGATTGAGGATTGAGGACTGAGGATTGAGGATTGAGGATTGAAGGTTCAGTATTGAGGATTGAAGATTGAGAATTGAGGATTGAGGATTGAACATTGAGGACTGAGTGTTGAGGGTTGAGTGATGAGAATTGATGTTTGTGGATAGAGATTTGAAGATTGCAGATGGAGTATTGAGTATTGAAAACTGTGAATTGAGTATATTCTGTTGAGCATTGAGGATTGACAACTGATTGTTGAGGACTGAGGGCTGAAGGTTGAGGGTTCCGGATTGAGGATTCAGAATTGAAATTTGAGGACTGAGCATTGAGGATTGAAGATTGAGTATTGAGGATTGAAGATTGAGAATTGAGGATTGAGGATTGAGGATAGAGGATGAGGGCTGAGGGTTGAGGATTGAGGTTTGAGGACCGAGGACTGAGGATTGAGGATTGAGAATTGAGGATTGAGGATTGAGGGTTGAAGACTGAGGATTGGGTATTGAGGATTGAAGAATGAGGATTGAGGATTGAGGATTGAGGATTGAGGATTGAAGATTGAGTATTGAGGATTGAAGATTGACGATCGAGGATTGAGAATTGAGGATTGAGTACTGAGGATTGAGGATTGAAGATTGAGTATTGAGGATTGAAGGTTAAGGATTGTGGATTGAGGATTGAGGATTGAGGATTGAAAATTGAGGATTGCGGACTGAATGTTGAGGGTTGAATGATGAGAATTGCTGTTTGTGGATAGAGATTTTAAGATTGCAGGTTGAGTATTGAGTATTGAAAACTGTGAAATCATGGTATTCTATTGAGTATTGAGGATGGACCACTGACTGTTGAGGACTGAGGGCTGAAGATTGAGGATTCAGGATTGAGGATTCAGGATTGAGGTTTGAGGACTGAGGATTGAGGATTGAGGATTGAGGATTGAGGATTGACGATTGAGGATTGAAGACTGAGGATCGGGTATTGATGATTGAACATTGAGGATTGAGGATTGAGGATTGCGAATTGAGGATTGAGGATTTAAGATTGATGATTGGGTATTGATGATTGAAGATTGAGCATTGAGGATTGAGGACAGAGGATTAAGGATTGAAGATTGAGTATTGAGGATTGAAGATTGACGATTGAGGATTGAGGATTGAGGATTGAGGATAGAGGATTGAGGATTGAGGATTGAAGATTGAGTATTGAGGATTGAAGATTGAGGATTGAGGATTGAGGATTCAGGATTGAGGATTGAAGATTGAGTACTGAAGATTGAAGATTGAGGATTGAGGATTGAGGATTGAGGATTAAGGATTGAGGATTGAGGATTGAAGATTGAGTATTGGGGATTGAAGGTTGAGGATTGAGGATTGAGGATTGAGGATTGAGGATTGAGGATTGAGGATTGAAGATTGAGTACTGAGGATTGAAGATTAAGATTGAGGATTGAGGATTGAGGACTGAGGATTGAGGGTTGAGGATTGAAGGTTCAGTATTGAGGATTGAAGATTGAGAATTGAGTATTGAGGATTGAACATTGAGGACTGAGTGTTGAGGGTTGAGTAATGAGGATTGATGTCTGTGGATAGAGATTTGAAGATTGCAGATTGAGTATTGAGTATTGAAAACTGTGAATTGAGTATATTCTATTGAGGATTGAGGATTGACAACTGATTGTTGAGGACTGAGTGCTGAAGACTGAGGGTTCCGGATTGAGGATTCAGAATTGAAATATGAGGACTGAGCATTGAGGATTGAAGATTGAGTATTGAGGATTGAAGATTGAGAATTGAGGATTGAGGATTGAGGATTGAGGATGAGGGCTGAGGGTTGAGGATTGAGGTTTGAGGACCGAGGACTGAGGACTGAGGATTGAGAATTGAGGATTGAGGATTGAGGGTTGAAGACTGAGGATTGGGTATAGAGGATTGAAGAATGAGGATTGAGGTTTGAGGATTGAGGATTGAGGATTGAAGATTGAGTATTGAGGATTGAAGATAGACGATCGAGTATTGAGAATTGAGGATTGAGTATTGAGTATTGAGGATTGAGGATTGAAGATTGAGTATTGAGGATTGAAGGTTGAGGATTGTGGATTGAGGATTGAGGATTGAGGATTGAAAATTGAGGATTGGGGACTGAATGTTGAGGGTTGAATGATGAGAATTGATGTTTGTGGATAGAGAGTTGAAGATTGCAGATTGAGTATTGAGTATTGAAAACTGTGAATTGATGATATTCTATTGAGGATTGAGGATTGACAACTGATTGTTGAGGACTGAGGGCTGAAGCTTGAGGATTCTGGATTGAGGATTCAGGATTGAGGTTTGAGGAGAGAGGACTGAGGATTGAGGATTGAGCATTGAGAATTGAGGATTGAGGATTGAGGATTGAAGATTGAGGATTGGCTGTTGAGGATTGAACATTGAGGATTGAGGATTGAGGATTGGGGGTTGAGGGTTGAAGATTGAGTTTTGAGGATTGAAGATTGAGGATTGAGGATTGAGGATTGAGGATTGAGGATTGAGGATTGAAGATCGAGGATTGGGTATTGCGGATTGAACATTGATGATTGAGGATTGAGGATTATGGATTGAGGATTGAGGACTGAAGATTGAATATTGATGATTGGAGATTGAGGATTGAGGACTGATGGTTGTGGATTGAGGACGTGGACTGAGGGTTGAGTATTGCTGTTTGAAGTCTGAGGATTGAGGATTGAGGATTGAGAATTGAGGATTGAGGATTGAGGATTGAAGATTGAGGATTGGTTATTGAAGATTGAAGAATGAGAATTGAGGATTGAGGATTGAGGATTGAGGATTGAGGATTGAAGACTGAGTGTTGAGGGTTGAGTGATGAGAATTGATGTTTGTGGATAGAGATTTGAAGATTGCAGATTGAGTATTGAGTATTGAAAACTGTGAATTGATGATATTCTATTGAGGATTGAGGATTGACAACTGATTTTTGAGGACTGCGGGCTGAAGATTGAGGATTCAGGATTGAGGATTCAGGATTGAGGGTTGAGGAGTGAGGATTGAGGATTGAGGATTGAGGATTGAGGATTGAGAAATGAAGATTGAGGATTGAGGATTGAGGGTTGTGGATTGAGGATGAAGACTGAGGGTTGGGTATTGATGTTTGACGTCAGAGGATTGAGGATTGAGGATTGAGAATTGAGTATTGAGGATTGAGGATTGAAGATTGAGTATTGGGTATTGAGGAATGAAGAAAGAGGATTGAGGACTGAGGATTGAGGATTGAGGATTGAAGATTGAGTATTGAGGATTGAAGATTGAGGATTGAGGATTGAGTATGGAAGATTGAGGATTTGGGACTGAGGATTGAAGATTGAGGATTGAGGATTGAGGATTGAGGATTGAGGATTGAGGATTGAGGGTTGAAGATTGAGGATTGGGTATTGAGGATTGAAGAATGAGGATTGAGGATTGAGGATTAAGGATTGAGGATTGAAGATGGAGTATTGAGGATTGGAGATTGACGGTTGAGGATTGAGGATTGAGGATTGAGGATTGAGGATTGAGGATTGAGTATTGAAGATTGAGTATTGAGGATTGAAGATTGAGGATTGAGGATTGAGGATTGAGGATTGAGGGTTGAGGATTGAAGATTGAGTATTGAGGATTGAAGATTAAGATTGAGGATTGAGGGTTGAGGATTTAGGGTTGATGATTGAGGATTGGGGACTGAGTATTGAGGGTTGAGTGATGAGAATTGATGTTTGTGGATAGAGATCTGAAGATTGCAGATTGAGTATTGAGTATTGAAAACTGTGAATTGAGGATATTGTATTGAGGATTCAGGATTGGCAACTGATTGTTGAGGACTCAGGGCTGAAGATTGAGGATTCAGGATTGAGGATTCAGGATTGAGGTTTGAGGTCTGAGGATTGAGGATTGAGGATTGGCGATTGAGTATTGAAGGTTGAGGATTGATTACTGAGGATTGAGGATTGAGGATTGAGGATTGAGGATTGAGGATTGAGGATTGAGGATTGAGGATTGAAGATTCAGTATTGACGATTGAAGATTGAGAATTGAGGATTGTGGATTGAACATTGAGGACTGAGCGTTCAGGGTTGAGTGATGAGAATTGATGTTTCTGGATAGAGATTTGTAGATTGCAGATTGAGTATTGAGTATTGAAAACTGTGGATTGAGGATATTCTATTGGGGATTGAGGATTGACAACTGATTGTTGAGGACTGAGGGCTGAGGACTGAGGATGCAGGATTGAGGATTCAGAATTGAGATCTGAGGACTGAGGATTGAGGATTGAATATTGAGTATTGAGGATTGAAGATTAAGGATTGAGGATTGAGGATTGAGGATTGATAATGAGGGCTGAGGTTTGAGGATTGAGGTTTGATGACTGTGGACTGAGGATTGAGGGGTGAGAATTGAGGATTGAGGATTAAGGATTGAAGATTGAGGATTGGGTATTGAGGATTGAAGAATGAGGATTGAGGATTGAGGATTGAGGATTGAGGATTGAAGATTGAGGATTGGGTATTGAGGATTGAAGAATGAGGATTGAGGATTGAGGATTGAGGATTGAGGATTGAAGATTGACGATCGAGGATTGAGAATTGAGGATTGAGTATTGAGGATTGAAGATTGAAGATCGAGTATTGAGGATTGAAGGTTGAGGATTGTGGATTGAGGATTGAGGATTGAGGATTGAAAATTGAGGATTGGGGACTGAGGTTTGAAGGGTTGAATGATGAGAATTGATGTTTGTGGATAGAGATTTGAAGATTGCAGATTGAGTATTGAGTATTGAAAACTGTGAATTGATGATATTCTATTGAGGATTGAGGATTGACAACTGATTGTTGAGGACTGAGGGCTGAAGCTTGAGGATTCTGGATTGATGATTCAGGATTGAGGTTTGAGGAGAGAGGACTGAGGATTGAGGATTGAGGATTGAGAATTGAGGATTGAGGATTGAGGATTGAAGATTGAGGATTGGCTGTTGAGGATTGAACATTGAGGATTGAGGACTGAGGTTTGAGGATTGAGGATTGAAGGTTTAATATTGATGAATGAAGATTGAGGATTGAGGATTGAGGATTGATGATTGAGGATTGAGGATTGAGGATTGAGGATTGAAGACTGAGTATTGAGGATTGAAGATTGAGGATTGAGGATTGACGATTGAGGATTGAGGATTGAGGATTGAAGATTGAGGGTTGAGGATTGAAGATTAAGATTGAGGATTGAGGGTTGAGGATTTGGGTTGATGATTGAGTATTGGGGACTGAGTATTGAGTGTTCAGTGATGAGAATTGATGTTTGTGTATAGAGATCTGAAGATTGCAGATTGAGTATTGAGTATTGAAAACTGTGAATTGAGGATATTGTATTGAGGATTCAGGATTGGCAACTGATTGTTGAGGACTCAGGGCTGAAGATTGAGGATTCAGGATTGAGTATTCAGGATTGAGGTTTGAGGTCTGAGGATTGAGGATTGAGGATTGAGGATTGAGTATTGAGGATTGAGGATTGAATATTGAGTATTGAGGATTGAATATTGAGGATTGAGGATTGAGGATTGAGGATTGAGGATTGAAGATTGAGTATTGAGGAATGAAGATTGAGGATTGAGGATTGAGGATTGAGGATTGAGTATTGAGGATTGACGATTGAAGATTGAGGATTGAGTATTGAGGGTTGAGGATTGAGGGTTGAGGATTGAGGACGAGGACTGAGGGTTGAATATTTATGTTTGAGGTCTGAGGATTGAGGATTGAGGATTGAGAATTGAGGATTGAGGATTGAGGACTGAAGATTGAGGATTGGGTATTGAGGATTGAGGATTGAGGATTGAAGATTGAGGATAGGGTATTGAGGATTGTAGAATGATGATTGAGGATTGAGGATTGAGGGTTGAGGATTGAATATTGAGTATTGAGGATTGAAGATAGACTATTGAGGATTGCGAATTGAGGATTGAGTGTTGGGGATTGAGGATTGAAGATTGAGTATTGAGGATTGAAGGTTGAGGATTGTGGATTGAGGATTGAGGATTGAGGCTTGAGTATTGTGGATTGGGGACTGAGTGTTGAGGGTTAAGTGATGAGAATTGATGTTTGTGGATAGAGATTTGAAGATTGCAGGTTGAGTATTGAGTATTGAAAACTGTGAAATCATGGTATTCTATTGAGGATTGAGGATGGACCACTGACTGTTGAGGACTGAGGGCTGAAGATTGAGGATTCAGGATTGAGGATTCAGGATTGAGGTTTGAGGACTGAGGATTCAGGATTGAGGATTGAGGATTGAGGATTGAGGATTGAGGATTGAGGACTGAAGACTGAGGATCGGGTATTGATGATTGAACATTGAGGATTGAGGATTGAGGATTGAGGATTGAGGATTGAGGATTGAAGGTTGAATATTGATGAATGACGATTGAGGATTGAGGATTGAAGGTCGTGGATTGAGGACGAGGACTGAGGGTTGAGTATTGATACTTGAGGCCTGAGGATTGAGGATTGAGGATTGCGAATTGAGGATTGAGGATTTAAGATTGAGGATTGGGTATTGAGGATTGAAGATTGAGCATTGAGGATTGAGGACAGAGGATTGAGGATTGGAGATTGAGAATTGAGGATTGAAGATTGACGATTGAGGATTGAGGATTGAGGATTGAGGATTGAGTATTGAGGATTGAGGATTGTAGATTGAGAATTGAGGATTGAAGATTGACGATCGAGGATTGAGCATTGAGGATTGAGTATTGAGGATTGAGGATTGAAGATTGAGTATTGAGGATTGAAGGTTGAGGATTGTGGATTGAGGATTGAGGATTGAGGATTGAAAATTGAGGACTGGGGACTGAATGTTGAGGGTTGAATGATGAGAATTGATGTTTGTGGATAGAGATTTGAAGATTGCAGATTGAGTATTGAGTATTGAAAACTGTGAATTGATGATATTCTATTGAGGATTGAGGATTGACAACTGATTGTTGAGGACTGAGGGCTGAAGCTTGAGGATTCTGGATTGAGGATTCAGGATTGAGGTTTGAGGAGAGAGGACTGAGGATTGAGGATTGAGGATTGAGAATTGAGGATTGAGGATTGAGGATTGAAGATTGAGGATTGGCTGTTGAGGATTGAACATTGAGGATTGAGGATTGAGGATTGAGGATTGAGGATTGAAGGTTGAATATTGATGAATGAAGATTGAGGATTGAGGATTGAGGGTTGTGGATTGAGAACGAGGACTGAGGGTTGAGTGTTGATGCCTGAGGTCTGAGGATTGAGGATTGAGGGTTGCGAACTGAGGATTGAGTATTGAAGATTGAAGATTGAGGATTGGGTATTGAGGATTGAAGAATGAGGATTGAAGAATGAGGATTGGGGATTGAGTATTGAGGATTGAGGATTGAATATTGAGTGTTGAGGATTGAATATTGGGGATTGAGGATTGAGGATTGAGGATTGAGGATTGAGGATTGAAGATTGAGTATTGAGGATTGAAGATTGAGGATTGAGGATTGAGGATTGAGGATTGAGGATTGAGGATTGAGGATTGAAGATTGAGGATTGAGGATTGAGGATTGAGGATTGAGGATTGTGGATTGAGGACGAGGACTGAGGGTTGAATATTTATGATTGAAGTCTGAGGATTGAGGATTGAGGATTGAGAATTGAGGATTGAGGATTGAGGATTGAAGATTGAGGATTGGGAATTGAGGATTGAGGATTGAGGATTGAAGATTGAGGATAGGGTATTGAGGATTGAAGAATGATGATTGAGGATTGAGGATTGAGGATTGAGGATTGAATATTGAGTATTGAGGATTGAAGATCGACTATTGAGGATTGCGAATTGAGGATTGAGGGTTGGGGATTGAGGATTGAAGATTGAGTATTGAGGATTGAAGGTTGAGGATTGTGGATTGAGGATTGAGGATTGAGGCTTGAATATTGTGGATTGGGGACTGATTGTTGAGGGTTAAGTGATGAGAATTGATGTTTGTGGATAGAGATTTGAAGATTGCAGGTTGAGTATTGAGTATGGAAAACTGTGAAATCATGGTATTCTATTGAGTACTGAGGATGGACCACTGACTGTTGAGGGCTGAGGGCTGAAGATTGAGGATTCAGGATTGAGGATTCAGGATTGAGGTTTGAGGACTGAGGATTGAGGATTGAGGATTGAGGATTGAGGATTGAGGATTGAGGATTGAAGATTGAGTATTGAGGATTGAAGATTGAGGATTGAGGATTGAGTATTCAGGATTGAGGATTGAAGATTGAGTACTGAAGATTGAAGATTGAGGATTGAAGGTTCAGTATTGAGGATTGAAGATTGAGAATTGAGGATTGAGGATTGAACATTGAGGACTGAGTGTTGAGGGTTGAGTGATGAGAATTGATGTTTGTGGATAGAGATTTGAAGATTGCAGATTGAGTATTGAGTATTGAAAACTGTGAATTGAGTATATTCTATTGAGGATTGAGGATTGACAACTGATTGTTGAGGACTGAGGGCTGAAGATTGAGGGTTCCGGATTGAGGATTCAGAATTGAAATTTGAGGACTGAGCATTGAGGATTGAAGTTTGAGTATTGAGGATTGAAGATTGAGAATTGAGGATTGAGGATTGAGGATTGAGGATGAGGGCTGAGGGTTGAGGATTGAGGTTTGAGGACCGAGGACTGAGGATTGAGGATTGAGAATTGAGGATTGAGGATTGAGGGTTGAATTCTGAGGATTGGGTATTGAGGATTGAAGAATGAGGATTGAGGATTGAGGACTGAGGATTGAGGATTGAAGATTGAGAATTGAGGATTGAAGATTGACGATCGAGGATTGAGAATTGAGGATTGAGTATTGAGGATTGAGGATTGAAGATTGAGTATTGAGGATTGAAGGTTGAGGATTGTGGATTGAGGATTGAGGATTGAGCATTGAAAATTGAGGACTGGGGACTGAATGTTGAGGGTTGAATGATGAGAATTGATGTTTGTGGATAGAGATTTGAAGATTGCAGATTGAGTATTGAGTATTGAAAACTGTCAATTGATGATATTCTATTGAGGATTGAGGATTGACAACTGATTGTTGAGGACTGAGGGCTGAAGCTTGAGGATTCTGGATTGAGGATTCAGGATTGAGGTTTGAGGAGAGAGGACTGAGGATTGAGGATTGAGGATTGAGAATTGAGGATTGAGGATTGAGGATTGAAGATTGAGGATTGGCTGTTGAGGATTGAACATTGAGGATTGAGGATTGAGGACTGAGGATTGAGGATTGAAGGTTGGATATTGATGAATGAAGATTGAGGATTGAGGATTGAGGGTTGTGGATTGAGAACGAGGACTGAGGGTTGAGTGTTGATGCCTGAGGTCTGAGGATTGAGGATTGAGGATTGCGAACTGAGGATTGAGTATTGAAGATTGAAGATTGAGGATTGGGTATTGAGGATTGAAGAATGAGGATTGAAGAATGAGGATTGGGGATTGAGTATTGAGGATTGAGGATTGAATATTGAGTGTTGAGGATTGAATATTGGGGATTGAGGATTGAGGATTGAGGATTGAGGATTGAGGATTGAAGATTGAGTATTGAGGATTGAAGATTGAGGATTGAGGATTGAGGATTGAGGATTGAGGATTGAGGATTGAGGATTGAAGATTGAGGATTGAGGATTGAGGATTGAGGATTGAGGATTGTGGATTGAGGACGAGGACTGAGGGTTGAATATTTATGATTGAGGTCTGAGGATTGAGGATTGAGGATTGAGGATTGAGGATTGAGGATTGAGGATGAGGGCTGAGGGTTGAGGATTGAGGTTTGAGGACCGAGGACTGAGGATTGAGGATTGAGAATTGAGGATTGAGGATTGAGCGTTGAAGACTGAGGATTGGGTATTGAGGAATGAAGAATGAGGATTGAAGAATGAAGATTGGGGATTGAGTATTGAGGATTGAGGATTGAATATTGAGTATTGAGGATTGAATATTGAGGATTGAGGATTGAGGATTGAGGATTGAGGATTGAATATTGAGTATTGAGGATTGAAGATCGACTATTGAGGATAGCGAATTGAGGATTGAGTGTTGGGGATTGAGGATTGAAGATTGAGTATTGAGGATTGAAGGTTGAGGGTTGTGGATTGAGGATTGAGGATTGAGGCTTGAATATTGTGGATTGGGGACTGAGTGTTGAGGGTTAAGTGAAGAGAATTGATGTTTGTGGATAGAGATTTGAAGATTGCAGGTTGAGTATTGAGTATTGAAAACTGTGAAATCATGGTATTCTATTGAGGATTGAGGATGGACCACTGACTGTTGAGGACTGAGGGCTGAAGATTGAGGATTCAGGGTTGAGGATACAGGATTGAGGTTTGAGGACTGAGGATTGAGGATTGAGGATTGTGATTGAGGATTGAGGATTGAGGATTGAAGACTGAGGATTGGGTATTGAGGTTTGAACATTGAGGATTGAGGATTGAGGATTGAGGAGTGAAGATTGAGGATTGAGGATTGAGGATTGGGGATCGAGGATTGAGGATTGAAGATTGAATATTGATGATTAAAGATTGAGGGTTGAGGATCGAGGGTTGTGGATTGAGGACGAGGACTGAGTGTTGAATATTGATGTCTGAGGTCTGAGGATTGAGGATTGAGAATTGAGAATTGAGGATTGAGGATTGAAGATTGAGGATTTGGTATTGAGGATTGACGAATGAGGATTGAGGATAGCGGATTGAGGATTGAAGATTGAGTATTGAGGATTGAAGATTGAGGGTTGAGGATTGAGGATTGAGGATTGGGGATTGAGGATTGCGAATTGAAGATTCAGTATTGAGGATTGAAGATTCAGAATTGAGGATGAGGATTGAACATTGAGTACTGAGTGTTGAGGGTTGAGTGATGAGAATTTATGTTTCTGGATAGAGGTTTGAAGATTGCAGATCGAGTATTGAATGTTGAAAACTGTGAATTGAGGATATTCTACAGAGGATTGAGGATTGACTACTGATTGTTGAGGATTGAGGGCTGAAGGTTGAGGACTCAGGATTGAGGATTCAGAATTGAGGATTGAGGATTGAGGATTGAAGATTGAGTATTGAGGATTGAAGCCTGACTATTGAGGATTGAGGATTGACGATTGAGGATTGAGGATGGAGGATTGATGATTGAGTATTGAGGATTGAAGATTGAGGATCGAGGATTGAGGATTGAGGATTGAGGATTGAAGATTGAGGATTGGGGACTGAGTGTTGAGGGTTGAATGATGAGAATTGATGTTTGTCGATAGAGATTTGAAGATTGCAGATTGAGTATTGAGTATTAAAAACTGTGAATTGATGATATTCTATTGAGGATTGAATATTGACGACTGATTGTTGAGGACTGAGGTCTGAAGATTGAGGATTCAGGATTGAGGATTCAGGTTTGATGTTTGAGGACTGAGGATTGAGGATTCAGGATTGAGGGTTGAGGAGTGAGGATTGAGGATTGAGTATTGAGGATTGAGGATTGAGGATTGAAGATTGAGGATTGAGGATTGAGGGTTGTGGATTGAGGATGAATACTGAGGGTTGGGTATTGATGTTTGACGTCAGAGGATTGAGGATTGAGGATTGAGAATTGAGGATTGAGGATTGAGGATTGAAGATTGAGTATTGGGTATTGAGGAATGAAGAAAGAGGATTGAGGGCTGAGGATTAAGGATTGCGGATTGAAGATGGAGTATTGAGGATTGAAGATTGACGATTGAGGATTGAGGATTGAGGATTGAGGATTGAGGATTGAGGATTGAGGATTGAGGATTGAGGATTGAGGATTGAGGATTGAAGATTGAGGATTGGGGACTGAGTGTTGAGGGTTGAATGATGAGAATTGATGTTTGTCGATAGAGATTTGAAGATTGCAGATTGAGTATTGAGTATTAAAAACTGTGAATTGATGATATTCTATTGAGGATTGAATATTGACGACTGATTGTTGAGGACTGAGGTCTGAAGATTGAGGATTCAGGATTGAGGATTCAGGTTTGATGTTTGAGGACTGAGGATTGAGGATTCAGGATTGAGGGTTGAGGAGTGAGGATTGAACATTGAAGATTGCGTGTTGAGGATTGAGGATTGAGTATTGAGGATTGAAGATTGAATGTTAATGATTGATGATTGAGGATTGAGGATCTGGGATTGGAGATTGTTTATTGAGGACTGAAGATTGAGGATTGAGGATTGAGGATTGAGAATTGAGAATTGAGGGTGAGTACTGAGTGTTGAGGATTGATGTTTGAGGAACGGGGATTGAGGATTGAGGATTGAGGACTGAGGACTGACGATTGAGTATTGACGGTTGAGGATTGATTACTGAGGATTGAGGATTGAGGATTGAGGATTGAGGATTGAGGATTGAGGATTGAAGATTCAGTATTGACGATTGAAGATTGAGAATTGAGGATTGAGGATTGAACATTGAGGACTGAGCGTTCAGGGTTGAGTGACGAGAATTGATGTTTCTGGATAGAGATTTGAACATTGCAGATTGAGTATTGAGTATTGTAAACTGTGAATTGAGGATATTCTATTGGGGATTGAGGATTGACAACTGATTGTTGAGGACTGAGGGCTGAGGATTGAGGATGCAGGATTGAGGATTCAGAATTGAGATTTGAGGAGAGAGGACTGAGGATTGAGGATTGAGGATTGAGAATTGAGGATTGAGGATTGAGCATTGAAGATTGAGGATTGGCTGTTGAGGATTGAACATTGAGGATTGAGGATTCAGCATTGAGGATTGAGGATCGAAGGTTGAATATTGATGAATGAAGATTGAGGATTGAGGATTGAGGGTTGTGGATTGAGAACGAGGACTGAGGGTTGAGTGTTGATGCCTGAGGTCTGAGGATTGAGGATTGAGGATTGCGAACTGAGGATTGAGGATTGAGGATTGAGGACTGAGGATTGACGATTGAGTATTGAAGGTTGAGGATTGATTACTGAGGATTGATAATTGAGGATTGAGGATTGAGGATTGAGGATTGAGGATTGAGGGTTGAAGATTGAGGATTGGGTATTGAGGATTGAAGAATGAGGATTGAGGATTGAGGATTAAGGATTGAGGATTGAAGATGGAGTATTGAGGATTGAAGATTGACGATTGAGGATTGAGAATTGAGGATTGAGGATTGAGGATTGAGCATTGAGGATTGAAGGTTGAGTATTGAGGATTGAAGATTGAGGATTGAGGATTGAGGATTGAGGATTGAGGGTTGAGGATTGAAGATTGAGTATTGAGGATTGAAGATTAAGATTGAGGATTGAGGGTTGAGGATTTAGGGTTGATGATTGAGGATTGGGGACTGAGTATTGAGGGTTGAGTGATGAGAATTGATGTTTGTGGATAGAGATCTGAAGATTGCAGATTGAGTATTGAGTATTGAAAACTGTGAATTGAAAATATTCTATTGAGGATTGAGGATTGACAACTGATTGTTGAGGACTGAGGGCTGAAGATTGAGGGTTCCGGATTGAGGATTCAGAATTGAAATTTGAGGACTGAGCATTGAGGATTGAAGATTGAGTATTGAGGATTGAAGATTGAGAATTGAGGATTGAGGATTGAGGATTGAGGATTGAGGACTGAGGATTGACGATTGAGTATTGAAGGTTGAGGATTGATTACTGAGGATTGAGGATTGAGGATTGAGTATTGAGGATTGAAGATTCAGTATTGACGATTGAAGATTGAGAATTGAGTATTGAGGATTGAATATTGAGGACTGAGCGTTCAGGGTTGAGTGATGAGAATTGATGTTTCTGGATAGAGATTTCAAGATTGCAGATTGAGTATTGAGTATTGAAAACTGTGAATTGATGATATTCTATTGAGGATTGAATATTGACGACTGATTGTTGAGGACTGAGGTCTGAAGATTGAGGATTCAGGATTGAGGATTCAGGTTTGATGTTTGAGGACTGAGGATTGAGGATTCAGGATTGAGGGTTGAGGAGTGAGGATTGAGGATTGAGTATTGAGGATTGAGGATTGAGGATTGAAGATTGAGGATTGAGGATTGAGGGTTGTGGATTGAGGATGAATACTGAGGGTTGGGTATTGATGTTTGACGTCAGAGGATTGAGGATTGAGGTTTGAGAATTGAGGATTGAGGATTGAGGATTGAAGATTGAGTATTGGGTATTGAGGAATGAAGAAAGAGGATTGAGGGCTGAGGATTAAGGATTGCGGATTGAAGATGGAGTATTGAGGATTGAAGATTGACGATTGAGGATTGAGGATTGAGGATTGAGGATTGAGGATTGAGGATTGAGGATTGAGGATTGAGGATTGAGGATTGAGGATTGAAGATTGAGGATTGGGGACTGAGTGTTGAGGGTTGAATGATGAGAATTGATGTTTGTCGATAGAGATTTGAAGATTGCAGATTGAGTATTGAGTATTAAAAACTGTGAATTGATGATATTCTATTGAGGATTGAATATTGACGACTGATTGTTGAGGACTGAGGTCTGAAGATTGAGGATTCAGGATTGAGGATTCAGGTTTGATGTTTGAGGACTGAGGATTGAGGATTCAGGATTGAGGGTTGAGGAGTGAGTATTGAACATTGAAGATTGCGTGTTGAGGATTGAGGATTGAGTATTGAGGATTGAAGATTGAATGTTAATGATTGATGATTAAGGATTGAGGATCTGGGATTGGAGATTGTTTATTGAGGACTGAAGATTGAGGATTGAGGATTGAGGATTGAGAATTGAGAATTGAGTGTGAGTACTGAGTGTTGAGGATTGATGTTTGAGGAACGGGGATTGAGGATTGAGGATTGAGGACTGAGGATTGACGATTGAGTATTGACGGTTGAGGATTGATTACTGAGGATTGAGGATTGAGGATTGAGGATTGAGGATTGAGGATTGAGGATTGAAGATTCAGTATTGACGATTGAAGATTGAGAATTGAGGATTGAGGATTGAACATTGAGGACTGAGCGTTCAGGGTTGAGTGACGAGAATTGATGTTTCTGGATAGAGATTTGAACATTGCAGATTGAGTATTGAGTATTGTAAACTGTGAATTGAGGATATTCTATTGGGGATTGAGGATTGACAACTGATTGTTGAGGACTGAGGGCTGAGGATTGAGGATGCAGGATTGAGGATTCAGAATTGAGATTTGAGGAGAGAGGACTGAGGATTGAGGATTGAGGATTGAGAATTGAGGATTGAGGATTGAGCATTGAAGATTGAGGTTTGGCTGTTGAGGATTGAACATTGAGGATTGAGGATTCAGCATTGAGGATTGAGGATTGAAGGTTGAATATTGATGAATGAAGATTGAGGATTGAGGATTGAGGGTTGTGGATTGAGAACGAGGACTGAGGGTTGAGTGTTGATGCCTGAGGTCTGAGGATTGAGGATTGAGGATTGCGAACTGAGGATTGAGGATTGAGGATTGAGGACTGAGGATTGACGATTGAGTATTGAAGGTTGAGGATTGATTACTGAGGATTGATAATTGAGGATTGAGGATTGAGGATTGAGGATTGAGGATTGAGGGTTGAAGATTGAGGATTGGGTATTGAGGATTGAAGAATGAGGATTGAGGATTGAGGATTAAGGATTGAGGATTGAAGATGGAGTATTGAGGATTGAAGATTGACGATTGAGGATTGAGAATTGAGGATTGAGGATTGAGGATTGAGGGTTGAGGATTGAAGATTGAGTATTGAGGATTGAAGATTAAGATTGAGGATTGAGGGTTGAGGATTTAGGGTTGATGATTGAGGATTGGGGACTGAGTATTGAGGGTTGAGTGATGAGAATTGATGTTTGTGGATAGAGATCTGAAGATTGCAGATTGAGTATTGAGTATTGAAAACTGTGAATTGAGGATATTGTATTGAGGATTCAGGATTGGCAACTGATTGTTGAGGACTCAGGGCTGAAGATTGAGGATTCAGGATTGAGGATTCAGGATTGAGGTTTGAGGTCTGAGGATTGAGGATTGAGGATTGAAGATTGAGTACTGAGGATTGAAGATTAAGGTTGAGGATTGAGGATTGAGGACTGAGGATTGAGGATTGAGGATTGAAGGTTCAGTATTGAGGATTGAAGATTGAGAATTGAGGATTGAGGATTGAACATTGAGGATTGCGTGTTGAGGATTGAGGGATTGAGTATGGAGGATTGAAGATTGAATGTTAATGATTGATGATTGAGGATTGAGGATTGAGGGTTGTGGATTGAGGACGAGGTCTGAGGGTTGAGTATTGATGTTTGATGTCTGAGGATTCAAGATTGAGGATTAAGGATTGAGGATCGGGGATTGAGGATCTGGGATTGGAGATTGATTATTGAGGACTGAAGATTGAGGATTGAGGATTGAGGATTGAGGATTGAGAATTGAGGGTGAGTACTGAGTGTTGAGGGTTGATGTTTGAGGAACGAGGATTGAGGATTGAGGATTGAGGACTGAGGATTGACGATTGAGTATTGAAGGTTGAGGATTGATTACTGAGGATTGAGGATTGAGGATTGAGGATTGAGGATTGAGGATTGAGGATTGAGGATTGAAGATTCAGTATTGACGATTGAAGACTGAGAATTGAGGATTGAGGACTGAACATTGAGGACTGAGCGTTCAGGGTTGAGTGATGAGAATTGATGTTTCTGGATAGAGATTTGAAGATTGCAGATTGAGTATTGAGTATTGAAAACTGTGGATTGAGGATACTCTATTGGGGATTGAGGATTGACAACTGATTGTTGAGGACTGAGGGCTGAGGATTGAGAATGCAGGATTGAGGATTCAGAATTGAGGTTTGAGGACTGAGGATTGAGGCTTGAATATTGAGTATTGAGGATTGAAGATTAAGGATTGAGGATTGATGATTGAGGATTGATAACGAGGGCTGAGGTTTGAGGATTGAGGTTTGATGACTGTGGACTGAGGATTGAGGGTTGAGAATTGAGGATTGAGGATTAAGGGTTGAAGATTGAGGATTGGGTATTGAGGATTGAAGAATGAGGATTGAGGATTGAGGATTGAGGATTGAGGATTGAGGATTGAAGATTGAGGATTGGGTATTGAGGATTGAAGAATGAGGATTGAGGATTGAGGATTGAGGATTGAGGATTGAATATTGAGTATTGAGGATTGAAGGTCGACTATTGAGGATTGCGAATTGAGGATTGAGGGTTGGGGATTGAGGATTGAAGATTGAGTATTGAGGATTGAAGGTTGAGGATTGTGGATTGAGGATTGAGGATTGAGGATTGAATATTGTGGATTGGGGACTGAGTGTTGAGGGTTAAGTGATGAGAATTGATGTTTGTGGATAGAGATTTGAAGAATGCAGGTTGAGTATTGAGTATTGAAAACTGTGAAATCATGGTATTCTATTGAGGATTGAGGATGGACCACTGACTGTTGAGGACTGAGGGCTGAAGATTGAGGATTCAGCATTGAGGATTCAGGATTGAGGTTTGAGGACTGAGGATTGAGGATTGAGGATTGAGGATTGAGGATTGAGGATTGAGGATTGAGGATTGAGGATTGAAGACTGAGGATCGGGTATTGATGATTGAACACTGAGGATTGAGGATTGAGGATTGAGGATTGAGGATTGAGGATTGAAGGTTGAATATTGATGAGTGAAGAATGAGGATTGAGGATTGAAGGTCGTCGATTGAGGACGACGACTGAGGGTTGAGTATTGATACTTGAGGCCTGAGGATTGAGGATTGATGTTTGCGAATTGTGGATTGAGGATTTAAGATTGAGGATTGGGTATTGAGGATTGAAGATTGAGCATTGAGGATTGAGGATTGAAGATTGAGTATTGAGGATTGAAGATTTACGATTGAGGATTGAGGATTGAGGATTGAGGATAGAGGATTGAGGATTGAGGATTGAAGATTGAGTATTGAGGATTGAAGATTGAGGATTGAGGATTGAGGATTCAGGATTGGGGATTGAAGATTGAGTACTGAAGATTGAAGATTGAGGATTGAGGATTGAGGATTGAGGATTGAGGATTGAGGATTGAGGATCGAAGATTGAGTATTGAGGATTGAGGATTGAAGATTGAGTACTGAGGATCGAAAATTAAGATTGAGGATTGAGGATTGAGGACTGAGGATTGAGGATTGAGGATTGAAGGTTCAGTATTGAGGATTGAAGATTGAGAATTGAGGATTGAGGATTGAACATTGAGGACTGAGTGTTGAGGGTTGAGTGATGAGAATTGATGTTTGTGGATAGAGATTTGAAGATTGCAGATTGAGTATGGAGTATTGAAAACTGTGAATTGAGTATATTCTGTTGAGGATTGAGGATTGACAACTGATTGTTGAGGACTGAGGGCTGAAGATTGAGGGTTCCGGATTGAGGATTCAGAATTGAAATTTGAGGACTGAGCATTGAGGATTGAAGATTGAGTATTGAGGATTGAAGATTGAGAATTGAGGATTGAGGATTGAGGATTGAGGATGAGGGCTGAGGGTTGAGGATTGAGGTTTGAGGACCGAGGACTGAGGATTGAGGATTGAGAATTGAGGATTGAGGATTGAGGGTTGAAGACTGAGGATTGGGTATTGAGGATTGAAGAATGAGGATTGAGGATTGAGGATTGAGGATTGAGGATTGAGGATTGAAGATTGAGTATTGAGGATTGGAGATTGACGATCGAGGATTGAGAATTGAGGATTGAGTATTCAGGACTGAGGATAGAAGATTGAGTATTGAGGATTGAAGGTTGAGGATTGTGGATTGAGGATTGAGGATTGAGGATTGAAAATTGAGGATTGGGGACTGAATGTTGAGGGTTGAATGATGAGAATTGATGTTTGTGGATAGAGATTTGAAGATTGCAGGTTGAGTATTGAGTATTGAAAACTGTGAAATCATGGTATTCTATTGAGGATTGAGGATGGACCACTGACTGTTGAGGACTGAGGGCTGAAGATTGAGGATTGAGGATTGAGGATTGAGGATTGAAGGTTGAATATTGATGAATGAAGGTTGAGGATTGAGGATTGAAGGTCGTGGATTGAGGACGAGGACTGAGGGTTGAGTATTGATACTTGAGGCCTGAGGATTGAGGATTGAGGATTGCGAATTGAGGATTGAGGATTTAAGATTGAGGATTGTGTATTGATGATTGAAGATTGAGCATTGAGGATTGAGGACAGAGGATTGAGGATTGAAGATATACGATTGAGGATTGAAGATTGACGATTGAGGATTGAGGATTGAGGATTGAGGATAGAGGATTGAGGATTGAGGATTGAAGATTGAGTATTGAGGATTGAAGATTGAGGATTGAGGATTGAGGATTCAGGATTGAGGATTGAAGATTGAGTACTGAAGATTGAAGATTGAGGAATGAGGATTGAGGATTGAGCATTGAGGATTGAGGATTGAGGATTGAAGATTGAGTATTGGGGATTGAAGGATGAGGATTGAGGATTGAGGATTGAGGATTGAGGATTGAAGATTGAGTACTGAGGATTGAAGATTAAGATTGAGGATTGAGGACTGAGGACTGAGGATTGAGGATTGAGGATTGAAGGTTCAGTATTGAGGATTGAAGATTGAGAATTGGGTATTGAGGATTGAACATTGAGGACTGAGTGTTGAGGGTTGAGTGATGAGAACTGATGTTTGTGGATAGAGATTTGAAGATTGCAGATTGAGTATTGAGTATTGAAAACTGTGAATTGAGTATATTCTATTGAGGATTGAGGATTGACAACTGATTGTTGAGGACTGAGGGCTGAAGGTTGAGGGTTCCGGATTGAGGATTCAGAATTGAAATTTGAGGACTGAGCATTGAGGATTGAAGATTGAGTATTGAGGATTGAAGATTGAGAATTGAGGATTGAGGATTGAGGATTGAGGATGAGGTCTGAGGGTTGAGTATTGATGTTTGAGGACCGAGGACTGAGGATTGAGGATTGAGAATTGAGGATTGAGGATTGAGGGTTGAAGACTGAGGATTGGGTATTGAGGATTGAAGAATGAGGATTGAGGTTTGAGGATTGAGGATTGAGGATTGAAGATTGAGTATTGAGGATTGAAGATTGACGATCGAGTATTGAGAATTGAGGATTGAGTATTGAGGATTGAGGATTGAAGATTGAGTATTGAGGATTGAAGGTTGAGGATTGTGGATTGAGGATTGAGGATTGAGGCTTGAATATTATGGATTGGGGACTGAGTGTTGAGGGTTAAGTGATGAGAATTGATGTTTGTGGATAGAGATTTGAAGATTGCAGGTTGTGTATTGAGTATTGAAAACTGTGAAATCATGGTATTCTATTGAGGATTGAGGGTGGACCACTGACTGTTGAGGACTGAGGGCTCAAGATTGAGGATTCAGGATTGAGGGTTCAGGATTGAGGTTTGAGGACTGAGGATTGAGGATTGAGGATTGAGGATTGAGGATTGAGGATTGAGGATTGAAGACTGAGGATCGGGTATTGATGATTGAAGATTGAGGATTGAGGATTGAGGATTGAGGATTGAGGATTGAGGATTGAAGGTTGAATATTGATGAATGAAGATTGAGGATTGAGGATTGAAGGTCGTGGATTGAGGACGAGGACTGAGGGTTGAGTATTGATACTTGAGGCCTGAGGATTAAGGATTGAGGTTTGCGAATTGAGGATTGAGGATTTAAGATTGAGGATTGGGTATTGAGGGTTGAAGATTGAGCATTGAGAATTGAGGATTGAGTATTGAGGATTGAGCATTGAAGATTGAGTATTGAGGATTGAAGGTTGAGGATTGTGGATTGAGGATTGAGGATTGAGGATTGAATATCGAGGATTGGGGACTGAGTGTTGGGGGTTGAATGATGAGAATTGATGTTTGTGGATAGAGGTTTGAAGATTGCAGATTGAGTATTGAGTATTGAAAACTGTGAATTGATAATATTCTATTGAGGATTGAGTGTTGACAACTGATTGTTGAGGACTGAGGGCTGAAGCTTGAGGATTCAGGATTGAGGATTCAGGATTGAGGTTTTAGGAGAGAAGACTGAGGATTGAGGATTGAGGATTGAGAATTGAGGATTGAGGATTGAGGATTGAAGACTGAGGATTGGCTGTTGAGGATTGAACATCGAGGATTGAGGATTGAGGATTGAGGATTGAATGTTGAATATTGGTGAATGAAGATTGAGGATTGAGGATTGAGTGTTGTGGATTGAGAACGAGGACTGAGGGTTGAGTGTTGATGCCTGAGGTCTGAGGATTGAGGATTGAGGACTGCGAACTGAGGATTGAGGATTGAGGATTGAAGATTGAGGATTGGGTATTGAGGATTGAAGAATGAGGATTGAAGAATGAGGATTGGGGATTGAGCACTGAGGATTGAGGATTAAATATTGAGTATTGAGGATTGAATATTGAGGATTGAGGATTGAGGATTGAGGATTGAGGATTGAAGATTGAGTATTGAGGATTGAAGATTGAGGATTGAGGATTGAGGATTGAGGATTGAGGATTGAGGATGGAGGATTGAAGATTGAGTGTTGTGGATTGAGAACGAGGACTGATGGTTGAGTATTGATGTTTGAGGTCTGAGGATTGAGGACTGAGGATTGAGAATTGAGGATTGATGATTGAGTATTGAAGATTGAGGATCGAGGATTAAGGGTTGTGGATTGAGGACGAGGACTGAGGGTTGAATATTGATGTTTGAGGTCTGAGGATTGAGGATTGAGGATTGAGAATTGAGGATTGAGGATTGAGGATTGAAGATTGAGGATTGGGTGTTGAGGATTGAAGAATGAGGATTGAGGATTGAGGATTGAGGGTTGAGGGTTGAAGATTGAGTATTGAGGATTGAAGATTGAGGATTGAGGATTGATGATTGAGGATTGAGGATTGAGGATTGAAGATTGAGGATTGGGTATTGCGGAATGAACATTGAGGATTGAGGATTTAGGATTGAGGATTGAAGATTGAGTATTGAGGATTGAAGCCTGACGATTGAGGATTGAGGATTGACGATTGAGAATAGAGGATTGAGGATTGAGGATTGAAGAGTGAGGATTGGGTATTGAGGATTGAAGAATGAGGATTGAGGATTGAGGATTGAGTATTGAGGATTGAAGATTGAGTATTGAGGATTGAAGATTAAGATTGAGGATTGAGGACTGAGGGTTGAGGGTTGAAGATTGAGTTTTGAGGATTGAGGGTTGAGGATTGAGGATTGAGGATTGAGGATTGAGGATTGAAGATTGAGTATTGAGGATTGAAGCCTGACGATTGAGGATTGAGGATAGAGTATTGAGGGTTGAGGATTGAGGATTGAAGATTGAGGATTGAGGATTGAGGGTTGTGGATTGAGGATGAATACTGAGGGTTGGGTATTGATGTTTGACGTCAGAGGATTGAGGATTGAGGATTGAGAATTGAGGATTGAGGATTGAGGATTGAAGATTGAGTATTGGGTATTGAGGAATGAAGAAAGAGGATTGAGGACTGAGGATTAAGGATTGAGGATTGAAGATGGAGTATTGAGGATTGAAGATTGACGATTGAGGATTGAGGATTGAGGATTGAGGATTGAGGATTGAGGATTGAGGATTGAAGATTGAGTATTGAGGATTGAAGATTGAGGATTGAGGATTGAGGATTGAGGATTGAGGATTGAAGATTGAGTATTGAGGATTGAAGATTAAGATTGAGGATTGAGGATTGAGGATTGAGGATTGAAGACTGAGGATTGGGTATTGAGGATTGAACATTGAGGATTGCGTGTTGAGGATTGAGGGATTGAGTATTGAGGATTGAAGATTGAATGTTAATGATTGATGATTGAGGATTGAGGATTGAGGGTTGTGAATTGAGGACGAGGTCTGAGGGTTGAGTATTGATGTTTGATGTCTAAGGATTGAAGATTGAGGATTAAGGATTGAGGATCGGGGATTGAGGATCTGGGATTGGAGATTGATTATTGATGACTGAAGATTGAGGATTGAGGATTGAGGATTGAGGATTGAGAATTGAGGGTGAGTACTGAGTGTTGAGGATTGATGTTTGAGAAACGAGGATTGAGGATTGAGGATTGAGGACTGAGGATTGACGATTGAGTATTGAAGGTTGAGGATTGATTACTGAGGATTGAGGATAGAGGATTGAGTATTGAGGATTGAGGATTGAGGATTGAGGATTGAGGATTGAAGATTCAGTATTGACGATTGAAGATTGAGGATTGAGGATTGAACATTGAGGACTGAGCGTTCAGGGTTGAGTGATGAGAATTGATGTTTCTGGATAGAGATTTGAAGATTGCAGATTGAGTATTGAGTATTGAAAACTGTGGATTGAGGATACTCTATTGGGGATTGAGGATTGACAACTGATTGTTGAGGACTGAGGGCTGAGGATTGAGGATGCAGGATTGAGGATTCAGAATTGAGATTTGAGGACTGAGGATTGAGGATTGAATATTGAGTATTGAGGATTGAAGATTAAGGATTGAGGATTGGGGATTGAGGATTGATAACGAGGGCTGAGGTTTGAGGATTGAGGTTTGATGACTGTGGACTGAGGATTGAGGGTTGAGAGTTGAGGATTGAGGATTAAGGGTTGAAGATTGAGGATTGGGTATTGAGGATTGAAGAATGAGGATTGAGGATTGAGGATTGAGGATTGAGGATTGAGGATTGAAGATTGAGGATTGGGTATTGAGGATTGAAGAATGAGGATTGAGGATTGAGGATTGAGGATTGAGGATTGAATATTGAGTATTGAGGATTGAAGGTCGACTATTGAGGATTGCGAATTGAGGATTGAGGGTTGGGGATTGAGGATTGAAGATTGAGTATTGAGAATTGAAGGTTGAGGATTGTGGATTGAGGATTGAGGATTGAGGCTTGAATATTGTGGATTGGGGACTGAGTGTTGAGGGTTAAGTGATGAGAATTGATGTTTGTGGATAGAGATTTGAAGATTGCAGGTTGAGTATTGAGTATTGAAAACTGTGAAATCATGGTATTCTATTGAGGATTGAGGATGGACCACTGACTGTTGAGGACTGAGGGCTGAAGATTGAGGATTCAGGATTGAGGATTCAGGATTGAGGTTTGAGGACTGAGGATTGAGGATTGAGGATTGAGGATTGAGGATTGAGGATTGAGGATTGAAGACCGAGGATCGGGTATTGATGATTGAACATTGAGGATTGAGGATTGAGGATTGAGGATTGAGGATTGAGGATTGAGGATTGAAGATTGAGTATTGAGGATTGAAGCCTGACGATTGAGGATTGAGGATAGAGTATTGAGGGTTGAGGATTGAGGATTGAAGATTGAGGATTGAGGATTGAGGGTTGTGGATTGAGGATGAATACTGAGGGTTGGGTATTGATGTTTGACGTCAGAGGATTGAGGATTGAGGATTGAGAATTGAGGATTGAGGATTGAGGATTGAAGATTGAGTATTGGGTATTGAGGAATGAAGAAAGAGGATTGAGGACTGAGGATTAAGGATTGAGGATTGAAGATGGAGTATTGAGGATTGAAGATTGACGATTGCGGATTGAGGATTGAGGATTGAGGATTGAGGATTGAGGATTGAGGATTGAAGATTGAGTATTGAGGATTGAAGATTGAGGATTGAGGATTGAGGATTGAGGATTGAGGATTGAAGATTGAGTATTGAGGATTGAAGATTAAGATTGAGGATTGAGGATTGAGGATTGAGGATTGAAGACTGAGGATTGGGTATTGAGGATTGAACATTGAGGATTGCGTGTTGAGGATTGAGGGATTGAGTATTGAGGATTGAAGATTGAATGTTAATGATTGATGATTGAGGATTGAGGATTGAGGGTTGTGAATTGAGGACGAGGTCTGAGGGTTGAGTATTGATGTTTGATGTCTAAGGATTGAAGATTGAGGATTAAGGATTGAGGATCGGGGATTGAGGATCTGGGATTGGGGATTGATTATTGATGACTGAAGATTGAGGATTGAGGATTGAGGATTGAGGATTGAGAATTGAGGGTGAGTACTGAGTGTTGAGGATTGATGTTTGAGGAACGAGGATTGAGGATTGAGGATTGAGGACTGAGGATTGACGATTGAGTATTGAAGGTTGAGGATTGATTACTGAGGATTGAGGATAGAGGATTGAGTATTGAGGATTGAGGATTGAGGATTGAGGATTGAGGATTGAAGATTCAGTATTGACGATTGAAGATTGAGAATTGAGGATTGAGGATTGAACATTGAGGACTGAGCGTTCAGGGTTGAGTGATGAGAATTGATGTTTCTGGATAGAGATTTGAAGATTGCAGATTGAGTATTGAGTATTGAAAACTGTGGATTGAGGATACTCTATTGGGGATTGAGGATTGACAACTGATTGTTGAGGACTGAGGGCTGAGGATTGAGGATGCAGGATTGAGGATTCAGAATTGAGATTTGAGGACTGAGGATTGAGGATTGAATATTGAGTATTGAGGATTGAAGATTAAGGATTGAGGATTGGGGATTGAGGATTGATAACGAGGGCTGAGGTTTGAGGATTGAGGTTTGATGACTGTGGACTGAGGATTGAGGGTTGAGAATTGAGGATTGAGGATTAAGGGTTGAAGATTGAGGATTGGGTATTGAGGATTGAAGAATGAGGATTGAGGATTGAGGATTGAGGATTGAGGATTGAGGATTGAAGATTGAGGATTGGGTATTGAGGATTGAAGAATGAGGATTGAGGATTGAGGATTGAGGATTGAGGATTGAATATTGAGTATTGAGGATTGAAGGTCGACTATTGAGGATTGCGAATTGAGGATTGAGGGTTGGGGATTGAGGATTGAAGATTGAGTATTGAGAATTGAAGGTTGAGGATTGTGGATTGAGGATTGAGGATTGAGGCTTGAATATTGTGGATTGGGGACTGAGTGTTGAGGGTTAAGTGATGAGAATTGATGTTTGTGGATAGAGATTTGAAGATTGCAGGTTGAGTATTGAGTATTGAAAACTGTGAAATCATGGTATTCTATTGAGGATTGAGGATGGACCACTGACTGTTGAGGACTGAGGGCTGAAGATTGAGGATTCAGGATTGAGGATTCAGGATTGAGGTTTGAGGACTGAGGATTGAGGATTGAGGATTGAGGATTGAGGATTGAGGATTGAGGATTGAAGACCGAGGATCGGGTATTGATGATTGAACATTGAGGATTGAGGATTGAGGATTGAGGATTGAGGATTGAGGATTGAAGGTTGAATATTGATGAATGAAGAATGAGGATAGAGGATTGAAGGTCGTGGATTGAGGACGAGGACTGAGGGTTGAGTATTGATACTTGAGGCTGGAGGATTGTGGATTGAGGTTTGCGAATTGTGGATTGAGGATTTAAGATTGAGGATTGTGTATTGAGTGTTGAAGATTGAGCATTGAGGATTGAGGATTGAAGATTGAGTATTGAGGATTGAAGATTGACGATTGAGGATTGAGGATTGAGGATTGAGGATAGAGGATTGAGGATTGAGGATTGAAGATTGAGTATTGAGGATTGAAGATTGAGGATTGAGGATTGAGGATTCAGGATTGAGGATTGAAGATTGAGTACTGAAGATTGAAGATTGAGGATTGAGGATTGAGGATTGAGGATTGAGGATTGAGGATTGAGGATTGAATATTGAGTATTGAGGATTGAAGATTGAGGATTGAGGATTGAGGATTGAGGATTGAGGATTGAAGATTGAGTACTGAGGATTGAAAATTAAGATTGAGGATTGAGGATTGAGGACTGAGGATTGAGGATTGAGGATTGAAGGTTCAGTATTGAGGATTGAAGATTGAGAATTGAGGATTGAGGATTGAACATTGAGGACTGAGTGTTGAGGGTTGAGTGATGAGAATTGATGTTTGTGGATACAGATTTGAAGATTGCAGATGGAGTATTGAGTATTGAAAACTGTGAATTGAGTATATTCTGTTGAGCATTGAGGATTGACAACTGATTGTTGAGGACTGAGGGCTGAAGGTTGAGGGTTCCGGATTGAGGATTCAGAATTGAAATTTGAGGACTGAGCATTGAGGATTGAAGATTGAGTATTGAGGATTGAAGATTGAGAATTGAGGATTGAGGATTGAGGATAGAGGATGAGGGCTGAGGGTTGAGGATTGAGGTTTGAGGGCCGAGGACTGAGGATTGAGGATTGAGAATTGAGGATTGAGGATTGAGGGTTGAAGACTGAGGATTGGGTATTGAGGATTGAAGAATGAGGATTGAGGATTGAGGATTGAGGATTGAGGATTGAAGATTGAGTATTGAGGATTGAAGATTGACGATCGAGGATTGAGAATTGAGGATTGAGTATTGAGGATTGAGGATTGAAGATTGAGTATTGAGGATTGAAGGTTGAGGATTGTGGATTGAGGATTGAGGATTGAGGATTGAAAATTGAGGATTGGGGACTGAATGTTGAGGGTTGAATGATGAGAATTGCTGTTTGTGGATAGAGATTTGAAGATTGCAGGTTGAGTATTGAGTATTGAAAACTGTGAAATCATGGTATTCTATTGAGTATTGAGGATGGACCACTGACTGTTGAGGACTGAGGGCTGAAGATTGAGGATTCAGGATTGAGGATTCAGGATTGAGGTTTGAGGACTGAGGATTGAGGATTGAGGATTGAGGATTGAGGATTGACGATTGAGGATTGAAGACTGAGGATCGGGTATTGATGATTGAACATTGAGGATTGAGGATTGAGGATTGCGAATTGAGGATTGAGGATTTAAGATTGAGGATTGGGTATTGATGATTGAAGATTGAGCATTGAGGATTGAGGACAGAGGATTGAGGATTGAAGATTGGGTATTGAGGATTGAAGATTGACGATTGAGGATTGAGGATTGAGGATTGAGGATAGAGGATTGAGGATTGAGGATTGAAGATTGAGTATTGAGGATTGAAGATTGAGGATTGAGGATTGAGGATTCAGGATTGAGGATTGAAGATTGAGTACTGAAGATTGAAGATTGAGGATTGAGGATTGAGGATTGAGGATTAAGGATTGAGGATTGAGGATTGAAGATTGAGTATTGGGGATTGAAGGTTGAGGATTGAGGATTGAGGATTGATGTTTGAGGAACGGGGATTGAGGATTGAGGATTGAGGACTGAGGATTGACGATTGAGTATTGACGGTTGAGGATTGATTACTGAGGATTGAGGATTGAGGATTGAGGATTGAGGATTGAGGATTGAGGATTGAAGATTCAGTATTGACGATTGAAGATTGAGAATTGAGGATTGAGGATTGAACATTGAGGACTGAGCGTTCAGGGTTGAGTGACGAGAATTGATGTTTCTGGATAGAGATTTGAACATTGCAGATTGAGTATTGAGTATTGTAAACTGTGAATTGAGGATATTCTATTGGGGATTGAGGATTGACAACTGATTGTTGAGGACTGAGGGCTGAGGATTGAGGATGCAGGATTGAGGATTCAGAATTGAGATTTGAGGAGAGAGGACTGAGGATTGAGGATTTAGGATTGAGAATTGAGGATTGAGGATTGAGGATTGAAGATTGAGGATTGGCTGTTGAGGATTGAACATTGAGGATTGAGGATTCAGCATTGAGGATTGAGGATTGAAGGTTGAATATTGATGAATGAAGATTGAGGATTGAGGATTGAGGGTTGTGGATTGAGAACGAGGACTGAGGGTTGAGTGTTGATGCCTGAGGTCTGAGGATTGAGGATTGAGGATTGCGAACTGAGGATTGAGGATTGAGGATTGAGGACTGAGGATTGACGATTGAGTATTGAAGGTTGAGGATTGATTACTGAGGATTGATAATTGAGGATTGAGGATTGAGGATTGAGGATTGAGGATTGAGGGTTGAAGATTGAGGATTGGGTATTGAGGATTGAAGAATGAGGATTGAGGATTGAGGATTAAGGATTGAGGATTGAAGATGGAGTATTGAGGATTGAAGATTGACGATTGAGGATTGAGAATTGAGGATTGAGGATTGAGGATTGAGCATTGAGGATTGAAGGTTGAGTATTGAGGATTGAAGATTGAGGATTGAAGATTGAGGATTGAGGATTGAGGGTTGAGGATTGAAGATTGAGTATTGAGGATTGAAGATTAAGATTGAGGATTGAGGGTTGAGGATTTAGGGTTGATGATTGAGGATTGGGGACTGAGTATTGAGGGTTGAGTGATGAGAATTGATGTTTGTGGATAGAGATCTGAAGATTGCAGATTGAGTATTGAGTATTGAAAACTGTGAATTGAGGATATTGTATTGAGGATTCAGGATTGGCAACTGATTGTTGAGGACTCAGGGCTGAAGATTGAGGATTCAGGATTGAGGATTCAGGATTGAGGTTTGAGGTCTGAGGATTGAGGATTGAGGATTGAAGATTGAGTACTGAGGATTGAAGATTAAGATTGAGGATTGAGGATTGAGGACTGAGGATTGAGGATTGAGGATTGAAGGTTCAGTATTGAGGATTGAAGATTGAGAATTGAGGATTGAGGATTGAACATTGAGGACTGACTGTTGAGGGTTGAGTGATGAGAATTGATGTTTGTGGATAGAGATTTGAAGATTGCAGATTGAGTATTGAGTATTGAAAACTGTGAATTGAAAATATTCTATTGAGGATTGAGGATTGACAACTGATTGTTGAGGACTGAGGGCTGAAGATTGAGGGTTCCGGATTGAGGATTCAGAATTGAAATTTGAGGACTGAGCATTGAGGATTGAAGATTGAGTATTGAGGATTGAAGATTGAGAATTGAGGATTGAGGATTGAGGATTGAGGATTGAGGACTGAGGATTGACGATTGAGTATTGAAGGTTGAGGATTGATTACTGAGGATTGAGGATTGAGGATTGAGGATTGAGGATTGAAGATTCAGTATTGACGATTGAAGATTGAGAATTGAGTATTGAGGATTGAATATTGAGGACTGAGCGTTCAGGGTTGAGTGATGAGAATTGATGTTTCTGGATAGAGATTTCAAGATTGCAGATTGAGTATTGAGTATTGAAAACTGTGGATTGAGGATATTCTATTGGGGATTGAGGATTGACAACTGATTGTTGAGGACTGAGGGCTGAGGATTGAGGATGCAGGATTGAGGATTCCGAATTGAGATTTGAGGACTGAGGATTGAGGATTGAATATGGAGTATTGAGCATTGAAGATTAAGGATTGAGGATTGAGGATTGAGGATTGATAATGAGGGCTGAGGTTTGAGGATTGAGGTTTGATGACTGTGGACTGAGGATTGAGGGTTGAGAATTGAGGATTGAGGATTAAGGATTGAAGATTGAGTATTGGGTATTGAGGATTGAAGAATGAGGATTGAGGATTGAGGATTGAGGATTGAGGATTGAAGATTGAGGATTGTTTATTGAGGATTGAAGAATGAGGATTGAGGATTGAGGATTGAGGATTGAGGATTGAAGATTGACGATCGAGGATTTAGATTTGAGGATTGAGGATTGAAGATTGAGTACTGAAGATTGAAGATTGAGGATTGAAGGTTCAGTATTGAGGATTGAATATTGAGAATTGAGGATTGAGGATTGAACATTGAGGTCTGAGTGTTGAGGGTTGAGTGATGAGGATTGATGTTTGTGGAGAGAGATTTGAAGATTGCAGATTGAGTATTGAGTATTGAAACCTGTGAATTGAGTATATTCTATTGAGGATTGAGGATTGACAACTGATTGTTGAGGACTGAGGGCTGAAGATTGAGGGTTCCGGATTGAGGATTCAGAATTGAAATTTGAGGACTGAGCATTGAGGATTGAAGTTTGAGTATTGAGGATTGAAGATTGAGAATTGAGGATTGAGGATTGAGGATTGAGGATGAGGGCTGAGTGTTGAGGATTGAGGTTTGAGGACCGAGGACTGAGGCTAGAGGATTGAGAATTGAGGATTGAGGATTGAGGGTTGAATTCTGAGGATTGGGTATTGAGGATTGAAGAATGAGGATTGAGGATTGAGGATTGAGGATTGAGGATTGTAGATTGAGAATTGAGGATTGAAGATTGACGATCGAGGATTGAGAATTGAGGATTGAGTATTGAGGATTGAGGATTGAAGATTGAGTATTGAGGATTGAAGGTTGAGGATTGTGGATTGAGGATTGAGGATTGAGGATTGAAAATTGAGGACTGGGGACTGAATGTTGAGGGTTGAATGATGAGAATTGATGTTTGTGGATAGAGATTTGAAGATTGCAGATTGAGTATTGAGTATTGAAAACTGTGAATTGATGATATTCTATTGAGGATTGAGGATTGACAACTGATTGTTGAGGACTGAGGGCTGAAGATTGAGGATTCAGGATTGAGGATTCAGGATTGAGGGTTGAGGAGTGAGGATTGAGGATTGAGTATTGAGGATTGAGGATTGAGGATTGAAGATTGAGGATTGAGGATTGAGGGTTGTGGATTGAGGATGAATACTGAGGGTTGGGTATTGATGTTTGACGTCAGAGGATTGAGGAGTGAGGATTGAGGATTGAAGATTGAGGATTGAGGATTGAGGATTGAGGATTGAGGATTGAGGATTGAGGATTGAGGATTGAAGATTGAGTATTGAGGATTGAAGATTGAGGATTGAGGATTGAGGATTGAGGATTGAGGATTGAAGATTGAGTATTGAGGATTGAAGATTAAGGTTGAGGATTGAGGGTTGAGGAATTAGGGTTGATGATTGAGGATTGGGGACTGAGTATTGAGGGTTGAGTGATGAGAATTGATGTTTGTGGATAGAGATCTGTAGATTGCAGATTGAGTATTGAGTATTGAAAACTGTAAATTGAGGATATTGTATTGAGGATTCAGGATTGGCAACTGATTGTTGAGGACTCAGGGCTGAAGATTGAGGATTCAGGATTCTGGTTTGAGGTCTGAGGATTGAGGATTGAGGATTGAGGATTGAGGATTGAGGATTGAAGACTGAGGATTGGGTATTGAGGATTGAACATTGAGGATTGCGTGTTGAGGATTGAGGGATTGAGTATGGAGGATTGAAGACTGAATGTTAATGATTGATGATTGAGGAATGAGGATTGAGGGTTGTGGATTGAGGACGAGGTCTGAGGGTTGAGTATTGATGTTTGATGTCTGAGGATTCAAGATTGAGGATTAAGGATTGAGGATCGGGGATTGAGGATCTGGGATTGGAGATTGATTATTGAGGACTGAAGATTGAGGATTGAGGATTGAGGATTGAGGATTGAGAATTGAGGGTGAGTACTGAGTGTTGAGGGTTGATGTTTGAGGAACGAGGATTGAGGATTGAGGATTGAGGACTGAGGATTGACGATTGAGTATTGAAGGTTGAGGATTGATTACTGAGGATTGAGGATTGAGGATTGAGGATTGAGGATTGAGGATTGAGGATTGAGGATTGAAGATTCAGTATTGACGATTGAAGATTGAGAATTGAGGATTGAGGACTGAACATTGAGGACTGAGCGTTCAGGGTTGAGTGATGAGAATTGATGTTTCTGGATAGAGATTTGAAGATTGCAGATTGAGTATTGAGTATTGAAAACTGTGGATTGAGGATACTCTATTGGGGATTGAGGATTGACAACTGATTGTTGAGGACTGAGGGCTGAGGATTGAGAATGCAGGATTGAGGATTCAGAATTGAGATTTGAGGACTGAGGATTGAGGCTTGAATATTGAGTATTGAGGATTGAAGATTAAGGATTGAGGATTGATGATTGAGGATTGATAACGAGGGCTGAGGTTTGAGGATTGAGGTTTGATGACTGTGGACTGAGGATTGAGGATTGAAGATTGACGATTGAGGATTGAGGATTGAGGATTGAGGATAGAGGATTGAGGATTGAGGATTGAAGATTGAGGATTGAGGATTGAATATTGAGTATTGAGGATTGAAGATTGAGGATTGAGGATTGAGGATTGAGGATTGAGGATTGAAGATTGAGTACTGAGGATTGAAAATTAAGATTGAGGATTGAGGATTGAGGACTGAGGATTGAGGATTGAGGATTGAAGGTTCAGTATTGAGGATTGAAGATTGAGAATTGAGGATTGAGGATTGAACATTGAGGACTGAGTGTTGAGGGTTGAGTGATGAGAATTGATGTTTGTGGATAGAGATTTGAAGATTGCAGATGGAGTATTGAGTATTGAAAACTGTGAATTGAGTATATTCTGTTGAGCATTGAGGATTGACAACTGATTGTTGAGGACTGAGGGCTGAAGGTTGAGGGTTCCGGATTGAGGATTCAGAATTGAAATTTGAGGACTGAGCATTGAGGATTGAAGATTGAGTATTGAGGATTGAAGATTGAGAATTGAGGATTGAGGATTGAGGATAGAGGATGAGGGCTGAGGGTTGAGGATTGAGGTTTGAGGACCGAGGACTGAGGATTGAGGATTGAGAATTGAGGATTGAGGATTGAGGGTTGAAGACTGAGGATTGGGTATTGAGGATTGAAGAATGAGGATTGAGGATTGAGGATTGAGGATTGAGGATTGAAGATTGAGTATTGAGGATTGAAGATTGACGATCGAGGATTGAGAATTGAGGATTGAGTATTGAGGATTGAGGATTGAAGATTGAGTATTGAGGATTGAAGGTTGAGGATTGTGGATTGAGGATTGAGGATTGAGGATTGAAAATTGAGGATTGGGGACTGAATGTTGAGGGTTGAATGATGAGAATTGCTGTTTGTGGATAGAGATTTGAAGATTGCAGGTTGAGTATTGAGTATTGAAAACTGTGAAATCATGGTATTCTATTGAGTATTGAGGATGGACCACTGACTGTTGAGGACTGAGGGCTGAAGATTGAGGATTCAGGATTGAGGATTCAGGATTGAGGTTTGAGGACTGAGGATTGAGGATTGAGGATTGAGGATTGAGGATTGACGATTGAGGATTGAATATTGAGTATTGAGGATTGAAGGTCGACTATTGAGGATTGCGAATTGAGGATTGAGGGTTGGGGATTGAGGATTGAAGATTGAGTATTGAGAATTGAAGGTTGAGGATTGTGGATTGAGGATTGAGGATTGAGGCTTGAATATTGTGGATTGGGGACTGAGTGTTGAGGGTTAAGTGATGAGAATTGATGTTTGTGGATAGAGATTTGAAGATTGCAGGTTGAGTATTGAGTATTGAAAACTGTGAAATCATGGTATTCTATTGAGGATTGAGGATGGACCACTGACTGTTGAGGACTGAGGGCTGAAGATTGAGGATTCAGGATTGAGGATTCAGGATTGAGGTTTGAGGACTGAGGATTGAGGATTGAGGATTGAGGATTGAGGATTGAGCATTGAGGATTGAAGACTGAGGATCGGGTATTGATGATTGAACATTGAGGATTGAGGATTGAGGATTGAGGATTGAGGATTGAGGATTGAAGGTTGAATATTGATGAATGAAGAATGAGGATAGAGGATTGAAGGTCGTGGATTGAGGACGAGGACTGAGGGTTGAGTATTGATACTTGAGGCTGGAGGATTGTGGATTGAGGTTTGCGAATTGTGGATTGAGGATTTAAGATTGAGGATTGGGTATTGAGTGTTGAAGATTGAGCATTGAGGATTGAGGATTGAAGATTGAGTATTGAGGATTGAAGATTGACGATTGAGGATTGAGGATTGAGGATTGAGGATAGAGGATTGAGGATTGAGGATTGAAGATTGAGTATTGAGGATTGAAGATTGAGGATTGAGGATTGAGGATTCAGGATTGAGGATTGAAGATTGAGTACTGAAGATTGAAGATTGAGGATTGAGGATTGAGGATTGAGGATTGAGGATTGAGGATTGAGGATTGAATATTGAGTATTGAGGATTGAAGATTGAGGATTGAGGATTGAGGATTGAGGATTGAGGATTGAAGATTGAGTACTGAGGATTGAAAATTAAGATTGAGGATTGAGGATTGAGGACTGAGGATTGAGGATTGAGGATTGAAGGTTCAGTATTGAGGATTGAAGATTGAGAATTGAGGATTGAGGATTGAACATTGAGGACTGAGTGTTGAGGGTTGAGTGATGAGAATTGATGTTTGTGGATAGAGATTTGAAGATTGCAGATGGAGTATTGAGTATTGAAAACTGTGAATTGAGTATATTCTGTTGAGCATTGAGGATTGACAACTGATTGTTGAGGACTGAGGGCTGAAGGTTGAGGGTTCCGGATTGAGGATTCAGAATTGAAATTTGAGGACTGAGCATTGAGGATTGAAGATTGAGTATTGAGGATTGAAGATTGAGAATTGAGGATTGAGGATTGAGGATAGAGGATGAGGGCTGAGGGTTGAGGATTGAGGTTTGAGGACCGAGGACTGAGGATTGAGGATTGAGAATTGAGGATTGAGGATTGAGGGTTGAAGACTGAGGATTGGGTATTGAGGATTGAAGAATGAGGATTGAGGATTGAGGATTGAGGATTGAGGATTGAAGATTGAGTATTGAGGATTGAAGATTGACGATCGAGGATTGAGAATTGAGGATTGAGTATTGAGGATTGAGGATTGAAGATTGAGTATTGAGGATTGAAGGTTGAGGATTGTGGATTGAGGATTGAGGATTGAGGATTGAAAATTGAGGATTGGGGACTGAATGTTGAGGGTTGAATGATGAGAATTGCTGTTTGTGGATAGAGATTTGAAGATTGCAGGTTGAGTATTGAGTATTGAAAACTGTGAAATCATGGTATTCTATTGAGTATTGAGGATGGACCACTGACTGTTGAGGACTGAGGGCTGAAGATTGAGGATTCAGGATTGAGGATTCAGGATTGAGGTTTGAGGACTGAGGATTGAGGATTGAGGATTGAGGATTGAGGATTGACGATTGAGGATTGAAGACTGAGGATCGGGTATTGATGATTGAACATTGAGGATTGAGGATTGAGGATTGCGAATTGAGGATTGAGGATTTAAGATTGAGGATTGGGTATTGATGATTGAAGATTGAGCATTGAGGATTGAGGACAGAGGATTGAGGATTGAAGATTGAGTATTGAGGATTGAAGATTGACGATTGAGGATTAAGGATTGAGGATTGAGGATAGAGGATTGAGGATTGAGGATTGAAGATTGAGTATTGAGGATTGAAGATTGAGGATTGAGGATTGAGGATTCAGGATTGAGGATTGAAGATTGAGTACTGAAGATTGAAGATTGAGGATTGAGGATTGAGGATTGAGGATTAAGGATTGAGGATTGAGGATTGAAGATTGAGTATTGGGGATTGAAGGTTGAGGATTGAGGATTGAGGATTGAGGATTGAGGATTGAGGATTGAGGATTGAAGATTGAGTACTGAGGATTGAAGATTAAGATTGAGGATTGAGGATTGAGGACTGAGGATTGAGGGTTGAGGATTGAAGGTTCAGTATTGAGGATTGAAGATTGAGAATTGAGTATTGAGGATTGAACATTGAGGACTGAGTGTTGAGGGTTGAGTAATGAGGATTGATGTCTGTGGATAGAGATTTGAAGATTGCAGATTGAGTATTGAGTATTGAAAACTGTGAATTGAGTATATTCTATTGAGGATTGAGGATTGACAACTGATTGTTGAGGACTGAGTGCTGAAGACTGAGGGTTCCGGATTGAGGATTCAGAATTGAAATATGAGGACTGAGCATTGAGGATTGAAGATTGAGTATTGAGGATTGAAGATTGACAATTGAGGATTGAGGATTGAGGATTGAGGATGAGGGCTGAGGGTTGAGGATTGAGGTTTGAGGACCGAGGACTGAGGACTGAGGATTGAGAATTGAGGATTGAGGATTGAGGGTTGAAGACTGAGGATTGGGTATAGAGGATTGAAGAATGAGGATTGAGGTTTGAGGATTGAGGATTGAGGATTGAAGATTGAGTATTGAGGATTGAAGATAGACGATCGAGTATTGAGAATTGAGGATTGAGTATTGAGTATTGAGGATTGAGGATTGAAGATTGAGTATTGAGGATTGAAGGTTGAGGATTGTGGATTGAGGATTGAGGATTGAGGATTGAAAATTGAGGATTGGGGACTGAATGTTGAGGGTTGAATGATGAGAATTGATGTTTGTGGATAGAGATTTGAAGATTGCAGATTGAGTATTGAGTATTGAAAACTGTGAATTGATGATATTCTATTGAGGATTGAGGATTGACAACTGATTGTTGAGGACTGAGGGCTGAAACTTGAGGATTCTGGATTGAGGATTCAGGATTGAGGTTTGAGGAGAGAGGACTGAGGATTGAGGATTGAGGATTGAGAATTGAGGATTGAGGATTGAGGATTGAAGATTGAGGGTTGGCTGTTGAGGATTGAACATTGAGGATTGAGGATTGAGGATTGGGCGTTGAGGGTTGAAGATTGAGTTCTGAGGATTGAAGATTGAGGATTGAGGATTGAGGATTGAGGATTGAGGATTGAGGATTGGAGATCGAGGATTGGGTATTGCGGATTGAACATTGAGGATTGAGGATTGAGTATTATGGATTGAGGATTGAGGACTGAAGATTGAATATTGATGATTGGAGATTGAGGATTGAGGATTGATGGTTGTGGATTGAGGACGTGGACTGAGGTTTGAGTATTGCTGTTTGGAGTCTGAGGATTGAGGATTGAGGATTGAGAATTGAGGATTGAGGATTGAGGATTGAAGATTGAGCATTGGTTATTGAGGATTGAAGAAAGAGGATTGAGGATTGAGGATTGAGGATTGAGGATTGAGGATTGAAGAGTGAGTGTTGAGGGTTGAGTGATGAGAATTGATGTTTGTGGATAGAGATTTGAAGATTGCAGATTGAGTATTGAGTATTGAAAACTGTGAATTGATGATATTCTATTGAGGATTGAGGATTGACAACTGATTGTTGAGGACTGAGGGCTGAAGATTGAGGATTCAGGATTGAGGATTCAGGATTGAGGGTTGAGGAGTGAGGATTGAGGATTGAGGATTGAGGATTGAGGATTGAGAAATGAAGATTGAGGATTGAGGATTGAGGGTTGTGGATTGAGGATGAAGACTGAGGGTTGGGTATTGATGTTTGACGTCAGAGGATTGAGGATTGAGGATTGAGAATTGAGTATTGAGGATTGAGGATTGAAGATTGAGTATTGGGTATTGAGGAATGAAGAAAGAGGATTGAGGACTGAGGATTGAGGATTGAGGATTGAAGATTGAGTATTGAGGATTGAAGATTGAGGATTGAGGATTGAGTATGGAAGATTGAGGATTTGGGACTGAGGATTGAAGATTGAGGATTGAGGATTGAGGATTGAGGATTGAGGATTGAGGATTGAGGGTTGAAGATTGAGGATTGGGTATTGAGGATTGAAGAATGAGGATTGAGGATTGAGGATTAAGGATTGAGGATTGAAGATGGAGTATTGAGGATTGAAGATTGACTGTTGAGGATTGAGGATTGAGGATTGAGGATTGAGGATTGAGGATTGAGGATTGAAGATTGAGTATTAAGGATTGAAGATTGAGGATTGAGGATTGAGGATTGAGGATTGAGGGTTGAGGATTGAAGATTGAGTATTGAGGATTGAAGATTAAGATTGAGGATTGAGGGTTGAGGATTTAGGGTTGATGATTGAGGATTGGGGACTGAGTATTGAGGGTTGAGTGATGAGAATTGATGTTTGTGGATAGAGATCTGAAGATTGCAGATTGAGTATTGAGTATTGAAAACTGTGAATTGAGGATATTGTATTGAGGATTCAGGATTGGCAACTGATTGTTGAGGACTCAGGGCTGAAGATTGAGGATTCAGGATTGAGGATTCAGGATTGAGGTTTGAGGTCTGAGGATTGAGGATTGAGGATTGACGATTGAGTATTGAAGGTTGAGGATTGATTACTGAGGATTGAGGATTGAGGATTGAGGATTGAGGATTGAGGATTGAGGATTGAGGATTGAGGATTGAAGATTCAGTATTGACGATTGAAGATTGAGAATTGAGGATTGAGGATTGAACATTGAGGACTGAGCGTTCAGGGTTGAGTGATGAGAATTGATGTTTCTGGATAGAGATTTGTAGATTGCAGATTGAGTATTGAGTATTGAAAACTGTGGATTGAGGATATTCTATTGGGGATTGAGGATTGACAACTGATTGTTGAGGACTGAGGGCTGAGGACTGAGGATGCAGGATTGAGGATTCAGAATTGAGATCTGAGGACTGAGGATTGAGGATTGAATATTGAGTATTGAGGATTGAAGATTAAGGATTGAGGATTGAGGATTGAGGATTGATAATGAGGGCTGAGGTTTGAGGATTGAGGTTTGATGACTGTGGACTGAGGATTGAGGGGTGAGAATTGAGGATTGAGGATTAAGGATTGAAGATTGAGGATTGGGTATTGAGGATTGAAGAATGAGGATTGAGGATTGAGGATTGAGGATTGAGGATTGAGGATTGAAGATTGAGGATTGGGTATTGAGGATTGAAGAAGGAGGATTGAGGATTGAGGATTGAGGATTGAGGATTGAAGATTGACGATCGAGGATTGAGAATTGAGGATTGAGTATTGAGGATTGAAGATTGAAGATCGAGTATTGAGGATTGAAGGTTGAGGATTGTGGATTGAGGATTGAGGATTGAGGATTGAAAATTGAGGATTGGGGACTGAGGTTTGAAGGGTTGAATGATGAGAATTGATGTTTGTGGATAGAGATTTGAAGATTGCAGATTGAGTATTGAGTATTGAAAACTGTGAATTGATGATATTCTATTGAGGATTGAGGATTGACAACTGATTGTTGAGGACTGAGGGCTGAAGCTTGAGGATTCTGGATTGATGATTCAGGATTGAGGTTTGAGGAGAGAGGACTGAGGATTGAGGATTGAGGATTGAGAATTGAGGATTGAGGATTGAGGATTGAAGATTGAGGATTGGCTGTTGAGGATTGAACATTGAGGATTGAGGACTGAGGTTTGAGGATTGAGGATTGAAGGTTTAATATTGATGAATGAAGATTGAGGATTGAGGATTGAGGATTGATGATTGAGGATTGAGGATTGAGGATTGAAGACTGAGTATTGAGGATTGAAGATTGAGGATTGAGGATTGACGATTGAGGATTGAGGATTGAGGATTGAAGATTGAGGGTTGAGGATTGAAGATTAAGATTGAGGATTGAGGGTTGAGGATTTGGGTTGATGATTGAGTATTGGGGACTGAGTATTGAGTGTTCAGTGATGAGAATTGATGTTTGTGTATAGAGATCTGAAGATTGCAGATTGAGTATTGAGTATTGAAAACTGTGAATTGAGGATATTGTATTGAGGATTCAGGATTGGCAACTGATTGTTGAGGACTCAGGGCTGAAGATTGAGGATTCAGGATTGAGTATTCAGGATTGAGGTTTGAGGTCTGAGGATTGAGGATTGAGGATTGAGGATTGAGGATTGAGGATTGAAGACTGAGGATTGGGTATTGAGGATTGAACATTGAGGATTGCGTGTTGAGGATTGAGGATTGAGTATTGAGGATTGAAGATTGAATGTTAATGATTGATGATTGAGGATTGAGGATTGAGTGTTGTGGATTGAGGACGAGGTCTGAGGATTGAGTATTGATGTTTGATGTCTGAGGATTGAATATTGAGGATTAAGGATTGAGGATCGGGGATTGAGGATCTGGGATTGGAGATTGTTTATTGAGGACTGAAGATTGAGGATTGAGGATTGAGGATTGAGAATTGAGAATTGAGGGTGAGTACTGAGTGTTGAGGATTGATGTTTGAGGAACGAGGATTGAGGATTGAGGATTGAGGACTGAGGATTGACGATTGAGTATTGACGGTTGAGGATTGATTACTGAGGATTGAGGATTGAGGATTGAGGATTGAGGATTGAGGATTGAGGATTGAGGATTGAAGATTCAGTATTGACGATTGAAGATTGAGAATTGAGAATTGAGGATTGAACATTGAGGACTGAGCGTTCAGGGTTGAGTGATGAGAATTGATGTTTCTGGATAGAGATTTGAACATTGCAGATTGAGTATTGAGTATTGTAAACTGTGAATTGAGGATATTCTATTGGGGATTGAGGATTGACAACTGATTGTTGAGGACTGAGGGCTGAGGATTGAGGATGCAGGATTGAGGATTCAGAATTGAGATTTGAGGAGAGAGGACTGAGGATTGAGGATTGAGGATTGAGAATTGAGGATTGAGGATTGAGGATTGAAGATTGAGGATTGGCTGTTGAGGATTGAACATTGAGGATTGAGGATTGAGCATTGAGGATTGAGGATTGAAGGTTGAATATTGATGAATGAAGATTCAGGATTGAGGATTGAGGGTTGTGGATTGAGAACGAGGACTGAGGGTTGAGTGTTGATGCCTGAGGTCTGAGGATTGAGGATTGAGGATTGCGAACTGAGGATTGAGGATTGAGGATTGAAGATTGAGGATTGGCTATTGAGTAATGAAGAATGATGATTGAAGAATGAAGATTGGGGATTGAGTATTGAGGATTGAGGATTGAATATTGAGTATTGAGGATTGAATATTGAGGATTGAGGATTGAGGATTGAGGATTGAGGATTGAAGATTGAGTATTGAGGAATGAAGATTGAGGATTGAGGATTGAGGATTGAGGATTGAGTATTGAGGATTGACGATTGAAGATTGAGGATTGAGTATTGAGGGTTGAGGATTGAGGGTTGAGGATTGAGGACGAGGACTGAGGGTTGAATATTTATGTTTGAGGTCTGAGGATTGAGGATTGAGGATTGAGAATTGAGGATTGAGGATTGAGGACTGAAGATTGAGGATTGGGTATTGAGGATTGAGGATTGAGGATTGAAGATTGAGGATAGGGTATTGAGGATTGTAGAATGATGATTGAGGATTGAGGATTGAGGGTTGAGGATTGAATATTGAGTATTGAGGATTGAAGATCGACTATTGAGGATTGCGAATTGAGGATTGAGTGTTGGGGATTGAGGATTGAAGATTGAGTATTGAGGATTGAAGGTTGAGGATTGTGGATTGAGGATTGAGGATTGAGGCTTGAGTATTGTGGATTGGGGACTGAGTGTTGAGGGTTAAGTGATGAGAATTGATGTTTGTGGATAGAGATTTGAAGATTGCAGGTTGAGTATTGAGTATTGAAAACTGTGAAATCATGGTATTCTATTGAGGATTGAGGATGGACCACTGACTGTTGAGGACTGAGGGCTGAAGATTGAGGATTCAGGATTGAGGATTCAGGATTGAGGTTTGAGGACTGAGGATTGAGGATTGAGGATTGAGGATTGAGGATTGAGGATTGAGGATTGAGGACTGAAGACTGAGGATCGGGTATTGATGATTGAACATTGAGGATTGAGGATTGAGGATTGAGGATTGAGGATTGAGGATTGAAGGTTGAATATTGATGAATGACGATTGAGGATTGAGGATTGAAGGTCGTGGATTGAGGACGAGGACTGAGGGTTGAGTATTGATACTTGAGGCCTGAGGATTGAGGATTGAGGATTGCGAATCGAGGATTGAGGATTTAAGATTGAGGATTGGGTATTGAGGATTGAAGATTGAGCATTGAGGATTGAGGACAGAGGATTGAGGATTGGAGATTGAGAATTGAGGATTGAAGATTGACGATTGAGGATTGAGGATTGAGGATTGAGGATTGAGTATTGAGGATTGAGGATTGTAGATTGAGAATTGAGGATTGAAGATTGACGATCGAGGATTGAGCATTGAGGATTGAGTATTGAGGATTGAGGATTGAAGATTGAGTATTGAGGATTGAAGGTTGAGGATTGTGGATTGAGGATTGAGGATTGAGGATTGAAAATTGAGGACTGGGGACTGAATGTTGAGGGTTGAATGATGAGAATTGATGTTTGTGCATAGAGATTTGAAGATTGCAGATTGAGTATTGAGTATTGAAAACTGTGAATTGATGATATTCTATTGAGGATTGAGGATTGACAACTGATTGTTGAGGACTGAGGGCTGAAGCTTGAGGATTCTGGATTGAGGATTCAGGATTGAGGTTTGAGGAGAGAGGACTGAGGATTGAGGATTGAGGATTGAGAATTGAGGATTGAGGATTGAGGATTGAAGATTGAGGATTGGCTGTTGAGGATTGAACATTGAGGATTGAGGATTGAGGATTGAGGATTGAGGATTGAAGGTTGAATATTGATGAATGAAGATTGAGGATTGAGGATTGAGGGTTGTGGATTGAGAACGAGGACTGAGGGTTGAGTGTTGATGCCTGAGGTCTGAGGATTGAGGATTGAGGGTTGCGAACTGAGGATTGAGTATTGAAGATTGAAGATTGAGGATTGGGTATTGAGGATTGAAGAATGAGGATTGAAGAATGAGGATTGGGGATTGAGTATTGAGGATTGAGGATTGAATATTGAGTGTTGAGGATTGAATATTGGGGATTGAGGATTGAGGATTGAGGATTGAGGATTGAGGATTGAAGATTGAGTATTGAGGATTGAAGATTGAGGATTGAGGATTGAGGATTGAGGATTGAGGATTGAGGATTGAGGATTGAAGATTGAGGATTGAGGATTGAGGATTGAGGATTGAGGATTGTGGATTGAGGACGAGGACTGAGGGTTGAATATTTATGATTGAGGTCTGAGGATTGAGGATTGAGGATTGAGAATTGAGGATTGAGGATTGAGGATTGAAGATTGAGGATTGGGAATTGAGGATTGAGGATTGAGGATTGAAGATTGAGGATAGGGTATTGAGGATTGAAGAATGATGATTGAGGATTGAGGATTGAGGATTGAGGATTGAGGATTGAGGATTGAAGATTGAGTATTGAGGATTGAAGATTGAAATTTGAGGACTGAGCATTGAGGATTGAAGTTTGAGTATTGAGGATTGAAGATTGAGAATTGAGGATTGAGGATTGAGGATTGAGGATGAGGGCTGAGGGTTGAGGATTGAGGTTTGAGGACCGAGGACTGAGGATTGAGGATTGAGAATTGAGGATTGAGGATTGAGGGTTGAATTCTGAGGATTGGGTATTGAGGATTGAAGAATGAGGATTGAGGATTGAGGATTGAGGATTGAGGATTGAAGATTGAGAATTGAGGATTGAAGATTGACGATCGAGGATTGAGAATTGAGGATTGAGTATTGAGGATTGAGGATTGAAGATTGAGTATTGAGGATTGAAGGTTGAGGATTGTGGATTGAGGATTGAGGATTGAGCATTGAAAATTGAGGACTGGGGACTGAATGTTGAGGGTTGAATGATGAGAATTGATGTTTGTGGATAGAGATTTGAAGATTGCAGATTGAGTATTGAGTATTGAAAACTGTGAATTGATGATATTCTATTGAGGATTGAGGATTGACAACTGATTGTTGAGGACTGAGGGCTGAAGCTTGAGGATTCTGGATTGAGGGTTCAGGATTGAGGTTTGAGGAGAGAGGACTGAGGATTGAGGATTGAGGATTGAGAATTGAGGATTGAGGATTGAATATTGAGGATTGGCTGTTGAGGATTGAACATTGAGGATTGAGGTTTGAGGATTGAGGATTGAGGATTGAAGGTTGAATATTGATGAATGAAGATTGAGGATTGAGGATTGAGGGTTGTGGATTGAGAACGAGGACTGAGGGTTGAGTGTTGATGCCTGAGGTCTGAGGATTGAGGATTGAGGATTGCGAACTGAGGATTGAGGATTGAGGATTGAAGATTGAGGATTGGGTATTGAGGAATGAAGAATGAGGATTGAAGAATGAAGATTGGGGATTGAGTATTGAGGATTGAGGATTGAATATTGAGTATTGAGGATTGAATGTTGAGGATTGAGGATTGAGGATTGAGGATTGAGGATTGAAGATTGAGTATTGAGGAATGAAGATTGAGGATTGAGGATTGAGGATTGAGGATTGAGTATTGAGGATTGACGATTGAAGATTGAGGATTGAGGATTGAGGGTTGAGGATTGAGGGTTGAGGATTGAGGACGAGGACTGAGGGTTGAATATTTATGTTTGAGGTCTGAGGATTGAGGATTGAGGATTGAGAATTGAGGATTGAGGGTTGAGGATTGAAGATTGAGGATTGGGTATTGAGGATTGAGGATTGAGGATTGAAGATTGAGGATAGGGTATTGAGGATTGAAGAATGATGATTGAGGATTGAGCATTGAGGATTGAGGATCGAATATTGAGTATTGAGGATTGAAGATCGACTATTGAGGATTGCGAATTGAGTATTGAGGGTTGGGGATTGAGGATTGAAGATTGAGTATTGAGGATTGAAGGTTGAGGATTGTGGATTGAGGATTGAGGATTGAGGCTTGAATATTGTGGATTGGGGACTGATTGTTGAGGGTTAAGTGATGAGAATTGATGTTTGTGGATAGAGATTTGAAGATTGCAGGTTGAGTATTGAGTATTGAAAACTGTGAAATCATGGTATTCTATTGAGGATTGAGGATGGACCACTGACTGTTGAGGGCTGAGGGCTGAAGATTGAGGATTCAGGATTGAGGATTCAGGATTGAGGTTTGAGGACTGAGGATTGAGGATTGAGGATTGAGGATTGTGGATTGAGGATTGAGGATTGAGCATTGAAAATTGAGGACTGGGGACTGAATGTTGAGGGTTGAATGATGAGAATTGATGTTTGTGGATAGAGATTTGAAGATTGCAGATTGAGTATTGAGTATTGAAAACTGTCAATTGATGATATTCTATTGAGGATTGAGGATTGACAACTGATTGTTGAGGACTGAGGGCTGAAGCTTGAGGATTCTGGATTGAGGGTTCAGGATTGAGGTTTGAGGAGAGAGGACTGAGGATTGAGGATTGAGGATTGAGAATTGAGGATTGAGGATTGAGGATTGAAGATTGAGGATTGGCTGTTGAGGATTGAACATTGAGGATTGAGGATTGAGGACTGAGGATTGAGGATTGAAGGTTGGATATTGATGAATGAAGATTGAGGATTGAGGATTGGGGGTTGTGGATTGAGAACGAGGACTGAGGGTTGAGTGTTGATGCCTGAGGTCTGAGGATTGAGGATTGAGGATTGCGAACTGAGGATTGAGTATTGAAGATTGAAGATTGAGGATTGGGTATTGAGGATTGAAGAATGAGGATTGAAGAATGAGGATTGGGGATTGAGTATTGAGGATTGAGGATTGAATATTGAGTGTTGAGGATTGAATATTGGGGATTGAGGATTGAGGATTGAGGATTGAGGATTGAGGATTGAAGATTGAGTATTGAGGATTGAAGATTGAGGATTGAGGATTGAGGATTGAGGATTTTGGATTGAGGATTGAGGATTGAAGATTGAGGATTGAGGATTGAGGATTGAGGATTGAGGATTGTGGATTGAGGACGAGGACTGAGGGTTGAATATTTATGATTGAGGTCTGAGGATTGAGGATTGAGGATTGAGGATTGAGGATTGAGGATTGAGGATGAGGGCTGAGGGTTGAGGATTGAGGTTTGAGGACCGAGGACTGAGGATTGAGGATTGAGAATTGAGGATTGAGGATTGAGCGTTGAAGACTGAGGATTGGGTATTGAGGAATGAAGAATGAGGATTGAAGAATGAAGATTGGGGATTGAGTATTGAGGATTGAGGATTGAATATTGAGTATTGAGGATTGAATATTGAGGATTGAGGATTGAGGATTGAGGATTGAGGATTGAATATTGAGTATTGAGGATTGAAGATCGACTATTGAGGATAGCGAATTGAGGATTGAGTGTTGGGGATTGAGGATTGAAGATTGAGTATTGAGGATTGAAGGTTGAGGGTTGTGGATTGAGGATTGAGGATTGAGGCTTGAATATTGTGGATTGGGGACTGAGTGTTGAGGGTTAAGTGAAGAGAATTGATGTTTGTGGATCGAGATTTGAAGATTGCAGGTTGAGTATTGAGTATTGAAAACTGTGAAATCATGGTATTCTATTGAGGATTGAGGATGGACCACTGACTGTTGAGGACTGAGGGCTGAAGATTGAGGATTCAGGGTTGAGGATACAGGATTGAGGTTTGAGGACTGAGGATTGAGGATTGAGGATTGTGATTGAGGATTGAGGATTGAGGATTGAAGACTGAGGATTGGGTATTGAGGTTTGAACATTGAGGATTGAGGATTGAGGATTGAGGAGTGAAGATTGAGGATTGAGGATTGAGGATTGGGGATCGAGGATTGAGGATTGAAGATTGAATATTGATGATTAAAGATTGAGGGTTGAGGATCGAGGGTTGTGGATTGAGGACGAGGACTGAGTGTTGAATATTGATGTCTGAGGTCTGAGGATTGAGGATTGAGAATTGAGAATTGAGGATTGAGGATTGAAGATTGAGGATTGGGTATTGAGGATTGACGAATGAGGATTGAGGATTGCGGATTGAGGATTGAAGATTGAGTATTGAGGATTGAAGATTGAGGGTTGAGGATTGAGGATTGAGGATTGGGGATTGAGGATTGCGAATTGAAGATTCAGTATTGAGGATTGAAGATTCAGAATTGAGGATGAGGATTGAACATTGAGTACTGAGTGTTGAGGGTTGAGTGATGAGAATTTATGTTTCTGGATAGAGGTTTGAAGATTGCAGATCGAGTATTGAATGTTGAAAACTGTGAATTGAGGATATTCTACAGAGGATTGAGGATTGACTACTGATTGTTGAGGATTGAGGGCTGAAGGTTGAGGACTCAGGATTGAGGATTCAGAATTGAGGATTGAGGATTGAGGATTGAAGATTGAGTATTGAGGATTGAAGCCTGACTATTGAGGATTGAGGATTGACGATTGAGGATTGAGGATGGAGGATTGAAGATTGAGTATTGAGGATTGAAGATTGAGGATCGAGGATTGAGGATTGAGGATTGAGGATTGAAGATTGAGGATTGGGGACTGAGTGTTGAGGGTTGAATGATGAGAATTGATGTTTGTCGATAGAGATTTGAAGATTGCAGATTGAGTATTGAGTATTAAAAACTGTGAATTGATGATACTCTATTGAGGATTGAATATTGACGACTGATTGTTGAGGACTGAGGTCTGAAGATTGAGGATTCAGGATTGAGGATTCAGGTTTGATGTTTGAGGACTGAGGATTGAGGATTCAGGATTGAGGGTTGAGGAGTGAGGATTGAGGATTGAGTATTGAGGATTGAGGATTGAGGATTGAAGATTGAGGATTGAGGATTGAGGGTTGTGGATTGAGGATGAATACTGAGGGTTGGGTATTGATGTTTGACGTCAGAGGATTGAGGATTGAGGATTGAGAATTGAGGATTGAGGATTGAGGATTGAAGATTGAGTATTGGGTATTGAGGAATGAAGAAAGAGGATTGAGGGCTGAGGATTAAGGATTGGGGATTGAGTATTGAGGATTGAGGATTGAATATTGAGTGTTGAGGATTGAATATTGGGGATTGAGGATTGAGGATTGAGGATTGAGGATTGAGGATTGAAGATTGAGTATTGAGGATTGAAGATTGAGGATTGAGGATTGAGGATTGAGGATTGAGGATTGAGGATTGAGGATTGAAGATTGAGGATTGAGGATTGAGGATTGAGGATTGAGGATTGTGGATTGAGGACGAGGACTGAGGGTTGAATATTTATGATTGAGGTCTGAGGATTGAGGATTGAGGATTGAGAATTGAGGATTGAGGATTGAGGATTGAAGATTGAGGATTGGGAATTGAGGATTGAGGATTGAGGATTGAAGATTGAGGATAGGGTATTGAGGATTGAAGAATGATGATTGAGGATTGAGGATTGAGGATTGAGGATTGAATATTGAGTATTGAGGATTGAAGATCGACTATTGAGGATTGCGAATTGAGTATTGAGGGTTGGGGATTGAGGATTGAAGATTGAGTATTGAGGATTGAAGGTTGAGGATTGTGGATTGAGGATTGAGGATTGAGGCTTGAATATTGTGGATTGGGGACTGATTGTTGAGGGTTAAGTGATGAGAATTGATGTTTGTGGATAGAGATTTGAAGATTCCAGGTTGAGTATTGAGTATTGAAAACTGTGAAATCATGGTATTCTATTGAGTATTGAGGATGGACCACTGACTGTTGAGGGCTGAGGGCTGAAGATTGAGGATTCAGGATTGAGGATTCAGGATTGAGGTTTGAGGACTGAGGATTGAGGATTGAGGATTGAGGATTGAGGATTGAGGATTGAGGATTGAAGATTGAGTATTGAGGATTGAAGATTGAGGATTGAGGATTGAGTATTCAGGATTGAGGATTGAAGATTGAGTACTGAAGATTGAAGATTGAGGATTGAAGGTTCAGTATTGAGGATTGAAGATTGAGAATTGAGGATTGAGGATTGAACATTGAGGACTGAGTGTTGAGGGTTGAGTGATGAGAATTGATGTTTGTGGATAGAGATTTGAAGATTGCAGATTGAGTATTGAGTATTGAAAACTGTGAATTGAGTATATTCTATTGAGGATTGAGGATTGACAACTGATTGTTGAGGACTGAGGGCTGAAGATTGAGGGTTCCGGATTGAGGATTCAGAATTGAAATTTGAGGACTGAGCATTGAGGATTGAAGTTTGAGTATTGAGGATTGAAGATTGAGAATTGAGGATTGAGGATTGAGGATTGAGGATGAGGGCTGAGGGTTGAGGATTGAGGTTTGAGGACCGAGGACTGAGGATTGAGGATTGAGAATTGAGGATTGAGGATTGAGGGTTGAATTCTGAGGATTGGGTATTGAGGATTGAAGAATGAGGATTGAGGATTGAGGATTGAGGATTGAGGATTGAGAATTGAGGATTGAGGATTGAGGGTTGAATTCTGAGGATTGGGTATTGAGGATTGAAGAATGAGGATTGAGGATTGAAGATTGAGAATTGAGGATTGAAGATTGACGATCGAGGATTGAGAATTGAGGATTGAGGATTGAGGATTGAGGATTGAAGATTGAGGATAGGGTATTGAGGATTGTAGAATGATGATTGAGGATTGAGGATTGAGGATTGAGTATTGAATATTGTGTATTGAGGATTGAAGATCGACTATTGAGGATTGCGAATTGAGGATTGAGTGTTGGGGATTGAGGATTGAAGATTGAGTATTGAGGATTGAAGGTTGAGGATTGTGGATTGAGGATTGAGGATTGAGGATTGAGGATTGAGGATTGAGGATTGTGGATTGAGGACGAGGACTGAGGGTTGAATATTTATGATTGAGGTCTGAGGATTGAGGATTGAGGATTGAGAATTGAGGATTGAGGATTGAGGATTGAAGATTGAGGATTGGGAATTGAGGATTGAGGATTGAGGATTGAAGATTGAGGATAGGGTATTGAGGATTGAAGAATGATGATTGAGGATTGAGGATTGAGGATTGAGGATTGAATATTGAGTATTGAGGATTGAAGATCGACTATTGAGGATTGCGAATTGAGTATTGAGGGTTGGGGATTGAGGATTGAAGATTGAGTATTGAGGATTGAAGGTTGAGGATTGTGGATTGAGGATTGAGGATTGAGGCTTGAATATTGTGGATTGGGGACTGATTGTTGAGGGTTAAGTGATGAGAATTGATGTTTGTGGATAGAGATTTGAAGATTCCAGGTTGAGTATTGAGTATTGAAAACTGTGAAATCATGGTATTCTATTGAGTATTGAGGATGGACCACTGACTGTTGAGGGCTGAGGGCTGAAGATTGAGGATTCAGGATTGAGGATTCAGGATTGAGGTTTGAGGACTGAGGATTGAGGATTGAGGATTGAGGATTGAGGATTGAGGATTGAGGATTGAAGATTGAGTATTGAGGACTGAGTGTTGAGGGTTGAGTGATGAGAATTGATGTTTGTGGATAGAGATTTGAAGATTGCAGATTGAGTATTGAGTATTGAAAACTGTGAATTGAGTATATTCTATTGAGGATTGAGGATTGACAACTGATTGTTGAGGACTGAGGGCTGAAGATTGAGGGTTCCGGATTGAGGATTCAGAATTGAAATTTGAGGACTGAGCATTGAGGATTGAAGTTTGAGTATTGAGGATTGAAGATTGAGAATTGAGGATTGAGGATTGAGGATTGAGGATGAGGGCTGAGGGTTGAGGATTGAGGTTTGAGGACCGAGGACTGAGGATTGAGGATTGAGAATTGAGGATTGAGGATTGAGGGTTGAATTCTGAGGATTGGGTATTGAGGATTGAAGAATGAGGATTGAGGATTGAGGATTGAGGATTGAGGATTGAAGATTGAGAATTGAGGATTGAAGATTGACGATCGAGGATTGAGAATTGAGGATTGAGTATTGAGGATTGAGGATTGAAGATTGAGTATTGAGGATTGAAGGTTGAGGATTGTGGATTGAGGATTGAGGATTGAGTATTGAAAATTGAGGACTGGGGACTGAATGTTGAGGGTTGAATGATGAGAATTGATGTTTGTGGATAGAGATTTGAAGATTGCAGATTGAGTATTGAGTATTGAAAACTGTGAATTGATGATATTCTATTGAGGATTGAGGATTGACAACTGATTGTTGAGGACTGAGGGCTGAAGCTTGAGGATTCTGGATTGAGGATTCAGGATTGAGGTTTGACGAGAGAGGACTGAGGATTGAGGATTGAGGATTGAGGATTGAGAATTGAGGATTGAGGATTGAGGATTGAAGATTGAGGATTGGCTGTTGAGGATTTAACATAGAGGATTGAGGATTGAGGATTAAAGGTTCAATATTGATGAATGAAGGTTGAGGATTGAGGATTGAGGGTTGTGGATTGAGAACGAGGACTGAGGGCTGAGTGTTGATGCCTGAGGTCTGAGGATTGACGATTGAGGATTGCGAAATGAGGATTGAAGATTGAGGATTGAAGATTGAGGATTGGGAATTGAGGATTGAGGATTGAGGATTGAAGATTGAGGATAGGGTATTGAGGATTGAAGAATGATGATTGAGGATTGAGGATTGAGGATTGAGGATTGAATATTGTGTATTGAGGATTGAAGATCGACTATTGAGGATTGCGAATTGAGTATTGAGGGTTGGGGATTGAGGATTGAAGATTGAGTATTGAGGATTGAAGGTTGAGGATTGTGGATTGAGGATTGAGGATTGAGGCTTGAATATTGTGGATTGGGGACTGATTGTTGAGGGTTAAGTGATGAGAATTGATGTTTGTGGATAGAGATTTGAAGATTCCAGGTTGAGTATTGAGTATTGAAAACTGTGAAATCATGGTATTCTATTGAGTATTGAGGATGGACCACTGACTGTTGAGGGCTGAGGGCTGAAGATTGAGGATTCAGGATTGAGGATTCAGGATTGAGGTTTGAGGACTGAGGATTGAGGATTGAGGATTGAGGATTGAGGATTGAGGATTGAGGATTGAAGATTGAGTATTGAGGATTGAAGATTGAGGATTGAGGATTGAGTATTCAGGATTGAGGATTGAAGATTGAGTACTGAAGATTGAAGATTGAGGATTGAAGGTTCAGTATTGAGGATTGAAGATTGAGAATTGAGGATTGAGGATTGAACATTGAGGACTGAGTGTTGAGGGTTGAGTAATGAGAATTGATGTTTGTGGATAGAGATTTGAAGATTGCAGATTGAGTATTGAGTATTGAAAACTGTGAATTGAGTATATTCTATTGAGGATTGAGGATTGACAACTGATTGTTGAGGACTGAGGGCTGAAGATTGAGGGTTCCGGATTGAGGATTCAGAATTGAAATTTGAGGACTGAGCATTGAGGATTGAAGTTTGAGTATTGAGGATTGAAGATTGAGAATTGAGGATTGAGGATTGAGGATTGAGGATGAGGGCTGAGGGTTGAGGATTGAGGTTTGAGGACCGAGGACTGAGGATTGAGGATTGAGAATTGAGGATTGAGGATTGAGGGTTGAATTCTGAGGATTGGGTATTGAGGATTGAAGAATGAGGATTGAGGATTGAGGATTGAGGATTGAGGATTGAAGATTGAGAATTGAGGATTGAAGATTGACGATCGAGGATTGAGAATTGAGGATTGAGTATTGAGGATTGAGGATTGAAGATTGAGTATTGAGGATTGAAGGTTGAGGATTGTGGATTGAGGATTGAGGATTGAGTATTGAAAATTGAGGACTGGGGACTGAATGTTGAGGGTTGAATGATGAGAATTGATGTTTGTGGATAGAGATTTGAAGATTGCAGATTGAGTATTGAGTATTGAAAACTGTGAATTGATGATATTCTATTGAGGATTGAGGATTGACAACTGATTGTTGAGGACTGAGGGCTGAAGCTTGAGGATTCTGGATTGAGGATTCAGGATTGAGGTTTGACGAGAGAGGACTGAGGATTGAGGATTGAGGATTGAGGATTGAGAATTGAGGATTGAGGATTGAGGATTGAAGATTGAGGATTGGCTGTTGAGGATTTAACATAGAGGATTGAGGATTGAGGATTGAGGATTGAGGATTAAAGGTTGAATATTGATGAATGAAGGTTGAGGATTGAGGATTGAGGGTTGTGGATTGAGAACGAGGACTGAGGGCTGAGTGTTGATGCCTGAGGTCTGAGGATTGAGGATTGAGGATTGCGAAATGAGGATTGAAGATTGAGGATTGAAGATTGAGGATTGGGAATTGAGGATTGAGGATTGAGGATTGAAGATTGAGGATAGGGTATTGAGGATTGAAGAATGATGATTGAGGATTGAGGATTGAGGATTGAGGATTGAATATTGTGTATTGAGGATTGAAGATCGACTATTGAGGATTGCGAATTGAGTATTGAGGGTTGGGGATTGAGGATTGAAGATTGAGTATTGAGGATTGAAGGTTGAGGATTGTGGATTGAGGATTGAGGATTGAGGCTTGAATATTGTGGATTGGGGACTGATTGTTGAGGGTTAAGTGATGAGAATTGATGTTTGTGGATAGAGATTTGAAGATTCCAGGTTGAGTATTGAGTATTGAAAACTGTGAAATCATGGTATTCTATTGAGTATTGAGGATGGACCACTGACTGTTGAGGGCTGAGGGCTGAAGATTGAGGATTCAGGATTGAGGATTCAGGATTGAGGTTTGAGGACTGAGGATTGAGGATTGAGGATTGACGATTGAGGATTGAGGATTGAGGATTGAAGATTGAGTATTGAGGATTGAAGATTGAGGATTGAGGATTGAGTATTCAGGATTGAGGATTGAAGATTGAGTACTGAAGATTGAAGATTGAGGATTGAAGGTTCAGTATTGAGGATTGAAGATTGAGAATTGAGGATTGAGGATTGAACATTGAGGACTGAGTGTTGAGGGTTGAGTGATGAGAATTGATGTTTGTGGATAGAGATTTGAAGATTGCAGATTGAGTATTGAGTATTGAAAACTGTGAATTGAGTATATTCTATTGAGGATTGAGGATTGACAACTGATTGTTGAGGACTGAGGGCTGAAGATTGAGGGTTCCGGATTGAGGATTCAGAATTGAAATTTGAGGACTGAGCATTGAGGATTGAAGTTTGAGTATTGAGGATTGAAGATTGAGAATTGAGGATTGAGGATTGAGGATTGAGGATGAGGGCTGAGGGTTGAGGATTGAGGTTTGAGGACCGAGGACTGAGGATTGAGGATTGAGAATTGAGGATTGAGGATTGAGGGTTGAATTCTGAGGATTGGGTATTGAGGATTGAAGAATGAGGATTGAGGATTGAGGATTGAGGATTGAGGATTGAAGATTGAGAATTGAGGATTGAAGATTGACGATCGAGGATTGAGAATTGAGGATTGAGGATTGAGGATTGAGGATTGAAGATTGAGGATAGGGTATTGAGGATTGTAGAATGATGATTGAGGATTGAGGATTGAGGATTGAGTATTGAATATTGTGTATTGAGGATTGAAGATCGACTATTGAGGATTGCGAATTGAGGATTGAGTGTTGGGGATTGAGGATTGAAGATTGAGTATTGAGGATTGAAGGTTGAGGATTGTGGATTGAGGATTGAGGATTGAGGATTGAGGATTGAGGATTGAGGATTGTGGATTGAGGACGAGGACTGAGGGTTGAATATTTATGATTGAGGTCTGAGGATTGAGGATTGAGGATTGAGAATTGAGGATTGAGGATTGAGGATTGAAGATTGAGGATTGGGAATTGAGGATTGAGGATTGAGGATTGAAGATTGAGGATAGGGTATTGAGGATTGAAGAATGATGATTGAGGATTGAGGATTGAGGATTGAGGATTGAATATTGAGTATTGAGGATTGAAGATCGACTATTGAGGATTGCGAATTGAGTATTGAGGGTTGGGGATTGAGGATTGAAGATTGAGTATTGAGGATTGAAGGTTGAGGATTGTGGATTGAGGATTGAGGATTGAGGCTTGAATATTGTGGATTGGGGACTGATTGTTGAGGGTTAAGTGATGAGAATTGATGTTTGTGGATAGAGATTTGAAGATTCCAGGTTGAGTATTGAGTATTGAAAACTGTGAAATCATGGTATTCTATTGAGTATTGAGGATGGACCACTGACTGTTGAGGGCTGAGGGCTGAAGATTGAGGATTCAGGATTGAGGATTCAGGATTGAGGTTTGAGGACTGAGGATTGAGGATTGAGGATTGAGGATTGAGGATTGAGGATTGAGGATTGAAGATTGAGTATTGAGGACTGAGTGTTGAGGGTTGAGTGATGAGAATTGATGTTTGTGGATAGAGATTTGAAGATTGCAGATTGAGTATTGAGTATTGAAAACTGTGAATTGAGTATATTCTATTGAGGATTGAGGATTGACAACTGATTGTTGAGGACTGAGGGCTGAAGATTGAGGGTTCCGGATTGAGGATTCAGAATTGAAATTTGAGGACTGAGCATTGAGGATTGAAGTTTGAGTATTGAGGATTGAAGATTGAGAATTGAGGATTGAGGATTGAGGATTGAGGATGAGGGCTGAGGGTTGAGGATTGAGGTTTGAGGACCGAGGACTGAGGATTGAGGATTGAGAATTGAGGATTGAGGATTGAGGGTTGAATTCTGAGGATTGGGTATTGAGGATTGAAGAATGAGGATTGAGGATTGAGGATTGAGGATTGAGGATTGAAGATTGAGAATTGAGGATTGAAGATTGACGATCGAGGATTGAGAATTGAGGATTGAGTATTGAGGATTGAGGATTGAAGATTGAGTATTGAGGATTGAAGGTTGAGGATTGTGGATTGAGGATTGAGGATTGAGTATTGAAAATTGAGGACTGGGGACTGAATGTTGAGGGTTGAATGATGAGAATTGATGTTTGTGGATAGAGATTTGAAGATTGCAGATTGAGTATTGAGTATTGAAAACTGTGAATTGATGATATTCTATTGAGGATTGAGGATTGACAACTGATTGTTGAGGACTGAGGGCTGAAGCTTGAGGATTCTGGATTGAGGATTCAGGATTGAGGTTTGACGAGAGAGGACTGAGGATTGAGGATTGAGGATTGAGGATTGAGAATTGAGGATTTAGGATTGAGGATTGAAGATTGAGGATTGGCTGTTGAGGATTTAACATAGAGGATTGAGGATTGAGGATTGAGGATTGAGGATTGAAGGTTGAATATTGATGAATGAAGGTTGAGGATTGAGGATTGAGGGTTGTGGATTGAGAACGAGGACTGAGGGCTGAGTGTTGATGCCTGAGGTCTGAGGATTGAGGATTGAGGATTGCGAAATGAGGATTGAAGATTGAGGATTGAAGATTGAGGATTGGGAATTGAGGATTGAGGATTGAGGATTGAAGATTGAGGATAGGGTATTGAGGATTGAAGAATGATGATTGAGGATTGAGGATTGAGGATTGAGGATTGAATATTGTGTATTGAGGATTGAAGATCGACTATTGAGGATTGCGAATTGAGTATTGAGGGTTGGGGATTGAGGATTGAAGATTGAGTATTGAGGATTGAAGGTTGAGGATTGTGGATTGAGGATTGAGGATTGAGGCTTGAATATTGTGGATTGGGGACTGATTGTTGAGGGTTAAGTGATGAGAATTGATGTTTGTGGATAGAGATTTGAAGATTCCAGGTTGAGTATTGAGTATTGAAAACTGTGAAATCATGGTATTCTATTGAGTATTGAGGATGGACCACTGACTGTTGAGGGCTGAGGGCTGAAGATTGAGGATTCAGGATTGAGGATTCAGGATTGAGGTTTGAGGACTGAGGATTGACGATTGAGGATTGAGGATTGAGGATTGAGGATTGAGGATTGAAGATTGAGTATTGAGGATTGAAGATTGAGGATTGAGGATTGAGTATTCAGGATTGAGGATTGAAGATTGAGTACTGAAGATTGAAGATTGAGGATTGAAGGTTCAGTATTGAGGATTGAAGATTGAGAATTGAGGATTGAGGATTGAACATTGAGGACTGAGTGTTGAGGGTTGAGTGATGAGAATTGATGTTTGTGGATAGAGATTTGAAGATTGCAGATTGAGTATTGAGTATTGAAAACTGTGAATTGAGTATATTCTATTGAGGATTGAGGATTGACAACTGATTGTTGAGGACTGAGGGCTGAAGATTGAGGGTTCCGGATTGAGGATTCAGAATTGAAATTTGAGGACTGAGCATTGAGGATTGAAGTTTGAGTATTGAGGATTGAAGATTGAGAATTGAGGATTGAGGATTGAGGATTGAGGATGAGGGCTGAGGGTTGAGGATTGAGGTTTGAGGACCGAGGACTGAGGATTGAGGATTGAGAATTGAGGATTGAGGATTGAGGGTTGAATTCTGAGGATTGGGTATTGAGGATTGAAGAATGAGGATTGAGGATTGAGGATTGAGGATTGAGGATTGAAGATTGAGAATTGAGGATTGAAGATTGACGATCGAGGATTGAGAATTGAGGATTGAGGATTGAGGATTGAGGATTGAGAATTGAGGATTGAGGATTGAGGGTTGAATTCTGAGGATTGGGTATTGAGGATTGAAGAATGAGGATTGAGGATTGAGGATTGAGGATTGAGGATTGAAGATTGAGAATTGAGGATTGAAGATTGACGATCGAGGATTGAGAATTGAGGATTGAGTATTGAGGATTGAGGATTGAAGATTGAGTATTGAGGATTGAAGGTTGAGGATTGTGGATTGAGGATAGAGGATTGAGTATTGAAAATTGAGGACAGGGGACTGAATGTTGAGGGTTGAATGATGAGAATTGATGTTTGTGGATAGAGATTTGAAGATTGCAGATTGAGTATTGAGTATTGAAAACTGTGAATTGATGATATTCTATTGAGGATTGAGGATTGACAACTGATTGTTGAGGACTGAGGGCTGAAGCTTGAGGATTCTGGATTGAGGATTCAGGATTGAGGTTTGACGAGAGAGGACTGAGGATTGAGGATTGAGGATTGAGGATTGAGAATTGAGGATTGAGGATTGAGGATTGAAGATTGAGGATTGGCTGTTGAGGATTTAACATAGAGGATTGAGGATTGAGGATTGAGGATTGAGGATTGAAGGTTGAATATTGATGAATGAAGGTTGAGGATTGAGGATTGAGGGTTGTGGATTGAGAACGAGGACTGAGGGCTGAGTGTTGATGCCTGAGGTCTGAGGATTGAGGATTGAGGATTGCGAAATGAGGATTGAGGATTGAAGATTGAAGATTGAGGATTGGGTATTGAGCATTGAGGATTGAGGATTGAATATTGAGTATTGAGGATTGAGGATTGAGGATTGAGGATTGAAGATTGAGTATTGAGGATTGAAGATTGTGGATTGAGGATTGAGGATTGAGGATTGAGGATTGAGGATTGAGGATTGAAGATTGAGGATTGAGGATTGAGGATTGAGGATTGAGGGTTGTGGATTGTGGACGAGGACTGAGGGTTGAATATTTATGATTGAGCTCTGAGGATTGAGGATTGAGGATTGAGAATTGAGGATTGTGGATTGAGGATTGAAGATTGAGTATTGAGGATTGAAGGTTGAGGATTGAGGATTGAGGATTGAGGATTGAGGATTGAAGATTGAGTATTGAGGATTGAAGATTAAGATTGAGGATTCAGGGTTGAGGATTTAGGGTTGATGATTGAGGATTGGGGACTGAGTATTGAGGGTTGAGTGATGAGAATTGATGTTTGTGGATAGAGATCTGAAGATTGCAGATTGAGTATTGAGTATTGAAAACTGTGAATTGAGGATATTGTATTGAGGATTCAGGATTGGCAACTGATTGTTGAGGACTCAGGGCTGAAGATTGAGGATTCAGGATTGAGGATTCAGGATTGAGGTTTGAGGTCTGAGGATTGAGGATTGAGGATTGAGGATTGCGGATTGAGGATTGAAGATTGAGTATTGAGGATTGAGGATTGAGGATGAGGGCTGAGGGTTGAGGATTGAGGTTTGAGGACCGAGGACTGAGGATTGAGGATTGAGAATTGAGGATTGAGGATTGAGGGTTGAATTCTGAGGATTGGGTATTGATGATCGAAGAATGAGGATTGAGGATTGAAGATTGAGTACTGAGGATTGAAGATTAAGAGTGAGGATTGAGGATTGAGGACAGAGGATTGAGGATTGAGGATTGAAGGTTCAGTATTGAGGATAGAAGATTGAGAATTGAGGATTGAGGGTTGAACATTGAGGACTGAGTGTTGAGGGTTGAGTGATGAGGATTGATGTTTGTGGATAGAGATTTGAAGATTGCAGATTGAGTATTGAGTACTGAAAACTGTGAATTGAGTATATTCTATTGAGGATTGAGGATTGACAACCGATTGTTGAGGACTGAGGGCTGAAGATTGAGGGCTCCGGATTGAGGATTCAGAACTGAAATGTGAGCACTGAGCATTGAGGATTGAAGATTGAGTATTGAGGATTGAAGATTGAGAATTGAGGATTGAGGATTGAGGATTGAGGGTGAGGGCTGAGGTTTGAGGGTTGAGGTTTGAGGACTGAGGACTGAGGATTGAGGATTGAGAATTGAGGATTGAGGATCGAGGGTTGAAGATTGAGGATTGGGTATTGAGGATTGAAGAATGAGGATTGAGGATTGAGGATTGAGGATTGAGGATTGAGGATTGAAGATTGACGATCGAGGATTGAGAATTGAGGATTGAGTATTGAGGATTGAGGATTGAAGATTGAGTATTGAGGATTGAAGGTTGAGGATTGTGGATTGAGGATTGAGGATTGAGGATTGAAAATTGCGGATTGCAGACTGTGTGTTGAGGGTTGAATGATGAGAATTGATGTTTGTGTATAGAGATTTGAAGATTGCAGATTGAGTATTCAGTATTGAAAACTGTGAATTGATGATATTCTATTGAGGATTGAGCATTGACAACTGATTGTTGAGGACTGAGGGCTGAAGCTTGAGGATTCAGGATTGAGAATTCAGAATTGAGGTTTGAGGAGAGAGGACTGAGGATTGAGGATTGAGGAATGAGAATTGGGGATTGAGGATTGAGGAGTGAAGATTGAGGATTGGCTGTTGAGGATTGAACATTGAGGATTGAGGATTGAGTATTGAGGATTGAGGATTGAAGGTTGAATATTCATGAATGAAGATTGAGGATTGAGGATTGAGGGTTGTGGATTGAGAACGAGGACTGAGGGTTGAGTGTTGATGCCTGAGGTCTGAGAATTGAGGATTGAGGATTGCGAACTGAGGATTGAGGATTGAGGATTGAAGATTGAGGATTGGGTATTGAGGATTGAAGAATGAGGATTGAAGAATGAGGATTGGGGATTGAGTATTGAGGATTGAGGATTGAGCATTGAGTATTGAGGATTGAATATTGAGGATTGAGGATTGAGGATTGAGGATTGAGGATTGAAGATTGAGCATTGAGGATTGAAGATTGAGGATTGGGGATTGAGGATTGAGGATTGAGGGTTGAGGATTGAAGATTGAGGATTGAGGATTGAGGATTGATGATTGAGGGTTGTGGATTGAGGACGAGGACTGAGGGTTGATCATTTATGTTTGAGGTCTGAGGATTGAGGATTGAGGATTGAGAATTGAGGATTGAGGATTGAGGATTGAAGATTGAGGATTGGGTATTGAGGATTGAGGATTGAGGATTGAAGATTGAGGATAGGGTATTGAGGACTGAAGAATGATGATTGAGAATTGAGGATTGAGGATTGAGGATTGAATATTGAGTATTGAGGATTGAAGATCGACTGTTGAGGATTGCGAATTGAGGATTGAGGGTTGGGGATTCAGGATTGAAGATTGAGTATTGAGGATTGAAGGTTGAGGATTGTGGATTGAGGATTGAGGATTGACGCTTGAATATTGAGGATTGGGGACTGAGTGTTGAGGGTTGAGTGATGAGAATTGATGTTTGTGGATAGAGATTTGAAGATTGCAGGTTGAGTATTGAGTATTGTAAACTGTGAATTCATGATATTCTATTGAGGATTGAGGATGGACCACTGATTGTTGAGGACTGAGGGCTGAAGATTGAGGATTCAGGATTGAGGATTCAGGATTGAGGTTTGAGGACTGAGGATTGAGGATTGAGGATTGAGGATTGAGGATTGAGGATTGAGGATTGAAGCCTGAGGATCGGGTAAGTAGGATTGAACATTGAGGATTGAGGATTGAGGATTGATGATTGAGGATTGAGGATTGAAGACTGAGGATTGGGTAATGAGGTTTGAACATTGAGGATTGAGGATTGAGGTTTGAGGAGTGAAGATTGAGGATTGAGGATTGAGAATTGAGGATCGAGGATTGAGGATAGAAGTTTGAATATTGATGATTAAAGATTGAGGGTTGAGGATTGAGGGTTGTGGATTGAGGACGAGGACTGAGTGTTGAATATTGATGTCTGAGGTCTGAGGATTGAGGATTGAGAATTGAGAATTGAGGATTGAGGATAGAAGATTGAGGATTGGGTATTGAGGATTGACGAATGAGGATTGAGGATTGCGGATTGAGGATTGAAGATTGAGTATCGAGGATTGAAGACTGAGGATTGAGTATTGAGGATTGAGGACTAAGGACGGAGGATTGAGGATCTAGAATTGAGGATTGAAGATTGAGTATTGAGGATTGAAGGTTGAGGATTGTAGATTGAGGATTGAGGATTGAGGATTGAAAATTGAGGATTGGGGACTGAATGTTGAGGGTTGAATGATGAGAATTGATGTTTGTGGATAGAGATTTGAAGATTGCAGATTGAGTATTGAGTATTGAAAACTGTGAATTGATGATATTCTATTGAGGATTGAGGATTGACAACTGATTGTTGAGGACTGAGGACTGAAGCTTGAGGATTCAGGATTGAGGATTCAGGATTGAGGTTTGAGGAGAGAGGACTGAGTGTTGAGTATTGAGGATTGAGAATTGAGGATTGAGGATTGAGGATTGAAGATTGAGGATTGGCTGTTGAGGATTGAACATTGAGGATTTAGGATTGAGGATTGAGGAATGAGGATTGAAGGTTGAATATTGATGAATGAATATCGAGGATTGAGGATTGAGGGTTTTGGATTGAGAACGAGGACTGAGGGTTGAGTGTTGATGCCTGAGGTCCGAGGATTGAGGATTGAGGATTGCGAACTGATTATTGAGGATTGAGGATTGAAGATTGAGGATAGGGTATTGAGGATTGAAGAATGAGGATTGAAGAATGAGGATTGGGGATTGTGTATTGAGGATTGAGGGTTGAATATTGAGTATTGAGGATTGAATATTGAGGATTGAGCGTTGAGGATTGAGGATTGATGATTGAGGATTGAAGATTGAGTATTGAGGATTGAAGATTGAGGATTGAGGATTGAGGATTGAGGATTGAGGATTGAGGATTGAGGATTGAAGATTGAGGATTGAGGATAGAGGGTTGAGGATTGAGGATTGTGGATTGAGGACGAGGACTGAGGGTTGAATATTTATGTTTGAGGTCTGAGGATTGAGGATTGAGGATTGAGAATTGAGGATTGAGGATTGAATATTGATTATTGAGGATTGAAGATTGACTATTGAGGATTGCGAATTGAGGATTGAGGATTGAGGATTGAGGATTGAAGATTGAGTATTGAGGATTGAAGGTTGAGGATTGTGGATTGAGGATTGAGGATTGAGGCTTGAATATTGAGGATTGGGGCTGAGTGTTGAGGGTTGAGTGATGAGAATTGATGTTTGTGGATAGAGATTTGAAGATTGCAGGTTGAGTATTGAGTATTGAAAACTTTGAATTCATGATATTCTATTGAGGATTGAGGATTGACCACTGATTGTTGAGGACTGAGGGCTGAAGATTGAGGATTCAGGATTGAGGTTTGAGGACTGAGGATTGAGGATTGAGGATTGAGGATTAAGGATTGAAGATTGAGTATTGAGAATTGAAGATTGAGGATTGAGGATTGAGGATTGAAGATTGAGTACTGAGGATTGAAGATTAAGATTGAGGACTGAGGATTGAGGATTGGGGATTGAGGATTCAGGATTGAAGATTGCGTATTGAGGATTGAAGATTGAGGATTGGGGATTGAGGGTTGAGGATTGAGGATTGAAGGTTGAGTACTGAGGATTGAAGATTAAGAGTGAGGATTGAGGATTGAGGACTGAGGATTGAGGATTGAGGATTGAAGGTTCAGTATTGAGGATTGAAGATTGAGAATTGGGGATTGAGGGTTGAACATTGAGGACTGAGTGTTGAGGGTTGAGTGATGAGAATTGATGTTTGTGGATAGAGATTTGAAGATTGCAGATTGAGTATTGAGTATTGAAAACTGTGAATTCAGTATATTCTATTGAGGATTGAGGATTGACAACCGGTTGTTGAGGACTGAGGGCTGAAGATTGAGGGTTCCGGATTGAGGATTCAGAATTGAAATTGGAGGACTGAGCATTGAGGATTGAAGATTGAGTATTGAGGATTGAAGATTGAGAATTGAGGATTGAGGATTGAGGGTTGAGGATGAGGGCTGAGGGTTGAGGATTGAGGTTTGAGGACTGAGGACTGAGGATTGAGGATTGAGAATTGAGGATTGAGGATTGAGGGCTGAAGATTGAGGATTGGGTATTGAGGATTGAAGAATGAGGATTGAGGATTGAGGATTGAGGATTGAGGATTGAAGATTGAGTATTGAGAATTGAAGATTGACGATCGAGGATTGAGAATTGAGGATTGAGTATTGAGGATTGAGGATTGAAGATTGAGTAATGGGGATTGAAGGTTGAGGATTGTGGATTGAGGATTGAGGATTTAGCATTGAATATTGAGGATTGGGGACTGAGTGTTGAGGGTTGAATGATGAGAATTGATGTTTGTGGATAGAGATTTGAAGATTGCAGATTGAGTATTGAGTATTGAAAACTGTGAATTGATGATATTCTATTGAGGATTGAGGATTGACAACTGATTGTTGAGGACTGAGGACTGAAGCTTGAGGATTCAGGATTGAGGATTCAGGATTGAGGTTTGAGGAGAGAGGACTGAGTGTTGAGTATTGAGGATTGAGAATTGAGGATTGAGGATTGAGGATTGAAGATTGAGGATTGGCTGTTGAGGATTGAACATTGAGGATTTAGGATTGAGGATTGAGGAATGAGGATTGAAGGTTGAATATTGATGAATGAATATCGAGGATTGAGGATTGAGGGTTTTGGATTGAGAACGAGGACTGAGGGTTGAGTGTTGATGCCTGAGGTCTGAGGATTGAGGATTGAGGATTGCGAACTGAGGATTGAGGATTGAGGATTGAAGATTGAGTGTTGAGGATTGAAGATTGAGGATTGAGGATTGAGGATTGAGGATTGAGGATTGAGGATTGAAGATTGAGGATTGAGGATTGAGGATTGAGGATTGAGGGTTGTGGATTGAGGACGAGGACTGAGGGTTGAATATTTATGTTTGAGGTTTGAGGATTGAGGATTGAGGATTGAGAATTGAGGATTGAGGATTGAGGATCGAAAATTGAGGATTGGGAATTGAGGATTGAGGATTGAGGATTGAAGATTGAGGATAGGGTATTGAGGATTGAAGAATGATGATTGAGGATTGAGGATTGAGGATGGAGGATTGAAGATTGAGTACTGAGGATTGAAGATCGACTACTGAGGATTGCGAATTGAGGATTGAGGGTTGGGGATTAAGGATTGAAGATTGAGTATTGAGGATTGAAAGTTGAGGATTGTGGATTGAGGATTGAGGATTGAGGCTTGAATATTGAGGATTGGGGCTGAGTGTTGAGGGTTGAGTGATGAGAATTGATGTTTGTGGATAGAGATTTGAGGATTGCATGTTGAGTATTGAGTATTGAAAACTGTGAATTCATGATATTCTATTGAGGCTTGAGGATTGACCACTGATTGTTGAGGACTGAGGGCTGAAGCTTGAGGATTCAGGATTGAGGATTCAGGATTGAGGTTTGAGGAGAGAGGACTGAGGGTTGAGGATTGAGGATTGAGAATTGAGGATTGAGGATTGAGGATTGAAGATTGAGGATTGGCTGTTGAGGATTGAACATTGAGGATTGAGGATTGAGGATTGAGGAATGAGGATTGAAGGTTGAATATTGATGAATGAATATCGAGGATTGAGGATTGAGGGTTTTGGATTGAGAACGAGGACTGAGGGTTGAGTGTTGATGCCTGAGGTCTGAGGATTGAGGATTGAGGATTGCGAACTGAGGATTGAGGATTGAGGATTGAAGATTGAGTATTGAGGATTGAAGATTGAGGATTGAGGATTGAGGATTGAGGATTGAGGATTGAGGATTGAAGATTGAGGATTGAGGATTGAGGATTGAGGATTGAGGGTTGTGGATTGAGGACGAGGACTGAGGGTTGAATATTTATGTTTGAGGTCTGAGGATTGAGGATTGAGGATTGAGAATTGAGGATTGAGGATTGAGGATCGAAAATTGAGGATTGGGAATTGAGGATTGAGGATTGAGGATTGAAGATTGAGGATAGGGTATTGAGGATTGAAGAATGATGATTGAGGATTGAGGATTGAGGATGGAGGATTGAAGATTGAGTACTGAGGATTGAAGATCGACTACTGAGGATTGCGAATTGAGGATTGAGGGTTGGGGATTAAGGATTGAAGATTGAGTATTGAGGATTGAAAGTTGAGGATTGTGGATTGAGGATTGAGGATTGAGGCTTGAATATTGAGGATTGGGGCTGAGTGTTGAGGGTTGAGTGATGAGAATTGATGTTTGTGGATAGAGATTTGAAGATTGCAGGTTGAGTATTGAGTATTGAAAACTGTGAATTCATGATATTCTATTGAGGCTTGAGGATTGACCACTGATTGTTGAGGACTGAGGGCTGAAGCTTGAGGATTCAGGATTGAGGATTCAGGATTGAGGTTTGAGGAGAGAGGACTGAGGGTTGAGGATTGAGGATTGAGAATTGAGGATTGAGGATTGAGGATTGAAGATTGAGGATTGGCTGTTGAGGATTGAACATTGAGGATTGAGGATTGAGGATTGAGGATTGAGGATTGAGGATTGAGGATTTAGCATTGAAGATTGAGTATTGAGGATTGAAGATTGAGGATTGAGGATTGAGGATTGAAGATTGAGTACTGAGGATTGAAGGTTAAGATTGAGGATTGAGGATTGAGGACTGAGGATGGAGGATTGAGGATTGAAGGTTCAGTATTGAGGATTGAAGATTGAGTAATGAGGATTGAGGATTGAACATTGAGGACTGAGCGTTGAGGGTTGAGTGATGAGAATTGATGTTTGTGGATAGAGATTTGAAGATTGCAGATTGAGTATTGAGTATTGAAAACTGTGAATTGAGTTTATTCTATTGAGGATTGAGGATTGACAACTGATTGTTGAGGACTGAGGGCTGAAGATTGAGGGTTCCGGATTGAGGATTCGGAATTGAAATTTGAGGACTGAGCATTGAGGATTGAAGATTGAGTATTGAAGATTGAAGATTGAGAATTGAGGATTGAGGATTGAGGATTGAGGATGAGGGCTGAGGGTTGAGGATTGAGGTTTGAGGACTGAGGACTGAGGATTGAGGATTGGGAATTGAGGATTGAGGATTGAGGGTTGAAGATTGAGGATTGGGTATTGAGGATTGAAGAATGAGGATTGAGGATTGAGGATTGAGGATTGAGGATTGAAGATTGAGTATTGAGGATTGAAGATTGACGATCGAGGATTGAGCATTGAGGATTGAGTATTGAGGATTCAGTATTGAAGATTGAGTATTGTGGATTGAAGGTTGATGATTGTGGATTGAGGATTGAGGATTGAGGATTCAATATTGAGGATTGGGGACTGAGTGTTGAGGGTTGAATGATGAGAATTGATGTTTGCGGATAGAGGTTTGAAGATTGCAGATTGAGTATTGAGTATTGAAAACTGTGAATTGATGATATTCTATTGAGGATTGAGGATTGACAACTGATTGTTGAGGACTGAGGGCTGAAGGTTGAGGATTCAGGATTGAGGATTCAGGATTGAGGTTTGAGGAGAGAGGACTGAGGGTTGAGGATTGAGGATTGAGAATTGAGGATTGAGGATTGAGGATTGAAGATTGTGGATTGGCTGTTGAAGATGGAACATTGAGGATTGAGGAGTGAGCATTGAGTATTGAGGATTGAAAGTTGAATATTGATGATTGAAGATTGAGGATTGAGGATTGAGGGTTGTGGATTGAGAACGAGGACTGGGGGTTGAGTGTTGATGCCTGAGGTCTGAGGATTGAGGATTGAGGATTGCGAACTGAGGATTGAGGATTGGGGATTGAAGATTGAGGATTGGGTATTGAGGATTGAAGAATGAGGATTGAAGAATGAGGATTGGGGATTGAGTACTGAGGATTGAGGATCGAATATTGAGTATTGAGGATTGAATATTGAGGATTGAGGATTGAGGATTGAGGATTGAGGATTGAGGATTGAAGATTGAGTATTGAGGATTGAAGATTGAGGATTAAGTATTGAGGATTGAGGATTGAGTATTGAGGATTGAGGATTGAGGATTGAGGATTGAGGATTGAGGATTGAGGATTGAGGGTTGTGAATTGAGGACGAGGACTGAGGGTTGAATATTTATGATTGAGGTCTGACGATTGAGGATTGAGGATTGAGAGTTGAGGATTGAGGATTGAGGATTGAAGATTGAGGATTGGGTATTGAGGATTGAGGATTGAGGATTGAAGATTGAGGATAGGGTATTGAGGATTGAAGAATGATGATTGAGGATTGAAGAATGATGATTGAGGATTATGGATTGAGAATTGAGGATTGAATATTGAGTATTGAGGATTGAAGATCGACTATTGAGAATTGCGGATTGAGGATTCAGGGTTGGGGATTGAGGATTGAAGATTGAGTATTGAGGATTGAAGGATGAGGATTGTGGATTGAGGATTGAGGCTTGAATGTTGAGGATTGGGGACTGAGTGTTGAGGGTTGAGTGATGAGGATTGATGTTTGTGGATAGAGATTTGAAGATTGCAGGTTGAGTATTGAGTATTGAAAACTGTGAATTCATGATATTCTATTGAGGCTTGAGGATTGACCACTGATTGTTGAGGACTGAGGGCTGAAGCTTCAGGATTCTGGATTGAGGATTCAGGATTGAGGTTTGAGGAGAGAGGACTGAGGGTTGAGGATTGAGGATTGAGAATTGAGGATTGAGGATTGAGGATTGAAGATTGAGGATTGGCTGTTGAGGATTGAACATTGAGGATTGAGGATTGAGGATTGAGGATTGAGGACTGAAGGTTGAATATTGATGAATGAAGATTGAGGAATGAGGATTGAGGGTTGTGGATTGAGAACGAGGACTGAGGGTTGAGTGTTGATGCCTGATGTCTGAGGATTGAGGATTGAGGATTGCGAACTGAGGATTGAGGATTCAGGATTGAAGATTGAGTATTGAGGATTGAAGATTGAGGATTGAGGATTGAGGATTAAGGATTGAGGATTGAGGATTGAAGATTGAGGATTGAGGATTGAGGATTGAGGATTGAGGGTTGTGGATTGAGGACGAGGACTGAGGGTTGAATACTTATGTTTGAGGTCTGAGGATTGAGGATTGAGGATTGAGAATTGAGGATTGAGGACTGAGGATTGAGGATTGAAGACTGAGGATCGGGTATTGAGGATTGAACATTGAGGATTGAGGATTGAGGATTGAAGATTGAGTAATGAGGATTGAAGATTAAGAGTGAGGATTGAGGATTGAGGACTGAGGATTGAGGATTGAGGATTGAAGGTTCAGTATTGAGGATTGAAGATTGAGAATCGAGGATTGAGGGTTGAACATTGAGGACTGAGTGTTGAGGGTTGAGTGATGAGAATTGATGTTTGTGGATAGAGATTAGAAGATTGCAGATTGAGTATTGAGTATAGAAAGCTATGAATTGAGTATATTCTATTGAGGATTGAGGATTGAGGATTGAGGATTGAGGATGAGGGCTGAGGGTTGAGGATTGGGGTTTGAGGACTAAGGACAGAGGATTGAGGATTGAGAATTGAGGGTTGAGGATTGAGGATTGAAGATTGAGGATTGGGTATTGAGGATCGAAGAATGAGGATTGAGGATTGAGGATTGAGGATTGAGGATTGAATATTGAGTATTGAGGATTGAAGATTGACTATTGAGGATTGCGAATTGAGGATTGAGGATTGAGGATTGGGGATTGAAGATTGAGTATTGAGGATTGAAGGTTGAGGATTGTGGATTGAGAATTGAGGATTGAGGCTTGAATATTGAGGATTGGGGCTGAGTGTTGAGGGTTGAGTGATGAGAATTGATGTTTGTGGATAGAGATTTGAAGATTGCAGGTTGAGTATTGAGTATTGAAAACTGTGAATTCATGATATTCTATTGAGGATTGAGGATTGACCACAGATTGTTGAGGACTGAGGGCTGAACATTGAGGATTCAGGATTGAGGATTCAGGATTGAGGTTTGAGGACTGAGGATTGAGGATTGAGGATTGAGAATTGAGGATTGAGGATTGAGGATTGAAGATTGAGGATTGGCAGTTGAGGATTGAACATTGAGGATTGAGGATTGAGGATTGAGAATTGAGGATTGAAGGTTGAATATTGATGAATGAAGATTGAGGATTGAGGATTGAGGGTTGTGGATTGAGAACGAGGATTGAGGGTTGATTGTTGATGCCTGAGGTCTGAGGATTGAGGATTGAGGATTGCGAACTGAGGGTAGAGGATTGAGGATTGAAGATTGAGGATTGGGTATTGAGGATTGAAGAATGAGGATTGAAGAATGAGGATTGGGGATTGAGAATTGAGGATTGAGGATTGAATATTGAGTATTGAGGATTGAATATTGAGGATTGAGGATTGAGGATTGAGGATTGAGGATTGAGGATTGAAGATGGAGTATTGAGGATTGAAGATTGAGGATTGAGGATTGAGGATTGAGGATTGAGGATTGAGGATTGAGGATTGAAGATTGAGGATTGAGGATTGAGGATTGAGGATTGAGGGTTGTGGATTGAGGACGAGGACTGAGGGTTGAATATTTATGATTGAGGTCTGAGGATTGAGGATTGAGGTTTGAGAATTGAGGATTGAGGATTGAGGATTGAAGATTGAGGATTGGGTATTGAGGATTGAGGATTGAGGATTGAGGATTGAAGATGGAGTATTGAGGATTGAAGATTGAGGATTGAGGATTGAGGATTGAAGAATGATGATTGAGGATTGAGGATTGAGGATGGAGGATTGAAGATTGAGTACTGAGGATTGAAGATCGACTACTGAGGATTGCGAATTGAGGGTTGAGGGTTGGGGATTAAGGATTGAAGATTGAGTATTGAGGATTGAAAGTTGAGGATTGTGGATTGAGGATTGAGGATTGAGGCTTGAATATTGAGGATTGGGGCTGAGTGTTGAGGGTTGAGTGATGAGAATTGATGTTTGTGGATAGAGATTTGAAGATTGCAGGTTGAGTATTGAGTATTGAAAACTGTGAATTCATGATATTCTATTGAGGCTTGAGGATTGACCACTGATTGTTGAGGACTGAGGGCTGAAGCTTGAGGATTCAGGATTGAGGATTCAGGATTGAGGTTTGAGGAGAGAGGACTGAGGGTTGAGGATTGAGGATTGGGAATTGAGGATTGAGGATTGAGGATTGAAGATTGAGGATTGGCTGTTGAGGATTGAACATTGAGGATTGAGGATTGAGGATTGAGGATTGAGGATTGAGGATTGAGGATTTAGCATTGAAGATTGAGTATTGAGGATTGAAGATTGAGGATTGAGGATTGAGGATTGAGGATTGAGGATTGAAGATTGAGTACTGAGGATTGAAGGTTAAGATTGAGGATTGAGGATTGAGGACTGAGGATGGAGGATTGAGGATTGAAGGTTCAGTATTGAGGATTGAAGATTGAGTATTGAGGATTGAGGATTGAACATTGAGGACTGAGCGTTGAGGGTTGAGTGATGAGAATTGATGTTTGTGGATAGAGATTTGAAGATTGCAGATTGAGTATTGAGTATTGAAAACTGTGAATTGAGTTTATTCTATTGAGGATTGAGGATTGACAACTGATTGTTGAGGACTGAGTGCTGAAGATTGAGGGTTCCGGATTGAGGATTCGGAATTGAAATTTGAGGACTGAGCATTGAGGATTGAAGATTGAGTATTGAAGATTGAAGATTGAGAATTGAGGATTGAGGATTGAGGATTGAGGATGAGGGCTGAGGGTTGAGGATTGAGGTTTGAGGACTGAGGACTGAGGATTGAGGATTGGGAATTGAGGATTGAGGATTGAGGGTTGAAGATTGAGGATTGGGTATTGAGGATTGAAGAATGAGGATTGAGGATTGAGGATTGAGGATTGAGGATTGAAGATTGAGTATTGAGGATTGAAGATTGACGATCGAGGATTGAGCATTGAGGATTGAGTATTGAGGATTCAGTATTGAAGATTGAGTATTGTGGATTGAAGGTTGATGATTGTGGATTGAGGATTGAGGATTGAGGATTCAATATTGAGGATTGGGGACTGAGTGTTGAGGGTTGAATGATGAGAATTGATGTTTGCGGATAGAGGTTTGAAGATTGCAGATTGAGTATTGAGTATTGAAAACTGTGAATTGATGATATTCTATTGAGGATTGAGGATTGACAACTGATTGTTGAGGACTGAGGGCTGAAGGTTGAGGATTCAGGATTGAGGATTCAGGATTGAGGTTTGAGGAGAGAGGACTGAGGGTTGAGGATTGAGGATTGAGAATTGAGGATTGAGGATTGAGGATTGAAGATTGTGGATTGGCTGTTGAAGATGGAACATTGAGGATTGAGGAGTGAGCATTGAGGATTGAGGATTGAAAGTTGAATATTGATGATTGAAGATTGAGGATTGAGGATTGAGGGTTGTGGATTGAGAACGAGGACTGGGGGTTGAGTGTTGATGCCTGAGGTCTGAGGATTGAGGATTGAGGATTGCGAACTGAGGATTGAGGATTGGGGATTGAAGATTGAGGATTGGGTATTGAGGATTGAAGAATGAGGATTGAAGAATGAGGATTGGGGATTGAGTACTGAGGATTGAGGATTGAATATTGAGTATTGAGGATTGAATATTGAGGATTGAGGATTGAGGATTGAGGATTGAGGATTGAGGATTGAAGATTGAGTATTGAGGATTGAAGATTGAGGATTAAGTATTGAGTATTGAGGATTGAGTATTGAGGATTGAGGATTGAGGATTGAGGATTGAGGATTGAGGATTGAGGATTGAGGGTTGTGAATTGAGGACGAGGACTGAGGGTTGAATATTTATGATTGAGGTCTGACGATTGAGGATTGAGGATTGAGAATTGAGGATTGAGGATTGAGGATTGAAGATTGAGGATTGGGTATTGAGGATTGAGGATTGAGGATTGAAGATTGAGGATAGGGTATTGAGGATTGAAGAATGATGATTGAGGATTGAAGAATGATGATTGAGGATTGAAGACTGAGGATTGGGTATTGAGGTTTGAACATTGATGATTGAGGATTGAGGTTTGAGGAGTGAAGATTGAGGATTGAGGATTGAGGATTGAGGATCGAGTATTGAGGGTTGAAGATTGAATATTGATGATTAAAGATTGAGGGTTGAGGATTGAGGGTTGTGGATCGAGGACGAGGACTGAGTGTTGAATATTGATGTCTGAGGTCTGAGGATTGAGGATTGAGAATTGAGAATTGAGGATTGAGGATTGGAGATTGAGGATTGGGTATTGAGGATTGACGAATGAGGATTGAGGATTGCGGATTGAGGATTGAAGATTGAGTATTGAGGATTGAAGATTGAGGATTGAGGATTGAGGATTGAGGATTGGGGATTGAGGATTGCGAATTGAAGATTAAGTATTGAGGATTGAAGATTCAGAATTGAGGATGAGGATTGAACATTGAATACTGAGTGTTGAGGGTTGAGTGATGAGAATTTATGTTTCTGGATAGAGATTTGAAGATTGCAGATTGAGTATTGAGTATTGAAAACTGTGAATTGAGGATATTCTATTGAGGATTGAGGATTGACAACTGAATGTTGAGGACTGAGGGCTGAAGATTGAGGATTCAGGATTGAGGATTCAGAATTGAGGTTTGAGGACTGAGGATTGAGGATTGAATATTGAGTATTGAGGATTGAAGGTTGAGGATTGAGGATTCAGGATTGAGGATTGAGGATGAGGGCTGAGGGTTGAGGATTGAGATTTGAGGACTAAGGACAGAGGATTGAGGATTGAGAATTGAGGATTGAGGATTGAGGATTGAAGATTAAGGATTGGGTATTGAGGATCGAAGAATGAGGATTGAGGATTGAGGATTGAGGATTGAGGGTTGAATATTGAATATTGAGGATTGAAGATTGACTATTGAGGATTGCGAATTGAGGATTGAGGATTGAGGATTGGGGATTGAAGATTGAGAATTGAGGATTGAAGGTTGAGGAATGTGGATTGAGAATTGAGGATTGAGGCATGAATATTGAGGATTGGGGCTGAGTGTTGAGGGTTGAGTGATGAGAATTGATGTTTTTGGATAGAGATTTGAAGATTGCTGGTTGAGTATTGAGTATTGAACACTGTGAATTCATGATATTCTATTGAGGATTGAGGATTGACCACTGATTGTTGAGGACTGAGGGCTGAAGATTGAGGATTCAGGATTGAGGATTCAGGATTGAGGTTTGAGGACTGAGGATTGAGGATTGAGGATTGAGGATTGAGGATTGAGGATTGAGGATTGAAGACTGAGGATCGGGTATTGAGGATTGAACATTGAGGATGGAGGATTGAGGATTGAGTATTGAGGATTGAGAATTGAAGGTTGAATATTGATGAATGAAGATTGAGGATTGAGGATTGAAGGTCGTGGATTGAGGACGAGGACTGAGGGTTGAGTATTGATACTTGAGGCCTGAGGATTGAGGATTGAGGATTGCGAATTGAGGATTGAGGATTTAAGATTGAGGATTGGGTATTGAGGATTGAAGAATGAGGATTGAGGATTGAGGGCAGAGGATTGAGGATTGAAGATTGACGATTGAGGATTGAGGATTGAGGATTGAGGATTGAGGATTGAGGATTGAGGATTGAAGATTGAGTATTGAGGATTGAAGATTGAGGATTGAGGATTGAGGATTGAGGATTGAGGATTGAGGATTGAAGATTGAGTACTGAGGATTGAGGATTGAAGATTGAGTATTGAGGATTGAAGATTGAGGATTGAGGATTGAGGATTGAGGATTGAGGATTGAGGATTGAAGATTGAGTACTGAGGATTGAAGATTAAGATTGAGGATTGAGGATTGAGGACTGAGGGTTGAGAATTGAGGATTGAAGGTTGAGTATTGAGGATTGAAGATTGAGGATTGAGGATTGAGGATTGAAGATTGAGTACTGAGGATTGAAGATTAAGAGTGAGGATTGAGGGTTGAGGACTGAGGATTGAGGATTGAGGATTGAAGGTTCAGTATTGAGGATTGAAGATTGAGAATTGAGGATTGAGGATTGAACATTGAGGACTGAGTGTTGAGGGTTGAGTGATGAGAATTGATGTTTGTGGATAGAGATTTGAAGATTGCAGATTGAGTATTGAGTATTGAAAACTGTGAATTGATGATATTCTATTGAGGATTGAGGATTGACAGCTGATTGTTGAGGACTGAGGTCTGAAGCTTGAGGATTCAGGATTGAGGGTTCAGGATTGAGGTTTGAGGAGAGAGGACTGAGGTTTGAGGATTGAGGATTGAGAATTGAGGATTGAGGATTGAGGATTGAAGATTGAGGATTGGCAGTTGAGGATTGAACATTGAGGATTGAGGATTGAGGATTGAAGGTTGAATATTGATGAATGAAGATTGAGGATTGAGGATTGAGGGTTGTGGATTGAGAACGAGGACTGAGGGTTGAGTGTTGATGCCTGAGGTCTGAGGATTGAGGATTGAGGATTGCGAACTGAGGATTGAGGATTGAGGATTGAAGATTGAGGATTGGGTATTGAGGATTGAAGAATGAGGATTGAAGAATGAGGATTGGGGATTGAGAATTGAGGATTGAGGATTGAATATTGAGTATTGAGGATTGAATATTGAGGATTGTGGATTGAGGATTGAGGATTGAGGATTGAGGATTGAAGATGGAGTATTGAGGATTGAAGATTGAGGATTGAGGATTGAGGATTGAGGATTGAGGATTGAGGATTTAGGATTGAAGAATGAGGATTGAGGATTGAGGATTGAGGATTGAGGGTTGTGGATTGAGGACGAGGACTGAGGGTTTAATATTTATGGTTGAGGTCTGAGGATTGAGGATTGAGAATTGAGAATTGAGGATTGAGGATTGAGGATTGAAGATTGAGGATTGGGTATTGAGGATTGAGGATTGAGGATTGAAGATTGAGGATAGGGTATTGAGGATTGAAGAATGATGATTGAGGATTGAGGATTGAGTATTGAGGATTGAATATTGAGTATTGAGGATTGAAGACCGACTATTGAGGATTGCGAATTGAGGATTGAGGTTTGGGGATTGAGGATTGAAGATTGAGTATTGAGGATTGAAGGTTGAGGATTGTGGATTGAGGATTGAGGATTGAAGATTGAGTACTGAGGATTGAAGATTAAGATTGAGGATTGAGGATTGAGGATTGAGGATTGAGGATTGAGGATTGAAGATTGAGTATTGAGGATTGAAGATTGAGGATTGAGGATTGAGGGTTGAGGATTGAGGATTGAAGATTGAGTACTGAGGATTGAAGATTAAGAGTGAGGATTGAGGGTTGAGGACTGAGGATTGAGGATTGAGGATTGAAGGTTCAGTATTGAGGATTGAAGATTGAGAATTGAGGATTGAGGGTTGAACATTGAGGACTGAGTGTTGAGGGTTGAGTGATGAGAATTGATGTTTGTGGATAGAGATTTGAAGATTGCAGATTGAGTATTGTGTATTGAAAACTGTGAATTGAGTATATTCTATTGAGGATTGAGGATTGACAACCGATTGTTGAGGACTGAGGGCTGAAGATTGAGGGTTCCGGATTGAGGATTCAGAATTGAAATTTGAGGACTGAGCATTGAGGATTGAAGATTGAGTATTGAGGATTGAAGATTGAGAATTGAGGATTGAGGATTGAGGATTGAGGATGACGGCTGAGGGTTGAGGATTGAGGTTTGAGGACTGAGGACTGAGGATTGAGGATTGAGAATGGAGGATTGTGGATTGAGGGCTGAAGACTGAGGATTGGGTATTGAAGATTGAAGAATGAGGATTGAGGATTGAGGATTGAGGATTGAGGATTGAGGATTGAAGATTGAGTATTGAGGATTGAAGATTGAGTATCGAGGAATGAAGATTGAGGATTGAGGATTGAGGATTGAGGATTGAGGATTGAGGATTGAGGATTGAGGATTGAAGATTGTGTACCGAGGATTGAAGATTAAGACTGAGGATTGAGGATTGAGGATTGAGGATTGAGGATAGAGGATTGAAGATTGAGTATTGAGGATTGAAGATTGAGGATTGAGGATTGAGGATTGAGAGCAGAGGATTGAGGATTGAAGATTGACGATTGAGGATTGAGGGTTGAGGATTGAGGATTGAGGATTGAGGATTGAGGATTGAGGATTGGGTATTGAGGATTGAAGAATGAGGATTGAGGATTGAGGATTGAGGATTGAGGATTGAAGATTGTGTATTGAGGATTGAGGATTGACAACTGAATGTTGAGGACTGAGGGCTGAAGATTGAGGATTCAGTATTGAGGATTCATAATTGAGGTTTGAGGACTGAGGATTGAGGATTGAAGGTTGAGTATTGAGGATTGAAGGTTGAGGATTGAGGATTGAGGATTGAGGATTGAGGATTGAGGATGAGGGCTGAGGGTTGAGGATTGAGGTTTGAGGACTAAAGACAGAGGATTGAGGATTGAGAATTGAGGATTGAGGATTGAGGATTGAAGATTGAGGATTGGGTATTGAGGATCGAAGAGTGAGGATTGAGGATTGAGGATTGAGGATTGAGGATTGAATATTGAGTACTGAGGATTGAAGATTGACTATTGAGAATTGCGAATTGAGGATTGAGGATTGAGGATTGGGGATTGAAGATTGAGTATTGAGGATTGAATGTTGAGGATTGTGGATTGAGATTTGGGGATTGAGGCTTGAATATTGAGGTTTGGGGGTGAGTGTTGAGGGCTGAGTGATGAGAATTGATGTTTGTGGATAGAGATTTGAAGATTGCAGATTGAGTATTGAGTATTGAAAACTGTGAATTGAGTTTATTCTATTGAGGATTGAGGATTGACAACTGATTGTTGAGGACTGAGGGCTGAAGATTGAGGGTTCCGGATTGAGGATTCGGAATTGAAATTTGAGGACTGAGCATTGAGGATTGAAGATTGAGTATTGAAGATTGAAGATTGAGAATTGAGGATTGAGGATTGAGGATTGAGGATGAGGGCTGAGGGTTGAGGATTGAGGTTTGAGGACTGAGGACTGAGGATTGAGGATTGGGAATTGAGGATTGAGGATTGAGGGTTGAAGATTGAGGATTGGGTATTGAGGATTGAAGAATGAGGATTGAGGATTGAGGATTGAGGATTGAGGATTGAAGATTGAGTATTGAGGATTGAAGATTGACGATCGAGGATTGAGCATTGAGGATTGAGTATTGAGGATTCAGTATTGAAGATTGAGTATTGTGGATTGAAGGTTGATGATTGTGGATTGAGGATTGAGGATTGAGGATTCAATATTGAGGATTGGGGACTGAGTGTTGAGGGTTGAATGATGAGAATTGATGTTTGCGGATAGAGGTTTGAAGATTGCAGATTGAGTATTGAGTATTGAAAACTGTGAATTGATGATATTCTATTGAGGATTGAGGATTGACAACTGATTGTTGAGGACTGAGGGCTGAAGGTTGAGGATTCAGGATTGAGGATTCAGGATTGAGGTTTGAGGAGAGAGGACTGAGGGTTGAGGATTGAGGATTGAGAATTGAGGATTGAGGATTGAGGATTGAAGATTGTGGATTGGCTGTTGAAGATGGAACATTGAGGATTGAGGAGTGAGCATTGAGGATTGAGGATTGAAAGTTGAATATTGATGATTGAATATTGAGGATTGAGGATTGAGGGTTGTGGATTGAGAACGAGGACTGGGGGTTGAGTGTTGATGCCTGAGGTCTGAGGATTGAGGATTGAGGATTGCGAACTGAGGATTGAGGATTGGGGATTGAAGATTGAGGATTGGGTATTGAGGATTGAAGAATGAGGATTGAAGAATGAGGATTGGGGATTGAGTACTGAGGATTGAGGATTGAATATTGAGTATTGAGGATTGAATATTGAGGATTGAGGATTGAGGATTGAGGATTGAGGATTGAGGATTGAAGATTGAGTATTGAGGATTGAAGATTGAGGATTAAGTATTGAGGATTGAGGATTGAGTATTGAGGATTGAGGATTGAGGATTGAGGATTGAGGATTGAGGATTGAGGATTGAGGGTTGTGAATTGAGGACGAGGACTGAGGGTTGAATATTTATGATTGAGGTCTGACGATTGAGGATTGAGGATTGAGAATTGAGGATTGAGGATTGAGGATTGAAGATTGAGGATTGGGTATTGAGGATTGAGGATTGAGGATTGAAGATTGAGGATAGGGTATTGAGGATTGAAGAATGATGATTGAGGATTGAAGGATGATGATTGAGGATTGAAGACTGAGGATTGGGTATTGAGGTTTGAACATTGATGATTGAGGATTGAGGTTTGAGGAGTGAAGATTGAGGATTGAGGATTGAGGATTGAGGATCGAGTATTGAGGGTTGAAGATTGAATATTGATGATTAAAGATTGAGGGTTGAGGATTGAGGGTTGTGGATCGAGGACGAGGACTGAGTGTTGAATATTGATGTCTGAGGTCTGAGGATTGAGGATTGAGAATTGAGAATTGAGGATTGAGGATTGGAGATTGAGGATTGGGTATTGAGGATTGACGAATGAGGATTGAGGATTGCGGATTGAGGATTGAAGATTGAGTATTGAGGATTGAAGATTGAGGATTGAGGATTGAGGATTGAGGATTGGGGATTGAGGATTGCGAATTAGAGATTAAGTATTGAGGATTGAAGATTCAGAATTGAGGATGAGGATTGAACATTGAATACTGAGTGTTGAGGGTTGAGTGATGAGAATTTATGTTTCTGGATAGAGATTTGAAGATTGCAGATTGAGTATTGAGTATTGAAAACTGTGAATTGAGGATATTCTATTGAGGATTGAGGATTGACAACTGAATGTTGAGGACTGAGGACTGAAGATTGAGGATTCAGGATTGAGGATTCAGAATTGAGGTTTGAGGACTGAGGATTGAGGATTGAATATTGAGTATTGAGGATTGAAGGTTGAGGATTGAGGATTCAGGATTGAGGATTGAGGATGAGGGCTGAGGGTTGAGGATTGAGATTTGAGGACTAAGGACAGAGGATTGAGGATTGAGAATTGAGGATTGAGGATTGAGGATTGAAGATTAAGGATTGGGTATTGAGGATCGAAGAATGAGGATTGAGGATTGAGGATTGAGGATTGAGGATTGAATATTGAATATTGAGGATTGAAGATTGACTATTGAGGATTGCGAATTGAGGATTGAGGATTGAGGATTGGGGATTGAAGATTGAGAATTGAGGATTGAAGGTTGAGGAATGTGGATTGAGAATTGAGGATTGAGGCATGAATATTGAGGATTGGGGCTGAGTGTTGAGGGTTGAGTGATGAGAATTGATGTTTTTGGATAGAGATTTGAAGATTGCTGGTTGAGTATTGAGTATTGAACACTGTGAATTCATGATATTCTATTGAAGATTGAGGATTGACCACTGATTGTTGAGGACTGAGGGCTGAAGATTGAGGATTCAGGATTGAGGATTCAGGATTGAGGTTTGAGGACTGAGGATTGAGGATTGAGGATTAAGAGTGAGGATTGAGGGTTGAGGACTGAGGATTGAGGATTGAGGATTGAAGGTTCAGTATTGAGGATTGAAGATTGAGAATTGAGGATTGAGGGTTGAACATTGAGGACTGAGTGTTGAAGGTTGAGTGATGAGAATTGATGTTTGTGGATAGAGATTTGAAGATTGCAGATTGAGTATTGGGTATTGAAAACTGTGAATTGAGTATATTCTATTGAGGATTGAGGATTGACAACCGATTGTTGAGGACTGAGGGCTGAAAGTTGAGGGTTCCGGATTGAGGATTCAGAATTGAAATTTGAGGACTGAGCATTGAGGATTGAAGATTGAGTATTGAGGATTGAAGATTGAGAATTGAGGATTGAGGATCGAGGATTGAGGATGAGGGCTGAGGGTTGAGGATTGAGGTTTCAGGACTGAGGACTGAGGATTGAGGATTGAGAATTGAGGATTGATGATTGAGGGTTGAAGACTGAGGATTTGGTATTGAGGATTGAAGAATGAGGATTGAGGATTGAGGATTGAGGATTGAGGATTGAAGGTTGAGTATTGAGGATTGAAGATTGACGATCGAGGATTGAGAATTGAGGATTGGGTATTGAGGATTGAGGATTGAATATTGAGTATTGAGGATTGAATATTGAGTATTATGGATTGAGGATTGAGGATTGAGCATTGAATATTGAGGATTGGGGACTGAGGATGGAGGATTGAGGATTGAAGGTTCAGTATTGAGGATTGAAGATTGAGTATTCAGGATTGAGGATTGAACATTGAGGACTGAGTGTTGAGGGTTGAGTGATGAGAATTGATGTTTGTGGATAGAAATTTGAAGATTGCAGATTGAGTATTGAGTATTGAAAACTGTGAAATGAGTATATTCTATTGAGGATTGAGGACTGACAACTGATTGTTGAGGACTGAGGACTGAAGATTGACGGTTCCGGATTGAGGATTCAGAATTGAAATTTGAGTACTGAGCATTGAGGATTGAAGATTGAGTATTGAGGATTGAAGATTGAGAATTGACGATTTAGGATTGAGGATTGAGGATTGAGGATGAGGGCTGAGGTTTGAGGATTGAGGTTTGAGGACTGAGGACTGAGGATTGAGGATTGAGAATTGAGGATTGAGGATTGAGGACAGAGGATTGAGGATTGAAGATTGAGTATTGAGGATTGAAGACTGACGATTGAGGATTGAGGATTGAGGATTGAGGATTCAGGATTGAGGATTGAGTATTGAAGATTGAGTATTGAGTATTGAAGATTGAGAATTGAGGATTGAGGATTGAGGATTGTGGATTGAAGATTGAGGATTGGGGACTGAGTGTTGAAGGTTGAGTGATGAGAATTGATGTTTGTGGATAGAGATTTGAAGATTGCAGGTTGAGTATTGAGTATTGAAAACTGTGAAATCATGATATTCTATTGAGGATTGAGGATGGACCACTGATTGTTGAGGACTGAGGGCTGAAGGTTGAGGATTCAGGACTGAGGATTCACGATCGAGGCTTGAGGACTGAGGATTGAGGATTGAGGATTGAGGATTGAGGATTGAGGATTGAGGATTAAAGATTGAGTATTGAGGATTGAAGATTGAGGATTGAGGATTGGGGACTGAGGATTGAGGATTGAAGACTGAGGATTGGGTATTGAGGTTTGAACATTGAGGATTGAGGATTGAGGTTTGAGGAGTGAAGATTGAGTATTGAGGATTGAGGATTGAGGATCGAGGATTGAAGGTTGAAGATTGAATATTGATGATTAAAGATTGAGGGTTGAGGATTGAGGGTTGTGGGTTGAGGACGAGGACTGAGTGTTGAATATTGATGTCTGAGGTCTGAGGATTGAGGATTGAGAATTAAGAATTGAGGATTGAGGATTGAAGATTGAGGATTGGGTATTGAGGATTGACGAATGAGGATTGAGGATTGCGGATTGAGGATTGAAGATTGAGAATTGAGGATTGAAGATTCAGGACTGAGGATTGAGGATTGAGGATTGGGGATTGAGGATTGCGAATTGAATATTCAGTATTGAGGATTGAAGATTCAGAATTGAGGATGAGCATTGAACATTGAATACTGAGTGTTGAGGGTTGAGTGATGGGAATTTATGCTTCTGGATAGAGATTTGAAGATTGCAGATTGAGTATTGAGTATTGAAAACTGTGAAATCATGATATTCTATTGAGGATTGAGGATGGACCACTGATTGTTGAGGACTGAGGGCTGAAGGTTGAGGATTCAGGATTGAGGATTCAGGATTGAGGACTGAGGATTGAGGATTGAGGATTGAAGACTCAGAATCGGGTATTGAGGACTGAACATTGAGGATTGAGGATTGAGGATTGAGGGTTGAAGGTTGAATATTGATGAATGAAGATTGAGGATTGAGGATTGAAGGTCGTGGATTGAGGACGAGGACTGAGGGTTCAGTATTGATACTTGAGGCCTGAGGATTGAGGATTGGGGATTGCGAATTGAGGATTGAGGATTTAAGATTGAGGATTGGGTATTGAGGATTGAAGAATGAGGATTGAGGATTGAGGACAGAGGATTGAGGATTGAAGATTGAGTATTGAGGATTGAAGATTGACGATTGAGGATTGAGGATTGAGGATTGTGGATTGAGGATTGAGGATTGAGGATTGAAGATTGAGTATTGAGGATTGAAGAAGGAGGATTGAGGATTGAGGATTGAAGATTGAGTACTGAGGATTGAAGATTAAGATTGAGGATTGAGGATTCAGGATCGACGATTGAGGATTGAGGATTGAAGATTGAGTATTGAGGATTGAAGATTGAGGATTGAGGATTGAGGATTGAGGATTGAGGATTGAAGATTGAGTACTGAGGATTGAAGATTAAGAGTGAGGATTGAGGATTGAGGACTGAGGATTGAGGATTGAGGATTGAAGGTTCAGTATTGAGGATTGAAGATTGAGAATTGAGGATTGAGGGTTGAACATTGAGGACTGAGTGTTGAGGGTTGAGTGATGAGAATTGATGTTTGTGGATAGAGATTTGAAGATTGCAGATTGAGTATTGAGTACTGAAAACTGTGAATTGAGTATATTCTATTGAGGATTGAGGATTGACAACAGATTGTTGAGGACTGAGGGCTGAAGATTGAGGGTTCCGGATTGAGGATTCAGAATTGAAATTTGAGGACTGAGCATTGAGGATTGAAGATTGAGTATTGAGGATTGAAGATTGAGAATTGAGGATTGAGGATTGAGGATTGAGGATGAGGGCTGAGGGTTGAGGATTGAGGTTTGCGGACTGAGGACTGCGGATTGAGGATTGAGAATTGAGGATGAGGACTGAACATTGAGTACTGAGTGTTGAGGGTTGAGTGATGAGAATTTATGTTTCTGGATAGAGATTTGAAGATTGCAGATTGAGTATTGAGTATTGAAAACTGTGAATTCAGGATATTCTATTGAGGATTGTGGATTGACAACTGAATGTTGAGGACTGAGGGCTGAAGATTGAGGATTCAGGATTGAGGATTCAGAATTGAGGTTTGAGGACTGAGGATTGAGGATTGAAGATTGAGTATTGAGGATTGAAGGTTGAGGATTGTGGATTGAGGATTGAGGCTTGAATATTGAGGATTGGGGACTGAGTGTTGAGGGTTGAGTGATGAGGATTGATGTTTGTGGATAGAGATTTGAAGATTGCAGGTTGAGTATTGAGTATTGAAAACTGTGAAATCATGATATTCTATTGAGGATTGAGGATGGAGAACTGATTGTTGAGGACTGAGGGCTGAAGATTGAGGATTCAGGATTGAGGATTCAGGATTGAGGTCTGAGGACTGAGGATTGAGGATTGAGGATTGAGGATTGAGGATTGAAGACTGAGGATTGGGTATTGAGGTTTGAACATTGAGGATTGAGGATTGAGGGTTGAGGATTGAGGACTGAGGATTGAGGATGAGGGCTGAGGGTTGAGGATTGAGGTTTGAGGACTAAGGACAGAGGATTGAGGGTTGAGAATTGAGGATTGAGCATTGAGGATTGAAGATTGAGGATTTGGTATTGAGGATCGAAGAATGAGGATTGAGGATTGAGGATTGAGGATTGAGGATTGAATATTGAGTATTGAGGATTGAAGATTGACTATTGAGGATTGCGAATTGAGGATTGAGGATTGAGGATTGAGGATTCAAGAGTGAGTATTGAGGATTGAATGTTGAGGATTGTGGATTGAGGATTGAGGATTGAGGCGTGAATATTGAGGATTGGGGACTGAGTGTTGAGGGTTGAGTGTTGTGAATTGATGTTTGTGGATAGAGATTTGAAGATTGCAGGTTGAGTATTGAGTATTGAAAACTGTGTGTTCATGATATTGTATTGAGGATTGAGGATTGACCACCGATTGTTGAGGACTGAGGGCTGAAGATTGAGGATTCAGGATTGAGTATTCAGGATTGAGGTTTGAGGACTGAGGATTGAGGGTTGAGGATCGAGGATTGAGGATTGACGCTTGAGGATTGAGGATTGAGGATGGAGGATTGAAGAGAGAGGACTGAGTGTTGAGGATTGAGTGTTGAGGATTGATGTTTGAGGATTGAGATTTGATTATTGAATATTTTGGAATGAGTATTCAACCATGAGAATTCAGTATATTCTATTGAGTATTGAGAATTGAGGATTGATGGTTGAGGATTGAGGATTGATGTATGAGGGTTGTGTGTTGAATATTGAGGATTGAGGATTGAGGACTGAGAATTGAGGATTGAGGATTGAGGATTGAGGATTGAGGATTGAGGATTGAAGATTGAGTATTGAGGATTGAAGATTGAGGATTGAGGATTGAGGATTGAGGATTGAGGATTGAGGATTGAAGATTGAGTACTGAGGATTGAAGATTAAGAGTGAGTATTGAGGGTTGAGGACTGAGGATTGAGGATTGAGGATTGAAGGTTCAGTATTGAGGATTGAAGATTGAGAATTGAGGATTGAGCATTGAAGATTGAGTATTGAGGATTGAAGGTTGTGGATTGTGGATTGAGGATTGAGGATTGAGCATTGAATATTGAGGATTGGGGACTGAGTGTTGAGGGTTGAATGATGAGAATTGATGTTTGTGGATGGAGATTCGAAGATTGCAGATTGAGTATTGAGTATTGAAAACTGTGAATTGATGATATTCTATTGAGGATTGAGGATTGACATCTGATTGCTGAGGACTGAGTGCTGAAGCTTGAGGATTCAGGATTGAGGATTCAGGATTGAGGTTTCAGGAGAGAGGACTGAGGATTGAGGATTGAGGATTGAGAATTGAGGATTGAGGATTGAGGATTGAAGATTGAGGATTGGCTGTTGAGGATTGAACATTGAGGATTGAGGACTGAGTATTGAGGATTGAGGATTGAAGGTTGAATATTGATGAACGAAGATTGAGGATAGAGGATTGAGCGTTATGGATTGAGAACGAGGACTGAGGGTTGAGTGTTGATGCCTGAGGTCTGAGGATTGAGGATTGAGGATTGCGAACTGAGGATTGAGGATTGAGGATTGAAGATTGAGGATTGGGTATTGAGGATTGAAGAATGAGGATTGAAGAATGAGGATTGAAGAATGAGGATTGGGGATTGAGTATTGAGGATTGAGGATTGAATATTGAGTATTGAGGATTGAATAATGAGGATTGAGGATTGAGGATTGAGGATTGAGGATTGAGGATTGAGGATTGATGATTGAGTATTGAGGATTGAAGATTGAGGATTGACGATTGAGGATTGAGGATTGAGGATTGAGGATTGAGGATTGAGGATTGAAGATTGAGGATTGGGTATTGAGGATTGAGGATTGAGGATTGAAGATTGAGGATAGGGTATTGAGGATTGAAGAATGATGATTGAGGATTGAAGAATGATGATTGAGGATTATGGATTGAGAATTGAGGATTGAATATTGAGTATTGAGGATTGAAGATCGACTATTGAGGACTGCCGATTGAGGATTGAGGGCTGGGGATTGAGGATTGAAGATTGAGTATTGAGGATTGAAGGTTGAGGATTGTGGATTGAGGATTGAGGCTTGAATATTGAGGATTGGGGACTGAGTGTTGAGGGTTGAGTGATGAGGATTGATGTATGTGGATAGAGATATGAAGATTGCAGGTTGAGTATTGAGTATTGAAAACTGTGAAATCATGATATTCTATTGAGGATTGAGGATGGACCACTGATTGTTGAGGTCTGAGGGCTGAAGATTGAGGATTCAGGATTGAGGATTCAGGATTGAGGTTTGAGGACTGAGGATTGAGGATTGAGGATTGAGGATTGAGGATTGAGGATTGAGGATTGGGGATTGAGGATTGAGGATTGAAGATTGAGGATTGGCTGTTGAGGATTGAACATTGAGGATTGAGGATTGAGGATTGAGGATTGAATATTGATGAATGAAGGTTGAGGATTGAGGATTGAAGGTCGTGGATTGAGGACGAGGACTGAGGCTTGAGTATTGATACTTGAGGCCTGAGGATTGAGGATTGAGGATTGCGAATTTAGGATTGAGGATTTAAGATTGAGGACTGGGTATTGAGGGTTGGGTATTGAGGATTGAAGAATGAGGATTGAGGATTGAGGACAGAGGATTGAGGATTGAAGATTGAGTATTGAGGATTGAAGATTGACGATTGAGGATTGAGGATTGAGGATTGAGGATTGAGGATTGAGGATTGAGGATTGAAGATTGAGTATTGAGGATTGAAGATTGAGGATTGAGGATTGAGGATTGAGGATTGAAGATTAAGATTGAGGATTGAGGATTGAGGATTGAGGATTGAGGATTGAGGATTGGGGATTGAAGATTGAGTATTGAGGATTGAAGATTGAGGATTGAGGATTGAGGATTGAGGATTGAGGATTGAAGATTGAGTACTGAGGATTGAAGATTAAGATTGAGGATTGAGGATTGAGGACTGAGGATGGAGGATTGAGGATTGAAGGTTCAGTATTGAGGATTGAAGATTGAGTATTGAGGATTGAGGATTGAACATTGAGGACTGAGTGTTGAGGGTTGAGTGATGAGAATTGATGTTTGTGGATAGAGATTTGAAGATTGCAGATTGAGTATTGAGTATTGAAAACTATGAATTGAGTATATTCTATTGAGGATTGAGGATTGACAACTGATTGTTGAGGACTGAGGGCTGAAGATTGAGGGTTCCGGATTGAGGATTCAGAATTGAAATTTGAGGACTGAGCATTGTGGATTGAAGATTGAGTATTGAAAATTGAAGATTGAGAATTGAGGATTGAGGATTGAGGATTGAGGATGAGGGCTGAGGGTTGAGGATTGAGGTTTGAGGACTAAGGACTGAGGATTGAGAATTGGGAATTGAGGATTGAGGATTGAGGGTTGAAGATTGAGGGTTGAAGATTGAGGATTGGGTATTGAGGATTGAAGAATGAGGATTGAGGATTGAGGATTGAGGATTGAGGATTGACAACTGATTGTTGAGGACTGAGGACTGAAGCTTGAGGATTCAGGATTGAGGATTCAGGATTGAGGTTTGAGGAGAGAGGACTGAGTGTTGAGGATTGAGGATTGAGAATTGAGGATTGAGGATTGAGGATTGAAGATTGAGGATTGGCTGTTGAGGATTGAACATTGAGGATTGAGGATTGAGGATTGAGGATTGAGGATTGAAGGTTGAATATTGATGAATGAAGATTGAGGATTGAGGATTGAGGGTTTTGGATTGAGAACGAGGACTGAGGGTTGAGTGTTGATGCCTGAGGTCTGAGGATTGAGGATTGAGGATTGCGAACTGAGGATTGAGGATTGAGGATTGAAGATTGAGTTTTGAGGATTGAAGATTGAGGATTGAGGATTGAGGATTGAGGATTAAGGATTGAGGATTGAAGATTGAGGATTGAGGATTGAGGATTGAGGATTGAGGGTTGTGGATTGAGGACGAGGACTGAGGGTTGAATATTTATGTTTGAGGTCTGAGGATTGAGGATTGAGGATTGAGAATTGAGGATTGAGGATTGAGGATCGAAAATTGAGGATTGGCAATTGAGGATTGAGGATTGAGGATTGAAAATTGAGGATAGGGTATTGAGGATTGAAGAATGATGATTGAGGATTGAGGATTGAGGATTGAGGATTGAAGATTGAGTACTGAGGATTGAAGATCGACTATTGAGGATTGCGAATTGTGGATTGAGGGTTGGGGATTAAGGATCGAAGATTGTGTATTGAGGATTGAAATTTGAGGATTGTGGATTGAGGATTGAGGATTGAGGCTTGTATATTGCGGATTGGGGCTGAGTGTTGAGGGTTGAGTGATGAGAATTGATGTTTGTGGATAGAGATTTGAAGATTGCAGGTTGAGTATTGAGTATTGAAAACTGTGAATTCATGATATTCTATTGAGGCTTGAGGATTGACCACTGATTGTTGAGGACTGAGGGCTGAAGCTTGAGGATTCAGGATTGAGGATTCAGGATTGAGGTTTGAGGAGAGAGGACTGAGTGCTGAGTGTTGAGGATTGAGAATTGAGGATTGAGGATTGAGGATTGAAGATTGAGGATTGGCTGTTGAGGATTGAACATTGAGTATTGAGGATTGAGGATGAGGGCTGAGGGTTGAGGATTGAGGTTTGAGGACTAAGGACAGAGGATTGAGGATTGAGAATTGAGGGTTGAGGATTGAGGATTGAAGATTGAGGATTGGGTATTGAGGATCGAAGAATGAGGATTGAGGATTGAGGATTGAGGATTGAGGATTGAATATTGAGTATTGAGGATTGAAGATTGACTATTGAGGATTGCGAATTGAGGATTGAGGATTGAGGATTGGGGATTGAAGATTGAGTATTGAGGATTGAAGGTTGAGGATTGTGGATTGAGAATTGAGGATTGAGGCTTGAATATTGAGGATTGGCGCTGAGTGTTGAGGGTTGAGTGATGAGAATTGATGTTTGTGGATAGAGATTTGAAGATTGCAGGTTGAGTATTGAGTATTGAAAACTGTGAATTCATGATATTCTATTGAGGATTGAGGATTGACCACTGATTGTTGAGGACTGAGGGCTGAAGATTGAGGATTCAGGATTGAGGATTCAGGATTGAGGTTTGAGGACTGAGGATTGAGGATTGAGGATTGAGAATTGAGGATTGAGGATTGAGGATTGAAGATTGAGGATTGGCAGTTGAGGATTGAACATTGAGGATTGAGGATTGAGGATTGAGGATTGAGGATTGAAGGTTGAATATTGATGAATGAAGATTGAGGATTGAGGATTGAGGGTTGTGGATTGAGAACGAGGACTGAGGGTTGAGTGTTGATGCCTGAGGTCCGAGGATTGAGGATTGAGGATTGCGAACTGAGTATTGAGGATTGAGGATTGAAGATTGAGGATTGGGTATTGAGGATTGAAGAATGAGGATTGAAGAATGAGGATTGGGGATTGAGAATTGAGGATTGAGGATTGAATATTGAGTATTGAGGATTGAATATTGAGGATTGAGGATTGAGGATTGAGGATTGAGGATTGAGGATTGAAGATGGAGTATTGAGGATTGAAGATTGAGGATTGAGGATTGAGGATTGAGGATTGAGGATTGAGGATTGAGGATTGAGGATTGAGGATTGAAGATTGAGGATTGAGGATTGAGGATTGAGGATTGAGGGTTGTGGATTGAGGACGAGGACTGAGGGTTGAATATTTATGATTGAGGTCTGAGTATTGAGGATTGAGGATTGAGAATTGAGGATTGAGGATTGAGGATTGAAGATTGAGGATTGGGTATTGAGGATTGAGGATTGAGGATTGAAGATTGAGGATAGGGTATTGAGGATTGAAGAATGATGATTGAGGATTGAGGATTGAGGATTGAGGACTGAATATTGAGTATTGAGGATTGAAGATCGACTATTGAGAATTGCGAATTGAGGATTGAGGGTTGGGGATTGACTATTGAAGATTGAGTATTGAGGATTGAATGTTGAGGATTGTGGATTGAAGATTGAGGATTGAGGCTTGAATATTGAGGATAGGGGACTGAGTGTTGAGGGTTGAGTGATGAGGATTGATGTTTGTGGATAGAGATTTGAAGATTGCAGGTTGAGTATTGAGTATTGAAAACTGTGAATTCATGATATTCTATTGAGGCTTGAGGATTGACCACTGATTGTTGAGGACTGAGGGCTGAAGCTTGACGATTCAGGATTGAGGATTCAGGATTGAGGTTTGAGGAGAGAGGACTGAGTGTTGAGTGTTGAGTATTGAGAATTGAGGATTGAGGATTGAGGATTGAAGATTGAGGATTGGCTGTTGAGGATTGAACATTGAGGATTGAGGATTGAGGATGAGGGCTGAGGGTTGAGGATTGAGGTTTGAGGACTAAGGACAGAGGATTGAGGATTGAGAATTGAGGGTTGAGGATTGAGGATTGAAGATTGAGGATTGGGTATTGAGGATCGAAGAATGAGGATTGAGGATTGAGGATTGAGGATTGAGGATTGAATATTGAGTATTGAGGATTGAAGATTGACTATTGAGGATTGCGAATTGAGGATTGAGGATTGAGGATTGGGGATTGAAGATTGAGTATTGAGGATTGAAGGTTGAGGATTGTGGATTGAGAATTGAGGATTGAGGCTTGAATATTGAGGATTGGCGCTGAGTGTTGAGGGTTGAGTGATGAGAATTGATGTTTGTGGATAGAGATTTGAAGATTGCAGGTTGAGTATTGAGTATAGAAAACTGTGAATTCATGATATTCTATTGAGGATTGAGGATTGACCACTGATTGTTGAGGACTGAGGGCTGAAGGTTGAGGATTCAGGATTGAGGATTCAGGATTGAGGTTTGAGGACTGAGGATTGAGGATTGAGGATTGAGAATTGAGGATTGAGGATTGAGGATTGAAGATTGAGGATTGGCAGTTGAGGATTGAACATTGAGGATTGAGGATTGAGGATTGAGGATTGAGGATTGAAGGTTGAATATTGATGAATGAAGATTGAGGATTGAGGATTGAGGGTTGTGGATTGAGAACGAGGACTGAGGGTTGAGTGTTGATGCCTGAGGTCCGAGGATTGAGGATTGAGGATTGCGAACTGAGTATTGAGGATTGAGGTTTGAAGATTGAGGATTGGGTATTGAGGATTGAAGAATGAGGATTGAAGAATGAGGATTGGGGATTGAGAATTGAGGATTGAGGATTGAGGATTGAGGATTGAGGATTGAGGATTGAGGATTGAGGATTGAAGATTGAGGATTGAGGATTGAGGATTGAGGATTGAGGGTTGTGGATTGAGGACGAGGACTGAGGGTTGAATATTTATGATTGAGGTCTGAGTATTGAGGATTGAGGATTGAGAATTGAGGATTGAGGATTGAGGATTGAAGATTGAGGATTGGGTATTGAGGATTGAGGATTGAGGATTGAAGATTGAGGATAGGGTATTGAGGATTGAAGAATGATGATTGAGGATTGAGGATTGAGGATTGAGGACTGAATATTGAGTATTGAGGATTGAAGATCGACTATTGAGAATTGCGAATTGAGGATTGAGGGTTGGGGATTGACTATTGAAGATTGAGTATTGAGGATTGAATGTTGAGGATTGTGGATTGAAGATTAAGGATTGAGGCTTGAATATTGAGGATAGGGGACTGAGTGTTGAGGGTTGAGTGATGAGGATTGATGTTTGTGGATAGAGATTTGAAGATTGCAGGTTGAGTATTGAGTATTGAAAACTGTGAATTCATGATATTCTATTGAGGCTTGAGGATTGACCACTGATTGTTGAGGACTGAGGGCTGAAGCTTGAGGATTCAGGATTGAGGATTCAGGATTGAGGTTTGAGGAGAGAGGACTGAGTGTTGAGTGTTGAGGATTGAGAATTGAGGATTGAGGATTGAGGATTGAAGATTGAGGATTGGCTGTTGAGGATTGAACATTGAGGATTGAGGATTGAGGATGAGGGCTGAGGGTTGAGGATTGAGGATTGAGGATTGAAGGTTGAATATTGATGAATGAAGATTGAGGATTGAGGATTGAGGGTTGTGGATTGAGAACGAGGACTGAGGGTTGAGTGTTGATGCCTGAGGTCCGAGGATTGAGGATTGAGGATTGCGAACTGAGTATTGAGGATTGAGGATTGAAGATTGAGGATTGGGTATTGAGGATTGAAGAATGAGGATTGAAGAATGAGGATTGGGGATTGAGAATTGAGGATTGAGGATTGAATATTGAGTATTGAGGATTGAATATTGAGGATTGAGGATTGAGGATTGAGGATTGAGGATTGAGGATTGAGGATTGAAGATCGAGTATTGAGGATTGAAGATTGAGGATTGAGGATTGAGGATTGAGGATTGAGGATTGAGGATTGAGGATTGAGGATTGAAGATTGAGGATTGAGGATTGAGGATTGAGGATTGAGGGTTGTGGATTGAGGACGAGGACTGAGGGTTGAATATTTATGATTGAGGTCTGAGTATTGAGGATTGAGGATTGAGAATTGAGGATTGAGGATTGAGGATTGAAGATTGAGGATTGGGTATTGAGGATTGAGGATTGAGGATTGAAGACTGAGGATTGGGTATTGAGGTTTGAACATTGAGGATTGAACATTGAGGTTTGAGGAGTGAAGATTGAGGATTGAGGATTGAGGATTGAGGATCGAGTATTGAGGGTTGAAGATTGAATATTGATGATTAAAGATTGATGGTTGAGGATTGAGGGTTGTGGATCGAGGACGAGGACTGAGTGTTGAATATTGATGTCTGAGGTCTGAGGATTGAGGATTGAGAATTGAGAATTGAGAATTCAGGATTGAAGATTGAGGATTGGGTATTGAGGATTGAGGTTTGAGGATTGGGGATTGAGGATTGCGAATTGAAGATTAAGTATTGAGGATTGAAGATTCAGAATTGAGGATGAGGATTGAACATTGAATACTGAGTGTTGAGGATTGAGTGATGAGAATTTATGTTTCTGGATAGAGATTTGAAGATTGCAGATTGAGTATTGAGTATTGAAAACTGTGAATTGAGGATATTCTATTGAGGATTGAGGATTGACAACTGAATGTTGAGGACTGAGGGCTGAAGATTGAGGATTCAGGATTGAGGATTCAGAATTGAGGTTTGAGGACTGAGGATTGAGGATTGAAGATTGAGTATTGAGGATTGAAGGTTGAGGATTGAGGATTGAGGATTGAGGATTGATGATGAGGATTGAGGATTGAGGGTTGTGGATTGAGGACGAGGACTGAGGGTTGAATATTTATGATTGAGGTCTGAGTATTGAGGATTGAGGATTGAGAATTGAGGATTGAGGATTGAGGATTGAAGATTGAGGATTGGGTATTGAGGATTGAGGATTGAGGATTGAAGATTGAGGATAGGGTATTGAGGATTGAAGAATGATGATTGAGGATTGAGGATTGAGGATTGAGGACTGAATATTGAGTATTGAGGATTGAAGATCGACTATTGAGAATTGCGAATTGAGGATTGAGGGTTGGGGATTGACTATTGAAGATTGAGTATTGAGGATTGAATGTTGAGGATTGTGGATTGAAGATTGAGGATTGAGGCTTGAATATTGAGGATAGGGGACTGAGTGTTGAGGGTTGAGTGATGAGGATTGATGTTTGTGGATAGAGATTTGAAGATTGCAGGTTGAGTATTGAGTATTGAAAACTGTGAATTCATGATATTCTATTGAGGCTTGAGGATTGACCACTGATTGTTGAGGACTGAGGGCTGAAGCTTGAGGATTCAGGATTGAGGATTCAGGATTGAGGTTTGACGAGAGAGGACTGAGTGTTGAGTGTTGAGGATTGAGAATTGAGGATTGAGGATTGAGGATTGAAGATTGAGGATTGGCTGTTGAGGATTGAACATTGAGGATTGAGGATTGAGGATGAGGGCTGAGGGTTGAGGATTGAGGATTGAGGATTGAAGGTTGAATATTGATGAATGAAGATTGAGGATTGAGGATTGAGGGTTGTGGATTGAGAACGAGGACTGAGGGTTGAGTGTTGATGCCTGAGGTCCGAGGATTGAGGATTGAGGATTGCGAACTGAGTATTGAGGATTGAGGATTGAAGATTGAGGATTGGGTATTGAGGATTGAAGAATGAGGATTGAAGAATGAGGATTGGGGATTGAGAATTGAGGATTGAGGATTGAATATTGAGTATTGAGGATTGAATATTGAGGATTGAGGATTGAGGATTGAGGATTGAGGATTGAGGATTGAGGATTGAAGATCGAGTATTGAGGATTGAAGATTGAGGATTGAGGATTGAGGATTGAGGATTGAGGATTGAGGATTGAGGATTGAGGATTGAAGATTGAGGATTGAGGATTGAGGATTGAGGATTGAGGGTTGTGGATTGAGGACGAGGACTGAGGGTTGAATATTTATGATTGAGGTCTGAGTATTGAGGATTGAGGATTGAGAATTGAGGATTGAGGATTGAGGATTGAAGATTGAGGATTGGGTATTGAGGATTGAGGATTGAGGATTGAAGATTGAGGATAGGGTATTGAGGATTGAAGAATGATGATTGAGGATTGAGGATTGAGGATTGAGGACTGAATATTGAGTATTGAGGATTGAAGATCGACTATTGAGAATTGCGAATTGAGGATTGAGGGTTGGGGATTGACTATTGAAGATTGAGTATTGAGGATTGAATGTTGAGGATTGTGGATTGAAGATTGAGGATTGAGGCTTGAATATTGAGGATAGGGGACTGAGTGTTGAGGGTTGAGTGATGAGGATTGATGTTTGTGGATAGAGATTTGAAGATTGCAGGTTGAGTATTGAGTATTGAAAACTGTGAAATCATGATATTCTATTGAGGATTGAGGATGGAACACTGATTGTTGAGGACTGAGGGCTGAAGATTGAGGATTCAGGATTGAGGATTCAGGATTGAGGTTTGAGGACTGAGGATTGAGGATTGAGGATTGAGGATTGAGGATTGAGGATTGAGGATTGAAGACTGAGGATTGGGTATTGAGGTTTGAACATTGAGGATTGAACATTGAGGTTTGAGGAGTGAAGATTGAGGATTGAGGATTGAGGATTGAGGATCGAGTATTGAGGGTTGAAGATTGAATATTGATGATTAAAGATTGATGGTTGAGGATTGAGGGTTGTGGATCGAGGACGAGGACTGAGTGTTGAATATTGATGTCTGAGGTCTGAGGATTGAGGATTGAGAATTGAGAATTGAGAATTGAGGATTGAAGATTGAGGATTGGGTATTGAGGATTGAGGTTTGAGGATTGGGGATTGAGGATTGCGAATTGAAGATTAAGTATTGAGGATTGAAGATTCAGAATTGAGGATGAGGATTGAACATTGAATACTGAGTGTTGAGGATTGAGTGATGAGAATTTATGTTTCTGGATAGAGATTTGAAGATTGCAGATTGAGTATTGAGTATTGAAAACTGTGAATTGAGGATATTCTATTGAGGATTGAGGATTGACAACTGAATGTTGAGGACTGAGGGCTGAAGATTGAGGATTCAGGATTGAGGATTCAGAATTGAGGTTTGAGGACTGAGGATTGAGGATTGAAGATTGAGTATTGAGGATTGAAGGTTGAGGATTGAGGATTGAGGATTGAGGATTGATGATGAGGGCTGAGGGTTGAGGATTGAGATTTGAGGACTAAGGACAGAGGATTGAGGATTGAGAATTGAGGATTGAGGATTGAGGATTGAAGATTAAGGATTGGGTATTGAGGATCGAAGAATGAGGATTGAGGATTGAGGATTGAGGATTGAGGATTGAATATTGAATATTGAGGATTGAAGATTGACTATTGAGGATTGCGAATTGAGGATTGAGGATTGAGGATTGAGGATTGAGGATGAGGGCTGAGGGTTGAGGATTGAGGTTTGAGGACTGAGGACTGAGGATTGAGGATTGATAATTGAGGATTGAGGATTGAGGGTTGAAGACTGAGGATTGGGTATTGAGGATTGAAGAATGAGTATTGAGGATTGAGGATTGAGGATTGAGTATTGAAGATTGAGTATTGAGGATTGAAGATTGAGTATCGAGGATTGAAGATTGAGGATTGAGGATTGAGGATTGAGGAATGAGGATTGAGGATTGAAGATCGTGTACTGAGGATTGAAGATTAAGACTGAGGATTGAGGATTGAGGATTGAGGATTGAGGATAGAGGATTGAAGACTGAGTATTGAGGATTGAAGATTGAGGATTGAGGATTGAGGATTGAGGGCAGAGGATTGAGGATTGTAGATTGACTATTGAGGATTGAGGATTGAGGATTGAGGATTGAGGATTGAGGATTGAGGATTGAGGATTGAGGATTGGGTATTGAGGATTGAAGAATGAGGATTGAGGATTGAGGATTGAGGATTGAGGATTGAGGATTGAAGATTGTGTATTGAGGATTGAGGATTGGGATTGAGGATTGCGAATTGAAGATTCAGAATTGAGGATTGAAGATTCAGAATTGAGGATGAGGATTGATCATTGAATACTGAGTGTTGAGGGTTGAGTGATGAGAATTTATGTTTCTGGATAGAGATTTGAAGATTGCAGATTGAGTATTGAGTATTGAAAACTGTGAATTGAGGATATTCTATTGAGGATTGAGGATTGACAACTGAACGTTGAGGACTGAGGGCTGAAGATTGAGGATTCAGGATTGAGGATTCAGAATTGAGGTTTGAGGACTGAGGATTGAGGATTGAAGATTGAGTATTGAGGATTGAAGGTTGAGGATTGAGGATTGAGGATTGAGGATTGATGATGAGGGCTGAGGGTTGAGGATTGAGATTTGAGGACTAAGGACAGAGGATTGAGGATTGAGAATTGAGGATTGAGGATTGAGGATTGAAGATTAAGGATTGGGTATTGAGGATCGAAGAATGAGGATTGAGGATTGAGGATTGAGGATTGAGGATTGAATATTGAATATTGAGGATTGAAGATTGACTATTGAGGATTGCGAATTGAGGATTGAGGATTGAGGATTGAGGATTGAGGATGAGGGCTGAGGGTTGAGGATTGAGGTTTGAGGACTGAGGACTGAGGATTGAGGATTGATAATTGAGGATTGAGGATTGAGGGTTGAAGACTGAGGATTGGGTATTGAGGATTGAAGAATGAGTATTGAGGATTGAGGATTGAGGATTGAGTATTGAAGATTGAGTATTGAGGATTGAAGATTGAGTATCGAGGATTGAAGATTGAGGATTGAGGATTGAGGATTGAGGAATGAGGATTGAGGATTGAAGATCGTGTACTGAGGATTGAAGATTAAGACTGAGGATTGAGGATTGAGGATTGAGGATTGAGGATAGAGGATTGAAGACTGAGTATTGAGGATTGAAGATTGAGGATTGAGGATTGAGGATTGAGGGCAGAGGATTGAGGATTGTAGATTGACTATTGAGGATTGAGGATTGAGGATTGAGGATTGAGGATTGAGGATTGAGGATTGAGGATTGAGGATTGGGTATTGAGGATTGAAGAATGAGGATTGAGGATTGAGGATTGAGGATTGAGGATTGAGGATTGAAGATTGTGTATTGAGGATTGAGGATTGGGATTGAGGATTGCGAATTGAAGATTCAGAATTGAGGATTGAAGATTCAGAATTGAGGATGAGGATTGATCATTGAATACTGAGTGTTGAGGGTTGAGTGATGAGAATTTATGTTTCTGGATAGAGATTTGAAGATTGCAGATTGAGTATTGAGTATTGAAAACTGTGAATTGAGGATATTCTATTGAGGATTGAGGATTGACAACTGAACGTTGAGGACTGAGGGCTGAAGATTGAGGATTCAGGATTGAGGATTCAGAATTGAGGTTTGAGGACTGAGGATTGAGGATTGAAGATTGAGTATTGAGGATTGAAGGTTGATGATTGAGGATTGAGGATTGAGGATTGATGATGAGGGCTGAGGGTTGAGGATTGAGATTTGAGGACTAAGGACAGAGGATTGAGGATTGAGAATTGAGGATTGAGGATTGAGGATTGAAGATTAAGGATTGGGTATTGAGGATCGAAGAATGAGGATTGAGGATTGAGGATTGAGGATTGAGGATTGAATATTGAATATTGAGGATTGAAGATTGACTATTGAGGATTGCGAATTGAGGATTGAGGATTGAGGATTGAGGATTGAGGATGAGGGCTGAGGGTTGAGGATTGAGGTTTGAGGACTGAGGACTGAGGATTGAGGATTGATAATTGAGGATTGAGGATTGAGGGTTGAAGACTGAGGATTGGGTATTGAGGATTGAAGAATGAGTATTGAGGATTGAGGATTGAGGATTGAGTATTGAAGATTGAGTATTGAGGATTGAAGATTGAGTATCGAGGATTGAAGATTGAGGATTGAGGATTGAGGATTGAGGAATGAGGATTGAGGATTGAAGATCGTGTACTGAGGATTGAAGATTAAGACTGAGGATTGAGGATTGAGGATTGAGGATTGAGGATAGAGGATTGAAGACTGAGTATTGAGGATTGAAGATTGAGGATTGAGGATTGAGGATTGAGGGCAGAGTATTGAGGATTGTAGATTGACTATTGAGGATTGAGGATTGAGGATTGAGGATTGAGGATTGAAGATTGAGGATTGGGTATTGAGGATTGAGGATTGAGGATTGAAGATTGAGGATAGGGTATTGAGGATTGAAGAGTGATGATTGAGGATTGAAGAATGATGATTGAGGATTATGGATTGAGAATTGAGGATTGAATATTGAGTATTGAGGATTGAAGATCGACTATTGAGGACTGCCGATTGAGGATTGAGGGCTGGTAATTGAGGATTGAAGATTGAGTATTGAGGATTGAAGGTTGAGGATTGTGGATTGAGGATTGAGGCTTGAATATTGAGGATTGGGGACTGAGTGTTGAGGGTTGAGTGATGAGGATTGATGTATGTGGATAGAGATATGAAGATTGCAGGTTGAGTATTGAGTATTGAAAACTGTGAAATCATGATATTCTATTGAGGATTGAGGATGGACCACTGATTGTTGAGGTCTGAGGGCTGAAGATTGAGGATTCAGGATTGAGGATTCAGGATTGAGGTTTGAGGACTGAGGATTGAGGATTGAGGATTGAGGATTGAGGATTGAGGATTGAGGATTGAGGATTGGGGATTGAGGATTGAGGATTGAAGATTGAGGATTGGCTGTTGAGGATTGAACATTGAGGATTGAGGATTGAGGATTGAGGATTGAATATTGATGAATGAAGATTGAGGATTGAGGATTGAAGGTCGTGGATTGAGGACGAGGACTGAGGCTTGAGTATTGATACTTGAGGCCTGAGGATTGAGGATTGAGGATTGCGAATTTAGGATTGAGGATTTAAGATTGAGGACTGGGTATTGAGGGTTGGGTATTGAGGATTGAAGAATGAGGATTGAGGATTGAGGACAGAGGATTGAGGATTGAAGATTGAGTATTGAGGATTGAAGATTGACGATTGAGGATTGAGGATTGAGGATTGAGGATTGAGGATTGAGGATTGAGGATTGAAGATTGAGTATTGAGGATTGAAGATTGAGGATTGAGGATTGAGGATTGAGGATTGAAGATTAAGATTGAGGATTGAGGATTGAGGATTGAGGATTGAGGATTGAGGATTGGGGATTGAAGATTGAGTATTGAGGATTGAAGATTGAGGATTGAGGATTGAGGATTGAGGATTGAGGATTGAAGATTGAGTACTGAGGATTGAAGATTAAGATTGAGGATTGAGGATTGAGGACTGAGGATGGAGGATTGAGGATTGAAGGTTCAGTATTGAGGATTGAAGATTGAGTATTGAGGATTGAGGATTGAACATTGAGGACTGAGTGTTGAGGGTTGAGTGATGAGAATTGATGTTTGTGGATAGAGATTTGAAGATTGCAGATTGAGTATTGAGTATTGAAAACTATGAATTGAGTATATTCTATTGAGGATTGAGGATTGACAACTGATTGTTGAGGACTGAGGGCTGAAGATTGAGGGTTCCGGATTGAGGATTCAGAATTGAAATTTGAGGACTGAGCATTGTGGATTGAAGATTGAGTATTGAAGATTGAAGATTGAGAATTGAGGATTGAGGATTGAGGATTGAGGATGAGGGCTGAGGGTTGAGGATTGAGGTTTGAGGACTAAGGACTGAGGATTGAGAATTGGGAATTGAGGATTGAGGATTGAGGGTTGAAGATTGAGGATTGGGTATTGAGGATTGAAGAATGAGGATTGAGGATTGAGGATTGAGGATTGAGGATTGACAACTGATTGTTGAGGACTGAGGACTGAAGCTTGAGGATTCAGGATTGAGGATTCAGGATTGAGGTTTGAGGAGAGAGGACTGAGTGTTGAGGATTGAGGATTGAGAATTGAGGATTGAGGATTGAGGATTGAAGATTGAGGATTGGCTGTTGAGGATTGAACATTGAGGATTGAGGATTGAGGATTGAGGATTGAGGCTTGAAGGTTGAATATTGATGAATGAAGATTGAGGATTGAGGATTGAGGGTTTTGGATTGAGAACGAGGACTGAGGGTTGAGTGTTGATGCCTGAGGTCTGAGGATTGAGGATTGAGGATTGCGAACTGAGGATTGAGGATTGAGGATTGAAGATTGAGTTTTGAGGATTGAAGATTGAGGATTGAGGATTGAGGATTGAGGATTAAGGATTGAGGATTGAAGATTGAGGATTGAGGATTGAGGATTGAGGATTGAGGGTTGTGGATTGAGGACGAGGACTGAGGGTTGAATATTTATGTTTGAGGTCTGAGGATTGAGGATTGAGGATTGAGAATTGAGGATTGAGGATTGAGGATCGAAAATTGAGGATTGGCAATTGAGGATTGAGGATTGAGGATTGAAAATTGAGGATAGGGTATTGAGGATTGAAGAATGATGATTGAGGATTGAGGATTGAGGATTGACGATTGAAGATTGAGTACTGAGGATTGAAGATCGACTATTGAGGATTGCGAATTGAGGATTGAGGGTTGGGGATTAAGGATCGAAGATTGTGTATTGAGGATTGAAAGTTGAGGATTGTGGATTGAGGATTGAGGATTGAGGCTTGTATATTGCGGATTGGGGCTGAGTGTTGAGGGTTGAGTGATGAGAATTGATGTTTGTGGATAGAGATTTGAAGATTGCAGGTTGAGTATTGAGTATTGAAAACTGTGAATTCATGATATTCTATTGAGGCTTGAGGATTGACCACTGATTGTTGAGGACTGAGGGCTGAAGCTTGAGGATTCAGGATTGAGGATTCAGGATTGAGGTTTGAGGAGAGAGGACTGAGTGCTGAGTGTTGAGGATTGAGAATTGAGGATTGAGGATTGAGGATTGAAGATTGAGGATTGGCTGTTGAGGATTGAACATTGAGGATTGAGGATTGAGGATGAGGGCTGAGGGTTGAGGATTGAGGTTTGAGGACTAAGGACAGAGGATTGAGGATTGAGAATTGAGGGTTGAGGATTGAGGATTGAAGATTGAGGATTGGGTATTGAGGATCGAAGAATGAGGATTGAGGATTGAGGATTGAGGATTGAGGATTGAATATTGAGTATTGAGGATTGAAGATTGACTATTGAGGATTGCGAATTGAGGATTGAGGATTGAGGATTGGGGATTGAAGATTGAGTATTGAGGATTGAAGGTTGAGGATTGTGGATTGAGAATTGAGGATTGAGGCTTGAATATTGAGGATTGGCGCTGAGTGTTGAGGGTTGAGTGATGAGAATTGATGTTTGTGGATAGAGATTTGAAGATTGCAGGTTGAGTATTGAGTATTGAAAACTGTGAATTCATGATATTCTATTGAGGATTGAGGATTGACCACTGATTGTTGAGGACTGAGGGCTGAAGATTGAGGATTCAGGATTGAGGATACAGGATTGAGGTTTGAGGACTGAGGATTGAGGATTGAGGATTGAGAATTGAGGATTGAGGATTGAGGATTGAAGATTGAGGATTGGCAGTTGAGGATTGAACATTGAGGATTGAGGATTGAGGATTGAGGATTGAGGATTGAAGGTTGAATATTGATGAATGAAGATTGAGGATTGAGGATTGAGGGTTGTGGATTGAGAACGAGGACTGAGGGTTGAGTGTTGATGCCTGAGGTCCGAGGATTGAGGATTGAGGATTGCGAACTGAGTATTGAGGATTGAGGATTGAAGATTGAGGATTGGGTATTGAGGATTGAAGAATGAGGATTGAAGAATGAGGATTGGGGATTGAGAATTGAGGATTGAGGATTGAATATTGAGTATTGAGGATTGAATATTGAGGATTGAGGATTGAGGATTGAGGATTGAGGATTGAGGATTGAAGATGGAGTATTGAGGATTGAAGATTGAGGATTGAGGATTGAGGATTGAGGATTGAGGATTGAGGATTGAGGATTGAGGATTGAAGATTGAGGATTGAGGATTGAGGATTGAGGATTGAGGGTTGTGGATTGAGGACGAGGACTGAGGGTTGAATATTTATGATTGAGGTCTGAGTATTGAGGATTGAGGATTGAGAATTGAGGATTGAGGATTGAGGATTAAAGATTGAGGATTGGGTATTGAGGATTGAGGATTGAGGATTGAAGATTGAGGATAGGGTATTGAGGATTGAAGAATGATGATTGAGGATTGAGGATTGAGGATTGAGGACTGAATATTGAGTATTGAGGATTGAAGATCGACTATTGAGAATTGCGAATTGAGGATTGAGGGTTGGGGATTGACTATTGAAGATTGAGTATTGAGGATTGAATGTTGAGGATTGTGGATTGAAGATTGAGGATTGAGGCTTGAATATTGAGGATAGGGGACTGAGTGTTGAGGGTTGAGTGATGAGGATTGATGTTTGTGGATAGAGATTTGAAGATTGCAGGTTGAGTATTGAGTATTGAAAACTGTGAATTCATGATATTCTATTGAGGCTTGAGGATTGACCACTGATTGTTGAGGACTGAGGGCTGAAGCTTGAGGATTCAGGATTGAGGATTCAGGATTGAGGTTTGAGGAGAGAGGACTGAGTGTTGAGTGTTGAGGATTGAGAATTGAGGATTGAGGATTGAGGATTGAATATTGAGGATTGGCTGTTGAGGATTGAACATTGAGGATTGAGGATTGAGGATGAGGGCTGAGGGTTGAGGATTGAGGTTTGAGGACTAAGGACAGAGGATTGAGGATTGAGAATTGAGGGTTGAGGATTGAGGATTGAAGATTGAGGATTGGGTATTGAGGATCGAAGAATGAGGATTGAGGATTGAGGATTGAGGATTGAGGATTGAATATTGAGTATTGAGGATTGAAGATTGACTATTGAGGATTGCGAATTGAGGATTGAGGATTGAGGATTGGGGATTGAAGATTGAGTATTGAGGATTGAAGGTTGAGGATTGTGGATTGAGAATTGAGGATTGAGGCTTGAATATTGAGGATTGGCGCTGAGTGTTGAGGGTTGAGTGATGAGAATTGATGTTTGTGGATAGAGATTTGAAGATTGCAGGTTGAGTATTGAGTATTGAAAACTGTGAATTCATGATATTTTATTGAGGATTGAGGATTGACCACTGATTGTTGAGGACTGAGGGCTGAAGATTGAGGATTCAGGATTGAGGATTCAGGATTGAGGTTTGAGGACTGAGGATTGAGGATTGAGGATTGAGAATTGAGGATTGAGGATTGAGGATTGAAGATTGAGGATTGGAAGTTGAGGATTGAACATTGAGGATTGAACATTGAGGATTGAGGATTGAGGATTGAAGGTTGAATATTGATGAATGAAGATTGAGGATTGAGGATTGAGGGTTGTGGATTGAGAACGAGGACTGAGGGTTGAGTGTTGATGCCTGAGGTCCGAGGATTGAGGATTGAGGATTGCGAACTGAGTATTGAGGATTGAGGATTGAAGATTGAGGATTGGGTATTGAGGATTGAAGAATGAGGATTGAAGAATGAGGATTGGGGATTGAGAATTGAGGATTGAGGATTGAATATTGAGTATTGAGGATTGAATATTGAGGATTGAGGATTGAGGATTGAGGATTGAGGATTGAGGATTGAGGATTGAAGATTGAGGATTGGGTATTGAGGATTGAGGATTGAGGATTGAAGATTGAGGATAGGGTATTGAGGATTGAAGAATGATGATTGAGGATTGAGGATTGAGGATTGAGGACTGAATATTGAGTATTGAGGATTGAAGATCGACTATTGAGAATTGCGAATTGAGGATTGAGGGTTGGGGATTGACTATTGAAGATTGAGTATTGAGGATTGAATGTTGAGGATTGTGGATTGAAGATTGAGGATTGAGGCTTGAATATTGAGGATAGGGGACTGAGTGTTGAGGGTTGAGTGATGAGGATTGATGTTTGTGGATAGAGATTTGAAGATTGCAGGTTGAGTATTGAGTATTGAAAACTGTGAAATCATGATATTCTATTGAGGATTGAGGATGGAACACTGATTGTTGAGGACTGAGGGCTGAAGATTGAGGATTCAGGATTGAGGATTCAGGATTGAGGTTTGAGGACTGAGGATTGAGGATTGAGGATTGAGGATTGAGGATTGAGGATTGAGGATTGAAGACTGAGGATTGGGTATTGAGGTTTGAACATTGAGGATTGAACATTGAGGTTTGAGGAGTGAAGATTGAGGATTGAGGATTGAGGATTGAGGATCGAGTATTGAGGGTTGAAGATTGAATATTGATGATTAAAGATTGATGGTTGAGGATTGAGGGTTGTGGATCGAGGACGAGGACTGAGTGTTGAATATTGATGTCTGAGGTCTGAGGATTGAGAATTGAGGATTGAGGATTGAGGATTGAGGATGAGGGCTGAGGGTTGAGGATTGAGGTTTGAGGACTAAGGACTGAGGATTGAGAATTGGGAATTGAGGATTGAGGATTGAGGGTTGAAGATTGAGGATTGGGTATTGAGGATTGAAGAATGAGGATTGAGGATTGAGGATTGAGGATTGAGGATTGAAGATTGAGTTTTGAGGATTGAAGATTGAAGATTGAGGATTGAGGATTGAGGATTAAGGATTGAGGATTGAAGATTGAGGATTGAGGATTGAGGATTGAGGATTGAGGGTTGTGGATTGAGGACGAGGACTGAGGGTTGAATATTTATGTTTGAGGTCTGAGGATTGAGGATTGAGGATTGAGAATTGAGGATTGAGGATTGAGGATCGAAAATTGAGGATTGGCAATTGAGGATTGAGGATTGAGGATTGAAAATTGAGGATAGGGTATTGAGGATTGAAGAATGATGATTGAGGATTGAGGATTGAGGATTGACGATTGAAGATTGAGTACTGAGGATTGAAGATCGACTATTGAGGATTGCGAATTGAGGATTGAGGGTTGGGGATTAAGGATCGAAGATTGTGTATTGAGGATTGAAAGTTGAGGATTGTGGATTGAGGATTGAGGATTGAGGCTTGTATATTGCGGATTGGGGCTGAGTGTTGAGGGTTGAGTGATGAGAATTGATGTTTGTGGATAGAGATTTGAAGATTGCAGGTTGAGTATTGAGTATTGAAAACTGTGAAATCATGATATTCTATTGAGGATTGAGGATGGAACACTGATTGTTGAGGACTGAGGGCTGAAGATTGAGGATTCAGGATTGAGGATTCAGGATTGAGGTTTGAGGACTGAGGATTGAGGATTGAGGATTGAGGATTGAGGATTGAGGATTGAGGATTGAAGACTGAGGATTGGGTATTGAGGTTTGAACATTGAGGATTGAACATTGAGGTTTGAGGAGTGAAGATTGAGGATTGAGGATTGAGGATTGAGGATCGAGTATTGAGGGTTGAAGATTGAATATTGATGATTAAAGATTGATGGTTGAGGATTGAGGGTTGTGGATCGAGGACGAGGACTGAGTGTTGAATATTGATGTCTGAGGTCTGAGGATTGAGAATTGAGGATTGAGGATTGAGGATTGAGGATGAGGGCTGAGGGTTGAGGATTGAGGTTTGAGGACTAAGGACTGAGGATTGAGAATTGGGAATTGAGGATTGAGGATTGAGGGTTGAAGATTGAGGATTGGGTATTGAGGATTGAAGAATGAGGATTGAGGATTGAGGATTGAGGATTGAGGATTGAAGATTGAGTTTTGAGGATTGAAGATTGAGGATTGAGGATTGAGGATTGAGGATTAAGGATTGAGGATTGAAGATTGAGGATTGAGGATTGAGGATTGAGGATTGAGGGTTGTGGATTGAGGACGAGGACTGAGGGTTGAATATTTATGTTTGAGGTCTGAGGATTGAGGATTGAGGATTGAGAATTGAGGATTGAGGATTGAGGATCGAAAATTGAGGATTGGCAATTGAGGATTGAGGATTGAGGATTGAAAATTGAGGATAGGGTATTGAGGATTGAAGAATGATGATTGAGGATTGAGGATTGAGGATTGACGATTGAAGATTGAGTACTGAGGATTGAAGATCGACTATTGAGGATTGCGAATTGAGGATTGAGGGTTGGGGATTAAGGATCGAAGATTGTGTATTGAGGATTGAAAGTTGAGGATTGTGGATTGAGGATTGAGGATTGAGGCTTGTATATTGCGGATTGGGGCTGAGTGTTGAGGGTTGAGTGATGAGAATTGATGTTTGTGGATAGAGATTTGAAGATTGCAGGTTGAGTATTGAGTATTGAAAACTGTGAATTCATGATATTCTATTGAGGCTTGAGGATTGACCACTGATTGTTGAGGACTGAGGGCTGAAGCTTGAGGATTCAGGATTGAGGATTCAGGATTGAGGTTTGAGGAGAGAGGACTGAGTGCTGAGTGTTGAGGATTGAGAATTGAGGATTGAGGATTGAGGATTGAAGATTGAGGATTGGCTGTTGAGGATTGAACATTGAGGATTGAGGATTGAGGATGAGGGCTGAGGGTTGAGGATTGAGGTTTGAGGACTAAGGACAGAGGATTGAGGATTGAGAATTGAGGGTTGAGGATTGAGGATTGAAGATTGAGGATTGGGTATTGAGGATCGAAGAATGAGGATTGAGGATTGAGGATTGAGGATTGAGGATTGAATATTGAGTATTGAGGATTGAAGATTGACTATTGAGGATTGCGAATTGAGGATTGAGGATTGAGGATTGGGGATTGAAGATTGAGTATTGAGGATTGAAGGTTGAGGATTGTGGATTGAGAATTGAGGATTGAGGCTTGAATATTGAGGATTGGCGCTGAGTGTTGAGGGTTGAGTGATGAGAATTGATGTTTGTGGATAGAGATTTGAAGATTGCAGGTTGAGTATTGAGTATTGAAAACTGTGAATTCATGATATTCTATTGAGGATTGAGGATTGACCACTGATTGTTGAGGACTGAGGGCTGAAGATTGAGGATTCAGGATTGAGGATTCAGGATTGAGGTTTGAGGACTGAGGATTGAGGATTGAGGATTGAGAATTGAGGATTGAGGATTGAGGATTGAAGATTGAGGATTGGCAGTTGAGGATTGAACATTGAGGATTGAGGATTGAGGATTGAGGATTGAGGATTGAAGGTTGAATATTGATGAATGAAGATTGAGGATTGAGGATTGAGGGTTGTGGATTGAGAACGAGGACTGAGGGTTGAGTGTTGATGCCTGAGGTCCGAGGATTGAGGATTGAGGATTGCGAACTGAGTATTGAGGATTGAGGATTGAAGATTGAGGATTGGGTATTGAGGATTGAAGAATGAGGATTGAAGAATGAGGATTGGGGATTGAGAATTGAGGATTGAGGATTGAATATTGAGTATTGAGGATTGAATATTGAGGATTGAGGATTGAGGATTGAGGATTGAGGATTGAGGATTGAAGATGGAGTATTGAGGATTGAAGATTGAGGATTGAGGATTGAGGATTGAGGATTGAGGATTGAGGATTGAGGATTGAGGATTGAAGATTGAGGATTGAGGATTGAGGATTGAGGATTGAGGGTTGTGGATTGAGGACGAGGACTGAGGGTTGAATATTTATGATTGAGGTCTGAGTATTGAGGATTGAGGATTGAGAATTGAGGATTGAGGATTGAGGATTGAAGATTGAGGATTGTGTATTGAGGATTGAGGATTGAGGATTGAAGATTGAGGATAGGGTATTGAGGATTGAAGAATGATGATTGAGGATTGAGGATTGAGGATTGAGGACTGAATATTGAGTATTGAGGATTGAAGATCGACTATTGAGAATTGCGAATTGAGGATTGAGGGTTGGGGATTGACTATTGAAGATTGAGTATTGAGGATTGAATGTTGAGGATTGTGGATTGAAGATTGAGGATTGAGGCTTGAATATTGAGGATAGGGGACTGAGTGTTGAGGGTTGAGTGATGAGGATTGATGTTTGTGGATAGAGATTTGAAGATTGCAGGTTGAGTATTGAGTATTGAAAACTGTGAAATCATGATATTCTATTGAGGATTGAGGATGGAACACTGATTGTTGAGGACTGAGGGCTGAAGATTGAGGATTCAGGATTGAGGATTCAGGATTGAGGTTTGAGGACTGAGGATTGAGGATTGAGGATTGAGGATTGAGGATTGAGGATTGAGGATTGAAGACTGAGGATTGGGTATTGAGGTTTGAACATTGAGGATTGAACATTGAGGTTTGAGGAGTGAAGATTGAGGATTGAGGATTGAGGATTGAGGATCGAGTATTGAGGGTTGAAGATTGAATATTGATGATTAAAGATTGATGGTTGAGGATTGAGGGTTGTGGATCGAGGACGAGGACTGAGTGTTGAATATTGATGTCTGAGGTCTGAGGATTGAGGATTGAGAATTGAGAATTGAGGATTGAGGATTGAAGATTGAGGATTGGGTATTGAGGATTGAGGTTTGAGGATTGGGGATTGAGGATTGCGAATTGAAGATTAAGTATTGAGGATTGAAGATTCAGAATTGAGGATGAGGATTGAACATTGAATACTGAGTGTTGAGGATTGAGTGATGAGAATTTATGTTTCTGGATAGAGATTTGAAGATTGCAGATTGAGTATTGAGTATTGAAAACTGTGAATTGAGGATATTCTATTGAGGATTGAGGATTGACAACTGAATGTTGAGGACTGAGGGCTGAAGATTGAGGATTCAGGATTGAGGATTCAGAATTGAGGTTTGAGGACTGAGGATTGAGGATTGAAGATTGAGTATTGAGGATTGAAGGTTGAGGATTGAGGATTGAGGATTGAGGATTGATGATGAGGGCTGAGGGTTGAGGATTGAGATTTGAGGACTAAGGACAGAGGATTGAGGATTGAGAATTGAGGATTGAGGATTGAGGATTGAAGATTAAGGATTGGGTATTGAGGATCGAAGAATGAGGATTGAGGATTGAGGATTGAGGATTGAGGATTGAATATTGAATATTGAGGATTGAAGATTGACTATTGAGGATTGCGAATTGAGGATTGAGGATTGAGGATTGAGGATTGAGGATGAGGGCTGAGGGTTGAGGATTGAGGTTTGAGGACTGAGGACTGAGGATTGAGGATTGATAATTGAGGATTGAGGATTGAGGGTTGAAGACTGAGGATTGGGTATTGAGGATTGAAGAATGAGTATTGAGGATTGAGGATTGAGGATTGAGTATTGTAGATTGAGTATTGAGGATTGAAGATTGAGTATCGAGGATTGAAGATTGAGGATTGAGGATTGAGGATTGAGGAATGAGGATTGAGGATTGAAGATCGTGTACTGAGGATTGAAGATTAAGACTGAGGATTGAGGATTGAGGATTGAGGATTGAGGATAGAGGATTGAAGACTGAGTATTGAGGATTGAAGATTGAGGATTGAGGATTGAGGATTGAGGGCAGAGGATTGAGGATTGTAGATTGACTATTGAGGATTGAGGATTGAGGATTGAGGATTGAGGATTGAGGATTGAGGATTGAGGATTGAGGATTGGGTATTGAGGATTGAAGAATGAGGATTGAGGATTGAGGATTGAGGATTGAGGATTGAAGATTGTGTATTGAGGATTGAGGATTGGGATTGAGGATTGCGAATTGAAGATTCAGTATTGAGGATTGAAGATTCAGAATTGAGGATGAGGATTGATCATTGAATACTGAGTGTTGAGGGTTGAGTGATGAGAATTTATGTTTCTGGATAGAGATTTGAAGATTGCAGATTGAGTATTGAGTATTGAAAACTGTGAATTGAGGATATTCTATTGAGGATTGAGGATTGACAACTGAACGTTGAGGACTGAGGGCTGAAGATTGAGGATTCAGGATTGAGGATTCAGAATTGAGGTTTGAGGACTGAGGATTGAGGATTGAAGATTGAGTATTGAGGATTGAAGGTTGATGATTGAGGATTGAGGATTGAGGATTGAGGATGAGGGCTGAGGGTTGAGGATTGAGGTTTGAGGACTAAGGACAGAGGATTGAGGATTGAGAATTGAGGATTGAGGATTGAGAATTGAAGATTAAGGATTGGGTACTGAGGATCGAAGAATGAGGATAGAGGATTGAGGATTGAGGATTGAGGATTGAATATTGAGTATTGAGGATTGAAGATTGACTATTGAGGATTGCGAATTGAGGATTGAGTATTGAGGATTGGGGATTGAAGATTGAGTATTGAGGATTGAAGGTTGAGGACTGTGGATTGAGAATTGAGGATTGAGGCTTGAATATTGAGGATTGGGGCTGAGTGTTGATGGTTGAGTGATGAGAATTGATGTTTGTGGATAGAGATTTGAAGATTGCTGGTTGAGTATTGAGTATTGAAAACTGTGAATTCATGATATTCTATTGAGGATTGAGGATTGACCACTGATTGTTGAGGACTGAGGGCTGAAGATTGAGGATTCTGGATTGAGGATTCAGGATTGAGGTTTGAGGACTGAGGATTTAAGGTTGAGGATTGTGTATTGAGGATTGAAGAATGAGGATTGAGGATTGAGGGCAGAGGATTGAGGATTGAAGATTGACGATTGAGGATTGAGGATTGAGGATTGAGGATTGAGGATTGAGGATTGAGGATTGAAAATTGAGTATTGAGGATTGAAGATTGAGGATTGAGGATTGAGGATTGAGGATTGAGGATTGAAGATTGAGTACTGAGGATTGAAGATTAAGAGTGAGGATTGAGGGTTGAGGACTGAGGATTGAGGATTGAGGATTGAAGGTTCAGTATTGAGGATTGAAGATTGAGAATTGAGGATTGAGGGTTGAACATTGAGGACTGAGTGTTGAAGGTTGAGTGATGAGAATTGATGTTTGTGGATAGAGATTTGAAGATTGCAGATTGAGTATTGAGTATTGAAAACTGTGAATTGAGTATATTCTATTGAGGATTGAGGATTGACTACCGATTGTTGAGGACTGAGGGCTGAAAATTGAGGGTTCCGGATTGAGGATTCAGAATTGAAATTTGAGGACTGAGCATTGAGGATTGAAGATTGAGTATTGAGGATTGAAGATTGAGAATTGAGGATTGAGGATTGAGGATTGAGGATGAGGGCTGAGGGTTGAGGATTGAGGTTTCAGGACTGAGGACTGAGGATTGAGGATTGAGAATTGACGATTGAGGATTGAGGGTTGAAGACTGAGGATTGGGTATTGAGGATTGAAGAATGAGGATTGAGGATTGAGGATTGAGGATTGAGGATTGAAGATTGAGTATTGAGGATTGAAGATTGACGATTGAGGATTGAGAATTGAGGATTGGGTATTGAGGATTGAGGATTGAAGATTGAGTATTGGGGATTGAAGGTTGAGGATTATGGATTGAGGATTGAGGATTGAGCATTGAATATTGAGGATTGGGGACTGAGTGTTGAGGGTTGAATGATGAGAATTGATGTTTGTGGATAGAGATTTGAAGATTGCAGATTGCGTATTGAGTATTGAAAACTGTGAATTGATGATATTCTATTGAGGATTGAGGATTGACATCTGATTGCTGAGGACTGAGGGCTGAAGCTTGAGGATTCAGGATTGAGGATTGAGGATTGAGGATGAGGTCTGAGGGTTGAGGATTGAGGTTTGAGGACTGAGGACTGAGGATTGAGGATTGAGAATTGAGGATTAAGGATTGAGGGTTGAAGACTGAGGATTGGGTATTGAGGATTGAAGAATGAGGATTGAGGATTGAGGATTGAGGATTGAGGATTGAAGATTGAGTATTGAGGATTGAAGATTGAGTATCGAGGATTGAAGATTGAGGATTGAGGATTGAGGATTGAGGATTGAGGATTGAGGATTGAAGATTGTGTACTGAGGATTGAAGATTAAGACTGAAGATTGAGGATTGAGGATTGAGGATTGAGGATAGAGGATTGAAGATTGAGTATTGAGGATTGAAGATTGAGGATTGAGGATTGAGGATTGAGGGCAGAGGATTGAGGATTGAAGATTGACGATTGAGGATTGAGGATTGAGGATTGAGGATTGAGGATTGAGGATTGAGGATTGAGGATTGAGGATTGGGTATTGAGGATTGAAGAATGAGGATTGAGGATTGAGGATTGAGGATTGAGGATTGGGTATTGAGGATTGAAGAATGAGGATTGAGGATTGAGGATTGAGGATTGAGGATTGAAGATTGTGTATTGAGGATTGAGGATTGGGGATTGAGGATTGCGAATTGAAGATTCAGTATTGAGGATTGAAGATTCAGAATTGAGGATGAGGATTGAACATTGAATACTGAGTGTTGAGGGTTGAGTGATGAGAATTGATGTTTGTGGATAGAGATTTGAAGATTGCTGGTTGAGTATTGAGTATTGAAATCTGTGAATTCAAGATATTCTACTGAGGATTGAGGATTGACCACTGATTGTTGAGGACTGAGGGCTGAAGATTGAGGATTCAGGATTGAGGATTCAGGATTGAGGTTTGACGACTGAGGATTGAGGATTGAGGATTGAGGATTGAGGATTGAGGATTGAGGATTGAAGACTGAGGATCGGGTATTGAGGATTGAACATTGAGGATTGAGGATTGAGGATTGAGGATTGAGGATTGAGGATTGAAGGTTGAATATTGATGAATGAAGATTGAGGATTGAGGATTGAAGGTCGTGGATTGAGGACGAGGACTGAGGGTTGAGTATTGATACTTGAGGCCTGAGGATTGAGGATTGAGGATTGCGAATTGAGGATTGAGGATTTAAGGTTGAGGATTGGGTATTGAGGATTGAGGAATGAGGATTGAGGATTGAGGGCAGAGGATTGAGGATTGAAGATTGACGATTGAGGATTGAGGATTGAGGATTGAGGATTGAGGATTGAGGATTGAGGATTGAAGATTGAGTATTGAGGATTGAAGATTGAGGATTGAGGATTGAGGATTGAGGATTGAGGATTGAAGATTGAGTACTGAGAATTGAAGATTAAGAGTGAGGATTGAGGGTTGAGGACTGAGGATTGAGGATTGAGGATTGAAGGTTCAGTATTGAGGATTGAAGATTGAGAATTGAGGATTGAGGGTTGAACATTGAGGACTGAGTGTTGAAGGTTGAGTGACGAGAATTGATGCTTGTGGATAGAGATTTGAAGATTGCAGATTGAGTATTGAGTATTGAAAACTGTGAATTGAGTATATTCTATTGAGGATTGAGGATTGACAACCGATTGTTGAGGACTGAGGGCTGAAAATTGAGGGTTCCGGATTGAGGATTCAGAATTGAAATTTGAGGACTGAGCATTGAGGATTGAAGATTGAGTATTGAGGATTGAAGATTGAGAATTGAGGATTGAGGATTGAGGATTGAGGATGAGGGCTGAGGGTTGAGGATTGAGGTTTCAGGACTGAGGACTGAGGATTGAGGATTGAGAATTGAGGATTGAGGATTGAGGGTTGAAGACTGAGGATTGGGTATTGAGGATTGAAGAATGAGGATTGAGGATTGAGGATTGAGGATTGAGGATTGAAGATTGAGTATTGAGGATTGAAGATTGACGATCGAGGATTGAGAATTGAGGATTGGGTATTGAGGATTGAGGATTGAAGATTGAGTATTGGGGATTGAAGGTTGAGGATTATGGATTGAGGATTGAGGATTGAGCATTGAATATTGAGGATTGGGGACTGAGTGTTGAGGGTTGAATGATGAGAATTGATGTTTATGGATAGAGATTTGAAGATTGCAGATTTAGTATTGAGTATTGAAAACTGTGAATTGATGATATTCTATTGAGGATTGAGGATTGACAACTGATTGTTGAGGACTGAGCGCTGAAGGTTGAGGATTCAGTATTGAGGATTCAGGATCGAGGTTTTAGGATAGAGGACTGAGGATTGAGGATTGGGGATTGATAATTGAGGATTGAGGATTGAGGATTGAAGATTGAGGATTGGCTGTTGAGGATTGAACATTGAGGATTGAGGAGTGAGGATTGAGGATTGAGGATTGAAGGCTGAATATTGATGCATGAGGATTGAGGATTGAGAATTGAGGATTGAGGATTGAGTATTGAAGTTTGAGGATTGGGTATTGAGGATTGACGAATGAGGATTGAGGATTTCGGATTTCGGATTGAGGATTGAGTATTGAGGATTGAAGATTGAGGATTGAGGATTGAGGATTGAGGATTGGGGATTGAGGATTGCGAATTGAAGGTTCAGTATTGAGGATTGAAGATTGAGAATTGAGGATGAGGATTGAACATTGAGTACTGAGTGTTGAGGGTTGAGTGATGAGAATTTATGTTTCTGGATAGAGATTTGAAGATTGCAGATTGAGTATTGAGTATTGAAAACTGTGAATTGAGGATATTCTATTCAGGATTGAGGATTGACAACTGAATGTTGAGGACTGAGGGCTGAAGATTGAGGATTCAGGATTGAGGATTCAGAATTGAGGTTTGAGGACGGTGGATTGAGGATTGAAGATTGAGTATTGAGGATTGAGGATTGAGGATTGAAGACTGAGGATCGGGTATTGAGGATTGAACATTGAGGATTGAGGATTGAGGATTGAGGATTGAGGATTGAGGATTGAAGGTTGAATATTGATGAATGATGATTGAGTATTGAGGATTGAAGGTCGTGGATTGAGGACGAGGACTGAGGGTTGAGTATTGATACTTGAGGCCTGAGGATTGTGGATTGAGGATTGCGAATTGAGGATTGAGGATTTAAGATTGAGGATTGGATATTGAGGATTGAAGAATGAGGATTGAGGATTGAGGACAGAGGATTGAGGATTGAAGATTGAGTATTGAGGATTGAAGATTGACGATTGAGGATTGAGGATTGAGGATTGAGGATTGAGGATTAAGGATTGAGGATTGAAGATTGAGTATTGAGGATTAAAGATTGAGGATTGAGGATTGAGGATTGAGGATTGAAGATTAAGATTGAGGATTGGGGATTGAGGATTGAGGATTGAGGATTGAGGATTGAGGATTGAAGATTGAGTATTGAGGATTGAAGATTGAGGATTGAGGATTGAGGATTGAGGATTGAGGATTGAAGATTGAGTACTGAGGATTGAAGATTAAGATTGAGGATTGAGGATTGAGGACTGAGGATGGAGGATTGAGGATTGAAGGTTCAGTATTTAGGATTGAAGGTTGAGTATTCAGGATTGAGGATTGAACATTGAGGACTGAGTGTTGAGGGTTGAGTGATGAGAATTGATGTTTGTGAGTAGAAATTTGAAGATTGCAGATTGAGTATTGAGTATTGGAAACTGTGAAATGAGTATATTCTATTGAGGATTGAGGACTGACAACTGACTATTGAGGACTGAGGACTGAAGATTGAGGGTTCCGGATTGAGGATTCAGAATTGAAATTTGAGGACTGAGCATTGAGGATTGAGGACTGAGTATTGAGGAATGAAGATTGAGAATCGAGGATTGAGAATTGAGGATTGAGGATTGAGGATGAGGCCTGAGGGTTGAGGATTGAGGTTTGAGGACTGAGGACTGAGGATTGAGGATTGAGAATTGAGGATTGAGGATTGAGGGTTGAAGATTGAGGATTGGGTATTGAGGATTGAAGAATGAGGATTGAGGATTGAGGACAGAGGATTGAGGATTGAAGATTGAGTATTGAGGATTGAAGATTGACGATTGAGCATTGAGGTTTGAGGATTGAGGATTGAGGATTGAAGATTGAGGATTGAGGATTGAGGATTGAGGATTGAGGATTGAGTGTTGTGGATTGAGGACGAGGACTGAGGGTTGAATATTTATGATTGAGATCTGAGGACTGAGGATTGAGGATTGAGAATTGAGGATTGAGGATTGAGGATTGAAGATTGAGGATTGGGTATTGAGGATTGAGGATTGAGGATTGAAGATTGAGGATAGGGTATTGAGGATTGAAGAATGATGATTGAGGATTGAGGATTGAGGATTGGGGATTGAATATTGCGTATTGTGGATTGAAGATCGACTATTGAGGATTGCGAATTGAGGATTGAGGGTTGGGGATTGAGGATTGAAGATTGAGTATTGAGGATTGAAGGTTGAGGATTGTGGATTGAGGATTGAGGATTGAGGCTTGAATATTGAGGATTGGGGACTGAGTGTTGAGGGTTGAGTGATGAGGATTTATGTTTGTGGATAGAGATTTGAAGATTGCAGGTTGAGTATTGAGTATTGAAAGCTGTGAAATCATGATATTCTATTGAGGATTGAGGATGGACCACTGATTGTTGAGGACTGAGGCCTGAAGATTGAGGATTCAGGATTGAGGATTCAGGATTGAGGTTTGAGGACTGAGGTTTGAGGACTGAGGATTGAGGATTGAGGATTGAGGATTGAGGATTGAGGATTGAGGATTGAAGACTGAGGATTGGGTATTGAGGTTTGAACATTGAGGATTGAGGATTGAGGTTTGAGGAGTGAAGATTGAGGATTGAGGATTGAGGATTGAGGATCGAGTATTGAGGATTGAAGATTGAATATTGATGATTAAAGATTGAGGGTTGAGGATTGAGGTTTGTGGATTGAGGACGAGGACTGAGTGTTGAATATTGATGTCTGAGGTCTGAGGATTGAGGATTGAGAATTGAGAATTGAGGACTGAGGATTGAAGATTGAGGATTGGGTATTGAGGATTGACGAATGAGGATTGAGGATTGCGGATTGATAATTGAAGATTGAGTATTGAGGGTTGAAGATTGAGGATTGAGGATTGAAGATTGAGGATTGGCGATTGAGGATTGCGAACTGAAGATTCAGTATTTAGGATTGAAGATTCAGAATTGAGGATGAGGATTGAACATTGAGTACTGAGTGTTGAGGGTTGAGTGATGAGAATTTATGTTTCTGGATAGAGATTTGAAGATTGCAGATTGAGTATTGAGTAGTGAAAACTGTGAATTGAGGATATTCTATTGAGGATTGAGGATTGACAACTGAATGTTGAGGACTGAGGGCTGAAGATTGAGGATTCAGGATTGAGGATTCAGAATTGAGGTTTGAGGACTGAGGATTGAGGATTGAAGATTGAGTATTGAGGATTGAAGATTGAGGATTGAGGATTGAGGATTGAGGATTGAGGATTGAGGATTGAAGATTGAGGATTGGGTATTGAGGATCGCAGAATGAGGATTGAGGATTGAAGATTGAGTACTGAGGATTGAAGATTAAGAGTGAGGATTGAGGATTGAGGACTGAGGATTGAGGATTGAGGATTGAAGGTTCAGTATTGAGGATAGAAGATTGAGAATTGAGGATTGAGGGTTGAACATTGAGGACTGAGTGTTGAGGGTTGAATGATGAGAATTGATGTTTGTGGATAGAGATTTGAAGATTGCAGATTGAGTATTGAGTATTGAAAACTGTGAATTGATGATATTCTATTGAGGATTGAGGATTGACAACTGATTGCTGAGGACTGAGTGCTGAAGCTTGAGGATTGAGGATTGAGGATTCAGGATTGAGGTTTGAGGATTGAAGATTGAGGATTGGGTATTGAGGATTGAGGATTGAGGATTGAAGATTGAGGATAGGGTATTGAGGATTGAAGAATGATGATTGAGGATTGAAGAATGATGATTGAGGATTATGGATTGAGAATTGAGGATTGAATATTGAGTATTGAGGATTGAAGATCGACTATTGAGGGTTGCGGATTGAGGATTGAGGGTTGGGGATTGAGGATTGAAGATTGAGTATTGAGGATTGAAGGTTGAGGATTGTGGATTGTGGATTGAGGCCTGAATATTGAGGATTGGGGACTGAGTGTTGAGGGTTGAGTGATGAGGATTGATGTTTGTGGATAGAGATTTGAAGATTGCAGGTTGAGTATTGAGTATTGAAAACTGTGAAATCATGAAATTCTATTGAGGATTGAGGATGGACCACTGATTGTTGAGGACTGAGGGCTGAAGATTGAGGATTCAGGATTGAGGATTCAGGATTGAGGTTTGAGGACTGAGGATTGAGGATTGAGGATTGAGGATCGAGGATTGAGGATTGAGAATTGAGGATTGAGGATTGAGGATTGAAGATTGAGGATTGGCTGTTGAGGATTGAACATTGAGGATTGAGGATTGAGGATTGAGGATTGAGTATGAGGATTGAAGATTGAGGATTGAGGATTGAGTATTGAGGATTGAAGATTGAGATTGAGGATTGAGGATTGAGGAGTGAGGATTGAGGATTGAGGATTGAAGATTGAGTATTGAGGATTGAAGGTTGAGGATTGAGGATTGAGGATTGAGGATTGAGGATTGAGGATTGAGGATTGAAGATTGAGGATTGAGGATTGAGGATTGAGGATTGAGGATTGAGGGTTGTGGATTGAGGACGAGGTCTGAGGGTTGAATATTTATGTTTGAGGTCTGAGGATTGAGGATTGAGGATTGAGAATTGAGGATTGAGGATTGAGGATCGAAAATTGAGGATTGGGAATTGAGGATTGAGGATTGAGGATTGAAGATTGAGGATAGGGTATTGAGGATTGAAGAATGATGATTGAGGATTGAGGATTGAGGATTGAGGATTGAAGATTGAGTACTGAGGATTGAAGATCGACTATTGAGGATTGCGAATTGAGGATTGAGGGTTTGGGATTAAGGATTGAAGATTGTGTATTGAGGATTGAAAGTTGAGGATTGTGGATTGATTATTGAGGATTGAGGCTTGAATATTGAGGATTGGGGCTGAGTGTTGAGGGTTGAGTGATGAGAATTGATGTTTGTGGATAGAGATTTGAAGATTGCAGGTTGAGTATTGAGTATTGAAAACTGTGAATTCATGATATTCTATTGAGGTTTGAGGATTGACCACTGATTGTTGAGGACTGAGGGCTGAAGCTTGAGGATTCAGGATTGAGGATTCAGGATTGAGGTTTGAGGAGAGAGGACTGAGTGTTGAGTGTTGAGGATTGAGAATTGAGGATTGAGGATTGAGGATTGAAGATTGAGGATTGGCTGTTGAGGATTGAACATTGAGGATTGAGGATTGAGGATGAGGGCTGAGGGTTGAGGAATGAGGTTTGAGGACTAAGGACAGAGGATTGAGGATTGAGAACTGAGGGTTGAGGATTGAGGATTGAAGATTGAGGATTGGGTATTGAGGATCGAAGAATGAGGATTGAGGATTGAGGATTGAGGATTGAGGATTGAATATTGAGTATTGAGGATTGAAAATTGACTATTGAGGATTGCGAATTGAGGATTGAGGATTGAGGATTGGGGATTGAAGATTGAGTATTGAGGATTGAAGTTTGAGGATTGTGGATTGAGAATTGAGGATTGAGGCTTGAATATTGAGGATTGGCGCTGAGTGTTGAGGGTTGAGTGATGAGAATTGATGTTTGTGGATAGAGATTTGAAGATTGCAGGTTGAGTATTGAGTATTCAAAACTGTGAATTCATGATATTCTATTGAGGATTGAGGATTGACCACTGATTGTTGAGGACTGAGGGCTGAAGATTGAGGATTCAGGATTGAGGATTCAGGATTGAGGTTTGAGGACTGAGGATTGAGGATTGAGGATTGAGAATTGAGGATTGAGGATTGAGGATTGAAGATTGAGGATTGGCAGTTGAGGATTGAACATTGAGGATTGAGGATTGAGGATTGAGGATTGAGGATTGAAGGTTGAATATTGATGAATGAAGATTGAGGATTGAGGATTGAGTGTTGTGGATTCAGAACGAGGACTGAGGGTTGAGTGTTGATGCCTGAGGTCCGAGGATTGAGGATTGAGGATTGCGAACTGAGGATTGAGGATTGAGGATTGAAGATTGAGGATTGGGTATTGAGGATTGAAGAATGAGGATTGAAGAATGAGGATTGGGGATTGAGAATTGAGGATTGAGGATTGAATATTGAGTATTGAGGATTGAATATTGAGGATTGAGGATTGAGGATTGAGGATTGAGGATTGAGGATTGAAGATGGAGTATTGAGGATTGAAGATTGAGGATTGAGGATTGAGGATTGAGGATTGAGGATTGAGGATTGAGGATTGAGGATTGAAGATTGAGGATTGAGGATTGAGGATTGAGGATTGAGGGTTGTGGATTGAGGACGAGGACTGAGGGTTGAATATTTATGATTGAGGTCTGAGTATTGAGGATTGAGGATTGAGAATTGAGGATTGAGTATTGAGGATTGAAGATTGAGGATTGGGTATTGACGATTGAGGATTGAGGATTGAAGATTGAGGATAGGGTATTGAGGATTGAAGAATGATGATTGAGGATTGAGGATTGAGGATTGAGGACTGAATATTGAGTATTGAGGATTGAAGATCGACTATTGAGAATTGCGAATTGAGGATTGAGGGTTGGGGATTGAGGATTGAAGATTGAGTATTGAGGATTGAATGTTGAGGATTGTGGATTGAAGATTGAGGATTGAGGCTTGAATATTGAGGATTGGGGACTGAGTGTTGAGGGTTGAGTGATGAGGATTGATGTTTGTGGATAGAGATTTGAAGATTGCAGGTTGAGTATTGAGTATTGAAAACTGCGAAATCATGATATTCTATTGAGGATTGAGGATGGACCACTGATTGTTGAGGACTGAGGGCTGAAGATTGAGGATTCAGGATTGAGGATTCAGGATTGAGGTTTGAGGACTGAGGATTGAGGATTGAGGATTGAGAATTGAGGATTGAGGATTGAGGATTGAAGATTGAGGATTGGCAGTTGAGGATTGAACATTGAGGATTGAGGATTGAGGATTGAGGATTGAGGATTGAAGGTTGAATATTGATGAATGAAGATTGAGGATTGAGGATTGAGTGTTGTGGATTGAGAACGAGGACTGAGGGTTGAGTGTTGATGCCTGAGGTCCGAGGATTGAGGATTGAGGATTGCGAACTGAGGATTGAGGATTGAGGATTGAAGATTGAGGATTGGGTATTGAGGATTGAAGAATGAGGATTGAAGAATGAGGATTGGGGATTGAGAATTGAGGATTGAGGATTGAATATTAAGTATTGAGGATTGAATATTGAGGATTGAGGATTGAGGATTGAGGATTGAGGATTGAGGATTGAAGATGGAGTATTGAGGATTGAAGATTGAGGATTGAGGATTGAGGATTGAGGATTGAGGATTGAGGATTGAGGATTGAGGATTGAAGATTGAGGATTGAGGATTGAGGATTGAGGATTGAGGGTTGTGGATTGAGGACGAGGACTGAGGGTTGAATATTTATGATTGAGGTCTGAGTATTGAGGATTGAGGATTGAGAATTGAGGATTGAGGATTGAGGATTGAAGATTGAGGATTGGGTATTGACGATTGAGGATTGAGGAATGAAGATTGAGGATAGGGTATTGAGGATTGAAGAATGATGATTGAGGATTGAGGATTGAGGATTGAGGACTGAATATTGAGTATTGAGGATTGAAGATCGACTATTGAGAATTGCGAATTGAGGATTGAGGGTTGGGGATTGAGGATTGAAGATTGAGTATTGAGGATTGAATGTTGAGGATTGTGGATTGAAGATTGAGGATTGAGGCTTGAATATTGAGGATTGGGGACTGAGTGTTGAGGGTTGAGTGATGAGGATTGATGTTTGTGGATAGAGATTTGAAGATTGCAGGTTGAGTATTGAGTATTGAAAACTGCGAAATCATGATATTCTATTGAGGATTGAGGATGGACCACTGATTGTTGAGGACTGAAGGCTGAAGATTGAGGATTCAGGATTGAGGATTCAGGATTGAGGTTTGAGGACTGAGGATTGAGGATTGAGGATTGAGGATTGAGGATTGAGGATGAGGGCTGAGGGTTGAGGATTGAGGTTTCAGGACTGAGGACTGAGGATTGAGGATTGAGAATTGAGGATTGAGGATTGAGGGTTGAAGACTGAGGATTGGGTATTGAGGATTGAAGAATGAGGATTGAGGATTGAGGATTGAGGATTGAGGATTGAAGATTGAGTATTGAGGATTGAAGATTGATGATCGAGGATTGAGAATTGAGGATTGGGTATTGAGGTTTGAGGATTGAAGATTGAGTATTGGGGATTGAAGGTTGAGGATTATGGATTGAGGATTGAGGATTGAGGATAGGGTATTGAGGATTGAAGAATGATGATTGAGGATTGAGGATTGAGGATTAAGGATTGAAGATTGAGTACTGAGGATTGAAGATCGACTATTGAGGATTGCGAATTGAGGATTGAGGGTTGGGGATTAAGGATTGAAGATTGTGTATTGAGGATTGAAAGTTGAGGATTGTGGATTGATTATTGAGGATTGAGGCTTGAATATTGAGGATTGGGGCTGAGTGTTGAGGGTTGAGTGATGAGAATTGATGTTTGTGGATAGAGATTTGAAGATTGCAGGTTGAGTATTGAGTATTGAAAACTGTGAATTCATGATATTCTGTTGAGGTTTGAGGATTGACCACTGATTGTTGAGGACTGAGGGCTGAAGCTTGAGGATTCAGGATTGAGGATTCAGGATTGTGGTTTGAGGAGAGAGGACTGAGTGTTGAGTGTTGAGGGTTGAGAATTGAGGATTGAGGATTGAGGATTGAAGATTGAGGATTGGCTGTTGAGGATTGAACATTGAGGATTGAGGATTGAGGATGAGGGCTGAGGGTTGAGGATTGAGGTTTGAGGACTAAGGACAGAGGATTGAGGATTGAGAACTGAGGGTTGAGGATTGAGGATTGAAGATTGAGGATTGGGTATTGAGGATCGAAGAATGAGGATTGAGGATTCAGGATTGAGGATTGAGGATTGAACATTGAGTATTGAGGATTGAAAATTGACTATTGAGGATTGCGAATTGAGGATTGAGGATTGAGGATTGGGGATTGAAGATTGAGTATTGAGGATTGAAGGTTGAGGATTGTGGATTGAGAATTGAGGATTGAGGCTTGAATATTGAGGATTGGCGCTGAGTGTTGAGGGTTGAGTGATGAGAATTGATGTTTGTGGATAGAGATTTGAAGATTGCAGGTTGAGTATTGAGTATTGAAAACTGTGAATTCATGATATTCTATTGAGGATTGAGGATTGACCACTGATTGTTGAGGACTGAGGGCTGAAGATTGAGGATTCAGGATTGAGGATTCAGGATTGAGGTTTGAGGACTGAGGATTGAGGATTGAGGATTGAGAATTGAGGATTGAGGATTGAGGATTGAAGATTGAGGATTGGCAGTTGAGGATTGAACATTGAGGATTGAGGATTGAGGATTGAGGATTGAGGATTGAAGGTTGAATATTGATGAATGAAGATTGAGGATTGAGGATTGAGTGTTGTGGATTGAGAACGAGGACTGAGGGTTGAGTGTTGATGCCTGAGGTCCGAGGATTGAGGATTGAGGATTGCGAACTGAGGATTGAGGATTGAGGATTGAAGATTGAGGATTGGGTATTGAGGATTGAAGAATGAGGATTGAAGAATGAGGATTGGGGATTGAGAATTGAGGATTGAGGATTGAATATTGAGTATTGAGGATTGAATATTGAGGATTGAGGATTGAGGATTGAGGATTGAGGATTGAGGATTGAAGATGGAGTATTGAGGATTGAAGATTGAGGATTGAGGATTGAGGATTGAGGATTGAGGATTGAGGATTGAGGATTGAGGATTGAGGATTGAAGATTGAGGATTGAGGATTGAGGATTGAGGATTGAGGGTTGTGGATTGAGGACGAGGACTGAGGGTTGAATATTTATGATTGAGGTCTGAGTATTGAGGATTGAGGATTGAGAATTGAGGATTGAGGATTGAGGATTGAAGATTGAGGATTGGGTATTGACGATTGAGGATTGAGGATTGAAGATTGAGGATAGGGTATTGAGGATTGAAGAATGATGATTGAGGATTGAGGATTGAGGATTGAGGACTGAATATTGAGTATTGAGGATTGAAGATCGACTATTGAGAATTGCGAATTGAGGATTGAGGGTTGGGGATTGAGGATTGAAGATTGAGTATTGAGGATTGAATGTTGAGGATTGTGGATTGAAGATTGAGGATTGAGGCTTGAATATTGAGGATTGGGGACTGAGTGTTGAGGGTTGAGTGATGAGGATTGATGTTTGTGGATAGAGATTTGAAGATTGCAGGTTGAGTATTGAGTATTGAAAACTGCGAAATCATGCTATTCTATTGAGGATTGAGGATGGACCACTGATTGTTGAGGACTGAGGGCTGAAGATTGAGGATTCAGGATTGAGGATTCAGGATTGAGGTTTGAGGACTGAGGATTGAGGATTGAGGATTGAGAATTGAGGATTGAGGATTGAGGATTGAAGATTGAGGATTGGCAGTTGAGGATTGAACATTGAGGATTGAGGATTGAGGATTGAGGATTGAGGATTGAAGGTTGAATATTGATGAATGAAGATTGAGGATTGAGGATTGAGTGTTGTGGATTGAGAACGAGGACTGAGGGTTGAGTGTTGATGCCTGAGGTCCGAGGATTGAGGATTGAGGATTGCGAACTGAGGATTGAGGATTGAGGATTGAAGATTGAGGATTGGGTATTGAGGATTGAAGAATGAGGATTGAAGAATGAGGATTGGGGATTGAGAATTGAGGATTGAGGATTGAATATTGAGTATTGAGGATTGAATATTGAGGATTGAGGATTGAGGATTGAGGATTGAGGATTGAGGATTGAAGATGGAGTATTGAGGATTGAAGATTGAGGATTGAGGATTGAGGATTGAGGATTGAGGATTGAGGATTGAGGATTGAGGATTGAAGATTGAGGATTGAGGATTGAGGATTGAGGATTGAGGGTTGTGGATTGAGGACGAGGACTGAGGATTGAATATTTATGGTTGAGGTCTGAGTATTGAGGATTGAGGATTGAGAATTGAGGATTGAGGATTGAGGATTGAAGATTGAGGATTGGGTATTGACGATTGAGGATTGAGGATTGAAGATTGAGGATAGGGTATTGAGGATTGAAGAATGATGATTGAGGATTGAGGATTGAGGATTGAGGACTGAATATTGAGTATTGAGGATTGAAGATCGACTATTGAGAATTGCGAATTGAGGATTGAGGGTTGGGGATTGAGGATTGAAGATTGAGTATTGAGGATTGAATGTTGAGGATTGTGGATTGAAGATTGAGGATTGAGGCTTGAATATTGAGGATTGGGGACTGAGTGTTGAGGGTTGAGTGATGAGGATTGATGTTTGTGGATAGAGATTTGAAGATTGCAGGTTGAGTATTGAGTATTGAAAACTGCGAAATCATGATATTCTATTGAGGATTGAGGATGGACCACTGATTGTTGAGGACTGAGGGCTGAAGATTGAGGATTCAGGATTGAGGATTCAGGATTGAGGTTTGAGGACTGAGGATTGAGGATTGAGGATTGAGAATTGAGGATTGAGGATTGAGGATTGAAGATTGAGGATTGGCAGTTGAGGATTGAACATTGAGGATTGAGGATTGAGGATTGAGGATTGAGGATTGAAGGTTGAATATTGATGAATGAAGATTGAGGATTGAGGATTGAGTGTTGTGGATTGAGAACGAGGACTGAGGGTTGAGTGTTGATGCCTGAGGTCCGAGGATTGAGGATTGAGGATTGCGAACTGAGGATTGAGGATTGAGGATTGAAGATTGAGGATTGGGTATTGATGATTGAAGAATGAGGATTGAAGAATGAGGATTGGGGATTGAGAATTGAGGATTGAGGATTGAATATTGAGTATTGAGGATTGAATATTGAGGATTGAGGATTGAGGATTGAGGATTGAGGATTGAGGATTGAAGATGGAGTATTGAGGATTGAAGATTGAGGATTGAGGATTGAGGATTGAGGATTGAGGATTGAGGATTGAGGATTGAGGATTGAAGATTGAGGATTGAGGATTGAGGATTGAGGATTGAGGGTTGTGGATTGAGGACGAGGACTGAGGGTTGAATATTTATGATTGAGGTCTGAGTATTGAGGATTGAGGATTGAGAATTGAGGATTGAGGATTGAGGATTGAAGATTGAGGATTGGGTATTGACGATTGAGGATTGAGGATTGAAGATTGAGGATAGGGTATTGAGGATTGAAGAATGATGATTGAGGATTGAGGATTGAGGATTGAGGACTGAATATTGAGTATTGAGGATTGAAGATCGACTATTGAGAATTGCGAATTGAGGATTGAGGGTTGGGGATTGAGGATTGAAGATTGAGTATTGAGGATTGAATGTTGAGGATTGTGGATTGAAGATTGAGGATTGAGGCTTGAATATTGAGGATTGGGGACTGAGTGTTGAGGGTTGAGTGATGAGGATTGATGTTTGTGGATAGAGATTTGAAGATTGCAGGTTGAGTATTGAGTATTGAAAACTGCGAAATCATGATATTCTATTGAGGATTGAGGATGGACCACTGATTGTTGAGGACTGAAGGCTGAAGATTGAGGATTCAGGATTGAGGATTCAGGATTGAGGTTTGAGGACTGAGGATTGAGGATTGAGGATTGAGGATTGAGGATTGAGGATGAGGGCTGAGGGTTGAGGATTGAGGTTTCAGGACTGAGGACTGAGGATTGAGGATTGAGAATTGAGGATTGAGGATTGAGGGTTGAAGACTAAGGATTGGGTATTGAGGATTGAAGAATGAGGATTGAGGATTGAGGATTGAGGATTGAGGATTGAAGATTGAGTATTGAGGATTGAAGATTGATGATCGAGGATTGAGAATTGAGGATTGGGTATTGAGGATTGAGGATTGAAGATTGAGTATTGGGGATTGAAGGTTGAGGATTATGGATTGAGGATTGAGGATTGAGCATTGAATATTGAGGATTGGGGACTGAGTGTTGAGGGTTGAATGATGAGAATTGATGTTTGTGGATAGAGATTTGAAGATTGCAGATTGCGTATTGAGTATTGAAAACTGTGAATTGATGATATTCTATTGAGGATTGAGGATTGACATCTGATTGCTGAGGACTGAGGGCTGAAGCTTGAGGATTCAGGATTGAGGATTTAGGATTGAGGTTTGAGGAGAGAGGACTGAGGATTGAGGATTGAGGATTGAGAATTGAGGATTGAGGATTGAGGATTGAGGATTGAAGATTGAGGATTTGCTGTTGAGGATTGAACATTGAGGATTGAGGATTGAGTATTGAGGATTGAGGATTGAAGGTTGAATATTGATGAACGAAGACTGAGGATAGAGGATTGAGGGTTATGGATTGTGAACGAGGACTGAGGGTTGAGTGTTGGTGCCTGAGGTCTGAGGATTGAGGATTGAGGATTGCGAACTGAGGATTGAGGATTGAGGATTGAAGATTGAGGATTGGGTATTGAGGATTGAAGAATGAGGATTGAAGAATGAGGATTGAAGAATGAGGATTGGGGATTGAGTATTGAGGATTGAGGATTGAATATTGAGTATTGAGGATTGAATATTGAGGATTGAGGATTGAGGATTGAGGATTGAGGATTGAGGATTGAAGATTCAGTATTGAGGATTGAAGATTGAGGATTGACAATTGAGGATTGACGATTGAGGATTGAGGACTGAGGATTGAAGATTGAGGATTGAGGATTGAGGATTGAGGATTGAGGGTTGTGGATTGAGGACGAGGACTGAGGGTTGAATATTTATGATTGAGGTCTGAGGATTGAGGATTGAGGGTTGAGAATTGAGGATTGAGGATTGAGGATTGAAGATTGAGGGTTGGGTATTGAGGATTGAGGATTGAGGATTGAAGATTGAGGATAGGGTATTCAGGATTGAAGGATGATTATCGAGGATTATGGATTGAGGATTGAGGATTGAATATTGAGTATTGAGGATTGAAGATCGACTGTTGAGGATTGCGAATTGAGGATTGAGGGTTGGGGATTGAGGATCGAAGATTGAGTATTGAGGATTGACGGTTGAGGATTGTGGATTAAGGATTGAGGATTGAGGCTTGAATATTGAGGATTGGGGACTGAGTGTTGAGGGTTGAGTGATGAGCATTGATGCTTGTGGATAGAGATTTGAAGATTGCAGGTTGAGTATTGAGTATTGAAAACTGTGAAATCATGATACTCTATTGAGGATTGAGGATGGACCACTGATTGTTGAGGACTGAGGGCTGAAGATTGAGGATTCAGGATTGAGGATTCAGGATTGAGGATTGAGGTTTGAGGAGTGAAGATTGAGTATTGAGGATTGAGGATTGAGGATCGAGGATTGAGGATTGAAGATTGAATAATGATGATTAAGGATTGAGTGTTCCGGATTGAGGGTTGTGGATTGAGGACGAGGACTGAGTGTTGAATATTGATGTCTGAGGTCTGAGGATTGAGGATTGAGGATTGAGAATTGAGGATTGAGGATTGAAGATTGAGGATTGGGTATTGAGGATTGACGAATGAGGATTGAGGATTTCGGATTGAGGATTGAAGATTGAGTATTGAGGATTGAAGATTGAGGATTGAGGATTGAGGATTGAGGATTGGGGATTGAGGATTGCGAATTGAAGATTCAGTATTGAGGATTGAAAATTGAGAATTGAGGATGAGGATTGAACATTGAGTACTGAGTGTTGAGGGTTGAGTGATGAGAATTTATGTTTCTGGATAGAGATTTGAAGATTGCAGATTGAGTATTGAGTATTGAAAACTGTGAATTGAGGATATATTGTATTCAGGATTGCGGATTGACAACTGAATGTTGAGGACTGAGGGCTGAAGATTGAGGATTCAGGATTGAGGATTCAGGATTGAGGTTTGAGGACGGTGGATTGAGGATTGAAGATTGAGTATTGAGGATTGAGGATTAAGGATTGATGACTGAGGATCGGGTATTGAGGATTGAACATTGAGGACAGAGGATTGAGGATTGAAGATTGAGTATTGAGGATTGAAGATTGACGATTGAGGATTGAGGATTGAGGATTGAGGATTGAGGATTGAGGATTGAGGATTGAAGATTGAGGATTGGCAGTTGAGGATCGAAGAGTGAGGATTGAGGGTTGAGGACTGAGGATTGAGGATTGAGGATTGAAGGTTCAGTATTGAGGATTGAAGATTGAGAATTGAGGATTGAGGGTTGAACATTGAGGACTGAGTGTTGAAGGTTGAGTGATGAGAATTGATGTTTGTGGATAGAGATTTGAAGATTGCAGATTGAGTATTGAGTATTGAAAACTGTGAATTGATGATATTCTATTGAGGATTGAGGATTGACATCTGATTGCTGAGGACTGAGGGCTGAAGCTTGAGGATTCAGGATTGAGGATTCAGGATTGAGGTTTGAGGAGAGAGGACTGAGGATTGAGGATTGAGGATTGAGAATTGAGGATTGAGGATTGAGGATTGAAGATTGAGGATTTGCTGTTGAGGATTGAACATTGAGGATTGAGGATTGAGTATTGAGGATTGAGGATTGAAGGTTGAATATTGATGAACGAAGATTGAGGATAGAGGATTGAGGGTTATGGATTGTGAACTAGGACTGAGGGTTGAGTGTTGATGCCTGAGGTCTGAGGATTGAGGATTGAGGATTGCGAACTGAGGATTGAGGATTGAGGATTGAAGATTGAGGATTGGGTATTGAGGATTGAAGAATGAGGATTGAAGAATGAGGATTGAAGAATGAGGATTGAAGAATGAGGATTGGGGATTGAGTATTGAGGATTGAGGATTGAATATTGAGTATTGAGGATTGAATATTGAGGATTGAGGATTGAGGATTGAGGATTGAGGATTGAGGATTGAAGATTGAGTACTGAGGATTGAAGATTAGGAGTGAGGATTGAGGGTTGAGGACTGAGGATTGAGGATTGAGGATTGAAGGTTCAGTATTGAGGATTGAAGATTGAGAATTGAGGATTGAGGGTTGAACATTGAGGACTGAGTGTTGAGGGTTGAGTGATGAGAATTGATGTTTGTGGATAGAGATTTGAAGATTGCAGATTGAGTATTGTGTATTAAAAACTGTGAATTGAGTATATTCTATTGAGGATTGAGGATTGACAACCGATTGTTGAGGACTGAGGGCTGAAGATTGAGGGTTCCGGATTGAGGATTCAGAATTGAAATTTGAGGACTGAGCATTGAGGATTGAAGATTGAGTATTGAGGATTGAAGATTGAGAATTGAGGATTGAGGATTGAGGATTGAGGATGAGGTCTGAGGGTTGAGGATTGAGGTTTGAGGACTGAGGACTGAGGACTGAGGATTGAGGATTGAGAATTGAGGATTGAGGATTGAGGGTTGAAGACTGAGGATTGGGTATTGAGGATTGAAGAATGAGGATTGAGGATTGAGGATTGAGGATTGAGGATTGAAGATTGAGTATTGAGGATTGAAGATTGAGTATCGAGGATTGAATATTGAGGATTGAGGATTGAGGATTGAGGATTGAGGATTGAGGATTGAGGATTGAGGATTGAGGATTGAGGATTGAAGATTGTGTACTGAGGATTGAAGATTAAGACTGAAGATTGAGGATTGAGGATTGAGGATTGAGGATAGAGGATTGAAGATTGAGTATTGAGGATTGAAGATTGAGGATTGAGGATTGAGGATTGAGGGCAGAGGATTGAGGATTGAAGATTGACGATTGAGGATTGAGGATTGAGGATTGAGGATTGAGGATTGAGGATTGAGGATTGAGGATTGAGGATTGGGTACTGAGGATTGAAGAATGAGGATTGAGGATTGAGGATTGAGGATTGAGGATTGAAGATTGTGTATTGAGGATTGAGGATTGGGGATTGAGGATTGCGAATTGAAGATTTAGTATTGAGGATTGAAGATTCAGAATTGAGGATGAGGATTGAACATTGAATACTGAGTGTTGAGGGTTGAGTGATGAGAATTTATGTTTCTGGATAGAAATTTGAAGATTGCAGATTGAGTATTGAGTATTGAAAACTGTGAATTGAGGATATTCTATTGAGGATTGAGGATTGACAACTGAATGTTGAGGACTGAGTGCTGAAGATTGAGGATTCAGGATTGAGGATTCAGAATTGAGGTTTGAGGACTGAGGATTGAGGATTGAAGATTGAGTATTGAGGTTTGAAGGTTGAGGATTGAGGATTGAGGATTGAGGATTGAGGATGAGGGCTGAGGGTTGAGGATTGAGGTTTGAGGACTAAGGACAGAGGATTGAGGATTGAGAATTGAGGATTGAGGATTGAGGATTGAAGATTAAGGATTGGGTACTCAGGATCGAAGAATGAGGATTGAGGATTGAGGATTGAGGATTGAGGATTGAATATTGAGTATTGAGGATTGAAGATTGACTATTGAGGATTGCGAATTGAGGATTGAGTATTGAGGATTGGGGATTGAAGATTGAGTATTGATGATTGATGGTTGAGGATTGTGGATTGAGAATTGAGGATTGAGGCTTGAATATTGAGGATTGGGGCTGAGCGTTGAGGGTTGAGTGATGAGAATTGATGTTTGTGGATAGAGATTTGAAGATTGCTGGTTGAGTATTGAGTATTGAAATCTGTGAATTCAAGATATTCTATTGAGGATTGAGGATAGACCACTGATTGTTGAGGACTGAGGGCTCAAGATTGAGGATTCAGGATTGAGGATTCAGGATTGAGGTTTGAGGACTGAGGATTGAGGATTGAGGATTGAGGATTGAGGATTGAGGATTGAGGATTGAAGATTGAGGATTGAGGATTGAGGATTGAGGATTGAGGATTGAGGATTGAAGATTGAGTACTGAGGATTGAAGATTAAGATTGAGGATTGAGGATTGAGGATTGAGGATTGAGGATTGAGGATTGAAGATTGAGGATTGGGTATTGAGGATTGACGAATGAGGATTGAGGATTTCGGATTGAGGATTGACGATTGAGTATTGAGGATTGAAGATTGAGGATTGAGGATTGAGGATTGAGGATTGGGGATTGAGGATTGCGAATTGAAGATTCAGTATTGAGGATTGAAGATTGAGAATTGAGGATGAGGATTGAACATTGAGTACTGAGTGTTGAGGGTTGAGTGATGAGAATTTATGTTTCTGAATAGAGATTTGAAGATTGCAGATTGAGTATTGAGTATTGAAATCTGTGAATTGAGGATATTCTATTCAGGATTGAGGATTGACAACTGAATGTTGAGGACTGAGGGCTGAAGATTGAGGATTCAGGATTGAGGATTCAGAATTGAGGTTTGAGGACGGTGGATTGAGGATTGAAGATTGAGTATTGAGGATTGAGGATTGAGGATTGAGGACTGAGGATCGGGTATTGAGGATTGAACATTGAGGATTGAGGATTGAGGATTGAGGATTGAGGATTGAGGATTGAAGGTTGAATATTGATGAATGATGATTGAGGATTGAGGATTGAAGGTCGTGGATTGAGGACGAGGACTGAGGGTTGAGTATTGATACTTGAGGCCTGAGGATTGTGGATTGAGGATTGCGAATTGAGGATTGAGGATTTAAGATTGAGGATTGGGTATTGAGGATTGAAGAATGAGGATTGAGGATTGAGGACAGAGGATTGAGGATTGAAGATTGAGTATTGAGGATTGAAGATTGACGATTGAGGATTGAGGATTGAGGATTGAGGATTGAGGATTGAGGATTGAGGATTGAGGATTGAAGATTGAGGATTGGCAGTTGAGGATCGAAGAGTGAGGATTGAGGATTGAGGATTGAGGATTGAGGATTGAATATTGAGTATTGAGGATTGAAGATTGACTATTGAGGATTGCGAATTGAGGATTGTGGATTGAGGATTGGGGATTGAAGATTGAGTATTGAGGATTGAATGTTGAGGATTGTGGATTGAGATTTGGGGATTGAGGCTTGAATATTGAGGATTGGGGCTGAGTGTTGAGGGTTGAGTGATGAGAATTGATGTTTGTGGATAGAGATTTGAAGATTGCTGGTTGAGTATTGAGTATTGAAAACTGTGAATTCATGATATTCTATTGAGGATTGAGGATTGACAACCGATTGTTGAGGACTGAGGGCTGAAAATTGAGGGTTCCGGATTGAGGATTCAGAATTGAAATTTGAGGACTGAGCATTGAGGATTGAGGATTGTGTATTGAGGAATGAAGATTGAGAATTGAGGATTGAGGATTGAGGATTGAGGATTGAGGATGAGGGCTGAGGGTTGAGGATTGAGGTTTGAGGACTGAGGACTGAGGATTGAGGATTGAGAATTGAGGATTGAGGATTGAGGGTTGAAGATTGAGGATTGGGTATTGAGGATTGAAGAATGAGGATTGAGGATTGAGGACAGAGGATTGAGGATTGAAGATTGAGTAATGAGGATTGAAGATTGACGATTGAGTATTGAGGATTGAGGATTGAGCATTCAGGATTGAGGATTGAGTATTGAAGATTGAGTATTGAGGATTGAAGATTGAGGATTGAGGATTGAGGATTGAGGATTGAGGATTGAAGATTGAGTAATGAGGATTGAAGATTGACGATTGAGTATTGAGGATTGAGGATTGAGAATTGAGGATTGAGGATTGAGGGTTGAAGATTGAGGATTGGGTATTGAGGATTGAAGAATGAGGATTGAGGATTCAGGATTGAGGATGAGGGCTGAGGGTTGAGGATTGAGGTTTGCGGACTGAGGACTGAGGATTGAGGATTGAGAATTGAGGATGAGGATTGAACATTGAGTACTGAGTGTTGAGGGTTGAGTGATGAGAATTTATGTTTCTGGATAGAGATTTGAAGATTGCAGATTCAGTATTGAGTATTGAAAACTGTGAATTCAGGATATTCTATTGAGGATTGAGGATTGACAACTGAATGTTGAGGACTGAGGGCTGAAGACTGAGGATTCAGGATTGAGGATTCAGAATTGAGGTTTGAGGACTGAGGATTGAGGATTGAAGATTGAGTATTGAGGATTGAAGATTGAGGATTGAGGATTGAGGATTGAGGATTGAGGATGAGGGCTGAGTGTTGAGGATTGAGGTTTGAGGACTAAGGACGGAGGATTGAGGATTGAGAATTGAGGATTGAGGATTGAGGATTGAAGATTGAGGATTGGGTATTGAGGATCGAAGAAAGAGGAACGAGGATTGAGGATTGAGGATTGAGGATTGAATATTGAGTATTGAGGATTGAAGATTGACTATTGAGGATTGCGAATTCAGGATTGAGGATTGAGGATTGAGGATTGAAGATTGAGTATTGAGGACTGAAGGTTGAGGATTGTTGATTGAGGATTGAGGGTTGAGGCTTGAATATTGAGGATTGGGGCTTGAATATTGAGGATTGGGGACTGAGTGTTGAGGGCTGAGTGATGAGAATTGATGTTTGTGGATAGAGTTCTGAAGATTGCAGGTTGAGTATTGAGTATTGAAAGCTGTGAGTTCATGATATTCTATTGAGGATTGAGGATTGACCACTGATTGTTGAGGACTGAGGGCTGAAGATTGAGGACTGAGGATTGAGGAATGAGGATTGAGGATTGAGGATTGAGGATTGAGGATTGAAGACTGAGGATCGGGTATTGAGGATTGAACATTGAGGATTGAGGATTGAGGATTGAGGATTGAGGATTGAGGATTGAAGGTTGAATATTGATGAATGAAGATTGAGGATTGAGGATTGAAGGTCGTGGATTGAGGACGAGGACTGAGGGTCGAGTATTGATACCTGAGGCCTGAGGATTGAGGATTGAGGATTGCGAATTGAGGATTGAGGATTTAAGGTTGAGGATAGGGTATTGAGGATTGAAGAATGATGATTGAGGATTGAGGACAGAGGATTGAGGATTGAGGGTTGAGGATTGAGGATTGAGGATTGAGGATTGAGGATTGAAGATTGAGTATTGAGGATTGAAGATTGAGGATTCAGGATTGAGGATTGAGGATTGAGGATTGAAGATTGAGGATTGGGGACTGAGTGTTGAGGGTTGAGTGATGAGAATTGATGTTTGTGGATAGAGATTTGAAGATTGCAGGTTGAGTATTGAGTATTGAAAACTGTGAAATCATGATATTCTATTGAGGATTGAGGATGGACCACTGATTGTTGAGGACTGAGGGCTGAAGGTTGAGGATTCAGGATTGACGATTCTGGATTGAGGTTTGAGGACTGAGGATTGAGGATTGAGGATTGAGGATTGAGGATTGAGGATTGAGGATTGAGGATTGAAGACTGAGGATCGGGTATTGAGGATTGAACATAGAGGATTGAGGATTGAGGATTGAGGACTGAGGATTGAGGATTGAAGGTTGAATATTGATGAATGAAGATTGAGGATTGAGGATTGAAGGTCGTGGATTGAGGACGAGGACTGAGGGTTGAGTATCGATACTTGAGGCCTGAGGATTGAGGATTGAGGATTGCGAATTGAGGATTGAGGATTGGGGATTGAAGATTGAGGATTGAGGATTGAGGATTGAGGATTGAGGATTGAGGATTGAGGACTGAGGATTGAAGATTGAGGATTGAGGATTGAGGATTGAGGATTGCGGGTTGTGGATTGAGGACGAGGACTGAGGGTTGAATATTTATGTTTGAGGTCTGAGGATTGAGGACTGAGGATTGAGAATTGAGGATTGAGGATTGAGGATTGATGATTGAGGATTGGGTATTGAGGATTGAGGATTGAGGATTGAAGATTGAGGATAGGGTATTGAGGATTGAAGAATGATGATTGAGGATTGAGGATTGAGGATTGAGGATTGAATATTGAGTATTGAGGATTGAAGAACGACTATTGAGGATTGCGAATTGAGGATTGAGGGTTGGGGATTGAGGATTGAAGATTGAGTATTGAGGATTGAAGGTTGAGGATTGTGGATTGAGGATTGAGGCTTGAATATTGAGGATTGGGGACTGAGTGTTGAGGGTTGAGTGATGAGGATTGATGTTTGTGGATAGAGATTTGAAGATTGCAGGTTGAGTATTGAGTATTGAAAACTGTGAAATCATGATATTCTATTGAGGATTGAGGATGGACCACTGATTGTTGAGGACTGAGGGCTGAAGATTGAGGATTCAGGATTGAGGATTCAGGATTGAGGTCTGAGGACTGAGGATTGAGGATTGAGGATTGAGGATTGAGGATTGAGGATTGAGGATTGAGGCTTGAAGACTGAGGATTGGGTATTGAGGTTTGAACATTGAGGATTGAGTATTGAGGGTTGAGGATTGAGGATTGTGGATTGAGGATGAGGGCTGAGGGTTGAGGATTGAGGTTTGAGGACTAAGGACAGAGGATTGAGGGTTGAGAATTGAGGATTGAGCATTGAGGATTGAAGATTGAGGATTTGGTATTGAGGATCGAAGAATGAGGATTGAGGATTGAGGATTGAGGATTGAGGATTGAATATTGAGTATTGAGGATTGAAGATTGACTATTGAGGATTGCGATTTGAGGATTGAGGATTGAGGATTGAGGATTCAAGATTGAGTATTGAGGATTGAATGTTGAGGATTGTGGATTGAGGATTGAGGATTGAGGCTTGAATATTGAGGTTTGGGGACTGAGTGTTGAGGGTTGAGTGTTGTTAATTGATGTTTGTGGATAGAGATTTGAAGATTGCAGGTTGAGTATTGAGTATTGAAAACTGTGAGTTCATGATATTGTATTGAGGATTGAGGATTGACCACCGATTGTTGAGGACTGAGGGCTGAAGATTGAGGATTCAGGATTGAGGATTCAGGATTGAGGTTTGAGGACTGAGGATTGAGGGTTGAGGATCGAGGATTGAGGATTGACGCTTGAGGATTGAGGATTGAGGATGGAGGATTGAAGAGAGAGGACTGAGTGTTGAGGATTGATGTTCGAGGATTGAGATTTGATTATTGAATATTTTGGAATGAGTATTCAACCATGAGAATTCAGTATATTCTATTGAGTATTGAGAATTGAGGATTGATGGCTGAGTATTGAGGATTGATGTATGAGGATTGAATATTGAGGATTGAGGATTGAGGATTGAGGATTGAGGATTGAGGATTGAGGATTGATGATTGAGTATTGAGGATTGAAGATTGAGGATTGACGATAGAGGATTGAGGATTGAGGATTGAGGATTGAGGATTGAAGATTGAGGATTGAGGATTGAGGATTGAGGATTGAGGGTTGTGGATTGAGGACGAGGACTGAGGGTTGAATATTTATGATTGAGGTCTGAGGATTGAGGATTGAGGATTGAGAATTAAGGATTGAGGATTGAGGATTGAAGATTGAGGATTGGGTATTGAGGATTGAGGATTGAGGATTGAAGATTGAGGATAGGGTATTGAGGATTGAAGAATGATGATTGAGGATTATGGATTGAGGATTGAGGATTGAATATTGAGTATTGAGGATTGAAGATCGACTATTGAGGATTGCGAATTGGGGATTGAGGGTTGGGGATTGAGGATTGAAGATTGAGTATTGAGGATTCAATGTTGAGGATTGTGGATTGAGGATTGAGGCTTGAATATTGAGGATTGGGGACTGAGTGTTGAGGGTTGAGTGATGAGGATTGATGTTTGTGGATAGAGATTTGAAGATTGCAGGTTGAGTATTGAGTATTGAAAACTGTGAAATCATGATATTCTATTGAGGATTGAGGATGGACCACTGATTGTTGAGGACTGAGGGCTGAAGATTGAGGATTCAGGATTGAGGATTCAGGATTGAGGTTTGAGGACTGAGAATTGAGGATTGAGGATTGAGGATTGAGGATTGAGGATTGAGGATTGAGAATTGAGGACTGAGGATTGGGGATTGAAGATTGAGGATTGGCTGTTGAGGATTGAGCATTGAGGATTGAGGATTGAGGATTGAGGACGAGGACTGAGGGTTGAGTATTGATACTTGAGGCCTGAGCATTGAGGATTGAGGATTGCGAATTGAGGATTGAGGATTTAAGATTGAGGATTGGGTATTGAGGATTGAAGAATGTGGATTGAGGATTGAGGACAGAGGATTGAGGATTGAAGATTGAAGATTGAGGATTGAAGATTGTCGATTGAGGTTTGAGGATTGAGGATTGAGGATTGAGGATTGAGGATTGAGGATTGAAGATTGAGTATTGAGGATTAAAGATTGAGGATTGAGGATTGAGGACTGAGGATGGAGGATTAAGGATTGAAGGTTCAGTATTGAGGATTGAAGATTGAGTATTCAGGATTGAGGATTGAACATTGAGGACTGAGTGTTGAGGGTTGAGTGATGAGAATTGATGTTTGTGGATAGAGATTTGAAGATTGCAGATTGAGTATTGAGTATTGAAAACTGTGAATTGAGTATATTCTATTGAGGATTCAGGATTGACAACTGATTGTTGAGGACTGAGGGCTGAAGGTTGAGGGTTCCGGATTGAGGATTCAGAATTGAAATTCGAGGACTGAGCATTGAGAATTGAAGATTGAGTATTGAGGATTGAAGATTGAGAATTGAGGATTGAGGATTGAGGATTGAGGATGAGGGCTGAGGGTTGAGGATTGAGGTTTGAGGACTGAGGACTGAGGATTGAGGATTGAGAATTGAGGATTGAGGATTGAGGGTTGAAGATTGAGGATTGGGTATTGAGGATTGAAGAATGTGGATTGGGTATTGAGGATTGAGGATTGAGGATTGAAGATTGAAGATTGAGTATTGAGGATTGAAGGTTGAGGATTGAGGATTGGGGACTGAGGATTAAGGATTGAAGACTGAGGATTGGGTATTGAGGTTTGAACATTGAGGATTGCGGATTGAGGTTTGAGGAGTGAAGATTGAGGATTGAGGATTGAGGATTGAGGATCGAGGATTGAAGGTTGAAGATTGAATATTGATGATTAAAGATTGAGGGTTGAGGATTGAGGGTTGTGGGTTGAGAACGAGGACTGAGTGTTGAATATTGATGTCTGAGGTCTGAGGATTGAGGATTGAGAATTGAGAATTGAGAATTGAGGATTGAGGATTGAAGATTGAGGATTGGGTATTGAGGATTGACGAATGAGGATTGAGGATTGCGGATTGAGGATTGAAGGTTGAGAATTGAGGATTGAAGATTCAGGACTGAGGATTGAGGATTGAGGATTGGGGATTGAGGATTGCGAATTGAATATTCAGTATTGAGGATTGAAGATTCAGAATTGAGGATGAGGATTGAACATTGAATACTGAGTGTTGAGGGTTGAGTGATGAGAATTTATGCTTCTGGATAGAGATTTGAAGATTGCAGATTGAGTATTGAGTATTGAAAACTGTGAAATCATGATATTCTATTGAGGATTGAGGATGGACCACTGATTGTTGAGGACTGAGGTCTGAAGGTTGAGGATTCAGGATTGAGGATTCAGGATTGAGGACTGAGGATTGAGGATTGAGGATTGAGGATTGAGGATTGAGGATTGAGGATTGAGGATTGAAGTCTGAGGATCGGGTATTGAGGACTGAACATTGAGGATTGAGGATTAAAGGTTGAATATTGATGAATGAAGATTGAGGATTGAGGATTGAAGATTGAGTATTGAGGATTGAAGATTGAGGATTGAGGATTGAGGATTGAAGATTGAGTACTGAGGATTGAAGATTAAGATTGAGGATTGAGGATTCAGGATTGAGGATTGAGGATTGAGGATTGAAGATTGAGTATTGAGGATTGAAGATTGAGGATTCAGGATTGAGGATTGAGGATTGAGGATTGAAGATTGAGTACTGAGGATTGAAGATTAAGAGTGAGGATTGAGGATTGAGGACTGAGGATTGAGGATTGAGGATTGAAGGTTCAGTATTGAGGATTGAAGATTGAGAATTGAGGATTGATGGTTGAACATTGAGGACTGAGTGTTGAGGGTTGAGTGATGAGAATTGATGTTTGTGGATAGAGATTTGAAGATTGCAGATTGAGTATTGAGTATTGAAAACTGTGAATTGAGTATATTCTATTGAGGATTGAGGATTGACAACAGATTGTTGAGGACTGAGGGCTGAAGATTGAGGGTTCCGGATTGAGGATTCAGAATTGAAATTTGAGGACTGAGCATTGAGGATTGAAGATTGAGTATTGAGGATTGAAGATTGAGAATTGAGGATTGAGGATTGAGGATTGAGGATGAGGGCTGAGGGTTGAGGATTGAGGTTTGCGGACTGAGGACTGAGGATTGAGGATTGAGAATTGAGGATGAGGATTGAACATTGAGTACTGAGTGTTGAGGGTTGAGTGATGAGAATTGATGTTTGTGGATAGAGATTTGAAGATTGCAGGTTGAGTATTGAGTATTGAAAACTGTGAATTCATGATATTCTATTGAGGATTGAGGATCGACCACTGATTGTTGAGGACTGAGGGCAGAAGATTGAGGATTCAGGATTGAGGATTCAGGATTGAGGTTTGAGGACTGAGGATTGAGGATTGAGGATTGAGGATTGAGGATTGAGGATTGAGGATTGAAGACTGAGGATCGGGTATTGAGGATTGAACATTGAGGATTGAGGATTGAGGATTGAGGATTGAGGATTGAGGATTGAAGGTTGAATATTGATGAATGAAGATTGAGGATTGAGGATTGAAGGTCGTGGATTGAGGACGAGGACTGAGGGTTGAGTATCGATACTTGAGGCCTGAGGATTGAGGATTGAGGATTGCGAATTGAGGATTGAGGATTTAAGATTGAGGATTGGGTATTGAGGATTGAAGAATGAGGATTGAGGATTGAGGACAGAGGATCGAGGATTGAAGATTGAGTATTGAGGATTGAAGATTGACGATTGAGGATTGAATATTGAGGATTGAGGATTGAGGATTGAGGATTGGGGATTGAAGATTGAGGATTGAGGATTGAGGATTGAGGATTGAGAATTGAGGATTGAGGATTGAGGATTGAAGATTGAGGATTGAGGATAGAGGTTTGAGGATTGAAAATTGAGGATTGAGGATTGAGGATTGAGGATCGAGGATTGAGGATTGAAGATTGAATATTGATGATTAAAGATTGAGGGTTGAGGATTGAGGTTTGAGGACTAAGGACAGTGGATTGAGGATTGAGAATTGAGGATTGACGATTGAGGATTGAAGATTGAGGATTGGGTATTGAGGATCGAAGAATGAGGATTGAGGATTGAGGATTGAGGATTGAGGATTGAGGATTCAGAATTGAGGTTTGAGGACTGAGGATTGAGGATTGAAGATTGAGTATTGAGGATTGAAGATTGAGGGTTGAGGATTGAGGATTGAGGATTGAGGATGAGGGCTGAGGGCTGAGGATTGAGGTTTGAGGACTATGGACAGAGGATTGAGGATTGAGAATTGAGGATTGAGGATTGAGGATCGCAGATTGAGGATTGGGTATTGAGGATCGAAGAATGAGGATTGAGGATTGAGGATTGAGGATTGAGGACTGTATATTGAGTATTGAGGATTGAAGATTGACTATTGAGGATTGCGAATTGAGGATTGAGGATTGAGGATTGAGGATTGAAAATTGAGTATTGAGGATTGAAGGTTGAGGATTGTGGATTGAGGATTGAGGATTGAGGCTTGAATATTGAGGATTGGGGACTCAGTGTTGAGGGTTGAGTGATGAGAATTGATGTTTGTGGATAGAGGTTTGAAGATTGCAGGTTGAGTATTGAGTATTGAAAACTGTGAATTCATGATATTCTATTGAGGATTGAGGATTGACCACTGATTGTTGAGGACTGAGGGCTGAAGGTTGAGGATTCAGGATTGAGGATTCACGATTGAGGCTTGAGGACTGATGATTGAGGATTGAGGATTGAGGATTGAGGATTGAATATTGAGTATTGAGGATTGAAGATCGACTATTGAGGATTGCGAATTGAGGATTGAGGGTTGGGGATTGAGGATTGAAGATTGAGTATTGAGGATTGAAGGTTGAGGATTGTGGATTGAGGATTGAGGCTTGAATATTGAGGATTGGGGACTGAGTGTTGAGGGTTGAGTGATGAGGATTGATGTTTGTGGATAGAGATTTGAAGATTGCAGGTTGAGTATTGAGTATTGAAAACTGTGAAATCATGATATTCTATTGAGGATTGAGGATGGACCACTGATTGTTGAGGACTGAGGGCTGAAGATTGAGGATTCAGGATTGAGGATTCAGGATTGAGGTCTGAGGACTGAGGATTGAGGATTGAGGATTGAGGATTGAGGATTGAGGATTGAGGATTGAGGCTTGAAGACTGAGGATTGGGTATTGAGGTTTGAACATTGAGGATTGAGGATTGAGGGTTGAGGATTGAGGATTGTGGATTGAGGATGAGGGCTGAGGGTTGAGGATTGAGGTTTGAGGACTAAGGACAGAGGATTGAGGGTTGAGAATTGAGGATTGAGCATTGAGGATTGAAGATTGAGGATTTGGTATTGAGGATCGAAGAATGAGGATTGAGGATTGAGGATTGAGGATTGAGGATTGAATATTGAGTATTGAGGATTGAAGATTGACTATTGAGGATTGCGAATTGAGGATTGAGGATTGAGGATTGAGGATTCAAGATTGAGTATTGAGGATTGAATGTTGAGGATTGTGGATTGAGGATTGAGGATTGAGGCTTGAATATTGAGGTTTGGGGACTGAGTGTTGAGGGTTGAGTGTTGTTAATTGATGTTTGTGGATAGAGATTTGAAGATTACAGGTTGAGTATTGAGTATTGAAAACTGTGAGTTCATGATATTGTATTGAGGATTGAGGATTGACCACCGATTGTTGAGGACTGAGGGCTGAAGATTGAGGATTCAGGATTGAGGATTCAGGATTGAGGTTTGAGGACTGAGGATTGAGGGTTGAGGATCGAGGATTGAGGATTGACGCTTGAGGATTGAGGATTGAGGATGGAGGATTGAAGAGAGAGGACTGAGTGTTGAGGATTGATGTTTGAGGATTGAGATTTGATTATTGAATATTTTGGAATGAGTATTCAACCATGAGAATTCAGTATATTCTATTGAGTATTGAGAATTGAGGATTGATGGTTGAGTATTGAGGATTGATGTATGAGGATTGAATATTGAGGATTGAGGATTGAGGATTGAGGATTGAGGATTGAGGATTGAGGATTGATGATTGAGTATTGAGGATTGAAGATTGAGGATTGACGATTGAGGATTGAGGATTGAGGATTGAGGATTGAGGATTGAAGATTGAGGATTGAGGATTGAGGATTGAGGATTGAGGGTTGTGGATTGAGGACGAGGACTGAGGGTTGAATATTTATGATTGAGGTCTGAGGATTGAGGATTGAGGATTGAGAATTGAGGATTGAGGATTGAGGATTGAAGATTGAGGATTGGGTATTGAGGATTGAGGATTGAGGATTGAAGATTGAGGATAGGGTATTGAGGATTGAAGAATGATGATTGAGGATTATGGATTGAGGATTGAGGATTGAATATTGAGTATTGAGGATTGAAGATCGACTATTGAGGATTGCGAATTGGGGATTGAGGGTTGGGGATTGAGGATTGAAGATTGAGTATTGAGGATTCAATGTTGAGGATTGTGGATTGAGGATTGAGGCTTGAATATTGAGGATTGGGGACTGAGTGTTGAGGGTTGAGTGATGAGGATTGATGTTTGTGGATAGAGATTTGAAGATTGCAGGTTGAGTATTGAGTATTGAAAACTGTGAAATCATGATATTCTATTGAGGATTGAGGATGGACCACTGATTGTTGAGGACTGAGGGCTGAAGATTGAGGATTCAGGATTGAGGATTCAGGATTGAGGTTTGAGGACTGAGAATTGAGGATTGAGGATTGAGGATTGAGGATTGAGGATTGAGGATTGAGGATTGAGAATTGAGGACTGAGGATTGGGGATTGAAGATTGAGGATTGGCTGTTGAGGATTGAGCATTGAGGATTGAGGATTGAGGATTGAGGATTGAGGATTGAATATTGATGAATGAAGATTGAGGATTGAGGATTGAAGGTCGTGGATTGAGGACGAGGACTGAGGGTTGAGTATTGATACTTGAGGCCTGAGCATTGAGGATTGAGGATTGCGAATTGAGGATTGAGGATTTAAGATTGAGGATTGGGTATTGAGGATTGAAGAATGAGGATTGAGGATTGAGGACAGAGGATTGAGGATTGAAGATTGAAGATTGAGGATTGAATATTGTCGATTGAGGTTTGAGGATTGAGGATTGAGGATTGAGGATTGAGGATTGAAGATTGAAGATTGAGTATTGAGGATTAAAGATTGAGGATTGAGGATTGAGGACTGAGGATGGAGGATTAAGGATTGAAGGTTCAGTATTGAGGATTGAAGATTGAGTATTCAGGATTGAGGATTGAACATTGAGGACTGAGTGTTGAGGGTTGAGTGATGAGAATTGATGTTTGTGGATAGAGATTTGAAGATTGCAGATTGAGTATTGAGTATTGAAAACTGTGAATTGAGTATATTCTATTGAGGATTCAGGATTGACAACTGATTGTTGAGGACTGAGGGCTGAAGGTTGAGGGTTCCGGATTGAGGATTCAGAATTGAAATTCGAGGACTGAGCATTGAGAATTGAAGATTGAGTATTGAGGATTGAAGATTGAGAATTGAGGATTGAGGATTGAGGATTGAGGATGAGGGCTGAGGGTTGAGGATTGAGGTTTGAGGACTGAGGACTGAGGATTGAGGATTGAGAATTGAGGATTGAGGATTGAGGGTTGAAGATTGAGGATTGGGTATTGAGGATTGAAGAATGTGGATTGGGTATTGAGGATTGAGGATTGAGGATTGAAGATTGAGTATTGAGGATCGAAGATTGACGATCGAGGATTGAGCATTGAGGATTGAGTATTGAGGGTTCAGGATTGAAGATTGAGTATTGAGGATTGAAGGTTGAGGATTGTGGATTGAGGATTGAGGATTGAGGATTGAATATTGAGGATTGGGGACTGAGTGTTGAGGGTTGAATGATGAGAATTGATGTTTATGGATAGAGATTTGAAGATTGCAGATTGAGTATTGAGTATTGAAAACTGTGAATTGATGATATTCTATTGAGGATTGAGGATTGACAACTGATTGTTGAGGACTGAGGGCTGAAGGTTGAGGATTGAAGATTGAGGATTGGGTATTGAGGATTGAAGAATGTGGATCGAGGATTGAGGATTGAAGATTGAATATTGATGATTAAAGATTGAGGGTTGAGGATTGAGGGTTGTGGATTGAGGACGAGGACTGAGTGTTGAATATTGATGTCTGAGGTCTGAGGATTGAGGATTGAGAATTGAGAATTGAGGATTGAGGATTGAAGATTGAGGATTGGGTATTGAGGATTAACGAATGAGGATTGAGGATTTCGGATTGAGGATTGAAGATTGAGTATTGAGGATTGAAGATTGAGGATTGAGGATTGAGGATTGAGGATTGGGGATTGAGGATTGCGAATTGAAGATTCAGTATTGAGGATTGAAGATTCAGAATTGAGGATGAGGATTGAACATTGAGTACTGAGTGTTGAGGGTTGAGTGATGAGAATTTATGTTTCTGGATAGAGATTTGAAGATCGCAGATTGAGTATTGAGTATTGAAAACTGTGAATTGAGGATATTCTATTCAGGATTGAGGATTGACAACTAAATGTTGAGGACTGAGGGCTGAAGATTGAGGATTCAGGATTGAGGATTCAGAATTGAGGATTGAGGATTGAGGATTGAGGATTGAGGATTGAGGATTGAGGATTGAGGATTGAGGATTGAGGATTGAGGATTGAGGATTGAGGATTCAGGATTGAGGATTGAGGATTGAAGATTGAGTATTGAGGATTGAAGGTTGAGGATTGAGGATTGGGGACTGAGGATTGAGGATTGAAGACTGAGGATTGGGTATTGAGGTATGAACATTGAGGATTGCGGATTGAGGTTTGAGGAGTGAAGATTGAGGATTGAGGATTGAGGATTGAGGATCGAGGATTGAAGGTTGAAGATTGAATATTGATGATTAAAGATTGAGGGTTGGGGATTGAGGGTTGTGGGTTGAGAACGAGGACTGAGTGTTGAATATTGATGTCTGAGGTCTGAGGATTGAGGATTGAGAATTGAGAATTGAGAATTGAGGATTGAGGATTGAAGATTGAAGATCGACTATTGAGAATTGCGAATTGAGGATTGAGGGTTGGGGATTGAGGATTGAAGATTGAGTATTGAGGATTGAATGTTGAGGATTGTGGATTGAAGATTGAGGATTGAGGCTTGAATATTGAGGATTGGGGCTGAGTGTTGAGGGTTGAGTGATGAGAATTGATGTTTGTGGATAGAGATTTGAAGATTGCAGGTTGAGTATTGAGTATTGAAAACTGTGAATTCATGATATTCTATTGAGGATTGAGGATTGACCACTGATTGTTGAGGACTGAGGGCTGAAGATTGAGGATTCAGGATTGAGGATTCAGGATTGTGGTTTGAGGAGAGAGGACTGAGTGTTGAGTGTTGAGGGTTGAGAATTGAGGATTGAGGATTGAGGATTGAAGATTGAGGATTGGCTGTTGAGGATTGAACATTGAGGATTGAGGATTGAGGATGAGGGCTGAGGGTTGAGGATTGAGGTTTGAGGACTAAGGACAGAGGATTGAGGATTGAGAACTGAGGGTTGAGGATTGAGGATTGAAGATTGAGGATTGGGTATTGAGGATCGAAGAATGAGGATTGAGGATTGAGGATTGAGGATTGAGGATTGAACATTGAGTATTGAGGATTGAAAATTGACTATTGAGGATTGCGAATTGAGGATTGAGGATTGAGGATTGGGGATTGAAGATTGAGTATTGAGGATTGAAGGTTGAGGATTGTGGATTGAGAATTGAGGATTGAGGCTTGAATATTGAGGATTGGCGCTGAGTGTTGAGGGTTGAGTGATGAGAATTGATGTTTGTGGATAGAGATTTGAAGATTGCAGGTTGAGTATTGAGTATTGAAAACTGTGAATTCATGATATTCTATTGAGGATTGAGGATTGACCACTGATTGTTGAGGACTGAGGGCTGAAGATTGAGGATTCAGGATTGAGGATTCAGGATTGAGGTTTGAGGACTGAGGATTGAGGATTGAGGATTGAGAATTGAGGATTGAGGATTGAGGATTGAAGATTGAGGATTGGCAGTTGAGGATTGAACATTGAGGATTGAGGATTGAGGATTGAGGATTGAGGATTGAAGGTTGAATATTGATGAATGAAGATTGAGGATTGAGGATTGAGTGTTGTGGATTGAGAACGAGGACTGAGGGTTGAGTGTTGATGCCTGAGGTCCGAGGATTGAGGATTGAGGATTGCGAACTGAGGATTGAGGATTGAGGATTGAAGATTGAGGATTGGGTATTGAGGATTGAAGAATGAGGATTGAAGAATGAGGATTGGGGATTGAGAATTGAGGATTGAGGATTGAATATTGAGTATTGAGGATTGAATATTGAGGATTGAGGATTGAGGATTGAGGATTGAGGATTGAGGATTGAAGATGGAGTATTGAGGATTGAAGATTGAGGATTGAGGATTGAGGATTGAGGATTGAGGATTGAGGATTGAGGATTGAGGATTGAAGATTGAGGATTGAGGATTGAGGATTGAGGATTGAGGGTTGTGGATTGAGGACGAGGACTGAGGGTTGAATATTTATGATTGAGGTCTGAGTATTGAGGATTGAGGATTGAGAATTGAGGATTGAGGATTGAGGATTGAAGATTGAGGATTGGGTATTGACGATTGAGGATTGAGGATTGAAGATTGAGGATAGGGTATTGAGGATTGAAGAATGATGATTGAGGATTGAGGATTGAGGATTGAGGACTGAATATTGAGTATTGAGGATTGAAGATCGACTATTGAGAATTGCGAATTGAGGATTGAGGGTTGGGGATTGAGGATTGAAGATTGAGTATTGAGGATTGAATGTTGAGGATTGTGGATTGAAGATTGAGGATTGAGGGTTGAATATTGAGGATTGGGGACTGAGTGTTGAGGGTTGAGTGATGAGGATTGATGTTTGTGGATAGAGATTTGAAGATTGCAGGTTGAGTATTGAGTATTGAAAACTGCGAAATCATGATATTCTATTGAGGATTGAGGATGGACCACTGATTGTTGAGGACTGAGGGCTGAAGATTGAGGATTCAGGATTGAGGATTCAGGATTGAGGTTTGAGGACTGAGGATTGAGGATTGAGGATTGAGAATTGAGGATTGAGGATTGAGGATTGAAGATTGAGGATTGGCAGTTGAGGATTGAACATTGAGGATTGAGGATTGAGGATTGAGGATTGAGGATTGAAGGTTGAATATTGATGAATGAAGATTGAGGATTGAGGATTGAGTGTTGTGGATTGAGAACGAGGACTGAGGGTTGAGTGTTGATGCCTGAGGTCCGAGGATTGAGGATTGAGGATTGCGAACTGAGGATTGAGGATTGAGGATTGAAGATTGAGGATTGGGTATTGATGATTGAAGAATGAGGATTGAAGAATGAGGATTGGGGATTGAGAATTGAGGATTGAGGATTGAATATTGAGTATTGAGGATTGAATATTGAGGATTGAGGATTGAGGATTGAGGATTGAGGATTGAGGATTGAAGATGGAGTATTGAGGATTGAAGATTGAGGATTGAGGATTGAGGATTGAGGATTGAGGATTGAGGATTGAGGATTGAGGATTGAAGATTGAGGATTGAGGATTGAGGATTGAGGATTGAGGGTTGTGGATTGAGGACGAGGACTGAGGGTTGAATATTTATGATTGAGGTCTGAGTATTGAGGATTGAGGATTGAGAATTGAGGATTGAGGATTGAGGATTGAAGATTGAGGATTGGGTATTGACGATTGAGGATTGAGGATTGAAGATTGAGGATAGGGTATTGAGGATTGAAGAATGATGATTGAGGATTGAGGATTGAGGATTGAGGACTGAATATTGAGTATTGAGGATTGAAGATCGACTATTGAGAATTGCGAATTGAGGATTGAGGGTTGGGGATTGAGGATTGAAGATTGAGTATTGAGGATTGAATGTTGAGGATTGTGGATTGAAGATTGAGGATTGAGGCTTGAATATTGAGGATTGGGGACTGAGTGTTGAGGGTTGAGTGATGAGGATTGATGTTTGTGGATAGAGATTTGAAGATTGCAGGTTGAGTATTGAGTATTGAAAACTGCGAAATCATGATATTCTATTGAGGATTGAGGATGGACCACTGATTGTTGAGGACTGAAGGCTGAAGATTGAGGATTCAGGATTGAGGATTCAGGATTGAGGTTTGAGGACTGAGGATTGAGGATTGAGGATTGAGGATTGAGGATTGAGGATGAGGGCTGAGGGTTGAGGATTGAGGTTTCAGGACTGAGGACTGAGGATTGAGGATTGAGAATTGAGGATTGAGGATTGAGGGTTGAAGACTAAGGATTGGGTATTGAGGATTGAAGAATGAGGATTGAGGATTGAGGATTGAGGATTGAGGATTGAAGATTGAGTATTGAGGATTGAAGATTGATGATCGAGGATTGAGAATTGAGGATTGGGTATTGAGGATTGAGGATTGAAGATTGAGTATTGGGGATTGAAGGTTGAGGATTATGGATTGAGGATTGAGGATTGAGCATTGAATATTGAGGATTGGGGACTGAGTGTTGAGGGTTGAATGATGAGAATTGATGTTTGTGGATAGAGATTTGAAGATTGCAGATTGCGTATTGAGTATTGAAAACTGTGAATTGATGATATTCTATTGAGGATTGAGGATTGACATCTGATTGCTGAGGACTGAGGGCTGAAGCTTGAGGATTCAGGATTGAGGATTTAGGATTGAGGTTTGAGGATAGAGGACTGAGGATTGAGGATTGAGGATTGAGAATTGAGGATTGAGGATTGAGGATTGAAGATTGAGGATTTGCTGTTGAGGATTGAACATTGAGGATTGAGGATTGAGTATTGAGGATTGAGGATTGAAGGTTGAATATTGATGAACGAAGACTGAGGATAGAGGATTGAGGGTTATGGATTGTGAACGAGGACTGAGGGTTGAGTGTTGGTGCCTGAGGTCTGAGGATTGAGGATTGAGGATTGCGAACTGAGGATTGAGGATTGAGGATTGAAGATTGAGGATTGGGTATTGAGGATTGAAGAATGAGGATTGAAGAATGAGGATTGAAGAATGAGGATTGGGGATTGAGTATTGAGGATTGAGGATTGAATATTGAGTATTGAGGATTGAATATTGAGGATTGAGGATTGAGGATTGAGGATTGAGGATTGAGGATTGAAGATTCAGTATTGAGGATTGAAGATTGAGGATTGACAATTGAGGATTGACGATTGAGGATTGAGGACTGAGGATTGAAGATTGAGGATTGAGGATTGAGGATTGAGGATTGAGGGTTGTGGATTGAGGACGAGGACTGAGGGTTGAATATTTATGATTGAGGTCTGAGGATTGAGGATTGAGGATTGAGAATTGAGGATTGAGGATTGAGGATTGAAGATTGAGGGTTGGGTATTGAGGATTGAGGATTGAGGATTGAAGATTGAGGATAGGGTATTCAGGATTGAAGGATGATTATCGAGGATTATGGATTGAGGATTGAGGATTGAATATTGAGTATTGAGGATTGAAGATCGACTGTTGAGGATTGCGAATTGAGGATTGAGGGTTGGGGATTGAGGATCGAAGATTGAGTATTGAGGATTGACGGTTGAGGATTGTGGATTAAGGATTGAGGATTGAGGCTTGAATATTGAGGATTGGGGACTGAGTGTTGAGGGTTGAGTGATGAGCATTGATGCTTGTGGATAGAGATTTGAAGATTGCAGGTTGAGTATTGAGTATTGAAAACTGTGAAATCATGATACTCTATTGAGGATTGAGGATGGACCACTGATTGTTGAGGACTGAGGGCTGAAGATTGAGGATTCAGGATTGAGGATTCAGGATTGAGGTTTGGGGACTGAGGATTGAGGTTTGAGGATTGAGGATTGAGGATTGAGGATTGAGGATTGAGGATTGGAGACTGAGGATTGGGTATTGAGGTTTGAACATTGAGGATTGAGGATTGAGGTTTGAGGAGTGAAGATTGAGTATTGAGGATTGAGGATTGAGGATCGAGGATTGAGGATTGAAGATTGAATAATGATGATTAAAGATTGAGTGTTCCGGATTGAGGGTTGTGGATTGAGGACGAGGACTGAGTGTTGAATATTGATGTCTGAGGTCTGAGGATTGAGGATTGAGGATTGAGAATTGAGGATTGAGGATTGAAGATTGAGGATTGGGTATTGAGGATTGACGAATGAGGATTGAGGATTTCGGATTGAGGATTGAAGATTGAGTATTGAGGATTGAAGATTGAGGATTGAGGATTGAGGATTGAGGATTGGGGATTGAGGATTGCGAATTGAAGATTCAGTATTGAGGATTGAAAATTGAGAATTGAGGATGAGGATTGAACATTGAGTACTGAGTGTTGAGGGTTGAGTGATGAGAATTTATGTTTCTGGATAGAGATTTGAAGATTGCAGATTGAGTATTGAGTATTGAAAACTGTGAATTGAGGATATATTGTATTCAGGATTGCGGATTGACAACTGAATGTTGAGGACTGAGGGCTGAAGATTGAGGATTCAGGATTGAGGATTCAGGATTGAGGTTTGAGGACGGTGGATTGAGGATTGAAGATTGAGTATTGAGGATTGAGGATTAAGGATTGATGACTGAGGATCGGGTATTGAGGATTGAACATTGAGGACAGAGGATTGAGGATTGAAGATTGAGTATTGAGGATTGAAGATTGACGATTGAGGATTGAGGATTGAGGATTGAGGATTGAGGATTGAGGATTGAGGATTGAAGATTGAGGATTGGCAGTTGAGGATCGAAGAGTGAGGATTGAGGGTTGAGGACTGAGGATTGAGGATTGAGGATTGAAGGTTCAGTATTGAGGATTGAAGATTGAGAATTGAGGATTGAGGGTTGAACATTGAGGACTGAGTGTTGAAGGTTGAGTGATGAGAATTGATGTTTGTGGATAGAGATTTGAAGATTGCAGATTGAGTATTGAGTACTGAAAACTGTGAATTGAGTATATTCTATTTAGGATTGAGGATTGACAACCGATTGTTGAGGACTGAGGGCTGAAAATTGAGGGTTCCGGATTGAGGATTCAGAATTGAAATTTGAGGACTGAGCATTGAGGATTGACGATTGAGTATTGAGGATTGAAGATTGAGAATTGAGGATTGAGGATTGAGGATTGAGGATGAGGGCTGAGGGTTGAGGATTCAGGTTTCAGGACTGAGGACTGAGGATTGAGGATTGAGAATTGAGGATTGAGGATTGAGGGTTGAAGACTGAGGATTGGGTATTGAGGATTGAAGAATGAGGATTGAGGATTGAGGATTGAGGATTGAGGATTGAAGATTGAGTATTGAGGATTGAAGATTGACGATCGAGGATTGAGAATTGAGGATTGGGTATTGAGGATTGAGGATAGAAGATTGAGTATTGGGGATTGAAGGTTGAGGATTATGGATTGAGGATTGAGGATTGAGCATTGAATATTGAGGATTGGGGACTGAGTGTTGAGGGTTGAATGATGAGAATTGATGTTTGTGGATAGAGATTTGAAGATTGCAGATTGCGTATTGAGTATTGAAAACTGTGAATTGATGATATTCTATTGAGGATTGAGGATTGACATCTGATTGCTGAGGACTGAGGGCTGAAGCTTGAGGATTCAGGATTGAGGATTCAGGATTGAGGTTTGAGGAGAGAGGACTGAGGATTGGGGATTGATGATTGAGTATTGATGATTGATGGTTGAGGATTGTGGATTGAGAATTGAGGATTGAGGCTTGAATATTGAGGATTGGGGCTGAGCGTTGAGGGTTGAGTGATGAGAATTGATGTTTGTGGATAGAGATTTGAAGATTGCTGGTTGAGTATTGAGTATTGAAATCTGTGAATTCAAGATATTCTATTGAGGATTGAGGATAGACCACTGATTGTTGAGGACTGAGGGCTGAAGATTGAGGATTCAGGATTGAGGATTCAGGATTGAGGTTTGAGGACTGAGGATTGAGGATTGAGGATTGAGGATTGAGGATTGAGGATTGAGGATTGAAGATTGAGGATTGAGGATTGAGGATTGAGGATTGAGGATTGAGGATTGAAGATTGAGTACTGAGGATTGAAGATTAAGATTGAGGATTGAGGATTGAGGATTGAGGATTGAGGATTGAGGATTGAAGATTGAGGATTGGGTATTGAGGATTGACGAATGAGGATTGAGGATTTCGGATTGAGGATTGACGATTGAGTATTGAGGATTGAAGATTGAGGATTGAGGATTGAGGATTGAGGATTGGGGATTGAGGATTGCGAATTGAAGATTCAGTATTGAGGATTGAAGATTGAGAATTGAGGATGAGGATTGAACATTGAGTACTGAGTGTTGAGGGTTGAGTGATGAGAATTTATGTTTCTGAATAGAGATTTGAAGATTGCAGATTGAGTATTGAGTATTGAAATCTGTGAATTGAGGATATTCTATTCAGGATTGAGGATTGACAACTGAATGTTGAGGACTGAGGGCTGAAGATTGAGGATTCAGGATTGAGGATTCAGAATTGAGGTTTGAGGACGGTGGATTGAGGATTGAAGATTGAGTATTGAGGATTGAGGATTGAGGATTGAGGACTGAGGATCGGGTATTGAGGATTGAACATTGAGGATTGAGGATTGAGGATTGAGGATTGAGGATTGAGGATTGAAGGTTGAATATTGATGAATGATGATTGAGGATTGAGGATTGAAGGTCGTGGATTGAGGACGAGGACTGAGGGTTGAGTATTGATACTTGAGGCCTGAGGATTGTGGATTGAGGATTGCGAATTGAGGATTGAGGATTTAAGATTGAGGATTGGGTATTGAGGATTGAAGAATGAGGATTGAGGATTGAGGACAGAGGATTGAGGATTGAAGATTGAGTATTGAGGATTGAAGATTGACGATTGAGGATTGAGGATTGAGGATTGAGGATTGAGGATTGAGGATTGAGGATTGAGGATTGAGGATTGAAGATTGAGGATTGGCAGTTGAGGATCGAAGAGTGAGGATTGAGGATTGAGGATTGAGGATTGAGGATTGAATATTGAGTATTGACGATTGAAGATTGACTATTGAGGATTGCGAATTGAGGATTGTGGATTGAGGATTGGGGATTGAAGATTGAGTATTGAGGATTGAATGTTGAGGATTGTGGATTGAGATTTGGGGATTGAGGCTTGAATATTGAGGATTGGGGCTGAGTGTTGAGGGTTGAGTGATGAGAATTGATGTTTGTGGATAGAGATTTGAAGATTGCTGGTTGAGTATTGAGTATTGAAAACTGTGAATTCATGATATTCTATTGAGGATTGAGGATTGACAACCGATTGTTGAGGACTGAGGGCTGAAAATTGAGGGTTCCGGATTGAGGATTCAGAATTGAAATTTGAGGACTGAGCATTGAGGATTGAGGATTGTGTATTGAGGAATGAAGATTGAGAATTGAGGATTGAGGATTGAGGATTGAGGATTGAGGATGAGGGCTGAGGGTTGAGGATTGAGGTTTGAGGACTGAGGACTGAGGATTGAGGATTGAGAATTGAGGATTGAGGATTGAGGGTTGAA